>NW_027507758.1:186390766-186994099 GCF_037356315.1 Lithobates pipiens
ACTACTGAAGCTTTCAGCCCACAAATTTTTAGAATGTGGGACTCAATAGCCGAACCGTTAAATTTAGCGTTTGTAAGGTAGGATGTAATACTGGAGCTTGCGAGAGAATGTCCGGGCCACAGTGGTAGGGTCCCTACAACCATCTTTATGATCTCGGCAAACCAAGATCTCCTGGACCACGCAGGGGGCCACAAGAATTACCTTGTTCCCTTCTTTTCTTGCTTGATCCTGCGAAGAAGGCGCGGAAGCAGCAGAACAGGAGGGAATGCATAGATCAATGAAAACTGATCCCATAGAAAAACCAAGGTGTCTGCTCCGCATGCCAGCAGATCCCTTGTCCTTGACACAACGTTGTTGACCTTGTTGTTGAATCTGGATGCAAACAGATCCACATCCGGAACACCCCATCTTTGACATATCAACAAAAAGATGTTAGGTTGAAGCGACCATTCTCCAAGAAGCAATTGTTGCAGACTCAAGAAGTCCACCTGCCAATTTTCTATCCCTTGAATGAAAATCGCTGATAGGTAAGGAATGTTGTTTTCTGCCTGAGATAGAACATGATTCACTTCTCTTTGGGCTGCACGACTTCTCGTACCCCCTTGGTGATTGATGTAGGCCACACCCGTGGCATTGTCTGATTGGATCCAGGCAGGACAATTCCGTAGTCTGAGGGTCCGGGCCTCTAGGGCCAGATGTACTGCCAGAATCTCTAGAATATTGATGGGCAAGATCCTCTCTGACTTGGACCACTTCCCTTGGACAAATGCTTCTTCCAGGACTGCTTCCCAGCCTAGAAGGCTGGCATCTGTCGTTACCACTCTCCAGGATACTGGTAGAAAGGCTCTCCCTTGCTGAAGATTCCTGGATATCAACCACCAATTGAGGCTCTGATGCACTTCGGGGGATAAGCGCATTGGAAAGTCCAAAGCTCGGATCTTCTTGTTCCAAGTTGACAGAATACTGTTTTGCAGCAGTCTTGAATGAAACTGCTCATAAGAAATGGCCTCGAAAGAAGCCACCATCTTTCCTAACAACTTAATGCAAAGCCGAATAGAAGGATTTTTCTTTGTTTTGACAAGCCAAATCAGTTCCCTTATGGAACTTATCCTTTCCTGGGGTAAGAACACCCTCTTCTGAACTGTATCTCTGATCAGCCCCAAGTGTCGCAATCGCTTTGATGGTTTTAAGGAGGATTTCTCTAGGTTGAGAATCCAGCCTAGGAATTCTAGGTAACTCTCTGCTCTGACTAAACTTTGGTTTAGGCGGGCAACTGACTGATCTACCAAGAGCAGATCGCCTAAGTAGGCTAGTATTTGTTATTGTTATACCCTAAGCTAGCTAAAGGAGGGGCCAGGAACTTTGTGAGCACTCGAGGTGCAGTAGCTAGACCAAAAGGCAGAGCTACAAACTGAAAATGACGATTTTATACTTGGAAGCTCAGAAATTTCTGGTGAGTGGGGAAAATTGGCACACGGAGATAAGCATCCTTGATGTCGACTGATGCCTGAAATTGTCCTCCTTGTAGGATGGAGACTACTGATCGGATTGACTCCATGCGAAAGGAACAGATATTTAAGTACCGGTTTAGACACACTGATATCACCTTTTGAGACAAGAGATGATGTGTGATCCAAAGTCAGAATGAGACTTCCTTTTCCCTGGGTCTCCAGGAATGATTGATTTGAGAAAACGAGGAGACAGGAATTCTCAGAATTT
The DNA here is from genome assembly GCF_037356315.1 of Lithobates pipiens. NCBI lineage: Eukaryota > Metazoa > Chordata > Amphibia > Anura > Ranidae > Lithobates > Lithobates pipiens. The sequence goes on from NW_027507758.1 coordinate 186,392,486, forward strand.
TAGTTAGTAACCTAGAGAAATTAAGGAAGCCATCCATCTGTCTTGACCTTGTTCCTGCCAGATCCTTGAAAACTGTAGAAGCTTCCCCCCCCCCCACTCGAGCGAGCAGGGGTGCCCCTTCATAAGGAAGCTTTAGTATTTTGCTTCGCTTGTTTCCCTTCCCCAGTTCCTCTTTTGGCCCTGGGACTGCCCCTGAGGTCGTCTTCTTGAACCTGACGGTGGAGGCAGTTGGCACTGGAGAAGACTCACGTTTAAAGGAAAAACGCATAAACTTAACTGGTAAAAGAGAACTTTTCCCATCAGAAATTCTTTGGATATACTTGTCCATATCATCTCCAAATAACCGTTCACCATGAAATGGGAAACTGGCCAAGAGCTTTTTACATGGCACTTCAGCTGAGCAATTTTTCAACCACAGGATTCCAGACACATACACCAGCCCTAGCATGAGCCGTGAAGCTTGGAGAATAGAATCTGTCAGGAAATGTTCCATCCGCTGATAATATCTGTCTTTTGGCGTGCAGTACTGAGGTCCACCAGTAGGTGTCTCCTGGCAGTTTCGAACTGTCAGGAGAGATTTTCCCTGCTGATGTTATGTCATCTTTGGGCTGCAGTACTGGCGCCCACCAGCGGATGGATCCTGGCAGTGTGGAGCAGACAGCACCTCCTGCAATCGGGTGTCACTTGAGGCCAATCACAGGCCTATAAATAGCTGGCAAGCATTCACATGTTTGCCTTGGTATTGCCCTTGTGCCCTGACCTGCTGCTTGCGATCCTGAGCCTGATTCTGAACCTGTGCCCTGAACCTGTGACCCATGTTTCTGATCCTGTTTCCCTTTCCTGGTCCCTACCCTGTCCCACCTGTTACCATCATCCCTGCCGTCTGATCTGTCCATCCTCTCCCTGTCCTGTGTTCCTACCCCATCTGCTGATCTCTCCATGTATGACCTTGGCCTGGCTTGTGTCTCTGATTCTGGACTGCCCTGTGTTTATCTACTGATCCTCTGTACATGACCCTGGCCTGCCTATCGTTTACGATCCTGGTATTTCCCATTTATTGTACATATCTGTCTGTGGTTATTTGGGGGTCTTGGTTGATTTATTGCACTGTGTGGTTGTATTTATATTATTCACTTTCCTTAATAAATCATTATATTTCACTTATACACGTTTTGGATTTCCTCTGTTGAGGTCCACACAGTTCTGGTCTTATCTGATATGTGACAGAATCTTTCATAGCGTCTACTGTGAAACACAATGCTTCTGATATATCGACCAACTCCTGGGCCTGCTGCTCAGGAATAATTTTGAGTACCTCTACAAACTGATCCTTTTAAGGACTGAGATATTCTTGCTGTCAATGCAGGCTGAACGACTGAACCTGCGAGAGAAATGTTGTTTTTAAAAATAAATTACAACTTTTTATCTGTTGAATCCTTCAACATTTGAGCATTGTCTACAAGACAAGTCAGGTTATTGTTCACAGAGGATATGGCAGCATCAATTGCTGGAATCCCCCATTTCTTATAGAATTCTTCCTCCATAGGATAAAGTATAGAAAACTTTTTTAGGAGGAAAAAACTGTTTATCTGGGTGCTCCAACTCAGAATACATAAGCTTCTTTAGCCATGAATGGATAGGAAAAGCATCAACATATTGGGCAGGCTTTAATGACCCCAAACTAGAGGTGGGCTCATTGACTGACTGCGTTACAGGCAATAAAAAAGTAGAGTGGACCAATTTAGTGAGGGAGTGTACCAACAGTCTCTCCTGTGAAGCCGATCCAAAGTGCTCAGGTGTTGAACAAGGCATTAGGGTTGTTTTGATAGATTGTGTTATGACTTTAAAAGATATTGCTTGGATCTAAAGTCAGTAATTTTTTTTCTGAGGATTTATACTAGCAAACTGCTAAGGAAATGCATGATCCCCGAACATGTGAAGATGTCAAGATGTAGACAAATACTTGTGCATAGCATATAGACGAAACACGGAGGATAAGGATGTAAGGATTTTGGAGTAAAAAAGCAGTTGCTTACCTGCATTGGAATGATTTGCTATGTTATTGTTTTTTTCAAATCCATGCATTTTTAGACAATACCAGTTAATGTACAGTCATTATGGATTTGAGCAAACTTTGCATAACATTGTTTGAATTTTGAGGACTGGTTCACACCTATGCAGATTGCAGTTGGTTCATATTCCAAATGCATTTTGCATTTGCATTTTTCAATACATGCTTTTGATCCATTGAAAACAACCTGCTGATCCGTGGCCCTTTCCATAAAATGCACAGATGTGAACGGGACCCATAAGAAACTATGTTAAATGGTCTGTAGTGTGCTTCTGCAAAACCAAAAATGGCACTAAAATAATGCATAGATGTGAACAAAGCCTTATTGTTTGGGAGACGCTAATTCATTTCTTGTTTTGTGTCATTGCTAAAATATACCACGCCCTTCCATATTATCTCTGTTATCTCTATTTTTTGCAACCTTCACCCTGATGTTCTTAGTGAACATCCATGCCCAATATGCAGACTAATAGTAGACTTGACTCCATTGTTGCTAGTTCAGTGTGTACAAATTTGAGAAACCCTACACATTTTATAATTGAACTCCCACCATCCCCAACAGGTGCTGCCAGTCAGTCCCCTCTATGCTTTTTTTCTGACAACCCCTATTTAAATATTGACATATGGTCTTCTAGCTAGCGGAACTTGCCATGTGCGTTATCCCCCGGAATATTTGGACCATAATTTGCCACCCCTAAGCCACAGACTTAGGGAAAATGTCAGTAAATTAACCTTCTTAAGATGATATGGGCCCCTCAACTTCTTTGTGTTCCACGGCTCTCCTATTTAATCATCTCAGAAATGCTACGAACTCATAAACTCCCTGTGCTGGTATTTGATATGACAAAGGTGACACGTCACGATTAAACTCTCTCCTCCAACTCCTGAAGGATGCTACTTAAATGTATATATTTTACATTGGTGTGAAAAAGTGTTTTCCCCCTTCCTCATTTCCTGTTCCTGTTCCTGTTCCTGTGGACAACCACAGTTATAGTATGTTTTAACAAGGGGGGCAATCACTTTTTCACACAGGGCCATGATGGTTTGGATTTTTTTTCACCTTTAATAATAAACACCTTCATTTACAAATTGCATTTTGTGTTTACTTGTGTTGTCCTTGACTATTGTTTAAATTGGTTTGATGTTCCGAAACACTTAAGTGTGACAAACATGCAAAGGAACAGGAAATGAGGAAGGGGGCAAACACTTTTTCACACCACTGTACATGGATCATTTTTGTAATCAGCATGATATGACTGAGGACAAAAGAGAAACCACTTTAGTAAAACAGTGCAAAGACATTCAAAATAAATGTGGGCCTTTAATATGAGTCGAAGAAAAATAAAATCAGTCTGCAACTTTCAACACAGATTTGGCAATTTTGTGTAAACAGCAAAACATGCTGCAAAGAATTATGTGCTTCATGTTCACAAAACAAAAAAACAAAAAAAAACATTTTTACAAATTTAATGTGAACAATGTAGCTGATTTTTTTTTTTTTCATTTCAAAATGCCCCTGTACTGAGGTTTCAAGCTTGAGGAGCCAATTATTAGAATGGACTTCAAATGATCATCTGATTAATTTACTCAATATTTGGACTTGACATCATTTTTGAAAATGTTTGTTCACACAGGTATGTTGTACCAAAAACTGACACAAGTCTACGAGCAAATTGCATCAAATTTGGAAACAGCTTAGGCTGCAGAGATTTATAAAATTGGATCAAATTTCCTTCTTTAAATTTGTCTTTCAACATCTCTTCTGATAGTAGGTCAATAATTTCCAAAACTGACTTGGGAGTGTTTCAACATTCCAGTCAAATGGATTTTGAAACACTTTTATATCACCTGCTCTACCATCAAGATCAGAAAATCGCTCCTGAAATTGTTTTTGCAAGCCCTGAATGATTTCAGTTTCAAATGAAGAAGGAAATTCTATTTCACTTTCTTCATGAAATTTTTCACAACATGGGAAATTAACCAAATTATGGACTTTCACCTGTCCTTCAAAAAGCATGAGTTTTGCCCTGAATGACTTGACATGCACAAATAGGTCACAAATAAAATTGGTTTTGCCTTGCAATTTCAGATTCAGTTGATTCATATGGTCTGTCAAATCTGCAAAATGAGTTGATGCTTACATCAAAGTCCTCATCATAGTCCTCCCTTATGTCTGTGTGGTCCTCAAGATCCACCTTTATATCTGTAGCTCAGATTTCCCCATCAGAGTCATCCCATACAATTGCGTCTCCAACAGTCTTCACCACATCTGTGTCCCCATCAGTCTTTCTGCACATCTGTGTCCCCGTCAGAGCTATTCACACATCTTTTGTCCCCAACAGAGTCTCCTTGCTCATCTGTGTTCCCAGAGACTCCTTGCACACCTGTGTCTACATCAGAGCCTTTCCGCACATCTGTGTCCCAATCAGAGCTTTTCCGCATGTTTGTCCCCATCAGATCCACACATCTGTGTCCCCATCAGAGCCTTTCCAAACATCTGTGTCCCCTATCAGAGTATCCTTGCACATTGTGTCCCCATCAGAGCCTTTCTGCACACCTGTGTCCTTCATCAGAGTCATCCACACGTCTGTGTCCCCATCAGACGTCCCCATCAGACGTGTCCCCATCAGAGCCTTTCACGTATCTGTATCCTCATCAGAGCCTTCCATATGTCTGTGTCCATCATGAGAGACGACTCATCATCGATGTCCTCCATCAGAATCTCCCCACCATTGGTGTCTCCATCAGCAGCGTCTCCATCATTGGTGTCCCCATCAGCCGTATCCCCATCAGCGTTCCCATCAGTGGTGTCTCCAGCAATGTTCCCAGCAGAGTCCCCATCAGCAACACACATACCTCTTGCCTCCGTATGAGCCGACTTCAGCTCCCGCAGGCACCCAGCACTACATTGTGGGAGGGACACCAATCATATGTTATCCCATACCTGAAGGTACCGGGTAGTTTACAAGGCTTCTGCTGCAAACAGGCAAGTGGGAATGTGTGGCAGCGGAGAATGTTCCACTGCAGCCTTCAACCTCTGGAGCTCCATCAAAATATCTTGAATTTTACAGTGTTACACACCTCTTGCCTCCATACGAGCTGTCTTCAGCTCCCACTCCCGCCCACTGCTTCACATGCGGAAGGATCGTTACAAATAGAAACAATGGACGGGAAGAGAGGAGGTGCAATACCATTGACATCACTGGTTCCAGCAGCCAATCATAAGTATGTCATGCATCATGAGCAGGTTTGTTTTGCAGGACCTGCCAACTGCAAGTGGGCCGGATTAAACACACAAGCAGGCCGGATGTTGCCCATGGGCTGGGGTTTGGAGACCCCTGCACAATACTAATACTTGGGCCAGGGCCCACACTGCCAAAAGTACCAATACCTGGTTTAATGGTATCACTTGGTATGTGCTTGATTGGCCAGCAAATTCACCTGACCTAAACCCAATAGAGAATCTGTGGGGTGTTGTCAAGAGGAAGATGACACACCAGAACCAACAATGCAGAAGCTGAAGCAACCTGGGCTTCCATAAAAGCAGTGCCACAGGCTGATCGCCTCCATGCCACACCAAATTGATACAGTAATTCATGCAAAAAGATGTATTGAACTATGCCAAGTATTGCTGGAGGGCATACTAGACTGTACGTGGACATAATGTACTTTTCAGTAAGGCAACATTTTTGTATTAAAAATGAAATTTTTAGAGATACTGACTGTTGGGTTTTCACTAGCTGTAAGCCATAATCCTTAAAATGATGCTTGGAATATTTCACTCTGTGTGTAACGCATCTATATAAAATAAATGTGTTTCACTTTTTGAATTGAATTACTAAAATAAATTGTGCAAATAGGAAGGAAGATTCTATATTGGACTTTAATGGTACGGTATATCAACAATGCTAGACAGTCAGAAGTAAAATATTAGATTTTTTTTATTACAAAAATATGTATAACATTTGACGTTTACAGATTAAAACCAATAGTGATAAAGGGAACATTAAATTCTATAGTCGCACCACATTGTGACAACTGGAACATAAATACTATCTGTATAACCAAATAAGTTTATCTTGGTCTCATCAGACCACCGGACATGGTTCCAGTAAACCATGTGCTTAGTCTGCTTGTCTTCAGACACAGTGTGCTTTTGTTTGCATCATCTTTAGAAGAGGCTTCATTTTGGGAAGACAGCCATGCAGTCCAATTTGATGCAGTATGCGGCGTATGGTCTGAGCACTGACAGGCTGACCCCCCACCCCTTCAACCTCTGCAGCAATGCTGCCAGCTCTCATACATCTATTTCCCAAAGAGAACCTCTGGATATGGTGCTGAGCATGTGCACTCAACTTCTTTCGTAGACCATGGTGAGGCCTGTTCGGAGTGGAACCTGTCCTGTTAAAGTATGGTCTTGGACACCATGCTGCAGCTCAGTTTCAGGGTCTTGGCAATCTTCCAATAGCCTAGGCCATCTTTATATAGCGCAATAATTATTATTTTTTTCAGATCCTCTGGGAGTTCTCTGCCCTGAGGTGCCGTGTTGAACTTCCAGTGACCAGTATGAAAGAGTGAGAGCAATAACACCAAATTTAACACACCTGCTCCCCATTCATAACTGAGACCTTGTAACACTAATGAGTCGCATGATACTTGGGAGGGAAAATGGCTAATTGGGTCTAATTTGTACATTTTCACCTAGGGGTGTACTCACTTTTGTTGCCAGCATTTAGACATTAATTGCTGTGTGTTGAGTTATTTTGAGGGGCAACAAATTTACACTGTTATACAAGCTGTACACTCACTACTTTACATTATAGCAAAGTGTCATTTCTTCAGTGTTGTTACATGAAAAGATATAATTAAATATTTACAAAAATGTGAGGGGTGTACTTAATTTTGTGAGATACTGTATATTACTTCCACTAAAACTATTGGAATGTAAAAATAAAACGTTGCCATGTGTAAATAGTTTGTACATAAGACACAGAGTAGGGCTCGGCCCTGCCCCTTGCTCCCTCCTCACTGTGATTGACTGTAGTGGGAGCAAATGGCTTTTGCTGCTGTGCCTTAGCCAGTGAGGAGGGAGAGACTTGGGAGAGCCTTGGCTCTTGTGCACATTTCTGGATCGAGATGGGGCTCAGGTATCGGGTGAGATGCTGCACCCATGTTTTTTACCTTTATGCATAGAATGAATGAACGTAAATAAACCCTAAGGCTTTACAACCACTTCAAATGTATTATAGCCACCTCAATATCTGCATATTTCTTAATTTCCAAAAAAATTGTGGAAAACTTTAAATCCACTTTGGTCTGTTTCCTGTGCAGTACTTTTTTTGCTACTAGATGTTCTCAGTCTGATGGCTAACATCAGTCAGCCTACTTCTGAGCCCAGGCCATCCTGGACCTCCCCCAGCTTGTGACTGGACATTAAAAGAAGATGCAGCACAATAATGAGCTGATTTCTCTGTAACTCTTACTCCTCTTCCATGTATCAGCTTGCTTCTCGTCAGTACATGAACTTATTGGCTTCTTATACTGTTTCTACCCTTCACACTGCAGCCATGATGTCAAGGGTTTACAAGAGGCGGATACCAGGAAAAATTCAGGTGTTTACACTTCTTGCATTTGAAAAATATATATTCAATGGTTTATTAATTGCATTGCTAAATTAATGTGTGTCCTTTTATCTCTGCTTGAAGTTTAAATAAGGGCTCATTCATTGGGTGCAGAGAGTTGTGCACCATGAAAAAATAAACATATTTCTGTGCCCGAGAATGACAGGTGTTTGTGTACAGCAACCTGTGCAAATCAGTGTTGGTTTGTGGCTGTACGCTGGTGACCACACATCTGAGCATTTTCTTGTGCACTGGGTTGGTGTCTGGTGTCCATGTAAATGAGCCCTATGATGAGGAGTCAGAATAGTTTGCCAAAGTCAAGTGCCTTAAAAGAGGCTTCCCAACATCATGAGCTCAAGCGATTGGTGTCACAAGTCACCTGGGCTGCTTTTTGCTATACTTCCCAAGCAGAGAATGATATATATGGGAGCTAGAGCAAAAATAAAGAGAAATAGTTACTTGGTTATATTTTTGCCCTTGAGGATTTTAAATATTAGATATTTTTCATTGCATTTTTCAGTTAATGACCCTGGGAAGAAAAAAAAAATCCAAATATGTGAAGTATGACTGTGGAAAACATTTAGTCAGCCTTGGAATGATATGAATGTTTTTCCAGGGAGCTTATGTAAACATGAATCAAATGGCTTGGAGGGCAGGGTTAACTTTTTTTGGACTGCAGACAGAACTCCGATATGTTCTTAAAAGTTAACATAAGGTTATTAATCCGTTTTGCAGCTGGAGAGGATGACAACATATTGCTCAGTAACCTGTTTGCTAGTGTTTGTATTACATTTCTTTATACTGTTGGACTCTGTTGCCCCTAGCAGAAGTGTTTGGTATCTACACTAAAGGAGTCATATATGCAGGATGAATTATTTTTAGAAACCTGTGGCACACCCAGACAGAGATGCTATTGGTATTGAATTATCAAATAGGTGTTCAACAAGTGACAGTCTTCTAGGAGAAGGTAAGCAGTGATAGAAGTGTGTGATCATTGTTCTTGTAAAGAATCCCTTCCCTCATATTGAGTAAAGGTTTTTAGCTCTGCACTTGATTTAATAGTAGTGGCTTAAATAAAATTCTGCACATAAGTTTACATACCCTGGCAGAATTCATAATTTCTTGGCCATTTTTCAGAGAATATGAATAACACAGAAACACTTCTTTCACTCATGGCTAGTGTTTGGCTGAAGCTATGTATTATCAACCAACTGTGTTTACTCTTTTTAAATCATAATGGCAACAGAAACTACCTGTTTGATCTGTTTGCTTGTAATTACAGTGTGTGTATAAAAAGCCAGTGTGTTTCTACACTCCTGACAGACCCTTGCATCTTTCATCCAGTGCTGCACTGACGTTTCTGGATTATGAGTCATGGGGAAAGTAAACAAATAATCAAAGAATCTGCAGGAAAGCGTAGTTGATGTGTATAAAACAGGAAAAAAACAGGAAAGGGGTATAAAAAGACATCCAAGGCATTGACAATGCCAAACAGCAATGTTCAAACTCTAATCAAGAAGTGGAAAATGAGGGGTTCTGTTGAAACCAAACCACGGTCAGGTAGACCAACTAAAATTTCAGCCACAACTGGCAGGAAAATTATTTGTGATGCAAAGAAAAACCCACAAATAACTTCAGGTGAAATACAGGCCTCACTGAAAACTTGTGGTGTGGTTGTTTCAAGATGCACAATAAGGAGGTACATGAAAAAAGATGGGCCTCATGGTCAAGTTTCCAGAAGAAAGCCATCACTACGCAAATGCCACAGAGTATCCCGCTTACAATATGCCAGATGCTTTTTTGCCACAACCATTAACGCTACATTTGGAGAGGTGTCAAAAAAGCCTATGATGAAAGGTACAGAGGTGGATCGCTGATGTTTTTGTGATGTGTGAGCTACAAAGGCACAGGAAATTTTGTCAAAATTGTTGGCAAGATGAGTGCAGTATGTTATCAAAAAATACTGGAGGAAGAGTTGCATTCATCAGCCAGGAAACTGTGCATGGGGCGTACTTGGACGTTCAAACATGACAATGATCCAAAACACAAGGCCAAGTTGACCACGACTTTGGCTACAGCAGAATAAAGTGAAAGTTCTGGAGTGGCCACTTCAGTCTCCTGACCTCAATGTTGTGCAGTTCATATAAGACAGACCAAGAATTTACAGGAACGGGAGGCTTTTTGCCAAGAGGCATTGGCAGCTTTACCATGTGAGAAGATAAAGAAGCTCATTCACAAATACCACAAAAGACTTCAAGCTGTCATTGATGTTAAAGGGGGCAATACACGGTATTAAGAACTGGGGTATGTAAACTTTTGATTGGGGTAATTTGGGTAGTTTGTTGCCAGTATAAGTAAAAAAGAGTAAACACTATTGATTGATAATAAATGGCTTCAGCCAAACACTAACCATGAGTGAAAGAAAAGTTTTTGTGTTATCATTATATTCTCTGAAAAATGGCCAAGAAATCCTAAACTCCGCCAGGGTATGTAAACTTATGAGCACAACTGTATGGGGCTAAACCCATGTATCATGTTGCACGTGATCTAAAATAATAATATTGGCGGAGAGAATCTGCTAGTGTGTGCATCCATTTATTTTATTACTAGCTTGTTGGATTTCCCCATAATTCATGCTGCCAGAGATGCTAAGAACTGGTTTGCTAGAGCTGAATGAAGGCAAATCTGTGGTGTTATAAGCCAACCCAGAGGTGTTGCTAGGGTGCACCTCTACACTTGTCTGTTCACCTGTGGTAATATGCATGCATTCCATTGCATATTTCATTGCACAAAATGTTCATTTCAAGTATAAATCTTCACATAGTTTCATAGTTAGTAAGGTTGAATAAAGACACCAGTCCATCCAGTTCAACCTGAGTGAGGGTCTATAATTGTCCCTATCCCTGTACATTACACACTCACATCTGTTCCTACCCTCAAGGAGCCCACAATCCAAGGTCCCCATTCATATACTAAGGCCAATTTTGGACAGAAGCCAATTAGCCTACCTGCATGTCTTTGGTTTGTGGGAGGAAACTGGAGTACCCGGAGGAAACCCACGCAGGCACAGGGAGAACATGCAAAATCCAGGCAGGTAGTGTCGTGGTTGGGATCGAACCAGCGACCCTTCTTACAGCTAGTCGAGAGTGCTACCCACTACACCACTGTGCCGCCCAACATCTGTGTTCTGTGTTCTGTAGCAACCATGTTTTTAAAAACTAGAAATGTAACTTTTTTTTTTTTGTAAATGAACACATTAAGAAGACCAGTCCAAATTTATGGTAGACACATAAAAGCCTATGCATTATATGCTTCTAATACATATTCATAATTTAAACCTCTATTCTTGAATTTTCCTCCACCATGGCAAGTTTTAAAATGCATGCAAGCATGTCGGCCCCAAATTGCTATATGTAAATGAATGTGAAAAGTGTCCTAATTCCTAAGCCTACATGCGGTAGCCACTATATTACTGTACTGTATGGAAGCCAATATACGGCAAAAGAACCTCTAAAACCAGGCTACATTGCACTGGAAAAAATATCAAAGAAGTGTCCAAGCTAGTTTTAGGTTCATTTTAGTCATGAAAATACGATCAGAGTCATTGGTTTATGACTAGGTTTCGGTTCACACTGCAGCGATGCGGAAACATTGTGAATGCACTGCAGGTTCCCGCATTGCATGTCTCCCAGTGGTAGTTCACACTGTCCTATGCGAACTGCTAGGAGTGTCAATTGAAAGTCAATGACACCCACAAATCAGTTTGCATATGGTACGGCAAACTGAAAATTCAGACGGAATTGGGTGTTCACACCAATCCGATTCTGATGAGGACTAAAAAAAAGGGTCCTGTGCGAGATTGGTCCGAATGTGATGCAAATTTACATATAGTGTGGCTTAAATCACACCACACAGAGATAGCAAATGATTTTCACTGCAGTGTGGTGCGTATCACATTGTACCAGTGGGAACCGGTCCTCAGGCTGGCCATACAATGTACCATAAAATATGAGGTCAAACCTAAACACTTTCAATTTGTATGCAATCAGGCCGTCCCTTGCACTACATGGTTGAAGGTAAATCTAAAGGAAATTGAATAAGAAAATGGTATAATGTATGGCCAGCTTTAGGCTTTTTCGTTAAAAGCAGAAGATCTTTGGATGTTACTTATTTTAATTTAAATCGCCCAGTTTAGGCTTCCATGGCAACTAGTGAGGCACTAATTGGCCAATTAACAGCTTTTGATCCAGTCATTCTTTTAAATGTTAAATAATCTGAAGAAATGATGACCTACGTCGCCAAAATGTCAAGTGATATTTGAATATGTGACAGATTAGCACCTGTGTACAGATTAGAAGCTTATATTTCCATCAGCCCATCTGGATGAAACACATTGAACAGAAAAGAAAATCACCTTAGCAACCAGACACTTCTATTTACATGGGTAGCATTTCTGCAATGTGATCAGGATGTAATTGCATGCAGGGAGGATGTGTGAGGAATGGAGAGTGGTAAATGTAGAAGTATGCAATGTCCTGTTTTTATCTGAACTGTATATTGTTAAAATTCAGAATACATAGGGTTAGGAAGGCAGCTGAAAAAAAAGATGTGTTCTGGTTTGAAATGGAATTGCTTTTATGAAAAAAGACCAAACTTTTTTTTAAAATAAAAGTTGTCTTAGTTTAAAATTTTGCAAACAGGCCATTTTCTCCTTCACTGACGGGCACTGATGAGGCTGCACTGATGGGCACTGATCTGGCGCCAATGAGGTGGTACTGATCAGCAGCACTGATGAGGAGGCACTGATTGTCGTTAACCATTTAAGGACCGGGCCTATTTTTCAGACTCTGTATTTACAAGTTAAAATCTTTTTTTTTTGCTAGAAAATTACTTAAAACCCCCAAAAATTATCTATATAGAGAATAAAATGGAGGTTGTTGCAATACTTTGTCACACCATATTTGTGCAGCGGTCTTACAAGCACACTTTTTTGGAAAAAATACACTTTTTTTAATAAAAAAATAAGACAACAATAAAGTTAGCCCCATTTTTTCTTGTGAAAGATAGTTACGCCTAGTAATTTGATTCCCAACATGTCATGCTTCAAAATTGGGCCTGCTAGTGGATTAGCGACAAAAATTTACCCTTAAAAAAATCTCCATAGGAGACGTTTTAAAATTTCTACAGGTTACCAGTTTTGAGTAACAGAGGAGGTCTAGGGCTAGAATTATTGCTCTTGATTGTGGCGATTCCTCACTTGTGGTTTGAACATCGTTTTGTGGGTGTGACGTGCGTAAATGTTCTTCGATTCTGCATGCAAGCTTGGCGGGACAGTGCACTTTAATTTTATTTTGTTTTATTTTGACATTGTCCTTTAAAAAAAAAAAAAAGGGTCACTTTTATTCCTATTAGGAATACGGCGAGCATTGGATGTAGTCACATTTTGATAACAAACAGGAGGGGCTTATGGGGCATAGTTAAACAAAACCCAGGGTTGCCTGTACCTTTTGAATATGCTTTGATTGTTGTGCCTCAATCAAGAGTCCCACAGACACATATAAACCTCAGCACAATCAGTAAGAAAAAAAAAAAGACTCTTCCATTACATATAATTTTGTGCACACTGAAAAAAGACAGAGAGCAAACACTTTATCTGAGCCTACCTTAGCCACTTTTAGACCGGACCATTTTGCTGGCTTAAGACCAGACCACTTTTTGCGATTTGGCACTGCGTCGCTTTAACTGACAATTGCGCAGTCGTGCGACGTGGCTCCCAAACAAAATTGACATCCTTTTTTTCCCATAAATAGAGCTTTCTTTTGGTGGTATTTGATCACCCCTGCGATTTTTATTTTTTGTGCTATAAACAAAAAAGCGACAATTTTGAAAAAAATGCATTATTTTTTTACTTTTTGCTATAATAAATATCACCCAAAAATATATAAAAACTATTTTTTTCCCTCAGTTTAGGCCAATACGTATTATTCTACATATTTTTGGTAAAAAAAAATCACAATAAGCAATTATTGATTGGTTTGCGTAAAATTTATAGCGTTTACAAAATAGGGGATAGTTTTATGGCATTTTTATTAATATATATATATATTTTTTACTAGTAATAGTGGCGATCAGCGATTTTTTTAATTTATTTTTTATTATTGTGACTTTGACATTATGGCGGACACATTGGACATTTTTGACACATTTTTGGGACCATTGTTATTTATACAGCAATCAGTGCTATACAGATTCACTGAATCCTGTGTAAATGACACTGACAATGAAGGGGTTAAACAGGGTGGCAGTGTAGGGGTTAAGTGTGTCCTAGGGGCGTATATCTAACTGTGGGGAGCTGAGCTGTGTGTTAGTGAACACTGATCTCTGCTCAAATCACAGGGAGCAGTGAACAGTGTCACTTGTTGCTAGTCAGAACGGGGAGATGCTGTTTACATAGGCATCTCCCCATTCAGCCTCCCCGGAAGACGATCGTGGGTATCCCCGCAGCGATCGAGTCCGCGGGACCCACGACTGGACTCACAGGGGTCCCGACCGGTGCACGATGGCAGGGCGGCAATTTCAACTGGACGTACCTGTACGCCAATTTGCTTGCCCGTGCCATTCTGCCGACGTACATCGGCGTCAGTCGGGAACTGGTTAAAGAAGAACTTCATTAAAATAGTCAGGAAGTGCTTAGCAACCAGCAACTGTTAAGACAATTATCACTTTGGTGAGGAGTATATAATGTGCAACATAGTTTATATAGTGCAGGAACATGTAAGTCAAAGGGCAGAGGAATGGGGTCTGTAATGCACAGAATGCAAGGGTCAGGAGTATAAAACATACATTGCTTCAGTCAGTATCGGGTTTAGGAGTACATAAAACAGAGAGAAGGGTCAGGCATACCCTGTTTCCCCTAAAATAAGACCTAGCGTGATTGTCGACGATGGCTGCAATATAAGCCCTACCCCCCAAATAAGCCCTAGTTAAAGTCCTTCTATGTCTTATTCTCAGGGTAGGGCTTATTTTTGGGGAAAGAGGATGGGGTTTATTTGGGGGGTAGGGCTTATATTGCTGCCATCACCGACACTCATGCTAGGTCTTATTTTAGGGGAAACAGGGTATGTAATGCATGGTAGAGGTGGTAGTAGACAACAAAAATAATCTTACTCACCTCTCGCCCTGTCCATCTCCTGAGGATGGTGATTGCCCCTAGGTGTTCCTGGCTCTTTGTGGCTGGAGGTGTGCTCTTCCTCCAGTAGAACATCTGACCAGGTGTACCCATCCATCCATCCAGACTGACAATTTGGACACTGCCCAAGGGCTCGCAGACAGTAGGGGGCCTCATTCCCAGCATTCCACAGAACCAAGCTGGAGTCCAGAAGCCCAGTGCTGAGCAAGTTTCAGCACTTGACTCCGCTAATTCACCTCCCACTGAAGGGGATTACACCAGGGGCACTTGCAAGGGGTAAGGGGCTTCACACTGGGGCATTACACTGCTGGGAGTACACTGGGGGGAGTTAAGCTTGGAAGGGGGATTACTCTACTATAGGCTGTGCATACAGAGCAGCAAGTGACAACATAAAACTACCAGATCAATGAATATCTTATGCAGGTGAAAAACACAAGATGTAGGTACAAAGGTTTATAATTCATTTAATGAGGTGGCACACTTGACAAAATAATGTGTCCAGCTAAATATTTGTGGGTAGTAATGCATACCAGTGTGTTAAATTGCTTAGAGCAGTGTTTCTCAACACAGAGGAACCCTTGAAATAGCATTCTGCTCTCAGGGAACCCCTGCTAAATATTACTATATCTACAACTCAGGGTACATTAGTTCGATGGTCAATGGGAAGAATGCTCCTTACACTTATGGTGTTTGGGAAGAATTACCCCCTTAAAGATAGTGAAAAAGATCAATGGTGTCAGTGGGAACTTATCTGAGAGGCTTATTGCTTGAGAAACTCTAGCAACCACTGGAGGTACCCTAGGGTTCCATGGAACCCTGGTTGAGAAACCCTGGCTTAGAGGCTGAACGTCATTCAGCCTAAATTACCACACACATTTTTTGGGACAATTGTTAAATAAAACCTGATAAATGTATAACAAAATATGTTCTGCATTATTTTGGTTTATTGGACTAATGGTGGTAATTTAGTTTTACTGGTTTACTGGACTGATCATTTTCAGTACATTGGTTTTAGGGGATACTATTATCAGTATGTTTACATTTACATATATATTTATTATATTATATATTTTTTTCATTATTTCATTACTGTTATACCGTGATTTAAACTTTAAAGTGGATGTAAACCCTATATGTTATATCTTTTCACGTGGCAGCACTGAAAAAGCAATGTAAAGTAGTGAGTGTAAAGCTTGTATAACAGTGTAAATTTGATGTCCCCTCAAAATAGCTCAACACACAGCCATTAATGTTTAAACCGCTGGCAACAAAAGTGAAAATACCCCTAATGCCACGTACACACACTCGGTTTTCGCGTCGGAATTTCGCTCAAACTGTCTTGCCTACACACGGTCACACCAAATTCTGATGGTCAATAACACCGTGACATACAACACGTCTAACAGCACTATAAAAGGGAAGTCTAATGCTTCCAAGCATACGTCAAATTGTTTCCAAGCATGCGTCTAAAGACCGTCGGAAATGCCAACAGAAAAAGACAGATGGGCATACACATGGTCGGAAAATCCGATGAAAAGCTCCCATCGGACTGTTTCCACGTGTACGCGGCATTAGTGAGAATGTCAAAATTGGGCCCAAAGTGTCAATATTTTGTGTGGCCACCATTATTTTCCTGCACTATCTTAACCCTTTTGGGCATGGCATATACCAGAGTGTCACAGGTTGCCACTGGAGTCCTCTTCCACACCTCCATGACGACATCACCCAGCTGTTAATGTTAGAGACCTTGTGCTCCTCCACCTTCCGTTTGAGGATGCCCCACAAATGCTCTATAGGGTTTAGGTCTGGCGACGGCTTGGCCAGTTCATCACCTTTACCCTCAGCTTCTTTAGCCAAGTGGTAGTCATCTTGGAGATGGGTTTGGGGTCGTTATCATGTTGGAATACTGCTCTGCGGCCCAATTTCAGAAGGGAGAGGATCATGCTTTGCTTCAGTATGTCACAATACATGTTGGCATTCATGGTTCCTGCAATGAACTGTAGCTCCCCCGTACTGGCAGCACTCATGCAGCCCCATACCATGACACTCTCACCACAATGCTTGACTGTAGGCAAGACCTGGTTGCCACCACACACGCTTGACACCATCTGAATCAAATACGTTTATCGTGGTCTCATCAGACCACATGGTTCCAGTAATCCATGTCCTTAGTCCGCTTGTCTGCAGCAAACTGTTTTGCGGTCTTTTTTGTGCATCATCTTTAGAAGAGGCTTCTTTTTGGGAAGACAGCCATGCAGTCCAATTTGATGCAGTGTGTGGCGTATGGTCTGGGCACTGACAGGCTGACCCCCCCCCCCCACCTCTTTAACCTTTGCAGCAATGCTGGCAGCATTCATACATCTATTTCCTAAAGACAACCTCTGGATATGATGCTGAGCACATGCACCCAACTTCTTTGGTCCATCATGGTGAGGCCTGTTCTGAGTGGAACCTGTCCTGTTAAACCGCTGTATCGTCTTGGCCATCGTGTTGCAGCTCAGTTTCACTTTCTTGGCAATCTTCTTATGGCCTAGGCCAGTGATGGCAAACCTTGGCACCCCAGATGGTATTGAACTACCTTTCCCATAATGCTCAACTACACTGCAGAGTGCCTGAGCATCATGCTAAATGTATTTCCAAAACATCTGGGGTGCCAAGGTTCACCATCACTGGCCTAGGTCATTTTTATGTAAAGCAACAATATTTTTTTTTATTTCTTTTCAGATCTTCAGAGTTCTTCACCATGAAGTGCCATGTTGAGCTACCAGTGACCAGTATTAGAGAATGAGAATGATAACACCAAATTTAACACACCTGCTCCCCATTCACACCTGAGGCCTTGTAACACTAAGGAGTCGCATGACACAGAGGAGGGCAAATGGCTAATTGGGCCCAATTTGAATATTTTCACTTAGGGGTGTACTCACCTTTGTTGCCAGTGGTTTAGGCATTAATGGCTGTGTGTTGAGTTATGTTGAGGGGGACAGCAGATATACACTTATATACGCTGTACATTCACTACTTTACATTGTAGCAAAGTGTCATTTCTTCAGTGTTGTCACATGAAAAGATATAATAAAATATTAACAAAAATGTGTGGGGTGTACTTACTTTTGTGAGATTATGTGTATATATATATATATATATATATATATATATATATATATACATATATATATATTGTGGCAGCACGCAGGTAAAATCACCTGGTTGTATTCAGGATGGGAAATATGTGTGTCCTAGATTCAGGCTTTATGCAGACTTTTACAATTAGAGGGGAAGAGTTAATGAGCCCAGCTGTAGTAAGTGGGCTCATTAAGACCTCTACAAAAAACCCCAGCATGCATAGGGAGATGCTCCATCCTGGAACCAGTTTTGTGTGTATAGACTGGGGAGTCTGAGATCTGTTCTGTGCGGTGAGTTAACGCCTGTGTGGCAAACCCCTACAATAGAGACAGGGACTGGGGCAGCACAAGGCTGCACCCAGTTGTTAGACAGGGAGTCTACGTGTGTAGTTAGAGGTCAAGCTGACCAGGATTTATTTTCTTGTTTTATTTTGTTTGGCTGTTATATGTATCACTGCATGTAGCCTAAATAAACCGGATCTTTTGTTTTTTGCACCTACACCGCTGTCTGCTGTGCCTGACTTTGTGTTGTGAACCCATCCAGGGGGTCACACACACCCGCTACCGAGCGAACCCCCTCACAATATATATATATATATATATATATATATATATACATATATATATATATATATATATATATATATATATATATATATATATATATATATATATATATATATATATATATATATACACATATATATATATACATATATACACATATATATATACACATATATTTAACCACTTGGCGCCCATACTACGTCTATTGACGTCATGGGCTTTCAGTGGTTATATCTGAATGATGCCTGAGGCCACAGACATTATTCAGATATTGCTGTTTTCAGCCGGCGATTCCCTGTACCATAAGAATGATGATAGCAGCTGTTCCACCGCTTGATCATTCTTACGGGCGGCGGGAGGGGACGCCCCCCCTCCTGCCGCCCTCCGGTGCTTTTACCGACTCACCGCTTCCATCGGTGAGTCGGTCACAGGATCCACCGGCCCCCGGAAGTTACCATAGAGATTTTTGGCAGACCAGATCGTCCCCGGAGTCTCTATGATCGTTCGGAGGCCACGCACGATGTTATGACGTCACGCCCAGCCTCTGTATTCAAATTAACAGTGCCGATCTGGCTGGGAAGCCAGGATCATTTATTTTTATTTTTTATTTTTGTTCTTCCCAGCCTAGAGGTGAGATATGGGGTCTTGTTGACCCCATATCTCACTGTAAATATGTCCGATTGTGCCATATTCCTATTACAAGGAATGTTTACATTCCTTGTAATAGGAATAAAAGTCATCATTTTTTTTAAGTGTCAAACTAAAAAAATAAAAATAAAATTAACAATAGAAAAAAAAAAGTAAAGCGCCCCTATCCCCGTGAGCTCGTACATAGAAGCAAACGCATACGTAAGTCCCTCCCACATATGAAAACGGTGTTCAAACCACACATGTGAGGTATCGCCGCGAACGTTAGAGCGAGAGCAATAATTATAGCTCTAGACCTCCTCTGTAACCCAAAACATGTAACCAGTAAAAAAAATTGAAAGCGTCGCCTATGGGGATTTTTAAATACCAAAGTTTGGCGCCATTCCATAAGCGCGTGCAATTTTGAAGCGTGACATGTTGGGTATCTCTTTACTCGGCGTATCCTCCTCTTTCACATTATGCAAAAAATTGGGCTAACTTTACTGTTTTTTTTTTTTAAGCATGAAACTTTTTTTTTTCTGAAAAAAACGTTTTCGAAAAATTGCTGCGCAATTACCGTGCGAGATAAAAAGTTGCAACGACCGCCATTGTATTCTCTAGGGTCTTTGCTAAAAAAACATATATAATGTTTGGGGGTTCTATGTAATTTTCTGCAAGCGGCATCTTTGAGGTGCTTTAGGAGTGGCGCTTTGCGGACACTTTTAACCCTTTTTTCCCACCCTTTTCTTCGCCGCTGCCATGTATCCCAGAGCGACTTCCGCGTCTCGCTGCTCCGGCTGTGATTCGCCGAAGCCGCGATGATGTCACTCCCGCACATGTGCACGGGAGCTGACACTCGCGGCATATCGCCGCGATCTGCGGCCTGCCCAGTGTGCCTTCACGCCGCCGTCTACGGCACATGCGCCATAGACAGCGGTGGCTGTCTTCGGGTAAATATCTTCTAAACTGTATAGGTTTAGGAGATATTTCTTGGACCTACAGGTAAGCCTTAATCTAGGCTTACCTGTAGGTCAAAGTTGGTTGTAAGGGTTTACAACCACTTTAAGGTGAACAAACACAAAGCTTTACAACCCCTTTAAGGGGGGTCAAAAGTGGGATGCTGGAAAGCTTGTCACGTCCTTGTCCTACTTGTCTTCCTCTCTTCTACCTTACACAGACACACACAGGCATGTGAAGAGATCGGTCAAATCCCTCACCCAAGCAGGCTGCTCATCTCCCATATGTTTTCTCACACAAGATGACCCTCAACCATCAGTAGCAAAACTTATTTTACAAATCATACTTGGTATTGCCTTTCTATCTCAATTCAGGTAACATTGTCACCTTTACCACTGACAAAACAGCATGCAAGTGTCATGTCTTCATAGAAGTACCATGTCATCAACATTAGCTAGCTATAAACAAACAAAACACATTTATTTGGCCAGAAGTGTTTATCTTGCATTACTGCAATAACAATTTGAGCATCAATGTATTGTTTTCAAACTTTAAAATAAGCTAATTTCTCTGAAACTTGGCCAAAGTCCAGAGTCCAATGGTTTTACTATCAAAAATGTAGGCTTCCTGAAAAGGGGTGTTACAAAGAGACAACAATGCAACAGAAAAATAAAATAAAAGTGTTGAGGGTGTTCCTTGGTTTGCTGTTAAAACAAGAGCTGTCACAATGTGGTTGTATTCCACTTTTCTTCACATCAAGGGGATGTTGACAGAGGACATCTGACCAACGATCTGGTCTAAGGAGTGGCTGCTGGGGCGTCACCAATTTTATGGCCAAGTCCCAGATATGGTTTTCTATAATGCCCTGTACACACGACCGGTTTTCCTGTCGGAATAAACTCTCAAGGTTTTTCCGATGGAGTTCTGACGGAATTCCACTGAAACTGTCTTGCGTACACAAAATCACACCAAAACAGATGCAAAACATGCGTCGGTATTGATCCATCGGAACAGCATACAGACGAGCGGTTTTCCTAATAGAAATCGGTTCTGTCTAAAATATTTAGAACATGTTCTTTTTCTAGGTCCGCCAGAATTTTTGACGTAAAAAATCTGATGGGGCATATACACAATCGGAATATGCAATGAAATGCTCCCATCTGACTTTTTCCGTCGGACATTCCGCTCGTGTGTACACGGCATAAGTAGGAATATCTCCTGATTATCTACAGGTTACAGTCTGCTAAACTGCATATTATTCCCCTGAGTGAAATTAGCTTTGAAATGGATATAAACATGACAGGTTTTGCATGTTTACTTT
The DNA here is from genome assembly GCF_037356315.1 of Lithobates pipiens. Lineage (NCBI taxonomy): Eukaryota > Metazoa > Chordata > Amphibia > Anura > Ranidae > Lithobates > Lithobates pipiens. Next base: position 186,413,964 of record NW_027507758.1, read on the forward strand.
ACTTTAGCAGGGTTATTGTGTTTGGACTCAAAACATTACAAATTAACCGAGGAAAGTAAATAGGTCCTTACTATGACTGGCCTGTTATTATTTCAGTTATGACATATAATGAAGATTTAGAGTCTTTGCTAATATCCAGTTAACCAGCAATGTGTATTGGCCATAAGTGGGTACTTCATTCCTGATGCTGCCCACTAAGGCCCTACTCAACATATAACTGGACAGACTTCTAAAGCTCCAGTTCAAATGAATGGCCTACATCCTCACGGCTACCAAATGATACATAGCACAAGCTTGACTAACTGACCCCCCTTTTTTACAGCAGTGAGAAATAGGCTCCATACAACCTTCATTAATGAAAAACTAACAGCAAGACTGATGGACACACACTTTATGCCAGCAGATTTTGACCGTAGGCTGGCTGACTTGTGTTGTCTGCTTTTGCCCTGGAGATTCACATGAAATGTGTGGTGCCAATCTCTTTCTTCCCTTTGTCCCCTTCCTCCCTTTCTCTTTTTTTTTCTCTCTCTTCCTTCTAATTTGTTCTTCAGTGTCGAAATTGATCTTAACTATTAACTTAGCTATGAAAAAATTGTGCCTCTGGACTATACCCTGTTTGAATTGTATGCTTTTAAATGTGGATTATGATTCATTTAAACCTTTGCATGCCGTATATCTTTGATATGTGCTGTTAACCTGTGATAGTGCCTTTTGTACTTTTTGGCCATATCATGTCCTGCTAGCATAGCTTTATACCTTTTTCTCTCTCTGATTAATAGTTTCAGTACATTGATATTTCATCACAGTGCCAAACTTCCTAAACCTGATAATAAATACCTTGAATCTTTTGTAGTCTTGACATTATAAAGGGTTAACCACGTTTGCTCTAACCGCCTGCCACCCAGCACTTTTAGATCATTGAAATAATTGAGTTGGTACTAGGACTGTAGGGAATGTGAAGCGTATCTTCGGAGACTCTGTGACATTATTCTTATCACAGAGGGAAAAGTAATGGCTCTGTTTGACATGTGACCTGGAGCCAGCTGCTTTATCTCCCGTGCTTTTGATGCAGAATTAGATTCATTGTGAACAGGCAATATGTGCCCTAAAAAAGCCTTTTCATTTTCTTGCTTTTGACACAACAGGATAAAACTGAAGCACATAGTGAGTCTCGGAATAGGTCCTGAACTCTAGATCTGGTAGCTCACCTTAGATTGTCTTCTTATACTTTTATTTATTTTCTATTAAGAGTTTATGGGTTTTTTGATAAATGCTCTTTAGAGTTCGCAGTGACTGAATGCAGGATTTTTTCCCCTTACTACCATTTCATGATGCAAATTTTGAAAGCCAAATTCTGCTGTGTATTGTATATGCTGTTTCTGAGTTACTTTCTTTGTATCTGGGAACTCATAGGCAGATTTTAACTTCAATGTTCTCTGTCAGTACTACAAATAACTATATCCTCACAGCATTAACGCCTGTGAGCGATCTAGGACATGTTGCTCCAAAGACAGCAGTGCATGTGTAACTCTAAATGTAGTAGATTGCATAGACGCTTTCATGGCACATTCTGTCTCCTTGCTTTTTTTTTTTTTTTTTTACTAAAGCTATAGTCCCCCTTTCCATATGGGACTCCGTAAGCCAAGACTTTCCTTTTTCGACTTCTCTACAGCAAACAGCTGGAGCCAAGTCAACCCTTCTTTCAGCAGCCTAAAACATGCAGCCTTGGTGTCCTCTTCCTCCTCTCCTCCAGCTCAGCCTCTTTGCACATCCACAACCGGGGATGGAAAGATTGCAGCTGCAGTTTGGACTGTACACAAGCAACTTGTGTGTGTGACAGCACACCATGTGGCAGGACAGAGCTGTGCCATTGCCTGGGGCTACACAATTTTTCTCTTTAAAAGTATTTTTTTACAACATAGTATCTCTACTTAATAGCAGCACATGGGGCAGATCCAACACAGAAACTCCAAATTAAGTTCCTGTTTACATATGATGCAGTGACCTGCATTTTTCTACACTGGTTGAGCTCGGGTCACCACCAGGACACACAGAAAGCAATTTTTTCTGTGTCCTGTTCACCCTGCAACCTGGCCTGTATATGTGATGCAGTGAGTTGCTATAAAAAGCAGGCATGCTGCATTTTATTGCAGTGTACAGGAAGGGATTGCGTGTCAATGTAGAGCAGTGCAACCCCCTCCCCCTCACTGCTGTACAGAGACATAAATTAATTGTCACTTTTTGCTCTTCAAATAAAAGTAAGAGAAAAAAGGCACTGCATGATGCGATGAAATGCGCATCACACCTCCCCCTACCGCCAGCTCACTGCAGCCAGAATGGAGATCTGCTCAAACACTAAATGGCTGTGGTTTAGTTTGCGGGTAGTGGGAATGGGCACTTACTGTTCCTAAAATCAGCTTCTGTATTTTTTTTTAATTAAACAGCAGCAGAGACCTAAAATGTTTTAAACAGCATATAACAATATCCTTTAATAACCCTGTTAATACATTTGTTTTTTTTTTTTTTTTTTAATGTTGCCTCATCTTGGCTTCACTAACAGTTTGCTGGAGAATGCAACTGTTTATACATTCTACATTAAAACATTTTGAACATAGTTTCACACGCGGTGACATGAGGAACTGAAACATTCTTGGAATTTGGATCTTTTAAGTTGGATACAAAGATACACATTGATGTTAGATGCATGTTCTTCAATAATCTAGATTTAGAATGAGAGATAACATTTACATTAAAGTGATTGTAAAGGCAGAAGTTTTTTTTTTAATCTTAATGTATTCTATGCATTAGGATAAAGAGCCTTCTCTGTGCAGCAGCCCCACTAATACTTACCTTAGCTCCATCTAGATCTAGCAATGTTGCACAATAGACTTGGCTGTCCGGGACTCCCCTCCTCATTGGCTGAGACAGCTATTGGCTCCCCTTGCTGTCAGTCAGTGAGCCAATGAGGAGAGAGAGAGGGGGTGGAGCTGGGCATTGGCTTCATGTCTGAATGGACTCCGGGAGCTGCAGCTCGGCTCGGCTGCCCTTATAACAAGCTGCTTGCCATTGGAGCACTCAACAGGAGGGAGGGGCCAGGAGTACTGAAAAGGGACCCAGCACAAAGCAGGTAAGTATAGTATGTTTGTTATTTTTGATGTAAAAAAAATCAAGACTTGAGTATCACTTTAAAGGACATTCTCTATTTGTCACCATCAAATCCAGATGCTGATGTTTGCATTTGTATTTAACTGAACAGAAATGCCAAGTGGAGCTAAACATTGGCAAAGCCTTGAGAGGAATGTAACAGTGCTAGACTTCCTAGAAGAATGGTCAGATCTCCTAAACTTGCCGGAATATTTAAGTTGAGGCATTTTTTTTTATTTTTTTTTAGCTAAAATGCATAGCACTTATAACTTTCTCCAAATTAAGAAATGTTAAATTACTGTTAAACAGGGGTGAGGCATAATGAATTGTAGCTAGTTTGTGAAGCCTTTTCCTTGAAGGTACCAATTATGTTAATAGCTCTTTATTATTTGGTCAGGCCTATGGGGACTTGTAGCCAATCTATTAGTATAAGATTAGACTTGAGTAAGATTAAAATAGCTTTAATGACTCATTAAAAGATGACATTGCTTTTTAATAGTTCTAAAGGCTAATAAAATTAAAGACTGTTTTTAAACTTTTTTCAAAATACATTTTAATAATTAATATACACATGGATGAATTAAATAATTTCTAGTTGCAGTGATTACACCCTTAGATAAGTCTTTTTTTTTTTTTTCATTCTGACAAGCCATCTACTCTCCAGTGCGCATATGCCAAATTCTGCATGGGCTGTGAGCAAGCTGTTGGCATGTCTCTGCACTGATAAAAAAAAATCTTTACAAACTGTTTTTCAAATGTCATCTGCATCCAGACTAGATATGGGAAGACCTGGGAGAAAAAAAAACTGAAAAATTGTAAAACAGTTTCTTTTTTTTTCTGGGGTTTTTTCAAAGCCCCTTTTTACTGGGGGAAAAAAGAGTGGGATGATATTTTACAATGATAAGTAATATATCTATGACATGGTATTCAAACAATACAACATGAAGACCTTAAAGCGGAGGTCCACCCTAAAATGGACCTTCCGCTCATCAGATTCCTCCCCCCCTCCGGCGCCACAATTGGCACCTTTATGGGGGGAGGGGGGTGCAGTTACCTGGATAATCCAGGTAACTGCACCCACTTCCGGGCTAGCTCTCTGCGGAAAGGAGCGTACATTACGCCCCTTTCCGCAAGTGCCCCGCTGCCTGCTGGGAAACACACAGATCCCAGAGGCAGCGGGGACCGTCCTCATTGCGCAGCGCGGCTCGCACATGCGCAGTAGGGAACCGGGAAATGAAGCCGAAAGGCTCCATTTCCTGATTCCCATACCCAAGATGGCGGCGGCAGCACTCGAGTGTCGATCTAGAGATTGGCTTCAGGTGCCGACATCGCGGGCGCGCTGGACAGGTAAGTGTCACTATTTTAAAAGTCAGCAGCTGCAGTATTTGTAGCTGCTGACTTTAAAAAAAAAAAAAAAACGCGGAGTCCCGGCGGACTCCCGCTTTAATAAAAGATTTCTGAGACTTTATGAAAATTCCTAAATTATTGAAAGTTCTCTTAACTAAAGACGAGCAAATCCACGATTACTATTTAAGTAACACCGTTCTTCTCAATGCAGTTCTCAAACAAGAGACTCTCCCACAGCTACTGGGATAATGGATCTCACATGTACAAGTAATTCTTCCACTCCATATGCAGTAAGTAAACGGCAAAGAGGTATATTGCAAAATATTGTGTAGTATTTATCATTAATAGTTGTAAAAAAGATCCAAAGTAGTGCACTTACATTTGGGTGTGCTTTAGGTAGCCACCAACACAGATAGCCTTTCAGTATTAGAAAATTACCACTCCAATGAGGCTGTGCAGTTTCCACGGCTAATGTCACATTCAAAGGGGGGTACCCACATTTATGGCCAGTAAAGAGCAGGGAGTTTTTTTTTTTTATATACAGAAAGGCTGTCTGTTTTGGTGCTTACCTAAAGCACACCCACATGTAAGTGCTTTAGATTGTTTTTTTTCAACCATTACTAATAAATACTACACAATGATACACAATATATTTCTTTGCCATTTACTCACTGCATATGGAGTGGAAGAATTACTTGTGGGTGTGAGATCCATTAGCACAGTAGAAAAGTGAATGACAGGAGACGTCTCTGGAGTACACATAAAAAGCAAGTGAGGCCTTTTATGGCCTGTAGGGGATCAGATTCAATGGAGGGACAAACTCTGTTTATTTATGAAAATATCTTCTTTAATCCACAGGATATTCTTAAACAGAAGAAAAAAGGCATCTTACCATCAAACAAAAATAAACTTCTGCTCTACCGAGCCCTACTGTGTCCATAGTCTGACCAGTCCTTGGTTTTATAGTAAGTGTCCTTACAAATGCAAATACCTTGTATCCAAAGTCAGGGATAAGCAGCCGTGCTCCTAGTTGCCTCCTCACATGGAGACGCACACACTCTCTCTGAGAACTAGGACCAGCTGCCTTAATCAAGACCCAAAAATAAAACATAAAACTGCAGTCCATGGAGTCTGTCCCACTCAGATCTCTATCAGGCGCCCAATAAAACCAGCCCTGGGACGAACTTTACCAATACAGAGTCAAAAACTATCCTTCTTTACCCTGAATTCTTTACTGGTATTATCTTAGATTGCAAATCTAAAAATCCGTGGAGGAACATATATCCCATCAATCACTTTTCCTGTAATATGAACCTGTTTCACAGGCACCCCGCTAAATGGCCATTTGGAGTTGGTGAGTGAGAATTTTCGCTCTCATGGTGGTAGAGCACAATTTAAGTCACTTTGTGAAAGCATATTACCTGTTTGGGGCATGGTGATAGGAAGACACCTGAAGAACTAGCCTACGTATATCACTATTATGGAATAATGCATTGCATGTTTTTATACATGTGAGTTGTTCACATTCAATTAGCGCCATTCCTTTATATATACATGAAGAGGGTAGATTTGACTGACAATTTTTTTTTTTTTTCTTAATCTTTCCTAATCTTTTTTTTTTTTTTAATGTTTCCTATTCACGTTTTCTGACATCAAAGCATAATGTTTCCCTATAGTCTGGTTAGTAAATCGTTTTTTCCTCTTCTCCGTAAAATGGTGAGACCAACATATAGAGATTGGAAACATTTCCATAGTGCAATTTTTGTTGGGAGCAAAGCAATTTGAAAATATTGTGAAAATAAATATTATTTTCCAAATGCTACAAGAATGACAAAACACATCTTTGCATGCCAGAGGTGCCCTATAGACATTAAATATTACTTTGTGGGATTAAATGATGAGGACCATAATGAAAGTACTAGTATTTTCACCCTCCAGAGTTCCCATTCCAGAAACACTCTTTCTGCTGCTTTTGGATCATCATAAAGTTTTTCTTCACCAGCAGCATCTTCCAACCAAAACTTTGCTCAAAAGGGGAAGTTCTCCTTATTTGACTCCTTCCCCTACTCTTTAACAATTGACACTTTTTTTTTGGGGGGGGGTTGGGGGGGATACCTGGTTTTAACAAGTACCCATTTCTACTTCCTCCCTGATCGCCTAGGCAATCTTAGCAGATGTTCACCCCCCACTTTGCCTGCAGCCCCATGGGACACATCACAGGTTGTGCGGTGTGGCTTTCTCAGGTGCAGTGCGAAGCCGGCTATGGAGTGCAAGGCTTCACAGCTGTTTTCCCTTGGTTAAAGCTGTGCTCCATCCAAAAGGGTAAGTCTGCCTCCCCCCCTCTTCTGCCACCTTTTGGGGGGAGGGGAGAGTGGGTACCTGGTTTTGACAAATACCCACTCCCACTTCCTGTAGTTTGCCCCCCTTCCTTCCCCTACAGCTGGCCCATTCACAGAGCACAGTGCACTTCATGCAATGAGAACAGACTTTGAAGCCACAAGGATTCACTGCCAGTTTTCCTTAGTGGAGATGGTGGCAGCAGCACCCGATAGCCAATTGAAAAATGTGGCTTGGATGAGGTCACCGCTAGTTTCCTGGACACGTCAGTATTTGTAGCTGCTGACTCTTATTTTTTCTGATGGAGCTTGGAGCTCCTCTTTAACCACTTGCCAACCAGGCTATAGCCAAATGAGGTCTACAGCACTGTCAGATAACTTTGGGAGGGGTTACTATGACGTCCTCCCAGAATCGCTCTCCTGCATGCCCCCTGGAATGTCTGTGACCCGCGCTTCACGGAATAGGGTAAAGGGCCAATGACAGCAGCCTTTTACGACATGATTGCCCTATCCACTGATGGAGCGATTAGCTGTAAGCAGACCGGAGCATGTCTGGTTCAACTCCTTCCCTTTCCTCACACTGATCAGTACAGTGTATGAGGAGATGAAGGAGCCGGGTGGAGCAGCGCTGTGGGCTGGATCTGAAGTGCCCTCAGTGCTGATCCCTGATCCATCCATGCTCCAGCCATGATCATCCATGCCCAGCCTTCCTCATCCATGACCATCCATGGCTTATCCATGACCACCCATAGCTCATCCGTGCCACATCAGATCTCATGCATGCCACATCCATGCCACTACAATTTCCATCAGTGTCTCACAAAAGTGTAATAGGTAGTCAAATTAGAAGTGTAATGTATGCTCCTAAAACACCTGATGGTGCTTTCTGCATGTTGGGCTTCTGTAAGTGTCCAGGCTGTGGAAAAGTCTAACGTGGTATCGCTATTCTCAGGAGGAGTAGCAGAATATATTTCGGGGTGTCATTTTTTCTATGTACATGTTATGTGTTAGAAAGATCTTATAAATGGACAACTTTGTGTACAATTATTTGAGCCAGTGCACAAAGCAAGGTCCATAAAAAAAATGTTTTAATTTTCTTTCCACATTTTCCAAAAACTTTTGGGAAAAAAATTACGTTCAAAAGACTCATTATGCCTCATTGATTATATGTTGGGGTGTTTTCTTTACAAAATGGGTTAATTCTTTGGGTGTTTCCATTGTCCTGGTGCTCCAGGGCCTTCAAAAGTGTAAGAGGTAGTCAAGAAATGAAATGTGTAATTTATGTCCCTAGAATGCCTCGCTGCATGTTGGGCCTCTCTATGTGGCCAGGCTATGTAAAAGTCTCCACACATGGTATCCGCATACTCAGGAGGAGTAGTAGAATGTATTTTTGTGGTTTGCATATGCTGTGTGTGAGAACTAACTTGTTGTTATGACAATTTTGTAAAAAAAAATAAAGAAAAAAAAAATCTTAATTTTACAAAGAACTGTGGGAAAAAATGACAACTTCAAAAAATCACCATGCCTCATACTAAATACCTTGGAATGTCTACTTTCCAAAAAGGGGTAATTTGGGGGGGGGGGGGGGAGGGGTGTTTGTACCATCCTGGCTTGTTAGTGTCTCAAGAAATGAGATAGCTGTCACTACATCAGTTGGGATTGGCACGATAGCTTGTAGACTCTAAAACTTTCACAAAGAACAAATAATATACACTTATTGTGGTTATTTTTACCAAAAATATGTAGCAGTATAAATTTTGGCCAAAATGTATGCAGAAAAATACATAATTTGCAAAATGTTATAACCGTATCAAAAATGCATTTCTTTAAAAAATTTCCCATCTTTTTTCATTTATCGCATAAAAAACCCAGTGGTGATCAAATACCATCGAGCTATATTTGTGTGAAAAAAGACAAAAATGTCATATGCGTACAATGTTGCATGACTGAGTAATTGTCCAAGTGTGAGAGCATTGAAAGCTGAAAATGTATCTGGTTAGGAAGGGGATGTAAGTGCCCAGTGGGCAAGTAGTTAAGATGCTGGTGCCTGGACCTGAGGCCTATTGAAGATCCAGCCTGGGGGAGGACAGGGCTGGACCATTGGACAGGTAATGCCATGTACATGCGACCGGTTTTCCCGTCGGAATAAACTCCACACTCACACCAAAGTCCGATCGTTAAGAATGTGGTGATGTCCAACACATACAATGGGATTGGAAAGGGAAGTTCAATAGCCAGTAGCCAATAGCCCCCCTCTTGTACTTGCTTCAGAGCATGCATCGTTTTTGGTCCATCGGAACAGCATACAGACGAGCGGTTTTCCCAATAGGAATTGGTTCCGTTGGAAATATTTAAAACCTGTTCTATTTCTAGGTGTGTCAGAATTTTTGTAAAAAAAGTCAGATGAGGCATTCACACAAACGGAATATACGATGAAAAGCTTCTGTCTGACTTTTTTCTGTCGGACATGCTGCTTGTGTGTAAGCTGCATAAGTGTCCTTATATTAAAAGTCAGCAGCTACAGTATTTTTTTGGGGCAGACTGGAGCTCCTCTTTAAGTAAGGAAGTGTTGCCAACCACTGCCTCATAAAAATACACAATACCTTCATTTATAGATAAAAGTACACCTGAAAATCGGGAGGAAATTGATCAAGCTCTTGCAAAAGCAATACATGCTTCTGGATCAGCATCATCAATAACTAAAATTGCATATTGGCAGGACGCTCTTAAATTATTGTAAAGGAAAGGGGTTGGTTACCTGTTCTCATGTATAGAAGAAAAAGGTGGAAGGAGGGGGAAAGAATGTAACCCCAAATCACCCAAAAAGGGGAGAGGGGAAGACAATCCCCTTCCTCCCGCCAACAAATAAAGGGACTTTAAATGTGCCAAAACAATGGGAAGACAAGACAGAAAAAAATAAACTCAACAAAAATGTGATTTTATTACTAAATCCTTTAAAACCATAGTGGTATATTTTTAAAGCAAATTGACAGGATATACTGGTTACATCAAACAGGTAGCATTGGTAAAACACAAAATATTGTGCACATAAGTGTATTGAACTGATACATTTTGCAAAAAACAATAAAACATACTACTTCAGGGTTCACGTTTGATGATGATCAGCTGAAATATATGAGAAACACTCAAACCCAATATAACATATGGAATAGATGCACAGTACAATATATGCACAAAATACTATCCATTTATCCTATACCAAGTACAATATAATGCATTGAATGATGTGCTTACCTGCACAGTATTTTGGGTTATAATAAAATAAAAATTGTATTGGGTTTATTATTTCTGTCTTGTCTCATTGTTTCGGCACAAATACATTCCCTTTATTTGTTGACGGGAGGAAGGGGATTTGTTTGTCTTGCCCCCCCCCCCCCCTTTTTGGGTGATTTGAGGTTACTTTCCCCTTTTTTCCCTCCTCCCCCCTTTTTCTTCCATGCATTTTTTTGGGGATGGTGCCACAATGTGGACGCTTCTTAGCATAATGCTCTGACTGCACACATATATGTGAATATTGTTATGTATAGTTGAAATGTTCTTAGCATATAAAGTCCTTGTTATTCCATTTGTAATTAAAAAAAAAATAACACTTTAAAAGCAAGTTTAGTTTATTTACTGAATAAGGTGTACTTTTTTTTTCAAACATAATAGTTTTATATGCACTGCATTTCATATTCCCAATGTAACAAAATGACTTTCAATTTCTAAAATGAATCCACACAGAATTTGTTTTTAATTTTTCAGAAAATGTATTTTCCAAAACCGGGATACAACATGTTTTTCCCCATGGCTTCAATTTCTGGAAATGTTACAGTTCTAATGCAGACTATGGGTTGGTAGCAGTATTTTGGTGAGAAATCTTGCCTTGCAGCCCTTGATTCCTATTTTAATTTTCTACCAGGGAATTTGTTTGCATGGCATTTGTATAATGATCTCTTATATACATGGCTTCCTCTGGATGCTTCATTTTCCTTCCATAGCCCAAAACCATACATGTTGGATATGTTTGTTCCTCTAATGGCACTAGAACATTTTTATATTTGTATGGCTATAGTTGCACTGTAAAGGAATGACCGTAATTTAGAAAGTTCAAAGAATATATAGTGTATATATATTGGAATGTTTTATTTGCCTAAAGATTTGTAACTCATTACAGCCAATCTCTTGTGATGTAGGCATACCTGTGAGCCAGCCAACACTAGGTCAAAACATATTCCTGCTTGCTGATTGGACAAAGAAATATTGGCAGAACTTTGAATCTGTCATTCCTCTTCTCTTCTTCCTCGTGTCAGCACAAATAAATATAACAGAGGCTAGGTTTCCAATGTGGGTCCCATCCGTAAGTCTGAGTGCTTCTGTAAAGGGTATTTATTACAGGAGACTGATTGCAGGTAATTACAGCAGCTAAACGGAAATTGACATAATAAAATGCATTAGTGAATGTTTTTCTGGATTTGAAATTCAGTTGTTCAAATGCATTGCATTTGCACAGAATGTTTCTGTGTTTTTTTTTCTTCTTCTGTTTCAATGGGAGTGGGGAAAAAAACAATTTAGAAACACCCTTTTTGTTTTGACTTCTATTTTAATTGACTGGTTGAGTGGTATGGAAGTTATTCTCTTCTCTGTGAAAGCATTACCAATCTAGCTGAAGCCTCAAAATTGCCTCCGTATACTGTTCTGATCATGGCTTCCATGGATTATTGCAGCTGGTTTCATGAGCAAACGCCTGTGAATAGAGTGATGAACTTTTGTGAAATGCTTTGAAATGACACCACTGGGTCCCATTGGCGGGGTCATTTTGCAGCTATTACAGTACTCTAGACCAGCAGAATCACCATTATGTCAGCTGATCACTAACTTGTTTTTCTGTTTCTTTATCCTGAACTTTGCACACACATATCCTATCACATACATTTTAATTGCTTCATCTTTACACTTAAAGTAAGCAGGCTATGTTAGTAAATATAATAATAGTGCAAAAGGTGTCTGTGGGAACGGAGTAATTGATAGATTTTCGCTTGCTGTGCTTTTTTGCATTAGTGCAGATTTGGAACTAAACTTCCATACAGACATTTTACATGGACTACGCTGTTTTTAATGCCTTTAACTGATTTAAACAAATACACTTCAAACATCTCAAGTATGAGGACATCTGCTTTATTTTTTGAGCTGTGCGCTACGATGCGCTTTTAGTACAAATAGAACAACTATGAATAAGATCAAAATATCAAAAGCAACAAACTTACCTTTCCTTTTCTTCATCCTGAACGTATTCACAGTGCTTCACTTTTTCCACATTTTGTTATGTTACAGCCTTATTCCAAAATGGATTTATTTTCCTCAAAATTCTACAAACCACACCCCATAATGACAATGTGAAAGAAGTTTGTTTGAAACCTTTGCACATTTATTAAAATAAAAAATAAAAAAATCACATGTACATGAGTATCGACAGTCTTTGCTCAATATTTTGTTGAAGCACCTTTGGCACCAGTTACATCCTCAAGTTTTTTTTTTTGTTTTGTTTTTTTTGAGTATGATGCTTCAAGCTTGGCAAACCTATTTTTTGGGCAGTTTCTTCCATTCTTCTCTGCAGAACCTCTCAAGCTTCATCAGGTTGAATGGGGAGCTTCAATGCACAGCCATTTTCAGATCTCTCCAGAAATGTTAATTTGGGATCAAGTCTGGGCCACTCAAAGACTTTGACAGAGTTGTCCTGTAGCCACTCCTTTGTTATTCTGGTTGTGTGCTTAGGGTCGTGGTCCTGTTGGAAGATGAACCTTCACCGCAGTCTGAGTTCCAGAGCGCTCTGGAGCAGGTTTTAATCAAGGATGTCTCTGTACATTGCTGCATTCATCTTTCCCTCAATCCTGACTAGTCTCCCAGTTCCTGCCGCTGAAAAACATCCCCACAGCAAAATGCGAAAGCACTGTGAATACTTTCCGAATGCAATGTGTATAAAAGGTGTCCTACATAAATATGACAATGCCTCACCCAATCTCTGAAGTTGAGTGACACTAAACAATATTTCTTTTTTCTTTTTTTTTTTTCTTTTTTTCCCAAATATAATTATACAATTCCACTACTTAAAGGCTCTGTAATCTATGCTTGATTACATTTTCTTACTGTGTTTTCTGCCTCCTTGTAATGTTCTCTGTGAGCTCCCAAACCTCTCCCTTTCCCCTCGCTTCCATTCGTTTGGAATGAGTACTGCATAAGAGTTGCAGTCATCTTACTCTTCTATGCACAGTACAAATCCCATAGTCCAATTTGAGAGCAAGCAAGAGAGGGTGGCTGTGTTCCTATATACAGTGAGACAATAGCAAGGGACAGGCATTATTACTCTACTTTCCAAAGAGGACCAATGATGCAACATTTTAGTTTAAATGCCCCTAGAATGTGTATAGCTGATTTAGACTGAAAGTTCCTTTGGGCTTTAAAACCTATTGACACTGAGTTGTGTCAATAGATGAAGGCAGTCCTACTGTACCTTTTAGGCTAACTATCTGTCATATGCACCAACTTTTTTTTGTATACGTATAATTTGAATAGATATAGATAGATTTTTGGCCCATTCATCTTTGCAGAATTGTCCTAATTCAGTTACATTAGAGGGTTTTCGAGCATGAACGGCCTTTTTAAGGTCATACCACAACATCTCAATAGGATTCAGGTCAGGACTTTGGCTAGGCCACTCCAAAGTCTTAATTTTGTTTTTCTTCAGCCATTCGGTGGTGGACTTGCTGGTGTGTTTAGGATCATTGTCCTGCTGCAAAACCCAAGTTCGTTTCAGCTTGAGTACACGAACAGATGGTCGGACATTCTCCTTCAGGATCTCTTGGTAGACAGCAGAATTCATAGTTCCTTTTATCACGGCAAGTCTTCCAGGTCCTGAAGCAGCAAAACAGCCCCAGACCATCACACTACCACCACCATATTTTACTGTTGGTATAATGTTCTTTTTATGAAATGCAGTGTTCCTTCTACGCCAGATATACTTGGACACACACCTTCCAAAGAGTTCCACTTTTGTCTCATCGGTCCACAGAATGTTGTCCCAAAAGTCTTGGGGATCATCAAGATGTGTTGTGGAGAAATTGAGACGAGCTTTGATGTTCTTTTTGCTCAGCAGTGGTTTTCTCCTTGGAACTCTGCCATGCAGGCCATTTTTGCCCAGTCTTTTCCTGATGGTGGAGGCATGAACGCTGACCTTAACTGAGGCAAGTGAGGCCTGCAGTTCCTTGGACGTTGTTGTGGGGTCTTTTGTGACCTCTTGGATGAGTCGTCGCTGCGCTCTTGGGGTAATTTTGGGCGGCCGGCCACTCCTGGGAAGGTTCACCACTGTTCCATGTCTTCACCATTTGTGGATAATGGCTCTCACTGTGGTTCGCTGGATTCCCAAAGCTTTGGAAATGGATTTATAACCCTTTCCAGACTGATAGATCTCAATTACTTTCTTTCTCAATTGTTCCTGAATTTCTTTGGGTCTCGGCATGATGTGTAGCTTTTAAGGATCTTCTGGTGGACCTTACTGTGTCAAGCAGCTCCTATTTAAGTGATGCCTTGATTGTGAACAGGTGTGGCAATAATCAGGCCTGGGTGTGGCTATAGAAATTGAACTCAGGTGTGGACAACCACAGTTATAGTATGTTTTAACAAGGGGGGCAATCACTTTTTCACACAGGGCCATGATGGTTTGGATTTTTTTTCACCTTTAATAATAAACACCTTCATTTACAAATTGCATTTTGTGTTTACTTGTGTTGTCCTTGACTATTGTTTAAATTGGTTTGATGTTCCGAAACACTTAAGTGTGACAAACATGCAAAGGAACAGGAAATGAGGAAGGGGGCAAACACTTTTTCACACCACTGTGTATATATATCTATATATATATATATATATATATATATATACAATCAATACATGCATTAGTTTATGTATAACCATTTTTTTGTAAAGTAGAACTATAGGCAAAACCCCTGTCAGATTTTTTTTTTCCGTCATATGTGTCTCATTCTGGTGATTTCCCTTCACTTCCTGTCCCTTAACCAAATGGCTACTGAGAGGAAATTCATTCAAAATAATAGAATTCCTTTTAGATTTTAGATGTTATACACTTCATGTAGAGGTCCCAGCAACTGCACATTTAAATATGTAAGCAGTTGTTGGCCAGTTGTTTACAGTTTGTTGAATTGTGGGTTACAAGATGAGCTATTTTCATCTTACTGTATTGGCATATAACACACTTTTTCACCATGAAAATTAAGTGCAAATAGCGTGTGCGTGTTATACGCCAATACAACAATTTTCATTTTTTTTTCCTGAAACTTCCCTCTTAAAATTAATGTGTTATACGCTGATAAATATGGTAAGTTGGTGTTTCCCTCTTTGCCTCCCTTTTTGCCCTATTGTAAAATACAATGGAATACAGTATATAGCTTCTGAGACACGGGGAACTAAACTGCTTAACGATTATCCATTTTTTTTAATTTAGTTTTTTGTACTTTCATACAACATTAGTAATAAGCTATTTAGGGGAGGATTATACCTATAGCTGGCTGCATTATTCTGTTCTTAACAATTGAAGCATATGTTCAGCACCTGAATATTCATCAGGGATTATTTGTTGTGTGACCTAAGAGAATTCTAGATTGCCCTTCTCTGCTTCACACCAGTAAAAGAGGAAATAATTCCAGCCTTTATGTATTTTCTTTTTTTTTTTTTATGTCAAGCTGTATATACTAAGCTGTATAACATATAATATTGTTCTTGCATAAACATTCTGTATTCAATAAATTTAATAAAGATGGATGTTATGATCTTTAAATGTAAAGGTAGACATACCCATTTTAAATACATCAATTGTATGATGTAAACAATGGACACTGACTAGACCCTAAGTCTAACATTACTAAAGACTTACTGTATCTCACAAAAGTGAGTGCACCCCTCACATTTTTGTAAATATTTTATTATATCTTTTCATGTGGCAAGACTGAAGAAATTACACTTTGTTACAATGTAAAGTAGTGAGTGTACAGCTTGTATAACAGTGTAAATTTGCTGTCCCCTCAAAATAACTCAACGCAAAGCCATTAGTGTCTAATCCACTGGCAACAAAAGTGAGTATTGCTTTGGTCGACCATGGTGAGGCCTGTTCTGAGTGGAACCTGTCCTGTTAAACCGCTGTATGGTCTTGGCCACCGCGCTGCAGCTCAGTTTCAGGGTCTTGACAATCTTCTTAGCCTAAACCATCTTTATATAGAGCAGCAATTCTTTTTTTCATCTCCTCAGAGAGTTATTTTCCATGAGGTGCCATGTTAAACTTCCAGTGACCAGTATGAGAGAGAGAGAGAGTGATAACACCAAATTTAACACACCTGCTCCCCATTCACACCTGAAACCTTGTAAGACTAATGAATCACATGACACCGGGGAGGAAAAATGGCTATTTGGTCCCAATTTGGACATTTTCACTTAGGGGTGTACTCCCTTTTATTGCCAGCAGTTTAGACATTAAGGTCTGTGTTGATTTATTTTGAGGGGACAGCCAATTTACACTGTTATACAAGCTGTACACTCACTACTTTACATTGTAACAAAGTGTAATTTCTTCAGTGTTGTCACATGAAGAGATATAGTGACATATTTACAAAAATGTGAAGGGTGTACTCACTTTTTTGAGATACTGTAAGTCTTTGGTAATATTAGGCCATCAGGCTTAGGGTCTAGTTGTGGATATACTATATGAAGAGAAAGTAGTAGTACAGTATTGAGCTGGTTGCTGGAAAGACTTTCGTGAGATACTGTATATACATTCATTCATAGAGCACACAGTATCTGGGGACAACCCTCTTCCCTCTTTCCTTTCCTTCAAGAAAAGGTTGCATTTAGTTTTTGACCTATCTATTATATATTGAAAGGTAATGAAGTTGTGTTTTTTTCACTGGGTATAGTGCCAATGTTTTCATAAAGCAAAGTCCAGATTTGAATGATTAACTTTGACCCTGGTTTTGCACTAAACTCTGACAAGTCTCCAGCATATTGCTCACTCATCTGTTTATATTTGCCTGCCCATAGAAATACATTGTGGTTCAGTCTTGATTCATCTGAAAAACTGACAGACTAATCCAGAGTAAACACCCATGTGGAAGGACCCTTAAATTAGGCTTTAAATTAGGATTAAGCTCCAACCAGAATTAACAGCAATAAAGAGCTTGTAATAAAATGCTTGTAATCTGAAATAGGGCTACCGGTCACAACGGGACCAAGCACTATGTGCGCTTGGTTCCCTGGGGTTAACATTTTGGTGAGAGGTGTTCTTTAGGCTAGGTTCACACTATTGCGATGCGGGAACGCCGCGAATCCGCGGCGTTTTCCCGCATCGCATACCTCCCGCCGGCAGTTCACACTGCCCTATGCGGACGGCTGGGGGTGTCAATGTTATGTTAATGACACCCCCAGATCCGTCGGCATATCGCAGTGCGATCTGCCGACTCGCACAGGAATCGGATCGCATGGTGTGAACCCCCATGCGATCCGATTCCGTTGCGGACCCAAAAAAGGGTCCTGTGCGAGTTTGCTGCGGGACAGCTGCGAGTTCAGCCATACTATCTGTATGGCTGAACTCGCAGTGCTACGGAGATCGGATGTGATTTGCTGTGCGAATCACATCCGGATCTCCCCCCGCAGCAGTGTGAACCCAGCCTTAAAGTGTTTTGAACCATGTTGGGAGTCGTGCACGCCAAGCTAATCCCGCTCCCCAAAAATAAGCAAATAGATAAATCAGTGTTACACTTTGTGTATTGAGCATATATAGTATACACATTTTTTTTTTTCAATTAATACAGTGCATGTTGTTATGGTGTCTAAAGTATTTGGAAATTTTACATTTCACTTTTGGTCTTGCTGTCCTCACACTGTGCAATGTCCTTTTTTTTCTCAGCTACAAAACACATTTCTAATGTTTTATCATTTTAATATCATGTTGCCTAATTTTATGGACTAGTTTCTTTGCTTTCCATTTTAATGCTCATAGCTCTAAGGTCCATCAAGCTCTCCTCTTATAGTGCACAAGTTAATTTGATACAAAAGATAGAAAATGGTTCAGGGGAGCTATAAAAGCCAAACTAACGAATTGAGAGGGAGGACTAGGTCTGCAGGATTCTCACAGCCCCTGAGGGTTCTATAAAGCTCACTTGCTGTATTGTCACAGATCATTTGCTAACAGCAGGCAATACCATACGCCTGGGCTGTCCCTCAATGGCACTTGCAGAGATCAGAAAACATGCACAAGGAAGACAAATGTCCCCTTTCAAGGTGAACAAGACCTTCTGCATGTCTGTCTTGAAAAGAAAATGATCAAGACATATTACATAGCAAGTAAAATTGATATCATGTCTGCATATCTAATTTTTTCTGGCAATTTTTTTTTTTTTTACTGTAGATAATATTATGTACCTTCAAAGGTAATATGACATGGGGCTCACCCAGTAAAGGAGATAGGAGGTGTATATGATGTTTAAGGGAGGGAAGATTGGTAGACAGTCTGTCAGCAAAAATACATAATAGATCAGACATTCCGGACCACTAGACTGAGCACATTTCACATCGATGAGCAGAATCTGACAATAGTTTGGTCTTCAGCTGTACGCACCAACAATGTGAGCCTAATTAGCTGCACAGTACATCACAAGGCTTAGTCCAGTCATGCTCATGATAATTGAAAGCAGATCTCACATTCTGCTTCTTCCGGTCATTTGCTTGCCATATATATGAGATGGCTTTCTGTCTTCTGTGCATTATTTGTAGCCATAAAAAGTTCACTGCTTCAAAATGTTAAATATTGTGGAAAAACCAAAAAAAGTCAATTGTACAGACACTAATTTTCCCATCTGTGCTTAACATGACTGTGTTATTAGGTCTCACCGTTTTCTGGATTTATTATACCCGAATTCACCCTATAACAATGCTGTAATAAAAAGAATCTGGAATGTAAAATATATTGTGTTTTACCTATAGTAAATGAATTTGTAAAATCTTGAGGGCATCAAGTCACCAGGAACTGTTTTAGCTGTTTTATTTTTATATTAAAATCATGTTCAATGCTTTTGTTAAGAAATATAATTTGTTGGTTCCATCATTTTTCAGATTGTCATTTACTTGCTGTTAGACTTCCTTGACCTGTTTTATTTATACTTACCTGTTTCTATTTATTGGATTTAAAAAGTGGAATACATGTAGTTGAAGAAAAAAGCAGCACTTTGACAGTGGCAGAAGGAATTGCTTGTAATATGGCCTTGTGTCCTCCTACACTCCCTGAGACTGAAAAGTTCCTACGCTGGGATCGTCATTTAGGTATTTGTATACCATTATCATATCTCGTCTCAAGCATCTCTTCTCCAGGGAGAATACATTTAGTGCTTGTAGTCATTCTTCATATTTTAGGTCTTCCAGTTCGCTTATTCATTTAGTTGCCCTTCTCTCGTCTCGCTCCAGCACATGCTTCCTAAAGACTGGTGACCAGAACTGGACGGAATACTCTAAATGTGGCCAAACCAGAGTTTTATAAAGTGGCAGGATTATTGTTTTATCTCTGAAGTAAATTCCCTTTTTTTTATGCAAGCCAATAGTTTGCAAGCTTTGCTTGCTGCAGCTTGACATTGCCTGCTATTGCTCAGTCTGTCTTCTAATAGGACCACCAGATCTTTCTCCGTCCTTTATTTCCCTAGAGGTTCTCCCCTTAGTGAGTAGTTTGCATTTCTATTTTTAGCCCCAAAGTGCATCATTTTAAATTTTTCAACATTAAACCTCATCTACCATGTAGTTGCACACTCCATTGTTTTATTCCTATCTAGATGGCAGCTCACTTCCTTATAGAATCTTAACAAATTGGCCTGTCGGGAGCGACCCTCCGTAAACCCATGTTGATTACTGCTAATGATACTGTTTTCATAAGCAAATTCTTGGATATAGTTCCTTCTCATCCCCTCCAATAGTCTGCCCTTTTTTGAATATTGGTGCCACATGGTCTATTCTACAATCCGCTGGCACCATTCCTGCCAATATGCTGTCTATATTAGGAATAATGGTCTGGCTATATCCCGACTGAGTTCTTTGAGGACTCTTGGGTATAAGCCATCCAATCCTGGTTATTTATTTGTGTCAAGCTTTTTTAGTCTTTTCTGGACACCAGCTTCTGTTAGCCACATACTTACATCCTGTGATGGGTTACTTACATTACAGTCATGGTCGGTATACCTCTTCTTTTCCTGTGTAGAAACTGAGTTGAAGAAAAAACTTTTTTGGCATTTTCTTTTTACTCTCCTCTGCTATGAGCCATCCCCTTTATATTTTTTTAAGGCCATTTTTCTTCCTTTTTAATAAAACTTTTTACATAATGCTTTAGCCACCCAGGTTTAACTTTTCTTTTTTTTTTTTGTCGGGGGGGGGGGGGGGGGGGTCGGTGTCACTTGTACACACCTGTGTACAGTAGAATGGAGCTGTTCTATCCTCACAATATGTTCAAAGTACAAGGCTTGGCAGACAGCTAACAGGTTCCCAATAAAGCCTCAGGAGGAAGGGCTAATAGTTATAATCTTTACTGGGAAAGTAAGTTTTTTTGTAAAACTGCAAAACACAAATTATAAAAATATGCATTAGCATTTAACATTACATCACAAATGCAAATAATAACAGGCATGCTGCAATACTGTTAAGGCACTAGCTAGCAAACGTGGCCTAGCTGAATGAACTTCCTGACAGAAACATCCCACCAAACACGCATATAAAATGTAGTTGAATTAGTAGAACATATACTAATTAATTGAAAACTAATGACAGCCTACTTACAGACTTATGCTTCCAAGGCCAGTATTAAGAAATAGTGGAGGTCTTTAACATTCTTCCTTTACTGTAGAAAGATTCTGATATGTCTGCTGGGCAGGAAGTGGGTGTAATATACTACAGTTCCTGTTAATAATGGATGGCAATTTAAAGCAACAGTACAATCAGTAAATATATACCTTATAATGATCAGAACAGGAGCTATAAGGGAATTATAAAATTGATACTATTTTTTTAACTTGATACTACTTTATTAAAGATTTTTCAAATACAAAGTAACAATATTATACACAATACAAAAAGAGCTTCATTTCATACAAAAGAATACCGTGGCGAAGCTGTGTCCAACACACCCGTTACCGCAAGCTCGCCATGTGCCTTTTCCGCCCGCCCCCCCACCTCTCTTCGAGCACACACTGCCGGCACCAGTCACGCCGATCGCAGCTGGATAGTGATGGGCACCAAACAATATGGGGGGGAAGAAAAGTAAAGACAAGAAACAGGCAAAGAGGCCCCCCAACCCCCCCGAGGGCCCCCCACAAGAAAGCCCACCCAGGGGGAGGGGGAAAGAGACCCCCCCACCTCCTGCCCACCAAGCAGGTGCTAGTCTACCCTCTCGGTAGACACATACAGGGGGTAGCCCATGCTGGTCAGCCAGGGGTTCCATAATATCCCAATTTTTTTTATGTTGTTTTGTTTTATAAACATTGCTCTTTCACACCATACTGTAGAATTGATTGCGTTGACCCATTGTCCAAATACCGGGGGATTTTTAGCTTGCCAGTTTATTGCTATCAGCCGTCTGGCCTGGTACAAACACCTCAGGACGGACTGCTTAATTGGAGGAGAAATTCTATCCTCCTCAAATATCCCCAGTAAACAAATCCTGGCCTCAGGTTTCAGGGTGGTCTTAAAAACCCTGTTTATTTTAAGAACTATTTCTAGCCAGTAGCTATACAATTTTGGACATTTCCATACCATATGGAAGAGGTCTCCCGATGCCCCACATCTGGGGCATTCGTCTCTAGGTTTCCTACCCATTTTCCACAGCTTATAAGGGGTATAATATACCCTATGTTTGAGGAACAGATGGGACACTCGCTGGGATGGAGATATAGAGACCGAGTTCCCCTGCTCTAGCGTCTTATCCCATTGTTCTTGGGTTATCGGGCCTACATCCCCTATCCAGCCCTGTCTGCTCTTAGCTGGGCCCTCACCTTTCAAGATCCTTCCTCTGATCTTCGTGTATAACCGAGAGATCTGGCCTTTTGCTTGCCTTCGGACCATAAGTCCCTGAAGCAGGGGAATTTCAGTCCGCTCAATAGCGAATGACCCATATTGGGCTTGAATTCCATGTCTCAACTGTAGATATTTATAAAACGTCCTGTTAGAAATATTAAATTCCTGTCTAATGTCTTCAAAAGATTTCATTACATTCCCTTCATATAGGTGCACCAGTCTATTAATCCCCTGTCTGTCCCATTCTAGAGATCTATCTATCTTGTTTAATTCACTCAGATGGCGGTTATGCCATAGGGGAGTGTAGGCGGTTACTCCCACATAACCCAACTTTTGCTTTGCTTTCTGCCATACCTTCCTCATTAAAACATTGGTGGGGCATCTATAGGCAAATGAGTTAGCCTCCAAGACTTCAGGTAATAACTTATGGGGTACCCCCACCATCATCAGTTTATGGTTTGGGGACCCTCCCTCTTGGAGCCCCGCCCCTGCTAAATGCTGGAGTTGAGCAGCCAAAAAATATGCTCCCAGATGAGGTATAGCCAATCCTCCCTCCGTGACGGGGAGCTGCAACGTATGTAACCCTATCCGAGCATGTCCCTTTTTCCAAATTAAATCCCGGATAAGTGAGTCCATTCTTTGGAACCATTTCTGGTTAATCCAAATTGGGGAATTATGTAGAATATATACTATTTGTGGCTGCCAAAGCATTTTTATTAGGTTGCAGCGGCCCGCCACGGAGAGAGGGAGGCCACACCATCTGTTAAGTTTCAGCTTCATTTTCGCCAATAATGGTGCTAGATTCTCGTTAACATATTGGTTTACTTCCCCAGAGATCCAGATGCCCAAGTACTTCAGCCTAGCCACCGTCTCCAGGCCCGCTATCGTTGGCAACACCATTTGATCGCCGGGTCTGGGCAGTGGCAGAAAGGCTGATTTACTCCAGTTAATTTCTAGACCGTATTGTTGACCAAACTCCCCCATCAACTGCACAACTCTGTTCAGGGTAGAGTCCGTATCTCCAATAAAAAACAGGACATCGTCCGCGAATAGAGCAATTTTATCTTCTACTATTCCACGCCGGAATCCCTGGATGTCCTGGCGGGATCTTTCCAGGACCGCCAGGGGCTCCATAGCTAATACAAATAAGAGGGGGGACAACGGGCACCCCTGTCTTGTTCCCCTCTCCAGCTGAAATACTTCAGAAAATTCAGTTGCCATCTTAATTTTGGCCCTTGGTTTGTTGTACAGCAATTTTATCCATTGGATAAATAAGGGGCCAAAGCCAAACCTCTCCAACACTCTCCACAGGTAGCCCCATTCCACACTGTCAAAGGCCTTAGTAGCATCCAGAGCTAGAATAGCTCCCAGCCCATCGTTATCCCTGGGTATTTGAACGTTGAGAAAAACTCTTCTGATGTTAGTGCTGGTTGCCCTCCCCGGGATAAAGCCCGACTGGTCTGGATGTACTTTATGAATATATTTGTTTAAGCGGATTGCTAGGGCCTTGGCTAGTATTTTAACATCCGAGCACAGCAGGGATATTGGCCGATATGATGAGACTTCCTGTTGATCCTTCCCCTCCTTAAGTGTTAAGATAATATTAGCCTCTAGCATCGAGGCGGGAAGTTCACCCACCTCTAATGCCTGGTTCAATGTCTCCAAGAGTTCCGGCAATAGCACTTCCCCATATAGCTTGTAAATTTCTGATGGTAACCCATCTGGGCCCGGGGATTTATAGTTGGGCATTTCAGCTACTGCATTTTTTAACTCCTCCAGTGTGAGTGGTAATTCGAGGGACAATTTGTCCTGTTCTAGTAGTGTTGGAATTGCTGGTTGAAGTAAAAAGTCTGGGACAAGGCTGCCTTGACCCTGCGTAGCTGATTTATATAGGTTTTTATAATAATCATGAAGTACCCTCATGATCGCAGGGGGACTAGAAACAAGATCGCCATTTGGCGACTTAATCACCTGAGCTACTGTTGGGGAGCCGTTAGTTTGGACCAAAAGGGAGAGGGCTCTACCCACCCTCTCCCCTTCGCCAAAATAATGCTGGCGTTGAAATATACGCCTGTTCTCTGCCTTTTTTAAAAGAGCCATTTTGTACACTTGTTGGCTATCCAGCCATACCTTCTGACTTACGGGCGATGGAGCTTCTATGTATGATTTCTCCGCCAGTGTGACTTCATTTCTTATAGCTAGCTCCTGTTCTCGGGCTTTCCTCTTGATTATTGCTATTTGCTGTATTAATGTGCCTCTGATATAGGCTTTTAGGGAATCCCAGACTATACCAGGTGGAGCTGTGCCCTTATTTATTTGGAGAAATTCCCTTATCTTATCCTGAAAGGGACTTGAGCTGCCCATTAATTCCAACCAGCCAGGGTTTATCCTCCACTCCCCTAAGCCTGTTCTAGCTCCCAAAGACACTATCATGGACAGGGGGGAATGATCTGAAATCCCCCTTGCCCCGTATTCTATATCCTGTACCAACTCCGCCGCCTCTTTATTCCCGAAAACCATATCGATTCTTGATAATGTGTGGTAGGTACTAGAAATACAAGAATACTGCCTTTCCTGAGGATGTCGTATTCGCCACAGATCATTTAATCCTATTTCGGATAAGAAACCCTGCAGACGCCCTATTCTAGCTTCACCTGGTTTAGGAAACCTATCCAAGCACCCGTCCAACGTTTCGTTAAAGTCACCTAATACTATCCACGGAACACCTGGTTTATCTAAGCAAAACACCAGTAATTTATACAGGAGGTATATAAATGTTGGCTAAGATATATTGCTGCCTGCCCAACAGACCATATAAAAAAACAAATCTCCCCTCCTCATCAATAGAGGACTCCTTACACAGGAAATGTGTGCCCCTTCTGACCAAGACGCTCACTCCCCTAGAATATGATGTATGAAAGGAATGGTAGTATGCCAGAAATTTCCGGTTATTTAACCGTGGGGCTGTACTAGGGGTTAAATGCATCTCTTGGAGAAAAAGCAAGCCAGGACCTCCCCTCTCTGTTTCCAACATGACTGCTGCTCTCTTTTTTGGGTCCCCCAACCCCCTCACATTCCATGAAATAATATGTACACTACCCATGAACGTTGATAATTGCTAAACCGGCCGGGGGAGGGGGGAGGGGGGGAAGGGGACCCGCCCTCCCTCGACGGGTCCCCGCCCCCCACCCCCCCACCCAAACCTCCCATACCCGCAGTGCGTGCTCGAAGTACCCTCCCATCCCTACTACCCTCCCACTCACCCCCCGCCCTCCCTCCCACCCCCCTTCCCTTCCCCCTACCCCCCCGTGCCCATCAGGGCATCCCCTGGGGGTCACTATTGTGGCCAGATTTTCCATACACTCAGAGCCCAAAGCGCCCAGCCCCGCTCCCCCTTCTCCCCCGATTTACCTGGAAACTCAAACACTCCCTAGGCTTCCTCCCCTCATCCTCACTCTCTCCCTCCTCTTTGGGTAACATTTAAATAACATAAACTTAAGCTAACCTTCCATTACACCCAACTTTTCCAGGGGGGAAAGCCCAGATAGTGCCTTACCAATGGACTTATATATTGTATTTTGTACAATACGCCTATTCGCGTATTTCATAGCCTCCCCCCCCCCCCAACAGGTGTTCAAATCTTGTGCCAATCTCAGAGAGGAAATCCATGCACCACCCCTCTCAGTAAATATATAAACTACTTAACCACTTTCTCAGAAAAAAAAAAAAAAAAAAAGGGGAAAAATTAAAAATAAAAAAAAGGGGAAAAAAAAAAAAAAAAAAACCCCTCCCCAAATAGTGCCTTACCAATAAGCTTATATAAACTTATACCGTATATTATAACTTGTGCAATTTAAGTACGCATATTTCCTCACCTCCCCCCCCCTCCCCAGTAAATATCCAAATCTTTTGCCAGTCTCATAGAGAGGAAATCTATATACCTCCCCTCCCCTCCCATTAAATGTGCTAGCTACTTTAACCATTTTCACAGCTATAAAAAAAAAAAAAAAAAAAACCCCAAGGGGGGGGGGGGTGGATGCTCAATACTACTCCCCCCAATACCTTCCTATTAAACCTTTATAGTGAAATTTATCCTGTATAATGCTATTCATTCCAAAACCCTTCCACCCCCCTCCCCGCTAATAAGTGACCCTTTAGTGACTTAACACTCCTTAAAACTGTAACATCCATTTATACATTCAATGATACTAATTAATAAAATATACCTCGTGCGGATATTGTGCAGTTCTCATTCTGGAAGACAAGACCCAAAAAAAAAAAAAAAAGGGGGGAAACAAGGGGGGAGAGGAGAGACCTCTCCAAAAACGAGTTTTCCAATCGTGATGATTCTAAGGAGAGCTAGAGATCTTTTTTATGTTCCTCCAGCCACTTTTCCACCTCATATGGAGCGCCAAAAAAAAGGTTGAACCCAGAGCAGTTATGCGTAGCCGAGCAGGATACAGCAGTGCGTAGCTTAGCTTATATTTTTGGAGAGTTCGCTTAATGGGGATAAACTCCGCTCTCTGCTTCTGTAGGTCTGGAGAAAAATCTGGGTAAAACGATACCCTAGTCCCCTTATAAAAGATGCCCCTCAATTCCCTATTCCTACGCATCAAGATAGTGCGATCATTATAGTTCACGAATTTCAAAATCAATGGCTTGGTGCATTCCTCTGATGCCCGAGATCTTGAGGGGACTCTATGAGCCCTTTCTATGGCAAAAAGTGGAGTAAAAGGGATGTCACCCAGAAGTTCTCTAAACCAGTTTTCCAGAAAGATTATAGGGTTGGGACCCTCACTCCCCTCTGGAAGACCAATCAGGCGAACGTTATTTCTGCGATTTCTATTTTCCATTTCATCTAATTTTAATGCCTGCGTAGCTATTTGTTTCTGTAACCCGGTCATTTTTTGCTGTAATGGGAGGAGATCGTCCTCAACTGTGCTTAATCTTCCTTCTAGTACCGTGGTTCTTTCCATTGTATTACTCAGTAATTGGCTCATAGAGTGTAATTCAGTTTTAATACTACTCAGCTGATTGTCGAGACCACAAATAGAAACTTTGCATTCGTTAACTGCTTGCAGTATGTCGCGTAGTGTAGGTTCACTGCTCCCTAGCATAGGGAGTTCTGCTATAGCTGTTGTATTATGTACTGTCTTGCTTGCTGCCAGAACCGAGTCGTTCGCCTTACTTCCAATGGGTAAACGAGCTGGATTTGGTGCTAATTGACTGGTGCTTCTCCTATCCGGAGCAGCCCCCTGTGGCCTTGTTTGCCCTGTTGGCTGATGGATTCCCCTTCTGGTAGGAGAGGTTGCGTGGGCAAAGCGTTCCAGTTTAGCTGCTGTTACAGCAGATGCCTGGCTTGCTTTTTCTTTGGCGGCCCGAGTTTTTTGGTTCCCCTCGCTAAGCGATCCGTCCTCCGTGGCCCGTTTGCTAAGCATGGTATAACGGCCAGAGTTGATATATGCTTAGCTAATAATATTATTGAGATATAGCAAATTGCCCCTCCCGAAAAAAAAGGGAAAAAAAAGAAAAGAAAAAAAGGGGGGGGGGGGTGAGTATGGCCAATAGGGAAAGGAGGGGCCTAACTTACTACCAGGAGAAGGGGGGGTGCACAATGGCAGCTCTATTTACTTGCAATTGTCTATTTGAATGGTCCGTATAGTTAATTGCAAAACAGTACAGTGCAATGCAGTTTAATGGAGTACAATGTCCTCAGTCCAGGAGCACAACAAACTAGCCATGCAAAAAAAAGGAAAATTTTCGCCAGAGCTACCGATGAAGGGGAAGGAGGAGAAGTTATAATAGCTGATAAGAGCAGCAGTGACCATGGACCATGGACATTTCCCCACTCTCGCTCCCTACTCACACTTATCTTCTCCACAATTGTAATGTAGGGCTATGTAATTGCTTTGACTCAATTCCTCAATCCAAGGACACGACAAGCTGGTCATATAGAGGGGAGAGAGAGGGAGAGAATTTCCACCAGTTCCACCACGAGGGACAGGGCTGCTAAACCGCTCTGAGAGCCTCAGCTGCACACAAGCCTGCTTGCTGCATCCTCCTGGCAAGTTATGTTTAGTAAATAGCGCAGCTGGTACAGTTCATTTAACATTTGCGTTTACATTCCCCAGCTCTTGCCCCCTCCTTCTTTCTCCTCTCTCCCCCACGTCTCTCTCCCGTGTTACCGTTAGCCTAGGCGGTTGCCTTAGGCTACTCAGAAGCTCCTCAGCTGGACCTCCGCTCACTCGATCGTCTCCTTCTGTTTTCAAGCGGCCCGCCCTGCTGGGTTGCCTGGCAAAACTCGCGATATCCCTCCGCCGCTGTGTAGCTCCCTCGGGATCCTTCGGTTCACTCCTTCTACCACGCCGCTGTCAAGCCGAGCCAGGGACTCGCGATAATACAGCCGCCCGCGAGATCTCCCTCAGCTGTCTCCAGCGTCACGCACAACACTCACTCGGGTCGGGTAGTTTCCGCGGAATCAGACGGAGAGAGGATGGGACTGCTGTGTTGGGCTCAGCGCATAGCTAGACACCGCTACCGTTTCCAGGCTAGTTTCTTCCCATCAAAGGGGAGCGAGGGGAGACAGGGACAGCGCGCCCTGCATTCACACTCACTCTCTCACTCCCACATCCGGCCACGCCCCAAAATTGATACTATTTGACTGCATCATGAAAAAACTATTTCTAAACCTTGGTTCCATTTTGGCCAACAGTAGAAAATGATTTGCCTTATCCAGTATTGCTCTCTGTCCTTTTTTTACGTGTGAAACAAAGCTCTAGTCTGTCTTCCTTAGATCTAAGTTGGGATACTGTAGTTGAAATCCCCCATTATGATGGCATATCCCTGCCATTTCTAATTGTGATAGGAGGTCCAGCTCCTCCTCTTCTTTCAGGTTGGGGGAGGGGCTGTAACATACCCTCACTATATATTTTGCACTTGCTTCTTCCCTTTGAAGTCCCACCCACAAGGATTCCACCTCTCCCATTGCCTCGTTTACAATGTCACTCCTCTCTTCCATCCCTAAATCATTCCTGATATATAGACACACCCCTCCCCCTCTTCTACCCTCCCTGTTTTTCCAGTATAAGAAATAATAGCAGCTCAATTTCCTCCATTTTGTTAGCTAGGCTTCTGACATTTGTGAACACCCAAAGAAGGACCCCAGGAAGTAAACAGAGGATTAGAGGATTATCACGTGACTGTGGCTACCGCTTTTATTTTCACATGGGGACCATCTGGCAATATGCACCTTTGAATGACAACATCGAGGAAGATGTTGAGACCATTGTTTCATTTATTAAAGGCTTGGACTGGGTATTAAACCAAAAGCTTGTGTTATCTGCATCAGGAGTCGGTAAGCAGCAGCATGTGTGTAGAGGTGGAGGTTGCATCTTATCTGCTCACAATTCCTGGGTCTAGTGTCTGCAAATTTCACATCAGAGATTTATCGTCTACTGAATGGACTATTTATATATAGTTTGCTAATTGATCAATTTTATTTCATGATATTCACTTTATGAGAGTTTAGCACAATCAATTTATACTGCACAGATTCACTTTATATGGAAATTATAGCGCAACTTAGTATTGGAAATTTATGAACATGCTCCTGAGTTTTGTACAGATGCATATTATTTTCTCCTTAGGTTTTCTCAGGCTTCGTTTTTGATTTGTCAATTCATTCACCCGGGATTAGATGTTATGGATATATTATCACTAGGCCTCCACTAACAACCGCTGTCGTTTGCTCACTGCTGGTTATCCCTTTCTTCGAGCACCCCCCAACACCTGGTTTAAAAGCCCCTGCAATTTCTCAGCCATCTTTTTTCTCAACAGCTGCAACCTCCCCTCCCCCCACCATTGTCTTTCTAATAAGTGAGTCCCCTACTACCAGTACCTGTCTAACCTTGTATGTTTGCCTGCCCCTCTCCTTAACGGAGAAGTAGTTCCCCTGGTGGCTAGGGGAGGGCACCTGCTCCAGCACTGCCACCCCTGAGCTGATATCTCAAACATCATACAACTTGGCATATTTGTTCGGGTGTACCAACTCAGGATTGGCCTCCTAGCACTCTTTCCTATATCCCTCCTTCTAACTGTCACATAGCTACCTACCTCTGGATCCTGTACCTCCATATCTCCACCCCCCCTCTACGCTGGCCCCTGCCAGCACATACTGGGTAATGTCCAAGCTCCTTTCCAGGTTGCTGATGCTGTGCAGTGTTGCCACCTGATTCTTTAAATCCAGGATCTGGGCTTCCATAAAAACAACTTGCTCACTTCTCTCTCAACAGTATTCACCCTCGAATGGCTTCACTAATCCCGTTGGACATTTTTCCCGATACTCTAATGGGGATAATAAAAAAAAAGAGTTGCTATTGGTATTTTACACTACGCAAAGTATTCCTAGTGCTACAGCTACTCCAAGTTCCCCTGCGTCACTCTGAGCACCCTGCGTCACTCTGAGCACCCTGCGTCACTCTGAGCACGCCGCGTCACTCTGAGCACGCCACGTCACTCAGCACCCAGCGTCGCTCTCAGCAACTCGCATCCCCCTCAGCACTCCCGGTACTCTGAATTACTTAAAATAATTCTCCTGGTAAGTTACTATATTATGCAAATAATACTCACAGTGCCCAAGTTACTATATTATGCATTTACTTCCAGTCCCTAAGTTGTCATTTTATGTAAGTTATCCCAGTTACTATATTATGCAATAACACTCTCAGCACTCCCAAGTTGCTATGTTATGTGAAATTACCCCTCATTAATGGACTTTAAATCTTATAAAATTCAGATGTTGGCTATCAACAGATGTCAATTACCTATATAATTTGAATATTTAATAAATTACCTATATAATTCCCTTTTAACCACTTCTGGACGAAGATTATGTTTGACACTTGTTGCTTACAAGTTAAAATTAGTCATTTTTGCTAGGAAATTACTTATAACAACCAAACATTAAACATTTTTTAATGCTAGAGAATAAACATGGTGGTTGTATTCTTTTTTTTCACAGGGTATTTGCACAGCGGTCTTTCAAGTGCAATTTTTTGGGAAGAATTACACTTCACTGAAATAAGAAAACCGTAAAGTTGTTGATGTTACGCAGAGTAAATGAATACCTAACATGTCACGCTTTAAAATTGCGCACACTCGTGGAATGGCGACAAACTATGGTACTTAAAAATCTCCATAGGCGACATTTAACATTTTTTTAAGGGTTATCAGTTTAGAGTTACAGAGGAGGTTGTTTGCTATAAATATTACTCTCACTCTAACGATTGCAGAGATACCTCACATTTGATTTGATTTGAAGTTCACATTTGTGGGGGGTGACTTACATATGCGTGTTCTTTGGTGCCAGGGGATGGGAGCGCTTTATTTATTTTATTTTTATTTTTTACTTTTTAGAAATCAAATTTTTGGAATACTGTATTTGTTTTTTTAAATTGGCGCTATTGACAGCCAAGCAATCTGGAAGTGATGTTGCTTCCGAGTTTTTACATCGGAGACCCAATCAAAGTAGATTCCAGCTTAAT
This sequence comes from Lithobates pipiens, assembly GCF_037356315.1. Classification (NCBI taxonomy): domain Eukaryota; kingdom Metazoa; phylum Chordata; class Amphibia; order Anura; family Ranidae; genus Lithobates; species Lithobates pipiens. The sequence continues at coordinate 186,445,441 of NW_027507758.1, forward strand.
TTGGGCCTCTGGCCAGCTGACGGATGTGCCGGTTGGTTGCTCCCTGTGGGACGGAAGACCCAGGCAGAGCGGTGGGAGGGGACACATATTTGACATGTTTGCCTAATTATGTTGTGAGCTAACAAAAAAAAAATTAAACATTTCCCCCCGTGAGGTAATAATAAATTATCACATACTAGCACATTTTACCTTAAAATAAAGCCCTCCAGTGGTGCACTATCACAGCTGGCAGGGCTTCCAGCTTCACCCGGTCTTCCTTCCAGGTGTACAGGCTCCAGCCATTTGAATCGCCAAGCTGTGATGACGTCACTCCTGCACATGCACACGGAAGCCACGGCCATCCCCTCAGAGAGCAGTATGCATGTACTGTTGATGTCACTGCCTGCAGAAGTAGTGAATATATCCCAAACTGTGCACATTTAGTAGGAGAGATTCTTTGTACAAATAGGTAAGCTTTATTATAATTTTACCTGTAGGTACAAGTGAGCAAGTGGTGTTTATTACTGCTTTAAGATGTTTGGTAGCTGTGCATGCCTGTGTCACAAAAGCTTTAAAGTTTCTCTTATATGAAGCGATAATATTTTTTTAACTATATAAAATGCATTGTGTACCCACCAAAATATAGTTACCTAGGTTGAGGAAAGACACAAATCCATCTAGTTTAACCAATAGAAAAAAATAAACAAATAGAAAATCTCTATACTCACAGCTATTCCAGAGGAAGGCAAAATAAATCATAATAAAAGAAATATGTATGTGTAAAACTATATTTTTTAGGAAAGTTTGCTGATCGTCATTACATTGGTTTCTGTTCTGAGCCTGGCAGTTAATTTAGAGGAATTTCTGCAAATGAAAACAAATGCTTGTGTTGGAGCTGGAATACAGGGAAAACGTGCACATACTTCGAGTGGGAGATGTGTGACTCCCGAAAGCCTTGCAGATCAGTTAATAGGCTTCTGTTGTTGAAGCATCTTTCAGTCACCATATAGTCTAAAAATATGTGGTCCTTCTTAATGATCTCATTAAAAGTATGGCCCAGTTTCTTTCCTCTGGTGGAGAGCTGCATCAGTTTTTTCATACATAAGACATGCTCATTTCTCATGTGTTCCCCAGATTCTTGACATGATCTGCATTTTTGCAGATTCTAAGAAGCCCAATAAATAGTCCTTGTGCAAATATACCGTATATGCTGATAAGTTTACTTTTTTCTGCTTTAATATTTGCAGTCTCATATAATTTTAAAGGCTTTATACTGTGAATTGTACTTGCAGACAATGTAAAATGTGCTTCTATATATTCTGTGTATTTAAAGGAGAAGTACGTTTTGCACTCCTGTGACCCGACTTCAGCTGCTCTCTGCTGATGTCAGGGCCGGTCCAGGCTCGGGCATCATCACGACCATAGAGCAGGGAGCTTCTGACTGACATAAATCTCTTTTAAGCAACTCTTATCTAGTTGAAACTTGGTAAATGTAACCACTAAACATTGTAATTTGGTTTCTCTGCTACGGAAAAGAAACTGCTCCCGATGTAGAGAATGGAGTAGCTACATCATTTTGATTGCATATACAGAGTGTAAAAGTGCAGTTTCCTGCTCAAGTCTGTCATGTGGTAAGGACAATCCTCTTATGTCTTACTGTTTATATTATGTGTTCCCCCTGTATAAACCATATTTTCCTAACTGAATACATTGTTGTTTGTCTTAAATTGTATTAGAACTACAATATACTGTCTGGTTAGTTTAGATGCCTATAGTGCTTAGTAAAATGTTCCTTTAAAATATTAATAGCTTCCTCTGGTAGCTGTGGTACTGGGCACATTGGTGTCTATAGAAGGGCATTGGGGATTGACATGCCAAAAAGCAGTCAATTGTCAGCTCTGCCTAGACATTTATCCTCCTACAGCAGAGGTCATGTGACCAATGCCCTTTTTTTGGCCACGAGTGGCCTCCTGAAAGTAAACCATGTTCCCAGTTTCTCCAGAAAAGCTGATTTTTTTTCACAGCTTCTCTTACAATTAAGTTGGGTGGTAGAATGCACTGTCATCTGTTTACTAACTATAGGTAAAGTTTAATGCCACACACACACGATTGGAATTCCGGCCAGGAAAAGACCGATGAGAGCTTTTCATCGGAAAATGCAACTTGTGTGTATGCTCCATTGGAATTTAGCTGTCCGAATTTACGCCAGCCAAAAATGAATAGCATGTTCTCAATTTTCCCGATGGAAAAACTTTCTATCGGAAATTCCGATCGTGTGTATGCAATTCCGACATGCCAAAACTCACGCATGCTCAGATTCAACTAGGAGATGGAAGCTATTGGCTACTGGCTATTGAAATTCCTTTTTCTAGTCCCGTTGTTTATGTTGTATGTCACCGCGTTCTAAACGATTGTAATTTGGTGTGACCGCGTGTAGGCAAAACAGCTTGAGCGGAATTCCTTCGGGAAAACCATCAAACTTTTTTCCTACGAGAATTCCGGTCGTGTGTACGCGCCATTTGGGATAAGTTCACCTTTCAAGGAAAAAAATGTTAATTTATTATTTTTTCCAGCAGGAGCCTGAGCATTGCACCTAGGATCACTGGATCAGGAGTGCAATGGTCAGGCTCCTGCAGACAAGCCCTGCAGCTTCCTGCCCACACCTTCATATAGGCAGTCTGTTGAAAGCTGAAGGACTTTTACAAGAAGCACCCATCAAGATCCTTACAGTTTATTCAGAACTACAACTTGTCAGCAACAGTGGATGATGATAGTTGTAGTTCATACTTTCACAGGAATTGAATGACACGACTCTGTGGGTGGAGTCCCACATGGCCAGGCTGTTATTAACCACTTCAATATCAGACACCCCCCCCCCTTCCTGCCCAAGCCAAATTTCAGCTTTCTGCGATATCGCTGCTTAAATGACAATTGCGTGGTCTTGCTACACTGTACCCAAACAGAATGTTTATTGTTTTGTTCCCACAAATAGAGCTTTCTTTTGGTGGTATGTGATCACCTCTGTGGTTTTATTTTTTGATAAACAAAAAAAGCCTTAAAGTTTTGTAAATAAGTATGTTTTCTCTTTCACTGATGAACACTGATGGGTCGCACTAATATGCAGCACTGATGGGCATTAATAGGTGGCACTCATGGGTGGCACTGGTAGGCACTGATGGGTGACACTGGGCACTGAAAGGCTGCAAAGATGGGTACTTATGGGTGGCACTGATAGGCGGCATTGCTGGGCACTGATGGGCGGCACTGATGAGCATTGATATGTGGCACTGATGGGCACTGATATGCGACACTGATAGGCATCCCTGGTGGCATTGGCAGGCATTGTGAGTGGGCACTGATTGGCAGCTGCCTGGGCACTGGTGGTCCAGTGTAGATGACCACCCTGGTGGTCCTGGGTGGGTTCCGAGGGGGGGGGGCTGCGCTGATAAACAATCAGCACAGAACCCCCCCTGTCAGGAGAGCCACTGATCAGCTCCCCTCTACTCAGACTGTCAGACGCATTTGAGGAAAAGCAGATCAACGGCTCTTCCTGTTTACATCGTGATCAGCCGTGATTGGACAGGACTGATCATGTGGTAAAGAGCCTCTGTCGGAGGCTCTTTACCGAGCTTGGTGTAGTGGTGTGTCAGACTGACACACCACACCTCCAATCGCCGCGATGCGTGCCCCTACGGGCGCTCGTTGGCTTTTATCCTGCTGGACATCATATGACGCCCAGTCAGGATAACTGAACCGCTGCCCGCCCATCATTTTGCTATAGGCCAGACGGGAAGTGGTTAAATTGTAATTGTGGGTGAAGGAAGAGGATCCCCCTCCCACTGCCACACCAAGGGGAGAGGGGGGAGAAGGGTGAGGGGGAACTGGTGGCAGGAGCTGGAACATGTTACATGTTCCACCCTAAATATGGGCGGAACACATGTTTCAAAAGGTGTAATTATACTTGATGTTCTCTGTATGTAATCATTCTCTTTTACCTGGTGATTCTCATGCTCTCCCTTCAATGCTTCTTTAATCTCTGTGCACACAATATAGCTTTCACACATGGAAATGTTTACAATTTTTTACAAGCTTTTTACCTTTGTCTGATAAGTGAGTCTGATTCAATTCCATTTTTCCTTTGGTATAAATTATTTTTCTCTTATTTCATTTTGTCTGGACATCCATTTTGGTTAGACACATTATCTTTCTGTATGAATTGAAAGTGGCGAATGCCAAAGCAGGGATATTTTAAGTGTTTTTGAGAGTACATTCCTAATCCATACATTGCAGAACAATGACTTTGACATTAGTAAGCAGCAGTTGAACTTTGAAGCCAAGTGCTGTGTTGTCACTAGGAAGCTTTTGTGCTGTGCAACTCTAATGTATGTCTTATTATTCCAAGGCTACCCACAGCAGTGAAGGATGTCTTGAAAAGATCAGGGGGCACACGATGAATGGGACACCAATTTGCATATGTAATAGAAAAAATATATAGCCTGCCTTCTGTACCTCTTCTCTTGAGTGGTTAAATAAAATCAATAATGCTTTAGAAATACACAGGTAACATATTTTCAGCTTTACGAAGACCCACCTACCGCATCATATTTATGTCTGACCAAATCCATGCACAGTGTGCAAATAAGCTTACCAGATCATGATCCATCTTATACAGATAGGTGAAAGAGTGCTTGATTAGAACAGCTTCCTCCAAAGACAGAGACCAGTCGAATACGACTTACTCTCCAGTCTTCCCAGGATCAATGGAATGCCATCAGGAAAAATAGACCCTCAACCACCTCAGCCAACTATTCAGTGTCATATGCAAAAGTACACAGCACAAAGGACTTTAAAACTGATTAAAACCAACTTTTTTGGTATAAAAATTGTGGTTACAGTGGATAAAAAAAACGGTGTTTCTCTCCCAGAGACTAGAATGCACTGCCCCAATCAATGAGTCCACCGTAGCCAGCATGTGAAAAAGCTGAAAGCTGCCTTCACAAAATGTTTGTAGTGCAAAATCTTCAACAACCTTCACTGAGATGTCTGAAATCATCTGAAATCGTCTGAAATCATCCTCTGCAAATGTGAATGTGCCAGGCAGTTCAGGATGTAACCCATAGGAGAGGCAGAAGAGTGGTTACAGCTGCCGGCACCCATCAATTCTAGCAGCAGTGACATATTTTGGAGTAGATTAAACATAATTGAGAAATTCTGCTTTAGTCTGCATTTGCACATTTGGAGAGGGAGCAGGAATCAGAGGGATGGAGTGATGTCATTGTAGGACCGAAGTTCTGCTCAGAACTTGGGGGAACTTGGTATTTCTTCAAGGCCTGCAGCAGAACTCTCACAATTTGTCCTATGTGCTCCTGTTTCAAAGTGCCTGTAATCTGCCATTGCTAAGTATGGCTATTCTCCTGCAGGGTACTCTCAAAATGGATGTGGACTGAGGGGGCTCTACATGTCCAGGATTGAAGGACTCCCTATAACCCATGTTGAGTTCCCATGGCTGTGTCTCTGAGGTACCAGGCAACAGGAGACTGTAAACTATCAGTTTGCATCATCAGCAAAAAATGGTTGCCTGGAAATGTGCGGTTTAAAGTTTTTTTTTGTTTTTTTTTGTTAAATTACTATGTCACTAGCCAGGTAAAAAACTTCCTTTAATGAGATGGCACACTCAAAATGTATAATACCTCATGAACTTGTGCCTTTAAAACTGCTTGTGTCCTTGGAACTGCAGTGTATCTCAGTAGTATAAAAGGATATAATGTAGTATGAACAACAGATGCAAGTAATGATTCAACAATACATGTATAGCCAGGAACCAATCTGTTTAGGTGCAGGAAGCACAATGGCTAAATGGTTAGCCCTTCATACCCAGCAGCACCAGGGTCAATGGTTTGAATCCCAACCACTTCACTACCTGCCTGGCGTTTGTTCTCCCTGTGCCTGCTTGGGTTTCCTCTGGGTGCTCTGGTTTCCTCCCACACTCCAGAGACATGCTGGTAGGTAAATCGGCCCTAGTATGTGTACTTATGGATATGAGTTGGGGACCTTAGATTGTAAGCTCCTCGAGGACAAGGACTGATGTGAATGTACAATATACAGTAAAGCATTGCGTGAATTGACAGCACTATATAAGTACCTGTAATAAATAATGGAAAAATTGTCATACCTTGCCCACGGCGCTGGTCCCATGTAGGGTCCAGGCCTCGCCAGCAGGATCCAGTGCCAAAAGGAAACATTACAGGACAGCCCCTCTGCCACGGGGTCTTGATAGAAATGATATTTAAAGAAGAAAAAGAAAACCGATGAAACGCAGAAAGCAAATCTTGTTCATCACATCAGGAAGCTGACAAAAAAACTCATGCAGTGGGCAGGGTTACATGAATGGACTTGGGGAAGATAAGTCGCAATGCCAGTGTCCGGTCATATGAAGATTGCCTTCTTCAGATGGGTAGTTATTTTGCCTTTTTTTTTTCTTGGGCTTCTGAGGAGTGCCGTCTTACCTACCTGAGCCCATTCTCCCAGAAATGTTGGGGTTCTTGGGCTTTTTACAGCATCTAGCATCTGTTTTTATTTTTTTCTCATAAGTTGCAGGATTAGTGTTTTGTAAGCATTTTTTTTTTCCAGGTAGCTATTTCAGCCTTTTTGTCAACTGTCTGTTCAGGTCCATTGGCCCTTCTTGCTTTTCCAGTGTGCCTGTTACTGCCATTTTATGGCTATTATGTTGTCTCAGATAATTGCTTGGGGACATCCCATGGTCTAATGCCGGGTACACACGATCGGAATTCCGGCCAGAAAAAGACCGATGAGAGCTTTTCATCGGAAAATGCGACCGTGTGTATGCTCCATCGGAATTTAGCTGTCCGAATTTCCGCCAGCCAAAAATTGATAGCATGTTCTCAATTTTCCCAACGGAAAAACTTTCTATTGGTAATTCCAATCGTGTGTATGCAATTCCGACACGGCAAAAATAACGCATGCTCAGATTCAACTACGAGACAGAAGCTATTGGCTACTGACTATTGAACTTCCTTTTTCTAGTCACGTCGTACGTGTCGTACGTGTTGTACGTCACCGCGTTACAAATGATCGGAATTTGATGTGACCGTGTGTAGGCAAGACAGCTTGAGCCAAATTCCGTCGGGAAAACCATCAGAGCTTTTTCCGACGAGAATTCAGATCGTGTGTACGCGGCATAAGAATCAGATCTATATCCTGTACTGTATGATTAAAATAATGGGAATTTTGACATGACTGTAAATTCAATATCTTGGCATACAGGATACAGGTACCCCTCCTCTGTTCTCTGTAATCTCCTTACTGTTTGCTAAACAACTGGAGCTTCATGGAGTGGGTGAGGATATATGGATACAATGGGGAGTGATCCCAACAAAACTTTTACCAGTATCCAATCACCTGAAAGTAGCAGCACATAACCCTAGGTCTAAGAATCAAGTCCTTTCTCCTGTACTATACACCAAGAAATGGAACTTACAGGTATTTCAAAAGTCCTATTTTTTTTCACTTTTTAGTCTGGAGAGGGATTAGAACTTCTGTTTCGTTTGTATTGCTTTCTGTGTCCCTGTTGAGGAGATTCACCCACTCTGTCTGTCATGGTGACTCTGATAAGTAAAAGTGAAATAAAATCCCACATTTTCAAACATCACTAGAACAGAAACAGAGGGCAAATTTTCCAGTGGGTATACTAGTTCTAGTGACCATCTTATGGTAGAGGGATTTCCTCTCACATCCTGTTGTTGGTATAGGACAGGAAGTGAAGGGCAATCTCCCCTGTGGGAGCAAAACACAAATCTGACAGGGTTTATAACCTTCCCTTATTTAAATTGAAAAACAAAAGTTTTAGGTTCTGCTTTAATTATTACTGATAAAGAATTTGGCATCAAATCATTATGCATTACATCACAGCAGCATTGTTTTATTAGTTCCATGTGTGATTTGAAGAGTTCATGCAGTATATGTACAGCTGTTGTCTCTAAACACCCCATAGCCCTTTTCTTTCCCATCTCTTGCATGTCACAAACCTTAGCCACTCACATAAGTCATTTCTAGACTCGATTCAACCCCCCTTTACGATCTCTATTCCAGTTTCTCGATTCTTTCATGTCACTCAAGTTTCACTCAGAAACACTCAATTGTAGAGAGTTCTCTGCTCATTCCCCTGTCAAAAGAAAAAAAACTGGGCAGTCTGCCAAGTTTTTAATAACATCATCTGTGCTAGCAGATAATTAGAAACATTGTAACTCTTCCTTCTTAGGTTAAAGGGATAAAATTTGATGTGTAAATGCAGAAAGTTTAACCACTTCCCGCCCGGCTGTCATTTTGTTATAAGGTGGTTCAGTTATCCTGACTGAGCATCATATGATGTCCTTCGGCATAACAGCCACCACGCGCCCCCCGTGGGGCCACGCATCGTGGCGATCGGTGGTTCGGTGTGTCAGTCTGACGCAGCTACACCGATCTTGGTAAAGAGCCTCCGACGTGCCTCCATGTGATCAGCCATGTCCAATCAGGGCTGATCACGATGTCCACAGGAAAAGCAGTTGATCGGATTTCCCTCACTCGTGTCTGACAGACACGAGTAGAGGAGAGGAGAGCCGATCAGCGGCTCTCCTGACAGGGATGTCTGCGCTGATTATTTATCAGTGCAGCCCCCCTCGGATGCCCACACTAGGTCACCAGGGAAAGGGGCAACATGTGGATGGCCAGGTATGTACCCCATGGCCATCCACATGTGAAAATTATGCCCAATCTGTGCCAATTAGTGCCCACAAATGGGCCCTGACTGGCACCATTATATAACATGTGATACCCAGCAATGCCACCCATCAGTGTCATCCGTGCCACCTATCAGTGTCAACCATAAGTGCCACCTATCAATGCCACCCATAAGTACCCATCAGTGTAGGGCCGAAACAACTAATCGATTAATCGACAACTAATCGATTATGAAAATAATTGATTATTATTTTCATAATCAATTAATCGGCCACTAACATAATGGGGTTAAGAAAAAAACTAAAATTAGCCCTTTATAGTACAAAAAGAGTAAATCGCTACTGTAAATATTACTTTCACTGTCCCATAGTAAAAAATGAACCCCTAAGCCCTTGTACACACGGTCGGACATTCCAACGGAAAATGTCCGATCGGACCGTGTTGTCGGATAATCCGACTGTGTGTGGGCTCCATCGGACTGTTTCCGTCAAAATATCCGATGGACAAAATTTTAGAGCTGGGCTGTAAAACTTTCTGACAACATGATCCGATCAGACTTTGTCAGATTGTGTGTAGAGAATGCCGATCGGACAAAGTGCCACACATGCTCAGATCAAATTCCTAGACCAAAGCTATTGGCTACTAGCCTGAACGTAGTCCCGTCGTAACGAAATAACGTCATCACGTTACGTACGATCGGATTTTCTGACAACTTTGTCCGACCGTGTGTATGCAACACCAGTTTCGGACAAAATCCGTCCCGACAAAATCCGACAGATTTTGTTGTCAGAATGTCTGACCCTGTGTAGAAGGGCTTACAGTTGCGATTATTTTTCTTTTTGTACTAATTTTTGTTTTTTTAACCCCATTATGTTACTAAACATCTCAGGCCTGGGTCACACCTCTGTTGTTTTTGGTGCTTTTTGCAGAAACACAGTTCATTTACATGGTTTCTTATGGGACACGTTCACATCCATGATTTTTTCAGCTGCTGCGTACTTGGAAAAGATAAGGACTTTTTTTTTTAACGCAAGATGGTGCTATTTTGTTTTTTTGGTTCAATAGACTTCAATGGAGAAGCTGCAGAAAAGCATGTAATAACACAATTTGTGTTTTTTTAATCTTTTTTAAACCAACAACAAATTGGCCAAAAAAATATGTAAAAATGCAAATCGCCGCAAAATTACTTTTTTTTGTTTTTTTTTAAAGGTTAGTAACTGATTAATCGAAACAATAATCGGCACATAATTGATAATGAAAATAATCGTTAGTTGCAGCCCTACATCAGTGCTGGCTATCAGTGCCCATCAGTGCCCCCTTATCAGTGCCCCATTAGTGCAGCCATATCAGTGCCCGTCATTGAAGAAGAAAACGTACTTATTTACAAAAAATTTTAGAAAGGAAAACTTTTTCAAAATTTTCGGTCTTTTTATTTGTTGCGCAAAAAAATAATAATAACGCAGAGGTGATTAAATACCACAAAAAGAAAGCTATGTTTGTGGGAACAAACTGATATATATGGGACTTTATATGAGGCATGCACCCTGGAGATAACACGGTGATAGTGAATATGATAGGTACCAAAAGTAATATAAAAAAACAAAAACGTTGCATATAAACATCACATGACATCAATTGGCATTAAAATGTTTAATTATATAAAACAATTTTTTTAATGACATTGTGTCACAGTGTCATTAAAAAAATTGTTTTATATAATTAAACCTTTTAATGCCAATTGATGTCATGTGATGTTTATATGCAACGTTTTTGGTTTTTTATATTACTTTAGGTACCTATCATATTCACTATCACCATGTTATCTCCAGGGTGCATGCCTCATATAAAGTCCCACTTGTCTTTGTCTTTTCTGTTTGGTTCAAATTATCGGGGATGGTCGTGCTTGGTTCTACACACCCTGCGATTCATATAAAGTCCCACCTAGTTGTTTTGTTTTTCCAAACTTTATTCAAACTGATATATATATATTTTTTAGCAGAGACCCTAGGGCAGTGATGGCGAACCTTGGCACTCCAGATATTTTGGAACTACATTTCCCATGATGCTCAACTACACTGCAGAGTGCATGAGCATCATGGGAAATGTAGTTCTAAAACATCGGGGGTGCCAAGGTTCCCCATCACTGCCCTAGGGAATAAAATGGCGATTGTTGCAATATTTTGTCACATTGTATTTGCACAGTGGTCTTTCAAACGCAATTTTTGGTGAAAAAATACACTTCAATGAATTAAAAAATAAATAAATAATTAAACCGTAAAGTTAGCCCAATTTATTTGTTTAATGTGAAAGATGATGTTACGCCGCGTGAATCTTGATCTATCTTCTAAGCAAAAAAATTTGGATTCTCATTTTATCCAGAATCGTGCAGCTCTAGTCGTTACTATATTAGATTCCATTCACGTGTATGGGTGCGACTTATTATAATGTGTTGTATGCATTTTTACAGAGCAAGGACTTGTCTCAATGTGATAGAATCACATAAAAATTTGTTTAACATGCTATATTAGTGTGTCCTTAACGTGCACTGGTAATATAAACATGCATGAACTTTTTAACTCAGCTTGGTTAACAGACACTGATTTCACCTTTAACGCCTTACCATGTGATATAGTTCACACAGTATATTGCATAGTGTTGTATGAACAGAGCTGTAGGCCTTGACATACAGTAAGAGATCATTTTTCACTGTTCTCTAATAAAAGTGTATCATAATGTAAAAAAACGAAACAAAAAAAAGGCTTAACGTGACAATCAAGGCAAATGACTTGAACAGAAGTAAATGTAAAATAGCTGATTACAAACTGGGCATCATGCTCCTTTTGTAACCAGTGCTGGGACAAGGTCATCCAGAGCCCAGGGAAAACATGCCAAACTGCACCCCCCGCCCCCAATGTGTATGAGCATTATGCATCATCGAAACCCCCCCCCCCAAAAAAAAACTGAGCACTAATCTTTTTCACCCCCTTAAGCATACATCCCCCCTCCTCCCAGTGCAAATCTGTTCCCCTGCTGAAATTCCCCCTCCCAGCACAAATCTTACCCCCAAATCCCCCCCAATTCAAGTCCCCCCCCAAAAACAATCAATCCTCCTAGCACAAATTATCTACCCCTAAGATTACCCCTCCCAATAACCCCACTGTAAATCCCCTCTTCCAGCACAAAGCGCCCCAATCATCCTTCCTAGCACAAATCTTCACCCATTCCTTCTCACCCTAAATTTTAGCATACCCCCAAATTTCCCCTCCTAGAACAATACTTACTCCCTGCTGCCCCCCAAATCCTCCTTTCCAACACAAATCCCCCCCCTATTTTCTTGTGGTGCCCCCTCACCGCCCATGATACCACAGTGCCCAGTGCAGCCGCCCCTCCTGCCCACCCCTCGTCCCGGCCCTGTTTGTACCCAATCCCTTCTACATCTACTGAGATTTGTATTACTTATCGACCATAAGGATGGCCATAAAGAGAGCAATTTTTTATTTATTTTTTCCCTGCAACCACAGGCAAGCCTTACAAAATAAATTAAGACCAGAGATAACCATGTGATAGGTATGTTTTCATAATACATCTGTAAATCCTTGAAACTGGCATATGATTGGGTACTGTTTTTTTTTTTTTAGTGAACCATCCCATGTTTCCATTTTTGAACACACTCATATTAATAATTTCTAAACTAAAAAAATGGGACCAACATAAAAATGTAAATGTTTTTGCATTGGTAAAATATACCTGTGATGTTGAGTAGCTTACCTTGTGGTTGCAACGTGATTTGGTGTATTGGTAACAAGGAATTTTATATATATATATATATATATATATATATATATATATATATATATATGTGTGTGTATATATATATATATGTGTATATATATGTTTGTTTGTTTTTTTGTTTTGTTTTTCAAGCTGTGAAATGCCTTCATAGAGAATAGCAGTAACAGTATTGTTTTTAACAACGTGCTGTCTTTTTTATTTTTTTATTTTTTTATTTTAAGCAAAGGTTAATTATATCTCATTTACAAAGCTGTGAAGGTAAGTACTAAAAGTTGAGGTACTAAGGTGTTAAAGGCTCATCTTCTCACAGTTCCTATTTTCCATTTTTGCACCTAATGTAAGCTGCTAGGCAGTTTTTTTTTTTTTTTTTTTGCCTGGGCACTAAATCAGCCTGTGTAGCCCCTGCAAGTGCTAAACAGGTGAGAGCTGAGAGGTGAAGGATATACCAATGTCAGCACTTTGCACAGGGAAACCATTCCAGATAAGATAGTCTTCATCTCCAGTAACTTTTAATTCAAGAGCACAAGGTCAAATTGCTAGTTAATAATGAGAGACATTCTTGAAGCTAAGAATATATGAGTTGACCTCGGTGAGGAAAATTGCAGACCTGTGTACCACATAAAAATGAAATTTTACACATTCATTTTGAAAAGGTATGGATTATACATAGAAACATATTCTATTTTGTGTGTATATGGTGCATCCACTTTGGGCAAGAGACACTATTATTGACACAACTACATTGCCATAAACAAAGTCTAAATCAGAAATCATGCTGTTACTGCATGACAATAGGATAACTAGACATTTTTTGGCACCTTTAGAATTACACAATGCCATCAATGTGTATTAGGATAGGATGCTACCAGTCAGCAAGCCATGATGTAAAACCTGTGACCCATGTTAACTGTAAACATTTAAAAGGGCATTTAACCTCTATACTGATTGAAACCATCTGATCACATTTGATTAAAGCTTACCTATGTGTTAAGCAACAAATATTTTTGGAACTAACACTTTAGGGTTGTTGTAATAAAACATAAGGAGGTAAGCTCTTAAAGTGGAAGTAAACCCTTCTATCCTTTTCAGTCAAGGAAGCTGCCATATTGGCCTCTAATGATTCTTCAACTGCCATAATGCTGCACATGTGATCAGTTATGAAACCAGACATTGGATGGTTTGAAAGTTTGCTTGAGAGGACAACCAATGTGAAAGTTAGCATTTCCGGCATGTCGGGAATGTAAGTGTTTTTTGAAACTGGGTTTACTCCCGCTTTAAATTCAGTTGGATTTGCTGTAATGTTGTTTAGCCTCCCTGGCGGTATTCCCGAGTCTGGCTCGGGGTAAGATTTAAATACCATAAGCGGTATTCCCGAGCCAGACTTGGGACCGCATCGCTGGATCCATGGGTGGGGTTACTTACCTTGTCCCCTGGATCCTGCGAGCCGTCCGCCGCTCGATCTGTCACATCGGCCGAGCTCCGTTCCCTGCAATCGTTGCGACGCACAGGGACGGAGTTCGGCGCCAAATTCAAAAAGTAAAATACACAGTATAGATACAGTATACTGTAATTTTACAGATTACAGTACTGTATTAAATAATTACACATCCCCTTTGTCCCTAGTGGTTTGTCCAGTGCCCTGCATACAGTTGTATATTATAAATTACTGTTCTTTATGCCTGGAAACTGGAGATTGTCCATAGCAACTAAAAAATGTCCATTTACATCAAAAGTGGTTATAGACCAGCTAGAAAACAGCGATAATAAATTAGAATCACTCGCAGAATTGAGCGATAGTGATTTGTGGGGAAATTCATCATCAAACACTAAAAGTAATGACAATGACAATTCTGCAACTCAGCATATTTCAGTGTTTTTGATTTGATTACATTATTGAATAATTATTATTATTATTTGTTATAATTATTTATAGTTAATTATTTTATTCTATATATATATATATATATTATAATTTATGATTTCAAATTTTATCATACCCAGGATGTCTATTAGACTCTTGTTTGGACAGATTTAAGTGAATTATTTCTAAGAATTACAGGCCTACAATATAAAACGCCAAATTTCCATGCAAAATAATGGTACTGCTTTCAGCACTTAAAATCTGAAATAATCATACCGCCAGGGAGGTTAAGCCATTCATTTCAATTTATTGCATTATGGTATTGATGAGTCTTACCTAACTGCTCTGTTACCTGTGAAGAAACAAAGAAGAACTGTTATTTCTATGGTTTGTTGGCTCGTTCTCTCAAATAGTTATTGATAGATGCCGCTTTGCCTATTCTTCTTGATCTCTGCGCCTCTTTTGACCACTTTTGAAATGATATGACCGCTGAAGTGCAGTTGTGCAGAAGTTTTTATTTAATTGTAGTAGCCTTGCAGCCAGACATTTGGCTGCTTTGCATGGACCCTCCCCTACAAATGGGTTAGGACTGGTATATTTCTGCTCCCAAAAGAAACTGTAGCAGAATCTACTTATCGATTTCCTTGTACAAGGTGGTGAATACTGTACAAATTGTATGCCCTAATTGCATTCTTTATGAAATAAGTGCATTGCTCTCATTATATTTATTTAAAAACAGTAGTTGCCCATTGATACATGCAGGCTGGTTTGTCCTTTCTTCAAAACATGCAGTAATGCAAAGTTTTTTCTGAGACAAGATTGCACATAGTCTGTCAACTCCAATGAAAACAAAGTTGGGTACTTCAAAATACAGAATTGGCATACAGCCTGATGACGATCTCTTTTATTGCCACTAATAGCTTTGCAGAACCTCACTTGGCTTGCCAATGCATTTAGGAAATGAATGCCAATGTAAGTGTTCACATAGTCTTCTGACTGATAGTCTTTGCCCTTGCTCCTTCTGTGATCCTGTTACAGATAAACTGAGCTGCACTTCCGTGATTGCACAAAGTATTCCACTAATATCATATCTTGTCATAAATAACCATTGTCATTTTTTAAAGGGTTTCTACTGAGACCTGAGATTTGAGATTCTTGTCATTGTCCCTTTCACTGAACTGTTAAGAGCAATAACGTTACTGCATTTAAAACCGATAAGCTGGTATGGGAAGCCAGAAGCTCTAACCAAATGGCAGCTTGTCAATAAAGAGATTTATCGTCTTATTTTCAATCTGCATATCTAAAGCTTTTGGATAAATATATCACCTAATCTATCTGGGTTGCATTTATATTGACTTATATTTAACACACTTAAAAGCAAATCTTATAAATGGAAATGGAAAGATAGTTTCACTTAACAATGTGGCATTGGGTGTGAGCATCCACCTAAACAATCCCTTCAGATTTTATCCTGCATTTGCATGATAAAGTGGTTGGAAAATCTGTAAATTGTACAATAAGATTTATCCATTAGACTTAGACTTGGCAATGCTGTACAACACAGTAAAACCCTGACTGGTTCAGAAAGTTGACCCTCTGAGTGCTGCTGTGTGGGGGGAAATTAGAGGCTGCTATCGAAACAAAATCAGGTAATTTTTAACCACTTCAGCCCTTGAAGGATTTGCCCCTTAATGACCAGTCAATTTTATGCGATATGGCACTGCGTCGCTTTAACTGACAATTGCGTGGTCGTGCGACATTGTACCCAAACTAAATTGACATCTTTTTCCCACAGATGGAGCTTTCCATAACTTAATGGCATTTGCTCATCTCTACAGTTTTTATTTTTTGCGCTATAAACAAAAAAACTAAATTTTGAGAAAAAAAAAATATTGTTTTCTATAATAAATACCCTCCAAAAAGTAAAAAAAATGAATTTATTCATCAGTTTAGGCCAATATGTATTCTTCTACATATCTTTGGTTACAAAAAAATCTCAAGTGTACATTGATTGGTTTGCGCAAAAGTTATATTGTCTACAAAATAGGGAATAGATTTATGGCATTTTTATTATTTATTTATTTTTTACCAGTAATGGCGGCGATATGCGTTTTTTTTTGTGACTGCAATATTACAGCAGACAGATTGGACGCTGACATTTATACAGCAATCAGTGCGATACAAATGCACAGATTACTGTATAAATGTCACTGGCAGGGAAGGGGTTTACACTAGGGGATGATCAAGGGGTTAAGTGTGTTCCCTAGGTGTTTTTTTTTTTAACTGTGAGGGGATTGGAGGAGCCAGATCGCTGTTCCTACATGGTAGGAACAGTCTTTTCTCTCCCCCCTGTCAGAACAGGGATTTGTGTGTTTATACACACAAATACCTATTATAACTCTCGTGCCCACAATCACGGGTAGTCAGTGGCGACCGCGCCCTTCAGCCACAGGCATAGTGGACACGCGCACCTGGCCGCTATGGCTCTTAAAGGAGCCGCCGTACGTATATGGTGATTTGCACAGGAGAGCCAACCTGCCTGGTATATGTGAGCTGGTCCGGAAGTGATTACAATAGAATTTTGCTGTATATTGTAGGTGCTGATAGTCAGTGGAAACATTTTACTATATCTAATTCATTGACAGTTTCCCTCTAAAGTTTTGAGAGCACCTGACCACCTTGTCACCTTACTTGTATGTTACATATTATACAGTATGTTACATGACAAAGTTCTTGCTGAATAAAACAGGCACATAGAGAAAATGTAAACATTGCTCTGGTCCATAGGGGGAAGTAGTTAAATAAAGATATTTGGTACACAAAGGCTGTTATACAGAATCTATTATTTAAAATAGCAAATTTTTGAGGATGACTCAAATCTTCAACATTTATGGAAAATTCACTTCTGCGAATAACTGAGAAGAAAGTGAGTCTATGTGCATCCAGTTATAATGTTAGACCTAAAATATGATCCGGGAATCCCTCTAACATGCAATAGGTCTTTGTTTTAGATATTCAGTGATGCGAAAAGGGAAAATGTATTATTTTAGTTGTTGTAACATATTTGTGTATAACTTTATAAACTTTTTTTTAAATCCAATTTCACCGTGGTTGCATTAAATATTTATTTTACAAATAAACACTATGTGCAGTCATGATACTCCTTTTTTTTTTTTTTTTTTAATAAAGCATGCCGGGTTTACCAACAAGGAAGCCCAGCATTGCTATTACTGCTAGCATGCTTAGAAACACCCAGTGTGTTCTGGTTGACTTTGCTGGTAGTAAGGAAGGATGATTTGTTCTTTTTCTGTGAATCAATCTGCAGTGTCTGTATTCTGATTTCTCACTATTTAGTTCTATTTTACAGAAACAGCTGTTACCTAGCTTTCAGAAAACTTGTGTTGTTGCCTAGAGCTCACCACATGCTTAAAAATATGTGGTAAATATGAAATATTTATATGCACCATTCATGTTTATCCAATTAGAAATAGTTATTTTAGTCTTTTATAAAAAAAAAAAAAGTAATATAAATATATACATCACAATATTTTCCCTTCATAAAAAAGGCCCTTTGTTTTTTATCACTGTTGCATAAAAATGTAAAAACATCCATTCATTTGACTGAGTAAAGCAAATTACAATTCTCAGTTGTCTCTTCATAGCAGACATTAAATACCGGAGATGGACTTATCATTTAGTACACTATTTCTTTAGCACATGAAGACATCAGCTCACAGTGTCTGAACTAATTATGTCAGAGCCAGACTAGACATATTTGTTCAATGTCCAATAGCTTTCATAAAAAGAAAGAATGTAAGCATGGCTGAATCGAGTTAAATCAATACAGACAGTGATGGTGAGTTTTGGATCCCTCAGCAGATGCATAAATTCACGTAATGCCTTGTTGGGTTTAGTACTTAAACCTATATATAACTAAATTATTTAGAATAGTTGTGAGGTATGCAATAATATAAGTTTGTTTTCAGATGTAAGGGAAGTCATTTTAAAGTATTCATGCTGCGTTTGTTTTAGAAAATATTTTTTAAAGTATACAACATTTCTGTTCGATTGTAACATGAAGTAGACTTCTTTATCCACTTCAGCTCCGGAAAGTTTCACCCCCTTTTTGACAAAAGCTTTACCCCAAAAAAAGGTATGACGCTTTTTCTCCACACACTGTAGCACCAATATTTAAAAGGGGCCCAAAATACATCCCAGGGAATTACAGACCAGTTAGCCTAACTTAAATAGTATGCAAGCTCTTGGAGGGGATGATGAGGGACTATATACAAGAGTTTAGTAATGAAAACTGTATCATTAGCAGTAATCAGCATGGATTCATGAAGACCAATCTATTAACCTTCAATGAGTAGGTGAGTTGCCATCTAGATAAAGGAAGAGCCGTAGGCGTGGTGTATCTGGATTTTACAAAAGCTTTTGACACAGTTCCCTATAAACATTTACTGTACAAAATAATGTCTGTTGGTATAGACCATAGGGTGAGTGCATAGATTGAAACCTGTCTACAAGGGCGAGTTCAGAGGGTTGTGATAAATGGGGAATACTCTGACTGGTCCCAGAGGGTTCCATACTGGGATCAATTCTATTTAATTTGTTCATAAACGATCTGGAGGATGGGATAAACAGTTCAATCTCTGTATTTGCGGACGATGCTAAGCGGGGCAATAACTTCTCCACAGAATGTGGAAACCTAGCAAGAAAATCTGAACAAATGAATGTGATGGACAACTACATGGCAAATGAGGTTTAATGTAGAAAAACGTAAAATAATGCTTTTGGGTGGTCAAAATATGAATGCAATCTATACACTAGGGGGAGATCCTCTGGAGGAATCTAGGATATAAAAGGACCTGGGGGTCCTAGTAGATGACAGGCTCAGCAATGGCTGCTGCTAACAAAGCAAAAAGAATATTACCTTGCATTAAAAAAGAGATTAATTCTGGGGACAAAGAGAGAATTCTCCCGCTCTACAAGACGCTGGTCCGGCCACACCTGGAGTATGCTGTCCAGTTCAGGGCACCAGTCCTCATGAAGGATGTACTGGAAATGGAGCGAGTACAAAGAAGGGCAACAAAGCTAATAAATGTCTGGAGGATATTAGTTATGAGGAAAGGTTACAAGCACTGAAATTATTCTCTCTGGAAAAGAGACACTTGAGAGGGGATATGATTTAAATTTACAAATACCATACTGGTTTTTCGTAGAAGGGAGTTTACAACATAACTTATGCCCCTGTTGAAGACATTCTTTGTCGAAACGCGTCGGGCCTGCATCTAGCACCCCACATTGCTTTTATTGACGCTTCTGTTTTTTGTGATCACTTGTCATAATTCTTGTCCTTTTTTATGACTTTTTAATAAACACCTCCTGGTAAACTTTTTTTGACCTGCACCATTTGGAGCTTTCTTTTTTCCCCTTTGTTTCTACCATCCTGTTGAACCCCCGTTTACATTTGGGGTCTGAAATGCAAATGGGCCACACCTGATCCGGACAATCTGTGGGATCCCCTTGAGAGACGCCCGTCACGGCTGTTCCATCACTCGGAGCCTTCTGTGAATCCCTTTGGACGGTATCTAACCTATCATCTGGTCGCATGTGTAGACCCTAAGCATTCCTGACTCAACTGTCGTAAGACTGGGGAGTCCACCATATCTGTTAAGAGTATTCCATCTACTTTCTTGATTACTCCAGACAAGCTGACACACCTTGCTACACCTCAGTGAAACGTCTATTTCATCTGAAGAATGCCTCTCATCTCACTTTACGTGTACTAGTCACATGATAGAGGACTTTATATTTTGTGTTATATATGATTGTTTTCACCTATATATCTCATTTCAAGTAGAACACTTTTATATGTATCAATTACATGATAGAGGGTTCTATTCCTAACTTTGTTAGCATTTATGATTGCTTATACACGGATATTTCCTTTTGTGAATATATCACTACTTAATTAGCGCTACACTATTATTTTGTTTAAATTAAAGCCCAGCCCCCAACAGTTAGTAACACACCCCTAGGAACACTTAACCCCTACACTGCCACCCACTGGTTAACCCCTTCACTGCCAGTTTCATTTACACAGGAATCACTGCATTTATATAGCAGGAATTGCTGTATAAATAACAATGGTCCCAAAATGTCCGATGTGTCCGTCATAATGTCGCAGTCGCAATAAAAATAGCTGATCGCCGCCATTACTAGTAAAAAAAAAAAATATTAATAAAAATGCCATAAAACTATCCCCTGTTTTGTAAACACTATAACTTTTGCGCAAACCAATCAATAATAAAGGCTTATTGCGATTTATTTATTTTTTTACCAAAAATATGTAGAAGAATACGTATCGGCCTAAACTGAGCAAAAAAAATGTTTTTTTATATATTTTTGGGGGATATTTATTATCTGCCTCCCTTGGTAAAGTTTGCCAGGTGCCAGCAACATTGAGTCCACTGGACCCGCTGATTGGCTCTCACTGTATCCAATCACAGTGGGAACAGGTCACCGGCGGCACGTGCCCCCCAGACCAGGAAGAACCGTGGTGTACCTGTATGTGATTTTTCCCTAACGGACCACTCTGCCGCAGTAAAAGTATGTGGGGCGTTTAGGAACCGGTTAAACAGATTCAAAGAAAATGTATCAAACCACATACATGCAAAATTATGTCAGTGCAAAAAGACTCCTTTATAGTGTTAACTTCATATGTGTTTATACATGTGGAGTTAACATACATACTTCATACAGCTTTCCTCCCTAAACTTTAACCTTTTGCCACTGGCATAACACAAATATGTATATAAAAGGATGGGCTTTAACTTCCACATACCACACATCTATCACTGGGCAGCTGATGTTTTTCTGCTGAAAATGCGTCGCTCGTTGTGCACTCCCAGCACGGTGTCCAAGCTGTCAAGAACAGCTCTCTGTCCCTCCCATGCGATCAAAAACCAGTGGGAACAGCTACTGATCATGTCACCGCTATGATAGCCAATCAAAGTGATCACATGTTCGATGATCTTTTCTTACCCTCCAGACATTCAGAATCTTTCTAAGGAACGCAATGACAGGAAGGTGTTAAAGTGCAATTCTTGTGAATGCAAGTAATGGCTGTAATGACATATCCCATTTAGATCACACCCAAGGCATTTTGTCACTTGACTTTGCGCTCTTGGTGAAGTCAAGTGGCAAAACATGTTGAGCATGGTCTAAACTTAATATGTCATTAAAACCCAGCTCTTGTATGTTACATGAGTTCCTGAAGACCAATAGACATGTAAAGACAACACCACAGCTGTTAGTAGAATGCAGGCTAGGAAGTGGGCAGCAGGACGTGTGTGCTTACATGAACTCTGAAATGATTTTTACAGTAATGCACTCTGAAAAAAGGGATAGTGCTGTTCATGTTGTGATCATATTTATGGTTGTATAATTATGTAAAATATCAGTACATTCATTTTTTTGTTAATATTATTTTTAGGGTCACAAGCTTAATTAGCATTTTATTAATTGTGTGAATAATGCAGTGTGTTTACTTTTAAGCCTATGTCACACGGGCTTCAGCTTGTATAAGGGCAGTGTGTAAGTTGTTTTCAGTTAGAACTATCAAGACAAAATGTTTCCCAAATTAAGGACTTTTCCTGATATGTTCCTGGGGACTTAAAATAAGGCAAAATCTTCCCAAGAGGGACATAGACAACTGGCTAAATATATGTACAGTGGCTAAATATATGTACAGTGTATACCATAGAAAGTCACAAGGCCTAAAATATTGCTTGTTTTGTGCTTACAATATCTCACAAAAGTGAGTACACTCCACACATTTTTGTAAATATTTTATTATTATATCTTTTCATGTGACAACACTGAAGAAATTATACTTTGCTACAATGTGAGTGTACAGCTTGTATAACAGTATAAATTTGCTGCCCCCTCAAAATAACTCAACACACAGCCATCAATGTCTAAACCGCTGGCAACAATAGTGAGTACACCCTAAGTGAAAATGTTCAAATTGGGTCCAATTAGCTATTTTCCCTCCCCGGTGTCATGTGACTCGTTAGTGTTACAAGGTCTCAGGTGTGAATGGGGAGCAGGTGTGTTAAATTTGGCATTATCGCTCTAACTTTCTCATACTGGACACTGGAAGTTCAACTTGGCACTTCATGACAAAGAACTCTCTGAGGATCTGAAAAAAAAGAATTGTCGCTCTATATAAAGATGGCATAGGCTATAAGAAGATTGGCAAGACCCTTAAACTGAGCTGCAGCGTGGTGGCCAAGACCATACAGTGGTTTAACGGGACAGGTTCCACTCTAAACAGGCCTCACCACAGTCGACCAAAGAAGTTGAGTGTCCATGCTCAGCGTCATATGCAGAGGTGGTCTTTGGGAAATAGACGTATGAGTGCTGCCAGGATTGCTGCAGAGGTTGAGAGGGGGAGGTCAGCCTTTCCATGCTCACACAATACGCCACACACTGCGTCAAATTGGTCTGCATGGCTGTCAGCCCAGAAGGAAGCCTCTTCTAAAGATTATGCACAAGAAGGCCTGCAAACAGTTTGCTGAAGACAAGCAGACTAAGGACATGGGTTACCGGAACCATGTTCTGTGATTCAGATGGTGTCAGGCATGTTTGGCGGCAACCAGGTGAGGAGTACAAAGACAAGTGTGTCTTACCTACAGTCAAGCATGATGGTAGGAGTGTCATGGCCTGGGACTGCATGAGTGCTGCCGGAACTGGGGAGCTGTAGTTCATTGAGGGAACCATGAATGCCAACTTGCACTGTGACATACTGAAGCAGAGTATGATCCCCTCCGGAAAGTGGACCGCAAGGCAGTATTCCAACATGATAAAGATGCCAAATACACCACCAAGGTGACCACTGCCTTGCTAAAGAAGCTGAGGGTAAAGGGGATTGACTGGCCAAGCATGTCTCCAGACCTAAACCCTATTGAGCATCTGTGGGACATCCTCAAACGAAAGGTAGAGGGAGTGCAAAGTCTCTAAAATCCACCAGCTCTGTGATGTCGTCATGGAGGAGTGGATGAGGACTCCAGTGGCAACCTGTGAAGCTCTGGTGAACTCCATGCTAAAGAAGGTTAGGACAGTGCTGTAGAATAATGGTGGCCATACAAAATATTGACACTTTTGGCCCAATTTGGACATTTTCACCCGGGGGTATACTCACTTTTGTTGCCAGTGGTTTACACATTAATGGCTGTGTGTTGAGTTTTGAGGTGACAGTAAATGTACACTGTTATACAAGCTGTACACTCACTACATTGTAGAAAAGTGTAATTTCTTTAGTGTTGTCACATGAAAAGATATAATAAAATATTTACAAAAATGTGAGCTGTGTACTCACTTTTGTGAGATACTGTATATTTCCTATGGAAGGAGATGATGTTTTGTGGATTTTTGAGGTATCACATCTGTGTACCAGTTACATGGAGGTGGCAAGAAGAACATGCCCTTTAGGTGTGCTTTCACAAACACACCAAGCCGTTGGATATAATAGAAGTCAATGGCAAAGCGCAGTTTAAGCCACACCAAAACCACGGGTACACTGTGCTGCACCCACACTACGGACAAAGCGCAGCAAGGCACTGTGAAGCCATTTTTATGGAAAGTGCAGATAAAGTGAGACATTTATAGTTAAAATTATATTTTAGTGCTTACTGGCACAGTGGTTCAGGAGATTGTATTGCATGTGTGGAAGCTTCAGAGTTCCATGTTGTTTTCTTTGTTTTCTGTCCATTTGTCTTCTGCCTAAACTGATTAAAAAGTATTTTTATACAATTTGTACAGTGTGTACTTTTCTGCATCTGCCTTTGACCCAACTCTCATGGAATCCATAACAGCAGGATGTTCAGACAGCCATGGTTTTGTTCTCAAAAGTCAGGTTTCAATATATTCCTAAAATTGACCTGATTCCCCCATCCACATTGTAAATGTGAATAGTGGAACCTCCCATGCTGTGTCATTGTATTCTGCTGGCAAGGAGACTTCCCTGCCGTTAGAATATACTGATCAGCACTGAGATGTATAGCCTGTAGCAATGATCAAGCAGCTTTTTTCAACAAGGCAGTTTAACAGAAGTGGATTGGTAGATAGACAGTGGTAATACATGGATTGAAATTTGTCCAGTACCTGCTGGACCAGCTAAATTTCAGTCCATGTATGGCCAACATAAGGAAAATGTGTTAGGGGCAGTGACATGGAAGTGCTGAAAGCATGATTCCTTATTTTTGTGTCTTTTTTTTTTTTTTTTTTTTCTTGACACGGTTGATTTCAGTTTGGGGAAAAAAAATATTTTCATTGCCGTACCAAAGGTAGGCGTAGCCTCTGTACCTCAAGCAGATTTCTATTGTGCCATTGATGCAGTCAACAGGTTAAGCTGCTTTTAAAAGAATTCCAGGCTTCCATGTTCTGACCTCATTGCTAATCACTAACTTTCACCTGGGAGATTGTCCATTCATTGAAGTTGGTCAGCATGCACTGTGAAATTAGGGCAATGCTCTCAACAATGTTGGAATTACTTCCACAGAAAAAAAGGAGAAGGATTACGATCTATAATTGGAAGTAAAGAATTAAATCCAATTTCATTATTGAGCGAGATCTGATTAAAAGTGGGTGCCTTTTCTTTGCTCAGAAAGAAATCTTTTGCTTCTGGTAAATTAGTGTACTGCAGCAATTGACATGAAATAATTGAACTCGGTCAGTGTACTCAGTTTATCACTGCACGCCATGTAGTCTTTGTATAGTCCTGAACCATTGCTGTTATACGCCAATAAAAACAACATCTTCTCTTGCAAAAAAAGAAACCGTTATTGTGATATCCTTGTTTGGACCTATATTTTTAGATTAGTGCTTTCCCATGCAGTTAATAGCCAGTGTGAGCCTTTTACATACCTCTAAGCTCTCCTTTGTTTGGACAGACATCACACTGACTCGTTATTTCATAGAGTGGGATTACTAAGGAACTGCAATGGCAAAAGACTCTACAAACTATCTTGTGCATAGTGTGGGGAGAATTTACAAAGACCAGGACTGAGTGAAATAAATGTCAATTCAGTAAAACCATGCTATGCATTTTTTCTAAGGTCATTCATTTCACCCCCTTTTCTGTTCTTTTGAAGTGCATGTTTGTTCTATGTTAATTCTGCAACATTTCTTCACAAATATTTAACCACTTGACCACTGGGCACTTAAACACCCTTAATAACCAGACTAATTTTCAGCTTTTGGTGCTCTCACAGTTTGAAGGACAATTACTCAGTCATGCAAAACTGTACCCATTTGAAATGCTTGTCCTTTTTTTCACACAAATAGAGCTTTTTTTGGTGGTATTTAATCACTGCTTGTTTTTTTTTATTTTTTGTGCTATAAAAGAAAAAAGACCGAAAATTCTGTAAAAGAAAAATGAATTTTTCTTTGTTTCTGTTATACAATTTAGCAGATTAGTAATTTTTCTTCAGGAATTTTGGCCAACGTTTATACTGCTACATATCTTTGGTAAAAATAAGTACAAATTGGTGGATATTATTTGGTCTTTGTGAAAGTTATAGAGTCCACAAGCTATGGTGCCAATATCTGAAAATTGATCACACCTGAAGTACTGACGGCCTATCTCATTTCTTGAGACTCTAACATGCCAGAAAAGTACAAAGACCCCTTTTTGGAAAGAAGACATTCCAAGGTATTTAGTAAGAGGCATGGTGAGTTTTTTGAAGTTGTCATTTTCTCCCACAATTCTTTGCAAAATCAAGATTTTTTTCCTTTTTTTTTTTTTTTTTACAAAATTGTCTTATTATCAGGTTATTTCTCACACACAGCATATGCATACCACAAATTACACCCCAAAACACATTCTGCTATTACTCCCGAGTATGGCGATACCACATGTGTGAGACTTTTACACGGCCCGGCCACATACAGAGGCCCAACATGCAGGGAGCACCATCAGGCGTTCTGGAGCACCCAGGCCAATTCTGACATTTCTCTCCTACATGTAAAAATATCATTTATTTTCTAGAAAATTACATAGAACCCCAAAACATTATATATGTTTTTTTTTAGCAAAGACCCTAGAGAATACAATGGTGGTTGTTGCAACTTTTTATCTCGCACGGTATTTGCGCAGCAATTTTTCAAATGCGTTTTTTTGGGGGAAAAAAAAGTTTTGTGCTTTAAAAAAAACAAAAAAAAACAGTAAAGTTAGCCCAATGTTTTTGCATAATGTGAAAGATGAAGTTATGGCGAGTAAATAGATACCTGACATGTCACCCTTCAAAATTGCACACGCTCGTGGAATGGCGCCAAACGTCGCTACTTAAAAATCCCCACAGGCGACGCTTTACATTTTTTTTACTGGTTACATGTTTTGAGTTACAGAGGAGGTCTGGAGCCAAAATTATTGCTCTCGCTCTAACGTTCACAGCGATGCCTCACATGTGTGGTTTGAACACCGTTTTTATATGTGGGCGGGACTGGGGCGCTTAATTTTTTATTTTTTTTTGTATTGTTCCTTTTACTTTATTTTAGTTTGATATTTTTTTTCCCCAAAAATAAATTTTTTGATCACTTTTATTCCTATTACAAGGAATGTAAACATCCCTTGTAATAGGAATATGGCATGACATGTCCTCTTTACAGTGAGATATGGAGTCAATAAGACCCCACATCTCACCTCTAGGCTGGGAAGCCTGAAATAAAAAAATAAAAAAAAATAAAAAAACGATTTTGGCTTTGATCGTATTGGCGAGTCGGTAGAAGCATGGGAGGGGGGGGAAGTCCCCTCTCGCCTCTTGTAAGAACGATCAAGCAGTGGAACAGCCGCTATGATCATTCTTATAGTGTAGGAAATCGCCGGCTGAAAAAGCTGATATCTGAATGATGCCTGTAGCTACAGGCATCATTCAGATATCCCCTCACAAAGTCAAGGATGTCATATGATGGCTGGCGGGCGGGAAGTGGTTAAAATGCATTTTTTTTTTTAACACAAAGTTGTCCATTTATACAATATTTCTAACACATAGCATGTACATACCAAAAATTACACCCCAAAATAGATTATCCTACTCCTCCTGAGTATGGCGATACTACATGTGTGAGAATTCCACAGCCTGGTCACATACAGAGGCCGAGAACAGCCAAGCATGGCCGAGCATGGCTGGGTATCACCGAGTATTGCAGGGTATCACCGAGTATGGCTGAGTATTGCAGGGTATCAGAGTATGGCTGAGCATGGCAGACTATGGCTGGGTATTGCAGAGTATCACTGGGTATGGCTGGGTATTGCAGAGTATCACCGACTATGACTGGATATTGCAGGGTATCACCGACTGTGGCTGGGTATTGCAGGGTATCACCGAGTATGGCTGGGTATGGCAATTTATGGCAGGGTATTGCAGGCTATTGCAGAGTATTTCTGGGTATTGCAGATTATTCCTGGGTATTGCAGAGTATTGGCTGGGCATTGCAGATTATTGTCAGGGCATTGCTGGGTATTGGCAGGGCATTGCTGGGTATTGGCAGGGCATTGCAGAGTATTGACAGGGCATTGCTGGGTATTGCAAAGTATTGGCAGGGCATTGAGGGGTTAATTGTCGGTGAGCAGCGCTGTGGGCACTGCAGATGCAGCCCACAGCGTTGCTCACACCGATCTCTCCCCTCTCACTGTACCGATCGGTTTGTTTACGTGATGAGCGGCCGTTTACCGTGATCCATGATGCAGAGGACCCGGCGGTCACAGATGCTCTCGAGTGCGCTCCCCAGGGGGCGCACGAGAGCGGAATTCTGGGAGGACGTCATATGATGGCCTCCCAGAGTTAAGCAACCACCCTGTAGCCGTCATTCGGCTATGGGCCGGTTGTTAAGTGGTTAACAAAATAGATAAATGGGATACATGAACAGACAGAGATTAACTGTAACTTGCAGCTTTCTAAACAGGTGCAAATTTAGAAACAACAATGCAAAACAAAATAAGCATGACCAAAAAACATTCATACTCTGCAGAGGATAAGTTCACCTTTCAAAAAAAAGAACAAACTGATAAATACACATATTTTTGCAGGTAAAAAAATGTGCATTTACAGTATTCGTTTTTACATGGCAGCCTGTAAAGCATTGCACCCGCGATCAGCAGATCGCAAGTGCAATGCCAGGATGCTGCAGACTCTGAAAGCTGTTTGCCCATGCCTCCCTTACTTGCAGACAGAATTTCCTGAACTGCAGGAACAATCAATGTTTTCGAAAGTGAAGCTCCTCCTCCCCCTATCAAAGGGTGGGAAGCGCTGGAGGCGAAAGTTGAGTGTATATGAGCATGTTACATGTTAAACCCTGAATATGGGTGTAACATGCTCCTAAAGGTGAACTTTATCTTTTAATCAGAGTAACATGGCTGCATGGCATAGACTCTACAGGACGATATAACAAAGAATCAAGCTAAGAATAGCTACTTCAGTAGTATATTATGGAACACAGCTACTTGCACTTATCATAATAGACAGAATCATTCACAGCAAAGGATAGCCTTGGAGGCACAGATGACCAACTAGAGGGGTTCAAGAATGAAAAGCCACCCCACTGAATTTGGAGTACTCTGTTAGTAATAGGGGAGGTGCTTCCCACATTAACTGGGTATTCCGGAGAAGCTGCAATTTTTTTATTTATTTTTTAGGGTCTATACCAGCTGTTTGCACACTGGTACTGACCTTGGAGAGCCTCTTAACTAGCTGCAGATCATTCCTAGCTACCTCTGGCTCATCAGGTGTAGCCCCTCTGACTGACTGAGGGAGAAAAGTAGAGACATGATCTTTCTTTGGTATGCCTAGGAACCCAAGGATTTGTGGGAAAAAAAGTTAAAGGGGCTGTACGGGCATATGTGCATGGTGAGGCAATGGGTACTCTGCTGCAGATATATATATTCAAATTGTAGCTTATTTTCAGTATTCCCTTCAGATCAGAGTCATATGTTAAACTGGACACAGAGTTGTTTGTGGCTGTAGTGATTGGGAGTAAATTTTCTACAACTAATTGCACACTGCACTTACAGGGCAAGAATTCTCCTTGCAGATATCTTTGAAAATGTCCCTTTATGGCTGATAATTCCACTCCAAAAAATCTTCTGCTTTCAGTTTTGTGGCAAGATTCATGCTGAGAACAGTGTCAGAAGCACAAATATGCCATTAATTTGTGTGTGGATGTTTGCAACATCCTTATGAAGGCATTATTGCTGTGAATGTGGTAACCATGTTACTCAAAGCTATATAATCGCAGATCGTGCCCAGAGCATTTCCTGCATGGCATACAGAACTCCTGCAATGTATGGCATATCTCTGATTGTTATTCTGCTGTTTGTGTTTATATAACATCTTTGGTTAAGGGAATGGTAGAAGAAAATATGATTTCATTGTACTTCTCGAGATTTACTTGCATTGTAAAACATTTGTCTAATTCTGCACCACTTTTTTTAGAAAGCATATCTAACAAAAAGAGTTTTCCCTTAGTTAGAGGTGAAGCTCTGTTGATTCCACTAGCCAATCTTATTGTATCATTGCATCTAATTTTTTATGGACTCATTAATGATGGGAATAGTGCCATTTGGATTGGCGCAGTGCGAACGTGATGCCTAGATTTAAAAAGGGATCAAAGTCTTTACCAAGTAACTATAGACCTGTTAGGTTAACTTCTATAGTCGGGAAGATACTGGAGTGTTTTATAAAAGACCACATAGATGAGTTCTTGCTGAAAAAAAAAAAAAAACATTTTAAGCAACAGACAGCATGGATTCAAGAAAGACCAAAAGTTGTCAGACAAACCTGATTTTTATTTTTTATGAAGAGGTAAGTAAAACCTTGGACAGAGGGGAGGCTGTGGACATTTTATACTTGGATTTTGCAAAAGCGTTCGATACAGTTCCACGCACGTGGCTCACGTGTAAGGTAAAGTCTACGGGCTTGGAAATATCAGTTTGTAAATGGATAGAAAACTGGCTAAAAGACAAAATTCAGAGAGTAGTGGTCAATGATTCTTACTCTGAATGGTCTAAGGTTATCAGTGGTGTACCCCCAGGTTCAGTGTTGGGACCCTTACTTTTTAATATCTTTTTAAATGATATTGGGTCTGGTATCCAAAGTAACATTTCTGTCTTTGCAGATGACACCAAGCTATACAGTGGAATAACTTCCTTACAGGATGTCTCCAATTTACAAGCTGAATTCTAATTGGGCGACTATGTGGCAGATCAGGTTTAATGTTGAGAAATGTAAAGTTATGCACTTGGGGGGCTAAGAATATGCATGCATCATACTGGGGGAATCCTTAGTGGAGAAATATCCAGGAGTTTTGGTAGATCATAAGCTCAATAATAACATGCAATGCCAATCTGAGGTTTCCAAAGCAAAGTCCATTGTTCAAATCATTAGTAAGACCTCATCTGGAATATACAGTTTAGTTTTGGGCACTAGTTCTCAAAAGGATATTGGGGAACTGGAGAAAGTGCAGAGAAGGGCAGCCAAACTGATAAGAGGCATGGAGGAGCTCAGCTATGAGGAAAGATTAGAGGAACTGAATGTATTCACTCTTAAAGAGGAAGTAAACCCTAATGGGTTTACTTCCTCTTTGATTCCCTGCAAAGGTAAAGCATAATGGACTACTATGCATCGCAGGGGTCCAGTGCGTCCTGGTTCTCTGTTTCAGGGATGAATCTGGCCTGAATTTTTGCCTGAATTTGGACCTGAAAACTGAGCCACGTGACCCCCTGTGCAAATCGCTCTACACCCACTCCGGAGATGTGTGAACCGGCTCCATTGAGAGCCAGTCACTATCTCCTGTCATGCGAATTGGATGTGGGGAAACCTGCATCCAATTCACACTAGTGTTAACCCAGCCTAAGTCTGAAGCATGAAAGACAAGCCTAGATCACAAGCTAAATACTAACTTGCAATGCCAAGCTGTGGTTTCCAAAGCAAGCAAAGTTCCTTCTTGTATTAAGAGAGATATGGACTCCAGAGAGTCAGATATCATTTTGCCCCTGCACAAATCATTAGTAAGACCTCATCTGGAATATGCAGTTCAGTTTTGGGCACCAGTTTACAAAAAGGATATCGGGGGAACTGAAGAAAGTGCAGAGAAGGGAAAATAAACTAATAAGAGGCATTGCGGAGCTCAGCTCTGAGATAAAATTAGAGGAACTGAATCTATTCCCTCTTGAGAAAAGGAGATTAAGGGGGGATATGATCAACATGTACAGATACATAAATGGTGCATATAGTGAACTTGGTGTTGAGTTATTCACGTTAAGGTCATCACAGAGGACAAGGGGGCACTTTTTATGTCTAGAGAAAAAAAGGTTTCATCTCCAAATACGGAAAGGTTTCTTCACAGTAAGAGCTGTGAAAATGTGGACTAGACTCCGTCCAGAGGTGGTTCTGGCTAGCTCAGTAGATTGCTTTAAAAAAAAAAAAGCTCTGGATTCTTTCATAAATGTACATAATATAACTGGGTACTAACCTTTATAGGTAAAGTTGATCCAGGGAAAATCTGATTGCCTCTCGGGGGATCAGGAAGGAATTTCTTTCCCCTGCTGTAGCAAATTGGAGCATGCTTTGCTGGGGTTTTTCAACTTTTTCAATCAACTGTGGGCAAAGGATTTTGTATATGGGATTGTATTTTTTTTTTTTTGGGTCGCTTATATTTATATATATATATATATATATATATATATATATATATATATATATATATATATATATATATATATATATATATATATATATATATATTTTTTTTTTTGTTTTATTCTTGGGATTTAATTTATAGGCACATCACTTTAGTTAACAATTTAGTTTTTTAGTTTTTTTGCTGCAGGTTCTGGAGATCATTAAAGGGAATAGCGCAGCACATGATTTATTTATTTTATCTGTGATTCTCACACGTTAGTATGGGATGTGATTAGTGCTAGCAGCTGTCATCACACTATTATAAGATAAGGGTTCTTTAATTTGGTAGCTCACAAGACCTTTACTACTATATTGACAAAATGTATATTGTTTAGAGATTATTTCATATTTGTTTATATTACAACACTTTGTGCTTCCTTAAGGCCAGTACACACTATCAGAAAATTGTCCGAAAAATATCGCTTTCAAATCGATTGTACGATAATCGGATTGTAAGTACAAAGCTTTCGAGAGCTGATGACGACAATTCATGCAAAGTTATCCAATGTGACAAGCACGAAAAATGTTCTCATAAGATACCAGATTGTATGATTTTTGTTTAATCAACAGAGTTTTCATCCCAAAATACAATACAACCCATTACATCACTTCCAAATTTTTATTCTGTCGTACGAGAATTTTTGTGACTTTAGTAACCTCATCATTTTCGATATTGAAATATTGCATTCTAAATAAAATAAAAAAAGGACGATCTTTTGTCCAATACTAATCTCATTTTACAATTTACATTTTTGGAAATCGTCTCAGAAATGCCAATACTATCCCAAAATTGTCACACATTTGTAGTTGGGTCATTGATACGTATACATTCTACCTGTGTGAATAAAACAGTATGACTAAAATTGTATTGAGTGGACATATTGCAGCGGGCAGGCATAGTACTACAAGGCCTTTGTAGATGGACAGCTGGCTACATATCAGCCCCAGGCAAAGCAATCTTCTAAATGATAAAAGTGCACACAGTGTTGGACAGCTCTATAAAACACAGAGAACATGGAATGTGCATGAAAGCTAAAGGAAGCTGTCAAGTTGCTGAGAGAACTAGTTATTTATCATGCAGAGATGAAAAGTTGGTTGCCGTAACTGCTCATTCTTGTCTAAGGGGGTCAGGTGAAATCAGTGCTTGGTTTGCCCTCAGTTGCTTATAAATAGATTAGGTATCAGTCTTCATCTCTGGTAAATTAGATTTTTGTTAATTAGTTTTAAAGTGTAAATCTTGTTCTCAGAGTGTTTTCTGCTGTGTTTTTCAAAATGTGTTCACACCTATAAGTGGATTGAGGCTATTAAGAGAAGAGGATAATTAAATGCTAACTTTTGTTCATACGCTTCTCTTTAAGGATCAATTTTTTTTTTCACATTCATTTTTATTGAAAGTTTCGCAAAAGAAGGAACATAAATATATACAGACATCTGACAGTTCTGAGCAGAAGATACAGCACAGAAGTAGCCAAATTACAGAGCAACCAGTATAGTCTTAAAGGAATTCACCATCTCATAATGTTATATGATTGTATGCTCAATAGCTTCGTTATCAGTTCAGTATGAACCCTCATAGTCAAAACACAAAAACGAAAAATAAATATGCATATCAAGGTACATAGGCAAATGTACATATAAAAAAGTAGGGATTAGGGATGGGGTAGGGGAGAGGATAGGGTTGCTAACAGGGTAATAAAAGGATTGGTCTTGGGATGGACCTTTATGTTGTTCTGCCGTTAAGCAAAAATATGTACAACTGATTCACTTATCTTAAGGAAAAAGATCTATCAGTTAAGTTTAGGTAGTCTTTAAGGATCTATTTTGAGGCATGAAAGTCGCTGCATTAAAATATAGTGAGATTACTGTGTTGCTAGAATACCAATGCTCATTCATAGGCAGGGGTCAAGTCCTGGGGAAAAAAAGTGTGGGAACTCCCACCCAAGATCCACTCCCCCATCAAAAAAAAATAAAATAAAAAAGATACGCTCATATGCACGAATGCTTCAAAAGTGGTATTTTTCATCCAATTTTCGTATTGTGTGTATGAAGCTTAACTGTTAGTACATAAAAAACGGTAATTCTCTGAATAATCAGCATTCATTCAATTGTGCTTCCATGCAAATGTGAACATCATGTTATGATCTTTATTGGGGAATGTTATTTTGTATATAGAGTGTTTATGTGGCGAGTTTACACTTTTCATTGAACAGAGTTTGGATCACACAGGGTTAAACGGAAAGGTCATAAATGAACTGCACATTATCTGGACAGAATGCTTAGGGAGATAGGGATGTGTTTCTGCTCAGGAGATGTATGGTAGCTTGGGGGGGCTGCAAAGTCTGCAGGGCTCCAACACACACTCACTACTATTCCAACCCTTCACATATTTCCACATAAACTTCCCTCCTGGCATTAAACTTTGGCAGGTATTGTGCTCAGCTTACCACCCCAAACTGATGTTCCTCCCTCAGCTCACCTCTCTCCCTGCATGTCCTGTGAGCAGAATAGCTGTGCTCCTCCTCTGGGTTCCCTCATCATATAGCACTGAAGAGAGAGGAGGTGGGGATTCAGTGGGACACACAGAGCAAGTATGCAGGAGACTGGGAGGGGGGGATGAGGAGACAGAAAATAAATCAGGCCGGCGGGGAGGAGAGCATCATGAGAGGTCTGACTAAATACAATCTCTTAGCCACAGGGACCTGATCTACCCATCAGCTAGCTGTGATTGACAGGTAGATCGAAGAGGAAGCTGTCATGGGGCCCCTACTGGCAATGCCTGAATGGTCAGTCCACCCCTGGTATGCGGCACTTACTATTGCCAGCTGTGTTGGTGGCTGCTGGTGTAGCATCTGCCACACATCTCGCATACTTCAAAGTTTTGCAGGACACGGCTGCTAACGGGAACTGAGTTCCTGTTGTGGAAAAGGTAAAGGAACTCTGTTCCCATGCGTTCCCACAGGACTTGAGCCTTGTTCATAGGCATAAATATGGAGCCCTTTTTATATATATAATACTTTAACTGCTTACTGACCAGCCGCCACAGTTTCCCGTAGCAGAATGGCACGGCTGGGCGAAACAATGTTGCCTTACGTTGCTTCGGCTTTTGGCCACTAGGGGCACGCCCATGGTGTGTGCTTGGAGCCGATGCGAGTGCCCGGCGGGCGCGATTGCTCGTGACGGAGCGAGAACACACAGATCCCAGTTCTTTCAGCGGAGAGGAGACAGATTGTGTGTTCATACTATGTATGTACACCGATCTCTCTCTCTCTCTTCCTAGACAGTCCCATCCCCCCAAAGTTAGAAACACACAGTTAACCCCTTGATCGCCCCCTAGTGTTTAACCCCTTCCCTGCTAGTGACATTTACACAGTAATCGGTGCATTTTTTTAGTAGCATTGATCGCTGTATAATTGTCAATGGTTTCAAAAATGTATCAGATGTGTCTGCCAATAATGTCGCAGTCCCGATAAAAATCACAGATCACTGCCATTACTAGTTAAAAATAAATAATAAAAATGCCATAAATCTATCCCCTATTTCGTAGACGCTATAACTTTTACTCAAAATTCTGTTGTTTTTTTTTTTTTTTTTTGCGATTTTATTTTTTATCTTTTTTAAACCAAAAATATATAGAAGAATACATATTGGTCTAAACTGAGGAAAAAACATTTTTTTTTTTGCTAAAAAAAAAAAGTGGCATATTATAGCAAAAAGTAAAAGATTTTTTTCCGCTCTTCTTTTTTATATAGCACAAAAAATAAAAACCACAGAGGCCATCAAATGCCACCAAAATAAAGCTATTTTTGTGGGGGGGAAAAAAAGGACATCAATTTTGTTTGGGTACAGCGTCGCACGACCACGTAATTGTCAGTTAAAGCGACGCAGTGCCATATCGCAAAAAATGGCCTGGTCATTAAGCAGCCAAATCTTCCGGGGCTGAAACTGTAAAGTCTCACACACATAAATGGTTACATGCATACAGACAGCAGTGCCTCTATTGTTTTTCACACATAATACTACAATGTTGGGACATAGTTACATTAGAAAAAGACAGGGGTGTCTAAGAAATTCCAGTTTTATAGACACACTTGGAACAAGATTTCTCCTGAAAATGTAGGTAGCACCCTTACCCACAACTGTATATGGATAAACAGAGAAGCATGTGAATGACTGTTGAATATGAAGTTTTTAAGCATGCAAGAGTTTTTTGTTTTTTTTGTTTTTATTTCACCTTGTACACAAGGTTTTTGTTAATTTATTCCTTGAATTCACACATTACAAAGTGTATCCATTCAGCTACATTGCAAAGTTATGAACTGAAAGGGAATGTACTATTTTTCTCAACTTCGCTACCCCTAACAATTTGCTTTCTAAAACTAGTATAGTAACTACTGAGCTTGTGGTACTGGTTAAATCACTTTAGATTTAAAACAACAAAAAATGAGCACTTGGAGGTACTTGAGGACTGTAGCTGAGGAATGTTCGAGTAGGTTAACAATCACAGATTCATAATAGTGTGAGCAAATTTTTACTATAGATTTGCTTATTTTTCTTGTGGGATCTTTGAGGCTTTTGTGGTTCTTTTTGGCTAGCATCACCTACTGTGAGAAATGCATATTATTAGGTTAATAGCTCTTTTTGGCATTACCTAATGACTTAAGTAATAATTGCATGTGATCTGTGCTAATACATAATGTCACAATAATTCAGATGCCTTTTTTTATGGCACCTTACACAAATGAAGGATGTTGTAAACAATAATTACCCAAGTCTTAGAGGACTGCAGAAATCCATAAACGATGCAGTAGGGATTGACCGATTTAGTTTTTTCAGGGTCGATGGCGATTTTTTGGCTGCCTTTCAAGCTGGTATCAGGTGCTGATATTCTGTAGATTTAAACTTTATTTTTACACAGTCCTTTAAAAAAAGTCATCACTTTTATTGCTGTCACAAGGAATGTATCATCCCTTGTGACAGTAAAAGGCAGTGACAGGTACTCTTTATGGAGGGATCGGGGGCCTTTAAGACCCCAAACCCCTCCTCTGCACTTGAAAGTATTCAAAGCTTTCTATTTTTTTTAAACTGGCGCCTTTCGCATGCAGGTAATCCATAAATGATGTCATGACATCGCTTCCGGGTTACTAGATCCGAGACTCGAATAAAGCCGATCTGGCTTTGTTCGGGTCTTCGGCCAGCCAGTGGACATGCTGACTGGTCACTCGGGCCTCCTGGTGGGACGGGAAACCTGGGTGGAGTGGGGGGAGGGATGTCTCCTCCTGCTGCTTGTAATAACAGCCAAACGGCTGCTGAACCACATCGGTTGTTATTGCAAGAAAGTTGACCATCTGCTCTGAAGAGCGGTAGCGCGGTGATGCCTGCAGCTGTATGCATCACCCTGATACAACACTTTGAAGCAATATCGGTAATATTGGTAAGTTTGTGATAGATACCGATGCTTCAAAAAAAGTTAATATCGGCCGTACCGATCGGTCGACCTCTACGATGCAGTAAGATGCAAGCAGATCTTTATTGCCTTTATTATTAACTGCCAAAGAAAACATATGCAGTATGATCTGTTCAAAATATCATCTTGAATTATATCTGACATGTTCCATAAAGGACAGAATGGCAAGGAGGTAAGAGATTCTGTTAAATTAAATATTGATTCTGTTAATTAATTTCACTAAAGATAATATTTTGGAGATTCATTTAAAATACCCTTTTTCTTGCCCCTGAGTAATTTTGTAAAAGGTTATGTTTGTTAAATTCTCAGCCATTAGTTTGCATGTACATTTGCTGCCAATACATAGGGGAAACCGCCATTTGGTGAACAGCCCATTCATTGTTAATTTTTGTTTTTTACGTGGTGTTTCTAAATCTAAATTACTTTAAAGTCTCACAGAAAGGTTGCTTTTATTGTGTATGTGTGATTGATACAGTTTAAAATGAATTGGAAAGAATGTCATAATATCAAATTTCCATAGATATGATCAAAATTATTTTCCCATTTCCAAAAGAGTGAGGAAAGCTGAAGACCAACTTTTACAGCCCCCCTATAAGTATATGCAAACTGTTTGGCCCATTTGAAGTAAATGGAGTTCCTTGAAAGGTTAATTGAACCCTGTTGGGCAAATGATTAGAATAGATTCTACAAAGCCTGCAAGCTTGTTAGGATACTCCTTTCTGGTTGCTTTAACTTAAGTTGTAATAGGAAGGGAAAGCTTGGGTGGGCCATTAAGCACAGTTATTTGCTCTACATAAGAAGTTAATTATAAAGGAATTTCTTATACTCTTGGCTTCATTTAATTTAGCGCTCTTTTCATTTCTAGGCACTCTAAAGGAGTTACAGTCTACTAGAAGAGCGTTTTTAACTTTGCGTGTATTTTTTCCACTTTTACTGTGATTTTAGCTGTGATTTGATCTGATTATTATTGCGATCATGTAGTGCAACATTGTTGCTTTTTTTTATGCATTTTTGAAATGACAGGAAGGGATGGAGAAAGAGGCACCAAGCTGCCAATAGTGTAGTGCAATTTATTTGATGCTAAACATTAAAAACTTAAGTATTCTACCCACAGGATATCAAAAGTGACAGGCATATAGTCTCTCAGGAGAGTTCACTTGAGGGGTTCCGGTCCATGGTGTGGCAGCTGTGAAGTCGAATCTACTGCAGGAAGTGTTTCAGGGAGGCGGGAGGACGTCAGAGAACCAGCAACCCTTACTGGCATAATTCCGGCATTGACCTGGCTCCCTGCAACCCTTCCTGTGGTTGGTCCATGGTTGTAATACCACAGACCAGAACCCCTCGAGTGGACTCTCCTAAGAGAATATATGCTTGTCACTTTGGATACCCTATGAGTGCAATACTTACATTTTTAATGTTTATCATCCAATACATTGTGCTACACTATTGATGGCCTGGTGCCTCTTTCTCCCTATCCCTTTTTGTTGTTCTAGTGGTCAGGTTCCCAGTCTGCTCCAGAATCGGCCTCACCATAAAAGTTCCTCAATTCTGTGATCCTGTTGGTTTCAGCAGGTCTGGATCAATTGCAGCGCAGAAGCCGTTTTGGTATGGTTAGATTCAAGGGATTTCACTCTGATGCCTATCTGTGAGGTTTCTGCTTTAAGCTCCAGAAAGCCTGAATGATAAGTGTCTTCCACTTGCTTTAAGAACACTGCCAGATATGCCTTTGTGGGGAGATCGTTTAGAAATTGGTGTAAGTCCCAGGGGATGCTTCCTTGCTGTGAGGCAGACCCAGACACAGAAGGAGCGAAGAGGCACCAATCTGTATACCCTCCCTTAGACATGCAGGGAAGTCACCAGTTAAGGAGGAAGCAAGTCCGCCATGTTCGAGCCTACCACGGCTGGTGTTCTGCAGTTTGTCAAGTAGGCTGTAATCACCCCTTGCTTTCCCTTGGCGGAGTCAGCAGTTGTGTCTGTCATTCCCTTCTTCCTCGGCATGTCAGCAAAGCCACACTAGTGGAAGACAGGGTGAAGGAGCTGCTGTAAAATATATATGGGTTGCGGGAGCTACAGTATTCAGCAGCCATCCGCCATCATGTCCAAGCCACACGCCCTCATCCCCTTCCTTTATCTTTTGTTATGTTCTTCCTTCTACCATTGATCTTTGAATTCTGCAATGTATAAAGCTTTCTCCGTGTGATTAATGGTTACTTGCTGATGGAGCAATGGTATACTATTAACCCAGAAAAAGCCCCTGGGTCGACTATGATACCACCAGATTAACTGGCCTCTTGTTAGCCTTTTTACTAAATGTTTTACATAACAAGATGAGTCGTCAGGGCTCAGCTTTCTATTCTCCATAACTCAATCCCATTGTTGGCCTTTTATTGTTTTGTAATACCTATATTTACTGTCTACTTCTGTTTTTCACCCTGGTGTCTTATTGATTTAAAACTGAGTGACATATGTTTTTAATTTCCTATTTCTCTTTGAAAACAATAAAAAATGAAAAAGGAGAAATTGGCCCTGTAAACTCTGTTTATATTATTAGTTGCTTATAACTGTAGCTACAAATATTTCAGAAAATCTGTAAAAAGCTACTTGGGGTGCATAATTAAAAACAGGCTCTTAATAACGGGATGTGGATGCATATTGTAGAAACCTTCAACCATGTATTTTACACAACTGCTTTAACCACTTTAGCTCTGGGCGGTTTTACCCCGCTTTCACCAGGCCATTTTTTGCTATTTAGCACTGCACTACTTTTTAAAAAATTCTTGATTTTCACAGAAACAAAATTACAATTCCACAGAACAACAGCTGACAGCCATGACCTAACATTCAATACGAGCCAAGTAAATCATATGATTAACAAGACTTGTCTGTAGAAATACTTCTGTGTGGTAGTATTCTACAGTTATATGTAGTTATAGTGAATCTATGCTGTGAACATCAGCGAGCAACACCGCTTCTCAGTTTTCTATATTTTTTTTACTTTTCAATATTTTTATTGAAGTAACAATGTTATTGAAGGCACAATCGATAAACTGACAAAAAACAGAAGTGAAAATCGGAGATTGCCTTTCTTTCAAATGATCATGAACATAGGACCTTTACAGTGTAAGATATAGCGGAAAGGGCGGGGGGGTAAGGAAATGAGGAAAGGTGGGGAAGGGGTGGGAAAAGAGGTCAAAGAAAGCGAGCCACCGTATACATTTCTACTAGTATCATGTCATCATAGGGATATATATTCTCTCAAAGCATCTTGCAGTTAGCAACAATAACCAAATCGACAACTATCTAAAAAAATAAATAAATAAATAAAAATAAGGGAAGTAAATCGAGAGAAGGGAAGAGAGAGAAAAGGAGGAAAGAAGAAAGAGAGAGGAAGGAAGAGAGTCGGCCAGAAGCGTTTTAAGGTGTAGATAAATAACGTATCCATTGATCCCATGTCGCATCCAATTTCTTGGTAGAATTGCAAAGGATACAGGTAAGCCTATCGTTAACCATGATCCAGTTAAGTTTATTCTTTGCGTGATCAAGGGGAGCCATTGACTGCGTCCAATATTTAGTGATAGTTTTCCTAGCTGCCAAAAACACATATATGTAATTAGTTTTGTCGATTTATTCCTTTTTTTGGGACCTCATCAGAAAATTTTTGTAAAAGTGCTGGTTCCGGGGCTCTCCATATATTAACCCCATCAGAGTGTACTAGGTTAAATATATGAATAAAAAATCTAGTGACTATTTTGGATAAAGCATAGTCAATATCTTGCCAGTCCGATAATTCCAATGTTGTACTCAAGTCCCGGTCCCATCAAGTCATGTAAGGGAGCTTAGCATTCAGGTCAGTAAGGGTATATATTGTAGATATCCTTTCCCATAAGAGGCCCTTCATTTGACAAGATAGTTCAAAATACAGTTACAAAATAAGTACAAAATAAATAATCTGATTATATCTAAATAGTTCACCGGAGGGCATCTAAAATGTGTCTTTAAAATATTGCAACGAGTGTGGTTGATCCTCATTAAGGTAGTCTCCTACCCTAAGAAGCCCTTTGTTGAGCCATCATTTGAATAGCATTGGAGTCATTCTTGGAGAGAACTCAGGGTTAAAGAAAATGGGTGCTAGTGGCATATTTATGGAGGACAGAGATTTGGGATGTCGTACTCTATCCCAGACCGCTAGTGAGTGAGACAGGGTAGGACACAAAATAGGTGGGTGAAAGACGGTTAGGGAGCCACAATAGAGAACCTATGGCGAAAGGGTGGCACGAAAGAGACTCAATAGAGACCCAGAGGGGTGTAGATCCTTTGGCCTTTGTGTAAGAAAGCTCAGTTATTTGAGCCGCTTGATAGTAAGCTTGTAAATTAGGGAGGCCAAGCCCACCAGACGATTTTGAGACGTACAGTGTAATTTTATTCACTCAAAGTTTCTTATTGCTCCAAATAAAAATGAAGGACGTCTGATTGTGCTTGCTGTATATCTCCCCTCAGAACCGCAATTAGTAAAGTCCTAAAATAATTAAGTATCCTAGGTAGGAAGGTCATCTTAATAAAATTGATTCTGCCAAACCAAGACAAGGGATAGTCTGGCTATCGTTGAAGATCCTCCCAGAATCGATGGAAGAGTGTAAGATAATTAGCCCGATAGAGAGTATCAA
Source organism: Lithobates pipiens (assembly GCF_037356315.1). NCBI lineage: Eukaryota > Metazoa > Chordata > Amphibia > Anura > Ranidae > Lithobates > Lithobates pipiens. Next base: position 186,487,687 of record NW_027507758.1, read on the forward strand.
TCTAGTGTGTCAGCTGGATGTCTGTCTAGATATGGGAGGGAGCTCATTGAAAATGATAAAAGTTTCGTAAGGTCAAGACCGTCAAGGGGGGTAAAGAAATATTAAGGGCTGTAATTTTTGGGGAATTTAAAGAAAGCCCTGAGATCTGGGAAAATTGATGGAACACAGTCAAATGATTAGGTAAAGTAATTTGAGGATTTGTGACATAAATGAGAATGTCGTCGGCAAACAAGGGACGCTCCTGATGCCCACAACATATGCCATGTATATTAGGATGAGATTGCATTACTACAGCTAGGGGTTCAGTTGGTAGGGCAAATAGCAATAAGGAAAGTTGACCACGAATGGAAACCTGGGTTACTATAAAATTGTTTAAGCAACAAGATAAAAGCAGAGCCAAATCCAAAAGCCTCCAGAGTAGTAAATAAGTAGTCCCAATTTAAGCTATCAAAGGAGTTATGAAGGTCCAATGAAAGTAGTAGCAGTTCCCATCGATACAGGGGCATTCCATTTGGAGTATACCACAGAGATCAATGCTATGGACTGCCGAATCAGATCCAACATTTGGCGTTCGGTTATAAAACCAGTTTTTATATTTGTGAATGTATTGCGTCAAAAAAGTACCAAGAAGTGATGCTAAAAGTGTTGTTAAGATTTTGATATCACAATTAATCAGTGAGATAAGACTGTAGTTGAGTATGTCTGTAGAGTCTTTGTGTGGTTTGGGAATGACACCGATGTATGCCCTACTTTCCTCTATGGGGACTTTTCCGCCATCTCGCAAGAAATTAAAGTAGAGAGCTATATGAGGAGCTAACTGTTCAGAAAATTGCTTATAATAATTATTAGGGAGGGGTCCATAAGTTCTCTATGGGATTCCGTGAGAGATGGCAGAGATGAGGTATACAAGAAATTATGTAGACAGGAATGTGGCCCTGGAATGGGTTGTATAATTTACTGTAAAAATCTTGAAATTCCTGAAGAACCTTCTAATAACGAACCCGGTCAATCCCGCCAAGTGAAAAACGTATGATTGGTCCAGCATAAATGTTTCTCTGCCTTTGTGGGGAGGCAGATATTAAGTTTTGTACGTGCCTGCTCAAGTTTAATCAACAGGTCAGGGTGTGGGGAACGTTTGTGTTGGGTAGCTAGGGCTTCATATTCCCTAGTCTTGGTACTGAGCACCTCGTCACAAGCTTTTTTAAGTTTAGATGCCAACTGGATCAGAAAGCCCCATACAGAAGCCTTGTAGGCCGCCCAATTGATGGCGGGGGTGGTATCCTCTGCCTTATTGATATCAAAATAAGTTTTCAAGTGCGTAAGGATATCTAAACAGTATGATTCATTACAGAGTATAGATTGATTTAATCTCCAGTGGGGTTTAGCCAATCCGATTGTCAAATTAGTGAATATCAACACTACAGGGTCGTAGTCATACCAGGGCATCAAAATGATCTTAGCCAAGATCAATTTTGGTAGTAGCCCTGAGGGGAGAAACACATGATCGATACTTGAGTAACGATTATGGGCTCTGAGAAGGGGGAATAGTCTTGAGTGGTAGGATTGGCCTCCCTCCAAGCATCAATAAGATCATAACGGTGTGACATCTGAGCAAATGTGCGGCTTTGAAGTATTTGAAGTTTGCTAGTAAAAAAATCTTTGCAAACCATTAAGGCCCTATAGCCGCGTACACACGGGCGGACTGTCTGTCCAACTTAGTCCGCTGAAACACATTTCAGCGGACAGTCCGCTCGTGTGTGGGCTTCAGCGGACTTTTTCAGCGGACAGTCTGGCGGACTAAGTATTTCGGAATGTTGGAAATACTGTCCGCTGGACTCGCATTTCGGCGGACAATCTGCCCGTGTGTGCACCAGTCCGCCCTACTTTTGAAATGAGCAGACTTTTCCCGCCCGGAGAAAAGTCCGCTCATTTCGAGCGCGTCTCCAGGTAGGCGGGGCCCGCGACGGAGACGTCGCTGGCCCCGCCGCCTGGTATGGACTTAAAGGGGAACCCCAACGCCGAAAAAAATCGGCGTGGGGGTCCCCCCCAAGTCCACAACAGACCCTTGTCCGAGCACGCTACCCGGCCGGCCAGGAAAGGGGGGCGAGCGAGCGCCCCCCCCCCCCCTCCTGAGCCGTACCAGGCCGCGTGCCCTCAACATGGGGGGTGCCTTGTCCCCATGTTGATGAGGACAAGGGCCTCTTCCCGACAACCCTGGCCGTTGGTTGTCGGGGTCTGCGGGCGGGGAGCTTATCGGAATCCGGGAGCCCCCTTTAATAAGGGGGCCCCCGGATACCGGCCCCCCACCCTATGTGAATGAGTATGGGGTACAATGTACCCCTACCCATTCACCTGTGAAAAAAACACAACACAGGGTTAAAATATTTTATTGCACAGCTCCGGGGGGTCTTCCGTCTTCGGGGGTCAGAATGCCAGAGCCGCACTGCGCGGCCACTTATATAGTGACAATGGGGCGGTGTCACATGGCTTTATGTCACATGGGTTGGTGTCACATGGTGACCCCGCCCCCTTACGATGTCATAGTCCCCATGTGACATCAACCCATGTGACCAACCCATGTGACATAAAGCCATGTGACACCGCCCCATTGTCACTATATAAGTGGCTGCGCAGCGCGGCTCTGGCATTCCGGCCGGAGAGATCGTCGAGGCAACATCTCCTGGAGAAGAAGAAGAACGGAAGGCGGCGGCGACAGAAAACCGGGCCACCACCTGTAAAAGAGCTATAAGAAGGCGCGGTGGCCCGGCAGAAGAACCGAAGAGGGGGACAAGACCCCCGAAGTCGGGAGAAGAGGCCGGAGGCGCGGAAGAAAGCCGGACTCCTCCGCTAGCAAAAGAGCTACAAGAAGGTAGCGGAGGAGTCCGGCGAGAAGACCCCCGAAGACGGAAGACCCCCCGGAGCTGTGCAATAAAATATTTTAACCCTGTATTGTGTTTTTTTTGTACTTTTTTTCACAGGTGAATGGGTAGGGGTACATTATACCCCATACTCATTCACATAGGGTGGGGGGCCGGTATCCGGGGGCCCCCTTATTAAAGGGGGCTCCCGGATTCCGATAAGCCCCCCGCCCGCAGACCCCGACAACCAACGGCCAGGGTTGTCGGGAAGAGGCCCTTGTCCTCATCAACATGGGGACAAGGTGCTTTGGGGTGGGGGGGCCGTGCGGCCCCCCCTTCCCCAAGGCACCCCCCCATGTTGAGGGCACGCGGCCTAGTACGGCTCAGGAGGGGGGGCGCTCGCTCGCCCCCCTTTCCTGGCCGGCCGGGTAGCGTGCTCGGACAAGGGTCTGTTGTGGACTTGGGGGGGACCCCCACGCCGATTTTTTTCGGCGTGGGGTTCCCCTTTAAGTCCATACCAGGCGGCGGGGCCAGCGACGTCTCCGTCGCGGGCCCCGCCTACCTGGAGACGTGCTCGAAATGAGCGGACTTTCCTCCGCGTGTGTGGGCGAGTCAGTTCATTTCAAAAGTAGGGCGGATAGTATGGCGGACTTAGTCCGCCGTATTAGTCCGCTCAAAAAGTGCCGTGTGTGGGCAAGTCCGTTCATTCGAAAGTATGACGGACTGTCCGTCGGATTGTCTGACGGACTAAGTTGGTCAGACAGTCTGCCACGTGTGTACGCGGGTTATGAAATTTCTTCAAAACTTTGTATTTACGTCTAGGTAAGTTGTATACAGGACTTGGTACATATACATCACCAGACAATGGAAAGAGAGCATATAAAATGACTTTGGCTAATTAATCTGCTGTGGTATAAAATGATGTATTTTTTTCAGAGCTTAGCATAATATTACTTTCATTCCTGTTTATCAGGAATACTTCCTAAGTATTTAGATTTAGAATAACAGGGATTTATACAAAAGAGAAAATGCATAATAGGCTGACAGCTTTAATCAAATTAAGGGAGTGTTGTTATGGTAAAAAAATAATAATTTCACATTTAAAGCCTCAAACATACACCCTTTAGCAGCATAAGATGGAAATTATGATAATTGATAATTCATGTTCTAGGAAAATAGCGCCTAGCTACTCTGTTATGCCATACTTTCATTACATACCTAAAGGTCCAGTTGTATTCATGCTTTTTTCATCAGTCCTTTTTGTGTTATTTACAAGATGGTATAAAGTGTTTCATTTCTTTTTTGCAATCTTTTTTCATTTACTGTTTATATTCATTTGAGTCTAAGGAAAACATGCCCAGCAGAATAAGGCCGCGTACACACGGGCGGACTGTCTAGCGGACTTGGTCCGCTGAAACACGTTTCAGCGGACAATCCGCTCGTGTGTGGGCTTCAGCTGACTTTTTCAGCGGACAGTCTGGCGGACTAAGGCCGCGTACACACGGGCGGACTGTCTGACGGACTTGGTCCGCTGAAACGTGTTTCAGCGGACAGTCCGCTCGTGTGTGGGCTTCAGCGGACTTTTTCAGCGGACAGTCTGGCGGACTAAGTCTTTCGGAATTTCCGTAATACAGTCCGTCCAACTTTGGTTTCAGCGGACAGTCCGCTCGTGAGTAGGCTAGTTGGACGGACTAAGTATGGCGCATGCTCAGAAAGGATTTACACGGCCGAAGGTTGCATTGCAGTGTATTGGACGTCGTATTTCTAGTCCCGTCGTACGTGCTGTACACGTCATTGCGCAAGCTTTCAGCGGACTGTCTGTTCATCGTGTGTGGTCAAGTCCGTTCATTCAAAAGTAGGACGGACTGTCTGTCGGATTGTCTGACGGACTTAGTTGGCCAGACAGTCCGCCCGTGTGTACGCAGCCTTAGTCTTTCGGAATTTCCGTAATACAGTCCGTCCAACTTTGGTTTCAGCGGACAGTCCGCTCGTGAGTAGGCTAGTTGGACGGACTAAGTATGGCGCATGCTCAGAAAGGATTTACACGGCCGAAGGTTGCATTGCAGTGTATTGGACGTCGTATTTCTAGTCCCGTCGTACGTGCTGTACACGTCATTGCGCAAGCTTTCAGCGGACTGTCTGTTCATCGTGTGTGGTCAAGTCCGTTCATTCAAAAGTAGGACGGACTGTCTGTCGGATTGTCTGACGGACTTAGTTGGCCAGACAGTCCGCCCGTGTGTACGCAGCCTTAGTCTTTCGGAATTTCCGTAATACAGTCCGTCCAACTTTGGTTTCAGCGGACAGTCCGCTCGTGAGTAGGCTAGTTGGACGGACTAAGTATGACGCATGCTCAGAAAGGATTTACACGGCCGAAGGTTGCATTGCAGTGTATTGGACATCGTATTTCTAGTCCCGTCGTCCTTGCTGTACACGTCATCGCGCAAGCTTTCAGCGGACTGTCTGTTCATCGTGTGTGGTCAAGTCCGTTCATTCAAAAGTAGGACGGACTGTCTGTCGGATTGTCTGACGGACTTAGTTGGCCAGACAGTCCGCCCGTGTGTACGTGGCCTAAGAGAACTAAAAGTATTTGAAAAGCGCAAGAGAAGCAGAGTAGAGAAAAAAAAAGATAAAAAAAAATAAAAACACAAACGGTGAGAGAGACTACTAATTATAGTCCTGATTTTAGGAGTTGTATTTAAATGGACTGTGTGGTAAATGAGGTTTAATACTGATAAATAAAGTTATGCACTTGGAGGCTAAATATATACATGCATCATACATACTAGGGGGATTACACCTGGGAGCATCAATGGCGAAGAAGGATCTGGGTGTTCTGATAGATCATAGGCTTATTAATAGCATGCGATGCCAAGCTGTGGTTTCCAAAGCACACAAAATCTTTCTTGTATTATAAGAGGTAAAGACTCTGTACAAATCATTAGTAAGACCTCATCTGGAATACGCAGTTCAGTTTTGGGCACCAGAGAGTGCAGAGAAGGGCAATCAAACTAATAAGCGGCATGGAGCAGCTATAAAGAAAGATTATCTGAACTGAATGTATTCTCTCTTTAGAATAGGAGTTTAAAGTGTTACAAAGACACAACAAATGACAGCCCAGTCCCTCCATGCCCAGTAAATAATAAAAAAAAAACACAATGGGTGGGCTGGCACATCTTGATGGATGATCCACCTCCCATTACAGCATGAGGACACAGGATTTGGTGGAAATCTCCTCCTACCTCAACACTCAGAACTTAGGCTGACCCTGCAGTTTATCATGTGACCGTGGTATACAGATCAGCCAAAAAAGCTATATGGCATTATTTTGATGTAAAAAAAAGATTTATAAGCTGTGGGCACTGTGTGGGGGGGGGGGCAGATGAACTATTTTCATATTACTGGGTTTAGTAACACTTTAAGATGGGATATGATTAATATGTATAAATACATAAGTGCTCCATATATTGAACTCTGAGTTGTATAGTGATAACCAGAAACCAGTTCTAAAATGTAGGGAAACATGTTCTTGCAGCCCCATAATTTGGATATGGTTAGGGGTCCAGGCTTCACCTATCACACTGGGCATAACTCCATCATGGTCTGGGAACCATAAGGATGAACTTTGGCCTTGGATTTTTGTATTACCCTGTGGCTAACTATACATGTTGCACTTCATGCCAAGGTGAGCGCAGGATCCAGCAAATCTTACAGCCTGACAACACCACACATTGGGTACTCAAGGTAAAACACAGTGGGATACCAATCTGGAAACTGCTAGATAATCCAGGGCAATAAGCAGTCAGATATTGATAGCAGTATTGAAAAAAGTAAATGTTAAAAAGAAAAAAAAAAAACTTCTCCAAAGGAAGAGAGGTCTATCACCTTAGGACACCAGCAAAAAATTTAAACTTACATAGTGGGTGGGGTTAAATGAATGTGCATTAAGGACAGCCCTAGCAAGCTTTTTCCTACCTGAAGGTAACCTACATATAACACATGGTCTATATATGCAAGCCCTGCGTCTTGCACTGTACAATTAGGATAACATTTACTTTCTTCAGTTTTAGCATTTCTTTAACGGTGCAATTTCTTTATTTGGTAAAATGTAAATAATTTTAATTCAGTTTATCTATCAGTTTAACCAAGGCAATTCTTTCTTCACAGAACCCACATACATCACTATGGCGCCACCAACATGTGATCTGTTAATAAACTGCACACTGACTGAAAAAGACTGCAGCTATGGATTCCGGCTAGACCAGAATGGATGTCGCATATGTCAGTGTAAAACAAGTAAGTTACTTCTTGTGTTCAGGCCTTAGTTTGAGTTTTCTTAAGGCTTTTGCACACAGTGTGTCAGAGCCATTCAGCATAATTCCAGAATTATTAAGGAAAAAAACTAGAAACCGTTATGTTTTTTTTTACATATGCCACATGCTGTTTCATGATAGCACCACCATATACATGGGTACAGTGGCACACAGCCATTTAGGTTAATGACAGGTTTACGCTGTACCTGTGCTGTCCAGGCTGAGGAAATAAACCCGAATTGGCTCATTTGCCCTTTGTGCAAGAGCCCTTATGTCTGTGTCTTTCAAACACATTGTTCAGTGTGTTCTCCATGTGTTTTTTTTTTTTTCTTGTTCAGTATTTTTATTGGTTTTCAAGCCGGTAGACAAGTACAGTACCAAACATATAAAATGTTATAGACAACAAATAGGATAGACAAGATAAAGTGTTGGTACAAAACCTCATAGGGAGAGCCAATGGTAGAGAGCTGGAGCATGGGCCAAAAAAAGGGGATCAGAGTGTAAAACAAACATAGGGAGCTGATAAAAATGGGAATAACTAACGAACAGAGCCATTTTTCAGCTCATAGGAACAGAAGGTCTTGGTCAAATCCTGCTTAAAGGAAACGGGATGTCCAAGGTAGCCAAATGGCCTGAAGTTTTTCAAGCTTGTCATTAAGCTTTATCTCTATTTTTTTCATGCAGAAGGATGGAGTTAATCCCAGATGACATTGGTTAAGGTCAGGATGGGCAATTTCCAGGCCTTAGTAATGGCTTACCTCGCTGCCATGAGAATGTGTTTAAGTAAATTAAAATTCTGCTTAGTAATGCCAGAGGGTTTAATATTTAGAAGTGTAGATTAGGTTAAGAATTGAACTGGTGGTTCTGAAAATTCAGAAATTACCAGGAAAACAGCTAAAATCGACACACCACAAGACAGGTCCACCATGCATAAAAAGTGCCAACCTGGCTATAGCTGTGAAAACATAGGGCGGCGTGTCCCGGGACATATTGAACAATTCTAGCGGGGACCAATTACGACCTAGTCATCACTTTATAATTTGTCTCCACTGCTAGAACTTTAGTAGAGCATGATTTAGTTGTGCTCTATATTTAAGACCACTCCTGGTCATCCAGCTTTTCTCCCAGATTTGATGACCATTTGTGAGTGTAATTGGGTAGCTGTTGAGAGGACAAAGCTATAAGTAAAGAAAACAAAAGTGAGATTAGGCCCGATTGCATGAGGATCAGTCACCTTTAGATTCAAAGGAAGAAATCATTTAAGGTCTGTCAAGGAGGGAAATATTTGCACACATTGTTAGCAAGTGTTTAATCCATAAATAGTGAAAAACCGTGTGGTGTGGGAGTTCCTTCTGTTGGAATGTTGGAATAAGAAAGGTGTGACTCCATCCTTAATGACTTGATGTCTCACCTTTGTAAGGTTTTTATTAGGTCACTGGGGTGGAAATGCCCAACGGGATTGGGGGATTATATAAGGAGGGCGTGAGGGTCTTATGGGGGGGATAGGAGATTAGCTGAATATTTAAAGCGGAGTTCCGCCCAAAAAAATAAATAAAAGTTAGCAGCTACAAAAAGTGTAGCTGCTGTCTTTTAATAATCGGACACTCACTTGCCCCACGGTCCAGTGATGCGGGCGTACGAAGCTCCGCTCCGCTCCTCTCCTCTCCATGGCGCCGGCATTCATACTGTGGGTGCTTGGCTGTGGCTTCACAGCTGGGCACATACTGTGCAAGAGCGAGCCGCTCTGCACACTGTGAATAGCCTACCGATCTTTTGGGACCTGTGACGTGTCCCAGAAGATTGTAGGGAGGGAGGGGGGAGAAGTGAACTTGTTTTCGGTGCCGCAGAGCCCCAGGAAGAAACAGGAGCTGGATGCCTCTAAAAAGAAGGTATTTGCTCCCCCCCAAAAAAATAAAAATGACATGTCAAATGTGGCATGTCAGGTGGTCACCATCACTTAAAGCAGAAGTTCCATGTTTGGGTGGAACGCCGCTTTAACTGCTTCCCCGATTTACAACATTACTTTTGTAGCAGAGTTTTTAGAAGGGTGGAGCCAAAGCAAGTTGTTAACTTTAATGGTGTTGCAATCCAGGGTTTTCATCATCCTTTAAAAGCAGCTGAGTCTATAGACTATGTGGGGGAAATAAGAGGAACACATTGTCAAGATTCCTCTTTGCTCAACCAAACACTCCATCTTTTTTTGAGGGATGCCTGGATGCTTCCAGGCCAGCTGAAAGATATAATCTTGTGAGCATATTCTGGAGCAGTCATTTGGTCCTTCCTGGTACTGCTTCTGGTCAAGATGCCCACACCACTTTGTCACGTCTCAACTGAGAAGACCAAAAGCTCCTCACTCACAAAGAATACGTTAATCAATCTGGTAAACAAGCATCCTCCTTACAGCTTGATTTACTAAAAGAATAGAGATTTGTTTGCCGAATGCGTACTTAGTTTAGCTTTATGAATGATTCTTCACTTTTTATCCAATCACATGTATGCAAAAGTAGTTTTTATTTTCATTGTACATAATCATGTATTGAAAGGGAGCACTGTATTCACTAATCTTAGTGGACACTTAGAGGAACAGAACTGTGGAAGCTGTTTCTAGATAAAGGCAAGCAGAGGGCAAAAGAGTACTAATCACATCGTCTAAGGTCTCGCTGCAGCTGATTTTTCCACATTACCAATATACCATGGTTTGTTCTGTGTGGAGGCAACCATCTTGGTAGAGGTAAACTTTTGCTTCCTCTGGTCAGCGCCTCCAGCAAAAAAGAAAAAAAAACAGAGAATGGAACTGGGCATAGGGCACTGCCTCGAAGGAGGACACCGACTTTCCTAGAAGATTCATACAGAGCCTAATGGAGGGTTGTCTGGTGCCCTTTATCTGACGCACCTGATCCTCCAGGGCACAAATCCTTACAGGTGGCAAAAATACCCTTGTTTGGACCGCATCTAGGATCAGACCTAAATACTAAAGACTTTGAGCTCATCTCAAGGCTGACTTTTCGGTATTTATGACCCAGCCTAAGCTTTCCAAATACCGCACTGTGCAGGTTATGCTCTGTTCTGGAGCCTGTCGTGAGTCATCTCTGAGCAGGAGGTCATCCAGATACCTGAGCACCAAGAACGCTTAGGCCCTTAGAAGACCCAGTACTGGTGTTAGGACCTTTGTGAACACCTGGGGAGCTGTGGAAAGCCTGAAGGTTGAAGCCACAAACTGAAAATTACATTCCTCTACTGCAAATCGAGGAACCTCTGATGAGGCTGAAAGATAGGTATGTGTAAATACCCATCCTTTATATCGATGGAGACTAGAAAGTCTCCCATCTGGAGCGAGGCTACAACAGAAATAAAACTTTCATGGGTCTGTGAGATAGCTAACAAAAGATGGAAAATAGGGGAAAAGGGTTAAGACCAGAGGGGGGAGAAGATTGAGAAAGCCATTGAGTAAGAAAAGAACTTAGTGGTTCAAATACTGCTGACTTTTAATAAAAGAACACTTACCTGTCCAGGGATTCAGTACTGTCCTTACCTGGTCAGTTCTTCACCGGTCTTTTGGGAGATAACACAGAATACACTCGGGTACGACTGTACAGGATTTGATTACCACCCCCTACCCACAGCTTCTGCTGCCAGGACAGGAGCAATGTGGGTAGGAGATATAGTTGGGGGTAGTCCAACCCTGTACAGTCCATTCTGAGTGATCCTGTGTTAACTTAGGTATAGCACTGAACTTATTCTCTCTGGAGAGGAGGCACTTGAGAGGGGAATGATTTCCATTTACAAATACAATACTGGTGACCTCACAATAGGGATACAACTTTTTTTGGGGGAAAAGAGTTTAAGAAGACACTTGGCCACTCACTAAAGATAGAAGAAATAGGTTTAACCTTAAACTGCGTAGAGGGTTCTTACCTGTAAGAGTGGCAAGAATGTCGAATTCACTTCCACAGGTGGTGGTTTCAGTGGGGGGGGCCTCAATAGTTTAAAAAAACTATACGATAAGCACCTGAATGACCAGAACATGCAGGGATATACAATGTAATATTGACCTATAATCACACACATAGGTTGGACTTGATGGACTTGTGTCTTTTTTCAACCTCACCTACTATGTAACCATGTAACTATCTATACAGACAAGAGGGAGATAGCACAGGCTGCACCTCCTGGCTCTCTTATCCTCTCTGCTGCTATCCTTCTGTCAGCAACCCAGAAAGCTGGGCAGGTGCCCAGCGCAGTCGACAGGAGTAGTGGCAGAGAAGAGGAGAGAGCCAGAAGGTGGTGCAGGTTGTGTACTCCTTTGCTCCTGTCTGTATAAAGGAGTTAACACAGAAATGCTCAGATCTGACTATACAGGAAGTTTTCACCACGACACCCCCATTGAGAAACACTGTAGGTTGATGGCTTTGACCATATTGTCACTGGCCTCTCGCCTAGGTATAGAACCCACCTGATCGAGGGAGAGCCAGAAATTAAGAAATGGGGTCGGACAATTCAACTAAATTGTTGGATATTTTTTTTACATCAACATTTAGAGGTGAAAATAGGCCAATAGCTGGAGACCTGGGCAATATCTCACAAATCATGCTACTAAAGAAATCTTACGAGGTCCATGCCAGCAACAGCTAGACAAACCAAGGTATAACATATTTATTCCCAGCAGTGCACTAAACAGCCCAAATTTGGGTTAGGGGTTATGGGAGCTTGTGGCAAAGCTGGCCACACAGCTATACCGACAAACAGGGAAACCAACAGGAAGCTTCCTCGTGTACACGCCCTCAGAAGCATTGAAACTGGGTGCATAAAAAAGTACAGTAAAAAGAAAAAAACACATCTTTAACCACTAGAGATCCGCGCTATAGCCAAATGACGGTTACAGCGCGGACCTCCTTTGCCTGCACTACGTCTATTGACGTCGTCCCATGCACGAGCGGCCTGCGCGCCCCGTGATCGGCGAGTCTGGGACTCACCTGATCACAGGTCTGAGCAAGGGGTCGATCCCGACCCCTTACCACGTGATCAGCTGTCAGCCAATGATAGCTGATCATGTGATACAATGGAGCCGGTAATCGGTTATTATTCCTCCTCGTGCTGACAGCGCGAGGAGAAAAAAAAAGAGCCGATCATGGCCAGCTTACCAGTGCCCACCTGCCCCCCTCAGGAATAAATAAGTGCCCCCGTAAGTGCCACCCAGCAGTGCCCACAGTGCCACCCAGCAGTGCCACACATCAGTGCCCACAGTGCCACCCACAATCTGCCTCAACAACGGTGCTGCACCCCAGTGCCACATATCCGTGCCCATCAGTGTCATCTACCAGTGCCCATCAGTGCTGCCTATCAGTGCCCATCAGAGCCACCTATCAGAGCCACCTATCAGTGCCACCTATCAGTGCCCATCAGTCCCATCTATCAGTGGTACCTATCAGTACCCCTTAGTGCCACCCATCCGTGCCACCCATCCGTGCCATCTTATCTGTGCCCATCTTTGCCCATCAGTGCCGCCGTATCTGTGCCCATCAGTACTGCCTTATCTGTGCTTATCGGTGCCACCTTATCTGTGCCTATTAGTGCCGCCTTAACTATGCCTATCAGTGCCCACCAGTGCAGCCTATCAGTGCGCCTCATCAGCGCACTTCAATGAAGGAGAAAAATTACCTGTTTGCAAAATTTTATAACAAACTATTAAACATGATTTTTTTTTTTTTTTATTCTGCATCTTTTTTTGTTTGTTTAGCAAAAAATAAAGCTCCCAGCTGTAATTAAATACCACCAAAAGAAAGCTCTATTTGTGGGAAAAAAATTATAAAAATTTCATTTGGGTACAGTGTTGTATGACCGCGCAATTGTCATTCAAAGTGCATCAGCGCTGAAAGCTGAAAATTGGTCTGGGCAGGAGGGGGGTTTAAGTGCCCAGTAAGCAAGTGGTTAGCTACTAAAAGGATTATGGGAGATATAAGTGATCAGTTCCGTGTTGACATAGCTCACCACATAGTCTGGTGATATGACTGTGCGTAGCAGCTAATAGGGGTAATCAACAGTCCCAATCGCCATCTGTACTTGAGACATAATACAGTGCCTTGAAAAAGTATTCCTACCCCTTGAAATTTCCCACATTTTGTAATGTTACAACCAAAAACTTAAATGTATTTTATTGGGATTTTATGTAATAGACCAACACAAAATGGCACACAATTTGGAAGTAGAAGGGAAATGATAAATGTTTTTCAAAATTCTTTACAAATATTTCAAAAGTGCAGCGTGTATTTGTATTCTGCCCCCATGAGTCAATACTTTGTAGAACCACCTTTAACTGCAATTAGAGCTTCAATTTGTTTTGGGTATGTCTCTACCAGCTTTGCACATCTAGAGAGGGACATTTTTGCCCATTTTTATTTGGAAAATAGCTCAAGTGCTTTCATATTGGATGGAGAGCATCTGCAAACAGCAATTTTCAAGTCTTCCCACAGGTTCTCAATGGCATTTAGGTCTGGACTGGGCCATTCCAACACATGTATATGCTTTGATCTAAACCATTCCATTGTAGCTATGGCTGTATGTTTAGGGTCATTGTCCTGCTGAAAGGTGAACCTCCACCCCAATCTCAAGTCTTTTGCCGACTCGAACAGGTTTTCTTCTCTAAGATTACCCTGTATTTGGCTCCATCAATCTTCCCATTAACTCTGACCAGCTCCCCTGTCCCTTTTGAAGAAAAGCATCCCCACAACATTATGCCACCACCATGTTTCACGGTGGGAGATTGTGTTTGGGGTGTTGTACAATGTTAGTTTTTCGTCACACACAGCATTTTGCTTTTAGGCCAAAAAGTTAAATTTTGGTCTCATCTGACCAGAGCAACTTCTTCCACATGTTTGCTGTGTCCTCCACATGGCTTTTCGCAATCTAAAAATGGGACGACTTATGGCTTTCTATCAACAATTTCTTTCTTCTTGCTTTCTTCCATAAAGGCCAGATTTGTGGAGTGCACCCCTAATAGTTATCCTGTGGACAGATTCTCCCACCTGAGCTGTGGATATCTGCAGCTCCTCCAGAGTTACCATGGGCCTCTTGGCTGCTTCTCTGATTAATGCTCTCCTTGCCCAGACTGTCAGTTTAGGTGGACGGCCATGTCTTGGTAGGTTTGCAGTTGTGCCATACTCTTTCCATTTTTGGATGGTGGATTGAACAGTGCTCCATGAGATGTTCAAAGCTTGGAATATTTTTTTTTATAGCCTAGCCCTGGCTTTAAACTTCTCCAAAACGTTATCCCTGACCTGTCTGGTGTGTTCCTTGGTCTTCTTGATGCTGTTTGTTCACTATGGTTCTCTAACAAACCTCTGAGGGCTTCATAGAACAGCTGTATTTATACTGAGATTCAGTTACACACAGGTAGGCTGTACTTTGTAATTAGGGGAATTATGAAGGCAATTGGTTACGTTAGATTTTAATTAGGGGTATCAGAGTAAAGGGAGCTGAATACAATGGCACGCCACACTTTTCAGATATTTATTTGTAAAAAAAAATTGAAAACCATTTATAGTTTTCCTTCCACTTCACAATTATGTGACACTTTGTTAGTCTATCACAAAAAATCCCAACAAAATAAATTTATGTTTTTAGTTGTAACATGACAAAATGTGTAAAATATCTAGGGTCACTAATACTTTTTCAAGGCACTGTATGTACAGATCAATGAAACTATTTCAAGGATCAGAGTCGGAAAGCATGCAAAAACACTTGCACATTGCAATACACACAGCAAACTATACTTAGGAGCAATTCTAAGGCACAGAGGTGTAATGGGACTGGGATCCCTCTATGCTAATAGCATTCTTTTTCAGAGGCATTAATCAGATGTTTGGAATCATTCATCGACCACGATTTTACAAATGTGTCACAAGATTAAATGGAAGTAAGATATATGCCATTAACAACATTCTATCCAACTTTGCTTTTCTTTTTTCCTTTTCTCCACAGGAAAGTTTTTTAACCAATTCAAAGCTAGTTACTAGGTAGAAAAGATGGCTGTTTGGCACAGTGTCACTTAATGCACATTCCGTGCATTTTAAATGCGCTCTGAGACAAAAACACACAATTGTTCCTTAACCACTTGCCTACTGGGCACTTAAACCCCCCTCCTGCCCAGACCAATTTTCAGTGCTGTCACACTTTGAATGACAATTACTCAGTCATGTAATACTGTACCCAAATTAATTTTTTGTCCTTTTTTTCATACAAATAGAGCTTTCTTTTGGTGGTATTTGATCACCTCCTGGGGTTTTTTTTGCGCTATAAATGCAAAAAGACGTTCTAGGAGCATAAATTACATTTCTCAACCACCTATTACATTTTTGAAGGCCCTGGAACACCAGGACAATGGAAACGCCAACAAAGTGACCCCAATTTGGAAAGCTGACACCCCAACGTATAATTTATGAGGCATAATGAGTCTTTTGAACAGTTCATTTTTTTCCAGAAGTTTTTGGAAAATGTGGGAAAATTTTTTAAAACGCTTTTGTTTTTACACAAAGTTGTCCATTTATAAGATATTTCCAACACATAGCAAAAATGACACCCTGAAATACATTCTGCTACTTCTCCTGAGTATGGCGATACCAAATGTGTGAGAATTGTACACAGCTTGGCCACATACAGAGGCCCAATATTGAAATAGCACCATCAGTCGTTCTAGGAGCATAAATTACACATCTCATTTCTCAACCACCTATTACACTTTTAAAGGCCCTGGAGCAGCAGGACAATGGAAACGCCAACAAAGTGACCCCAGCATATAATCCATATAATCTATGAGGCATAATGAGTCTTTTGAACAGTTCTTTTTTTTTTTCCATTTGTTTTTGGAAAATGTGGGAAAAAAAATGAAAATGATTTTGTTTTTACACAATGTTGTCCATTTATAAGATATTTCCAACCTATAGCATGTAAATAGCAAACATTAAATACATTCTGCTACTCCTCCTGAGTATGGTGATACCACATGTGTGAGACTTTTACACAGCCTGGCCACATACAGAGGCCCAACATGCAAGGAACACCATCAGTAGTCAGTTCATACGGCAGAGGCATGAGGGCATAGGTCCTACAGGCAGCAGACAGAAGTAGGGCCTCCTTCAGGACAGAATGAGGACGGGGTAGAGGCTTCTCCCACCCAAATCTCTTTGAAGCCTCAGAGTCTCCAGACTTCCTAATCTAGGAATGAAAAAACAAATGGAATTGTTTTCTTCATCCAGAAAAACAATTCTGGAGCCCCTCACATATGTGAGACCCTTGTGTTATCAATCTCACTAGTCCTCTGGCAGGCTGCAAGATCAGTCCAAGAGGCATGGTCAAACAGTCCAGGGTCAGTTCCAGATTAGGCAGAGGTATATACAGAATCGGTAGGCAGAAGTGTGGTCGAATAACAGTTCAGGGTCAGTTCCAGATCAGGCAGAGGCATAAGGGATGTGAAGGTAAATGGCAGGAAGTGAGGGTTACGTTTACCATACTTCACTAATAATTCAGTGAAGTATGGTAACGATGGAAACAGTCAACTATGCAGAGGGCTGGTTGGGAAGGATATTGGGCACAATAAGTGATGTCTCTTACTCCTCGTTTGGTGCACACCCGGCATTTTTTCTGACTTTTTTAAACTTTGTGGAAAACAGTGTAGCGCTTATTTGTTTTTACCACATTACAATGTGACCAATGTAATCAGTGCATACATTAAACTGTGCAAACAAATAAATACATTTAAACACTCTTTGCTGTATATGATAAACAAAGCTGGAATGTCCAAACAAATATATATAAAAAAAATATATATATATCAAAAATAGGAAAACAACGTGAAAACGAGTGAAAAGTTCTCCAAATTTTCTGTGTATGATACGATGAAGTGTAAACAGTCCTACACCTTCTCCAAGGAATGATCGCACAATCACCGCGTGAACCCTCCACCACATGAAATGGGGGCTTACCAGATTTAATGGATCCTACTCAAAATTATATTTGGAGGATCATATATGCTTGTAGATATACATAGGCTTTTTCGGTGTTGTCCTTTTCTGGAAGACTTTCAAGTGTGGCTATTTCCTCTCCAGTATGTCTCCATCCACATAAATCATCATAGGTAATGGGATAGATATAAAGGAAGGAAGCAGGGACCACAATAGTGTAACTCCGTTTTTCGTTTCAAATAATTTAATAAAAAAATTATCAAACTCACGTGTACAAAGGGACTTCACTGCAGCCTGAGATTTTATTGAAAAAGCGCTTATGTTCTTTGTACACGTGAGTTTGATAATTTTTTTTTATTAAATTATTTGAAACGAAAAACGGAGTTACACTATTGAGCATATATGATCCTCCAAATATAATTTTGAGTAGGATCCATTAAATCTGGTAAGCCCCCATTTCAGGTGGTGGAGGGTTCACGCGGTGATTGTGCGATCATTCCTTGGAGAAGGTGTAGGACTGTTTACACTTCATCGTATCATACACAGAAAATTTGGAGAACTTTTCACTCGTTTTCACGTTGTTTTCCTATTTTTGATATATATATATATATTTTTTTTTATATATTTGTTTGGACATTCCAGCTTTGTTTATCATATACAGCAAAGAGTGTTTAAATGTATTTATTTGTTTGCACAGTTTAATGTATGCACTGATTACATTGGTCATATTGTAATGTGGTAAAAACAAATAAGCGCTACACTGTTTTCCACAAAATTTATTATGCCACATTTGTACACCTAGATGTTGTGTTAGCTGCTGTTTGTATACCGTCTACACATTTGAATAGCGCAGTGTTTTTGGTTCTTTTTGAAAAAATTCTGACTTTTTTAGCCTGTTGGTCTGGGAGGGATTTTATCGGGAAAGTAGCGTTCAGAGAGTCTGCTAATCACATTGGATCGAATGTTTTCTGGTGGGTCGTTCGGGTATATAAGGGCAGTGGTGATTTCCTCCTGGTAGCCAAGGAAGGGTTTGTGTCTTTCAGTGGAGTTGCGATAGATTACATAGGTGTTGTATATGGCCAAATTAAAGAAATAAATTTGAAACTTTTTTTTTATACCACTGGTATGTTCGTCTTGTGGAAAGGTAGGGTTCGAGCATATGGTCGTTGAAGTCGACACCCCTCATGAACATGTTGTATTCATGGATACATGTTGGCTTTTGATTTTTGCCATTCCTCCTGGTGATCTCAACGAATGTATTGTTGTGGATCGAAGAAAGCATGTAGACATCCCTTTTGTCCCTCCATTTCACAGCCAGAATTTCCTCATTCCGTAAGCTCACCGCCTTCCCTCTTCTTAACTTCTTGTTAACGAGGCTTTAAGGAAAGCCATTCCAGTTCGTCTTTATGGTGCCGCATGCTGGAGTGTTCTTTCTGTGAAGGTTGCAGAACAGGGGCAAACTAGTATAAAAATTGTCCACATACAGATGGTAGCCTTTCTCAAGAAGTGAGTTTATGAGTTCCCAAACAACTTTCTCGCTGGTTCCTATGTTTTCTGGGCAATTAGGGGGATGTAGCTGGGTGTCCTTTCCTTCGTATACCATGAAGGAATATGTATACCCTGTGGCTTGGTCGCACAGTTTATACATCTTCACCCCATAGCAGGCCCTTTTGGCGGGGATAAATTGTTTTAAGCCCAGCTTGCCAGAAAATTTGATAAGGGACTCATCCACACACATGTATTGGTCTGGGGTAAACAACTGGGGGAAGATTTCAGAAAAACTATTTATTAGCAGCCGAATTTTATAAAGCTTATCAAAATCTGGGTCATTTCGGGGAGGGCACTGGGTATTGTCATTATAGTGTAGGAATCTCATAATCATGAGATATCTGGTTCTGGGCATTACTGAGAAAAAGATGGGCATGTGGTAGATGGGGCGGGATGACTAATGTGAACATAATACATTTTTTCTGCTAACTCCCATACAGAATGTGAGGCCCAAAAAAAATTTAAACTCACAGGGCCACAATCGATGCAAGCATGTCTTCAGTAAAAATTTAATGGAAAAAGTCTATTGGGGAAAATTTTTCTGTGTCCTCCTGGATTCCTGGGTGGGCATTGAAAGGGGAAACATTAGTTTCTCCTGAATTAGGAGGCAGCCACAAGGGGTTCTGAAGGGAATAGGGAAGGCTGGCATGGGACCTGAGGTTACACCCCACTGGTATACGTGGCCTTTCTTGCCGAGGTACTGCAGTACTGGTGGATGGCACTGCGGTGCTGGTGGATGGCACTGCCTCCTCGCCAGTACGCCTTTGTCTGGCTGGCGGACTCTCATCCTCCTCCTCTGAGGCTGTCAGTGTACCACTGGTTAGGATAGGCTCGTAGTCTACGTCAGACTCAGAATCTGAATATGAGGAGGAATCCGAAGCGGAGAGCTCCCCGTTACTCACGTCGGCCGCAAGAATATTGTATGCCTCCTCGGCTGAAAATAATCTGTGTGACATTCTTAGTGATGACAAATGGCACTGATGACACTTGACTGGCAGATTGCACTGGTGACAGATAGCACTGATACGTGGCACTGATGACACGTGACACTGATGTGGGAGGTGAAACTGATAGGTGACACTGATGTGGCAGGTGGCACTGATACGTGGCACTGATGACACGCGACACTGGCAGATGGCACTGATACGTGGCACTGGCAGATGACACTGATGGGTACTGTAATACTGTCCAGGGTTGCCCTCCAGGCAATTGGCGTCCGCGCTGTAGTCTTTCGTCTATAGCGCAGGTGCGAAGTGGATTAAGAAGCTACTGTACTTTTCTAAGCATTGAGTTGATGTGAATGGGCACAACAGAATTTGAAATCTGGTGTTGAGCATTGAATTGCTTCCATAAACATGTTTTCATTTACGCGAGCATGAATGGGGTTAAAACTGTGTGTAGGCAGACTGTAACCCTACTCTTATCAGTTGAGCCATAAGAGTATGGACTCGAGTGTGTGAACTATAATTACATAGTATACTATTCCACCAACAATAATTCACAAACTGTGCTGGGACAGCAATGAGACCCCAGCTGGTTTGCAGTAGCAGGCAGGGCAGCAGCATGGAGTGATGTCCCACTAAGCCCCCTCACACACACTCCTCCTGGGCCACCATGAGGCAACAAATCTGTCCCTGATTAGGCACTTCACTTGCAAATCCTGAGCTGCACCAGATGTCTTTTAGCTGTTCTTATCCCTGGGAAGTATATGTTGCCAATAGCAATCATTAGTTTTCATTTTCTGCACTAGGAACAATAAATGTTGGTTTGTGACAAATTGGTTGGCATCAGCAGCAGTTCTATTTTACTTGCCTCCATCAGCAGTGTGAGGAATTTCTCCTGTATAATGTACATGCCATGTAATCGTAATCTGCTGCACAGCAGGAATAGGAGAGTGGGTCTTCACTGAAGGATACTTTACTGTCTATTTACAGAGAGCTAGTTAACCAGAAGAGTGGAGTAAGCAGTGTGATAGCCTCATTAGAATTGTAATGGTTCTGTCCATTTAACAGGTTAGGTGTGGGTTAGTGATCAAGCTGTACTGCAGAGGAGAAAAGTGAGGTTACTAGCCTGGCTCTGGTGTCTAGCAGGGCTGACTGGATAACCAGACTGGCTAACAGAGCCAGTAAGTTAAAATGTATATGTATTTTGTTGTATATTTAGTGGTTTGACTGGAGTTCATTGTAATAAGGAACGTAGAATCGTTAAAGCTATAGCTGCTTAACTGCATTTATAGATTAAAACACATAAAAAGTAGTTAGCAATCCTAAGTATCTGTTAACATTCAGAAAACTGTAGTTGACATTTAAATAAAAGCCTGCAAGATAGTTATTTAAGCTACTGAAGATTCAGATACCTGTTGCCTATTCATTATACTGTCATTTACCATTTGGAAACTCTTCAGTTATGTTAGTATAATTCTGTAATAATCACTTTAAGTACAGTTGTGCTCATAAGTTTACATACCCTGGCAGAATTTGATTTCCTGGCCATTTTTCAGAGAATATGAAGGATAACACAAAAACATTTTTCACTCATGGTTGGGGTTTGGCTGAAGCCATGCATTATGAATCAACTGTTTTTACTCTTTTTAAATCATAATGGCAACAGAAACTAGCAAAATGACCCTGATCAAAAGTTTACATACCCTGGTGAATTTGGCCTGATAACATGCACACAAGTTTACACAAAGGGGTTTGAATGGCTATTAAAGGTAACCATCTTCACCTGTGATCTTTGTTTTTGTAATTAGTGTGTGTGTATAAAAGGTCAGTGAGTTTCTGGACTCTTAACAGACCTTTGCAACTTTCATCCAGTGCTGCACTGACCTTTCTGGATTCTTAGTCATGGGGAAAGCACAAGAATTGTCAAAGGATCTTCAGGAAAAGGTAGTTGAACTGTATAAAACAGGAAAATTATATAAAAGGATATCTAAGGAACTGAGAATGCCAATCAGCAGTGTTCAAACTCTAATCAAGAAGTGGAAAATTAGGATTTTTGTTGAAACCAAACACGATCAGGTAGACCAACTAAAATTTCAGCCACAACTGCCAAGAAAATTGTTCGGGATGCAAAGAAAAACCCACAAATAACTTCAGGTGAAATATAGGACCTTCTGAAAACCTGTGAGGTGGCTGTTTCAAGATGCACAGTAAGGAGGCACTTGAAGAAAGATGAGCTGCATGGTCAAGTCGCTCATAAGAAAGCCATTACTATGCAAATGCTACAAAGTATCCATTTTACAATACACCAAGCAGCACAGATACAAGCCTCAAACCTTCTGGCACAAAGTCATTTGGAGGGATGAGAACCAAAATTGAGCTTTTTGGCCACAACCGTAAATGCTACATTTGGAGAGGAGTCAACAAGGTCTATAATGGATTGCTGATGTTTTGGGGATGTGTGAGCTACAAAGGCACAGGAAATTTGGTCAAAATTGTTGGAAAGATGAATGCAGTATGTTGTCAAAAAATATTGGAGGAAGATTTGCATTCATCAGCCAGGAAACTGCACATGGGACTTACTTGGACATTCCAATATGACGGTGATCCAAAACACAAGGCCAAATTGACCTGTCATTGGCTACAGCAGAATAAAGTGCAGATTCTGGAGTGGCCATCTCAGTCTCTTGACCTCAACGTCATTGAGCCACTCTGGGATGATCTCAAATGTGCAGTTCATGCAAAACAGCCCAAGAATTTACATGCACTGGAGGCTTTTTACCAAGAGGAATGGGCAGCTTTACCATCTGAGAAGTAAAAGGGCCTCATCCAGAAATACCACAAAAGACTTCAAGCTGTCATTGATGTTAAAGTAGTAGTAGTAGTTTCGGAAAAAGAAAGGTGGGACTTTGAATGAGGCTATTGAATTGTGGGGGTGAAATAATTTGAAAGTATATTTAATTGGCATATTGAGTCTGACAATACATAACAATGATGCACATAGTAGAAAAGGTTTAATTTGTATACACACACAATCATGGTGTAGACCTCATAAATGCTTTACATATACATATCAAATAGACTGCATATAAAATTGACAAGATATTTAATATAGATAAAATTATTGCAAATTCATACATGTACACATCATCTAAATGGCACTATGCAGTGTAATCAATGGTAAGAAAAACAGTATGATCATTTGGTTTATAGATGATGAGTCTTAGTAGGTTCCTATCAGTAGGCATAAGAATACATCCTAAAATCCCGACTCTCTTTGTGGATAATACCACTCTTCATGGGAAGATGCATGCAACTCTATTAAAAAAAAAGAAAGAAACATGAGTAGACCAGTATGATAAAACGTTATACCCCTCAATGGGTAGGACGTGTACAAGAGAAAAGGGAGAGAGTTACTCATCCCTCTCAGTACTTACATCGTGATAAGTCTGGAAAATTAGGGGCGAGAAATCAGAGGCTGTCCAAATTGTCTGTACCAGGACCTGTGGAAGGGGCCCACAGGAGAGGGACTGGGTGCACAAAACATCATTCCCAAGAAAGTGAAAGGTGGAAATCCAGCTAGTGGTGTGAGTGGGTTTCAGGTCTAAAAAAATATATATTGGGTGTACTATAAATACTGAAGTAGCTAGAGCCCAATGCCAAAGTGCAGGTGGACAAGTGAATGTGAAAGGAAAGGTGCATCAAGAGAGGAAGAAAGGCATCTACGCCTGAGCAGCAGCTTCCGCCCATGGAGGCTGGAGATGCTCTCCTCTATATGGGGACACCAGATGGAAAAATTTCTTGGTGCACACTACACAGTATTTACTTTTTTTTTTATCCTAAACGGGTAATTACATGGTTTTTCTTTTGCTGTTTATGCTAACTTTTTTTTTTGTCATTATACCTGTTTCATGGTCTTCTTTTCTTTTCTTTTTCTTCCCCATTTTTCCTTTTTCTTTTTTTCTTTTTCTTCTTTCTTATTTTCTTTTTCTTCCTTTTATTTTTCCCTTTCTTTTTCTTACTCCTTTCTTTCTTTTTCCTTTTTTTTTCCCTCCTTTTATCTTTTTCCATTCTTGATCTGTTTTTCTCTCTTCACACATTTTCTTTTCACATTCACTTGTCCACCTGCACTTTGGCATTGGTCTCTAGCTACTTCAGTATTTATAGTACACCCAATATATATATTTTTAGACATAAAGCCCACTCAAAACACTACCTGGATTTCTGCCTTTCATTTTCTTGGGGATGATGTTTTGTGCACCCGGTCCCTCTCCTGTGGGGCTCCTTCCACAGCTTCCGGTACAGACAATTTGGACAGCCTCTGATCCCTCATCCCCCATTTTTCAGACTTATCATGATGTAAGTACTCAGAGTACTCTTCCTTTTCACTTGTACACATCCTCCCCGTTGAGGGGTATAACGTTTGATCATACTGGTCTACTCATGTTTTGTTTTGTTTTTTAGAGTTGCATAAATCTGCCCCTGAAGAGTAGTATTATCCACAAAACGCTTCAGCCTTTAGGATGCATTCTCATGTCTACTGACAGGAACCTACTCATCATCTATAACCAAATGATCATACTGTGTTTCTTACCATTGATTACACTGCATGGTGCCATTTAGATGACGTGTACATATATGAATTTGCAATAATTTTATCCATATTAAATCTCTTGTCAAATTTATATGCCGTCCATTTGATATGTATATGTAAAATATTTGAGGTCTACACCATGTATGTGTGTGTATACATATTAAACCTTTTCTACTATGTGCATCATTGTTGCCTTCATTCGAGGAACGGCCTCTATCAAGAGCAGGTCATCTAGGTAAGCTATAATCATTATACCTTGAGCCCTTAATCTGGCCAGAGGATGGGGCCAGGACCTTTGTAAACACCCAAGGTGCAGTAGCTAGACCGAAAGGCAGAGGCATAAACTGGAAATGTAGCTTTTCTACCTCGAAACGTAGATATTTCTGGTGAGCGGGGAAAATAGGCACGTGCAGGTAAGCATTCTTGATGTCGATTGACACCAGAAGTTCTCCTCCTTGCAGGATGGAGACTACTGATCTGATTGATTCCATGCAAAACAAGCGGATATTTAGGAATCGGTTCAGATCCTTGAGATCTAGAATGGGTCTGACATCTCAATTTGCTTTTGGCACTGCAAAGAGGTTTGAATAAATCCCTTCTCTTACATGAGAAACCTCCATGATCGCTTTTTGAGACAAAAGCCATTCTAATGCTTTGTAAGAGGGGCTTCTTTTTCTCTGGATCTTTGGGAACGTTTGATCTGAGAAAACGAGGAGATGGGAGTTATCGGAACTCTAGTTTGTAACCTTAGAGCTTTTGTGGAGATCACCCATCTGTCTCGAAACTCATGCCAGATCCTTGAGAACTGCAGAAGTCTTGAGCGAGTGGGGGCGCCCCTTCATAAAGAGGCTTTAGTATTTTGTTTTGTAGGTTTCCTTCCCCAGGACTTCTTTTGTCCCTGGGGTTGACCGTGAGGTTTATCTCTTGAACCTGATGGTGGAGGCCGTTGTGACTGCCTGGAGGCTGATGCCCCTGCTACTGGAGAAGGAGCTTGTTTAAATGAAATATGTTTACCCCTTTTCTTGCAAAAGGGTACTTTTTCCACTTGACATTTTTTGGATGTATTTATCCTAATCATCCCCAACCAGCCGTTCCCCCCAGAAAGATAAACTAGCCAGGAGTTTTTTGCATGGCGCTTTGGCTGACCAATTTTTCAACCATAGGATTCTATGCATATACACCAGCCCAAGCGTAAGGCATGAGGCCTGACTCAATTGCAAAACATAAAGCCCCTGGCAGCTCAGCTAAATCCTGGGCCTGCTGATCAGGGATAAACTTGAGCACCTGTCTCAACTGGTCTTTCAAGGAATGAATTACACCAGTTGCTACCGCTGCAGCTTGAGTGACTTGGATCCCTATGCATTTGAGTGTTGTCAACCGGACAAATAAAACTTTTATTCACAGAGAATATATTGGCATCAATTGCTGGTATCTCCCACTTTTTTTGTGAACTTTTCCTTCATGGGATAAAGTGCTGAGAATTTTTTTATGAAAAAATTCTTATCTGGGTGATCCCACTCAGAATACATAAGCTGTTCCAGCAATGAATGGACAGGAGAGGCATGCACAGCTTGAGGAGGCTTTAGCAAACCCAAACAAGAAGTGGGCTTACCAACCGACTTGGTTAAGGGTAGCATAAATGTGGAGTGGACCATTTCAGAAAGAGATTGCACCATCAATCTTTCAGATTGTGAAGCTGAAGGAGGTCCTTCCGCAATTGACCCCTCAAAAGAGGAGTCAGCCTCTTCACGGTCCCCTGAGGGGAATTCATCTTCCCCCACCCCCAGTTCCTCTGTTTGAAGGTTCTGGGTAGTGGAAGGGGACCTGTCGTGTTTTCTTCCACTCTGGGAAGATGCAATTAAAGCTGCTAACCTTTCTTCCAATCCCACCAAAGCTGAGGAAAAAACTCAGTAATATAGACAGGGGTTGCAATGTTGGAAACAGTTGCAACACTTGACGGCCCTGACCAGCCACCCCAGATTTCTCAGGGGAGGATGGAATTGTAGAGGTGAGACTAGAGTCCTCAGAGCCTGAGGGAGAGACTTTTGGGGTGTTTCCACCTCCCCTTCTGACCATAGTCTGATACACAAACGCAGAGGTACTGCTAGAAAAAACTGCACCCACTGCTGAGCAAATAGTGCAGCAACTGCCGCCACTACTTAATGCTCAGCCTGATGCTTAGGAAACATGCCTTTGGAATGCCTGTGTCACCACTTAAGCCGCGTACACACGTAGCCGTCTGTCCGACGTACTTAGTCTGGCGGACTTCCGCCAGACTGTCCGTCGGAATTTTCGAACGGGCTACTTGCCCACACACAGCACTTTTTCAGCGGACTAATACGGCGTACTAAGTCCGCCGTACTATCCGCCGTACTTTCGAAATGAACGGACTCGCCCACACACGTGGAGGAAAGTCCGCTCATTTCGAGCGCGTCTCCAGGTAGGCGGGGCCCGCGAGGGAGACGTCGCTGGCCCCGCCGCCTGGTATGGACTTAAAGGGGAACCCCAACACTGAAAAAAATCGGCGTGGGGGTCCCCCCCAAGTCCACAACAGACCCTTGTCCGAGCACGCTACCCGGCCGGCCAGGAAAGGGGGGCGAGCGAGCGCCCCTCCTCCTGAGCCGTACCAGGACGCGTGCCCTCAACATGGGGGGTGCCTTGGGGAAGGGGGGGCCGCGCGCCCCCCCCACCCCAAAGCACCTTGTCCCCATGTTGATGAGGACAAGGGCCTCTTCCCGACAACCCTGGCCGTTGGTTGTCGGGGTCTGCGGGCGGGGGGCTTATCGGAATCCGGGAGCCGCCTTTAATAAGGGGGCCCCCGGATACCGGCCCCCCACCCTATGTGAATGAGTATGGGGTACAATGTACCCCTACCCATTCACCTGTAAAATAAAAGTACAAAAAAAAAACACAACACACGAGATAAAATACTTTATTGCACAGCTCCGGGGGTCTTCCGTCTTCGGGGGTCTTCTCGCCGGACTCCTCCGCTATCTTCTTGTAGCTCTTTTGCTAGCGGAGGAGTCCGGCTTTCTTCCTCGCCGCCGGCCTCTTCTTCCGACTTCGGGGGTCTTGTCCCCCTCTTCGGTTCTTCTGCCGGGCCACCGCGCCTTCTTATAGCTCTTTTACAGGCGGTGGCCCGGTCTTCTGTCGCCGCCGCCTTCCGTTCTTCTTCTTCTTCTCCAGGAGATATTGACTCGACGATCTCTCCGGCCGCAATGCCAGGGACACGCTGCGCGGCCAGTTATATAGGGACAAGGGGCGGTGTCACATGGCTTTATGTCACATGGGTTGGTGTCACATGGTGACCCCGCCCCCTTACGATGTCACAGTCCCCATGTGACATCAACCCATGTGACCAACCCATGTGACATCAACCCATGTGACCAACCCATGTGACATAAAGCCATGTGACACCGCCCCTTGTCCCTATATAAGTGGCAGCGCAGCGCTTCCCTGGCATTGCGGCCGGAGAGATCGCCGAGTCAACATCTCCTGGAGAAGAAGAAGAAGAAGAAGAACGGAAGGCGGCGACAGAAGACCGGGCCACCGCCTGTAAAAGAGCTATAAGAAGGCGCGGTGGCCCGGCAGAAGAACCGAAGAGGGGGACAAGACCCCCGAAGTCGGAAGAAGAGGCCGGCGGCGAGAAAGAAAGCCGGACTCCTCCGCTAGCAAAAGAGCTACAAGAAGATAGCAGAGGAGACCGGCGAGAAGACCCCCGAAGACAGAAGACCCCCGGAGCTGTGCAATAAAGTATTTTATCTCGTGTGTTGTGTTTTTTTTGTACTTTTATTTTACAGGTGAATGGGTAGGGGTACATTGTACCCCATACTCATTCACATAGGGTGGGGGGCCGGTATCCGGGGGCCCCCTTATTAAAGGGGGCTCCCGGATTCCGATAAGCCCCCCGCCCGCAGACCCTGACAACCAACGGCCAGGGTTGTCGGGAATAGGCCCTTGTCCTCATCAACATGGGGACAGGGTGCTTTGGGGTGGGGGCGCGCGGCCCCCCCTTCCCCAAGGCACCCCCCATGTTGAGGGCACGCGTCCTGGTACGGCTCAGGAGGAGGGGCGCTCGCTCGCCCCCCTTTCCTGGCCGGCTGGGTAGCGTGCTCGGACAAGGGTCTGTTGTGGACTTGGGGGGGACCCCCACGCCGATTTTTTTCGGCGTTGGGGGTTCCCCTTTAAGTCCATACCAGGCAGCGGGGCCAGCGATGTCTCCTTTGCGGCCCCCGCCTACCTGGAGATCCGCTCGAAATTAGCGGACTTTTCTCCGGGCAGGAAAAGTCCGCTCATTTCAAAAGTACGGCGGACTGGCACACACACGGCCGGATTGTTCGCCAAAATGCGAGTCCGACGGATAGATTGGTGTGCAACACGGCATTCTAAGTCCACCGTACTTTCGGGTCAAAAAAGTATGCCGGAGGCTACACACGGGGGGATTGTTTGGCGGACTTGAGTTTGCCGGACTTTTCCACCGGATTGTTTGATCGTGTGTACGCGGCATTACATGCCCCCATCTACTCTTGTGTCCCTCCGTCAGCCTGCAATCTGCAAATGGAGCTCTTTATTATGCAGTCCCACGCTGTGAACGTTGAGGCACTTGCTGCGCTAAGCCTTGCCCCCATCTTCCTACTGTGCCCCCTCTTTTCAAAAAAGACTGTTTCCCGTGCAAGTGGGCCTCCGATCCGACGGGATTGGTGCGTGCGTGCGTGTGTGTATGTGGGGGGGGGGGGGGGGGGTTTGAGTGCAGAAGAGCAGATGGAGAACTGCCGTGCTGAGGCGGTGGAAAAGGGAGTGGAACGGCATACTGCTGACCGTTCTGGGCTCCCCCTGCCTATTCTGGGAGAGGCGGGCTCCGTTAAACCTTCAAGGACTGGGGCCCCTTTTTATCAGGGGTTCCACTTCCTTGAAGTTCCTTGAATCCGTATAGCACCCCGCCAGGAAGCTTTATGGCTGAAAAAAACCAAAGCACTGGATCCCGGGGTCCAGCTCTCGAAAAAGATAAGCGTTATGGGCAAAACCTTGTTTCTTCCGCCACAAGGCTGGATACCATTCAATTCAACCTGAAAAGACACTTTGAATGGATCCGGCTGCATAGCTTGCCCCAGCAAAGGATTACTCCAGTGGAGCTTGGCATAGCACATCTTTACTCGTGACCAACACCTAAGATACTGGCGAAAAAACTGAGGTACTCCCAGTAATGGGTGGGGTTATATAGGGAGTGAACGTCCTGTCTTAGCCCTTGTACCCACGGTCGGAGATTCCGTCGTAATGTGTCCGATCGGAACGGTTTGTCGGATATTCCGACTGTGTGTGGTATGCATCGGACTGTTTCCGTCGGAATATCCGTTGGACCAAATTTTCCAACTTGCTGGAAATATTTTCCGACAAACTGCTCCGATCGGACATACTCCGATCATGTGTAGAGAATTCCGATCGAACAAAGTGCCACGCATGCTCAGATCAAATTCCTACATCAAAGCTATTGGCTACTAGCCTGAACGTAGTCCCATCGTAACTAAATTACGTCATCACGTTCTGAAAGATCGGATTTTCCGACAACTTTGTCCGACCGTGTGTATGCAACAGTTTCGGACAAAATCTGACGGATTTGGTTGTCGGAATCTCCGACCGTGTGTACAAGGGCTTAGGGTGTGCCAGTGTCCATCACCTAAAGGTGGCCTATATAACCCACATAGTAACTACTATGGCTCTGTGTCCCATGATGTGCGATAAAGAAAAGTTACTTCCTCTTTAATGTGGATGACTTCTCTCTATATCAGAGCTCAGAATCCCCAGGGACCCACTGCCATTGGCTGCCATTGGTCTTTCCTGCACTGTGGTCAGTTCCTCCTGTCAGGTGGCAAAGAAGTGCTCTTTAGTGATGGCTCTGGCTAAACACTGAGCCTCACTATGGTTACCAGGAAGCAGCTGGGCAGCCAGCTGTAGAGGAACATGAGCCACAGACTAGCAGTCAGAGGAGTGTTATAGGTACATGGAGAGCACAGTTATTATGTCTCAGTTCTTGAGTATTATCGTTATTCTCTACAGAGCTGATCTAAAATGGAAAGAGGACCTGCAGTTGAACAGAGTCTATGGCAGGTTAAAAAAATTTGTGACCAGACGCTGCACAGAGTGGTATTCTGGTGCGTTTAGGACTGTATGATTTGGGGGATGAGTATTTCAGCCTGTCTTAGACTTCACTGGGGATGATCTGAAGTCTAAAACCCCATACACACTATCCGTTTTTCTGATGATTTTTTTTCCTTCAGATTTACCGAAACCATATAATATGAGGTGAAACCTTAGGAGTTTCAATTTGTATGCAATCAAGCAGGCCCTTGCACTACATGGTTTTGGTAGTATTTTTCTCATCAATCTGTTTAATTTCAATCTTGAATGGCTTATTTCCCCGCTCTCCTTAAACAACCCAATTATTGTCAATAGAATTGCAAAGAGAGAAAAATTCTGTGTGATAATCTTTCTGAATGGATCCCAATGTCTTAGTGCATTCTTATGTGCACTCCACTTTGGTTATGATACTGTGTAGCATTGCCTGTGGCAAGGCATTTGCCTAATAATTGAGAGTTGGAGAAGGTTTTGTTAAAATAGTATTTTTAGAGGGTTTAGCAAGATGGTAACCAAACTGTAAGGATTCAATAAATTTAGTTTTCCCTGTGATTGCTCCTTAGAGAAATAAATGAGGTTCATGTTCCTGTGCATTGCATTTTTTCGAACGACTGCAGTTAAATGTGCCAGTAGCACCAACTCTTTATGGCTTTAACACAACATGTCATGAATGCCTCTGCGTTTCAACAGTCCTAACCAAAGATTAATGTAGTGTAATACCTGAGTGACCCTTAGTTGAAGAACACGTTCCACACAGGTAAATGACTTGGAATACGGGGGGCACTCTTGTAGATTCTCCAGAGTTGATCCTCAGTGATTAGAAACCTCAGGGATCACTATGACCTTGCCATATAGTAAGAAGCTGAAGAGGCAATCACTGATTGTGACCATTCAGCAGGGTCCTCTCTTGCTTGAAAACATAATATACAATCACTAATTCTGACTTGCAGTTTAATGCCTCTCAGTGTAGTCAGATTAACAAGGCCACTAGCAGAAGACTCTACACTCGTAAGTTAAAATAAAGATTTTTGTGTTTTCCTGGCAAAATAAAAGTAGGGGTTGTCAAGCAGTTTTAAAGGTGGAATAAGCTGTACATATTCAAAGTGACACAGGCGACTTGTATATAGTGCAACAATCTTAAATTGCCTGCAATTTAAATACAAATCTATCACAAATTAGAACTCATTTCAATGGACTACCTCTATTTCTCAGTGCCTATTATGCATTGAAAGTAATCCTTTAATCCTTATCAATTATACCTACTGAGCATGCATCTTTTTTTTTTTTTTACGACATGTAGAAAATGTGAGATCTTGCCATTAGCTCAATGCTACTATTATAAAGATATTCACAATATAAAATGGGTATGACATCTTTGTTTTAAAGCATGCTGTGTATAAAATATCAGACCTTGATCTAGTTTGTTGCTTGTGATATTAAATTGCTTTTTCAGGATTTCAGTGTTCTTCATTAGGTGTTGTTGGTGACTTCCTATGCTTCACAATATCTTTTATTTGCAAAAAGGACAAGTTTGTGGCAAACTGTTGATTAGTTAGTCTGCAGTAGTTCATTGTATCTCGGTGCTTAACAAACCCCAGGCTGTATATCCTGGTGTTATGTCTCTGTGGAGTGAGTCAAGACTTTTTATGTGTTGTGATAAGCAGTCAGAGTATATAGCCCTAGAAGGAATTTTTATCACCATGCCAAAATTGTGGTGCTTGCTGAGCTCAGGGACTCCACCTCCATGGTTGTACGCTGGAACTTTTGTTTGCCATTTAATGCCCCCTTAAATGTAACATTTTTGGAAGACTGAAATCTGGTAACTTTTAAACTGATGTTGATTGTGGACTTGCCTGTCTGTTATGCTTGGACTGCTTTATTAAAAATGTAATGCTAATCTCACAATTAGTGGTGAATTGCAGGCATGCAAGATTGTGTTTGATTAGTGGTCAACTTTGAGAATGTGTTTTTGCAGTGTGGAACCTAAAAGCCAACCAATGTGCGGTAACACTGGGCAGTGGGAGAAGAGTCTGGAGTAACAGGATAAACTATACCAATAATGCTTTGTCCCATGCCAGTAAAAAGCTATTGCTAACAGCAATAAGCAGTCAGATTGCTGGTCTCCTAAGTTGAAAGTCTTAATTGAATCCAAAGATTCCCATGTAGACAATACATGAATTTCCCAGGTAGCAGAACTGAAGAATTAATATATGCCCTAAATGATGGTGTCGGTCCAGAGCCTTGCTGTTTCTGAAATCACCTCTAGCAACGTTGGTTTAATTATTTGTGAAAACATAACCCCCATTCATGTTGTGGAGGCCTTTTTTAATACATTTGCGTGGGCTGTGTGATTCTTAGTGATGCACAGTTTTAACTTGATTGGCCAATTGCAGATGACATGTGAATACCCTCTCCTGAATTCACTGCTTCTTAGCAGCTTGTGTTGTGATCCAAGCTAGGGAAGGGTATGCAGCATACAGCCCCAATGTATAACCCTAGAAGGGGTATCTATAATGAACAAACTGAGGAGCTCCCTGTTGTAGCATCTGACTGGGGGGTTTCAAGTGCTTCTTTGGAAGTGTGGCCTCTCAGCATTTTGAAAAGGTTTCTGGAGCCAGCAAGGGGTACTTTTTGTGAAGCTGGAGGTAGCACAACTTTGGAATGCTTGTATGCTGCAAATAGTATCTTTGTCTTTTGACATGCCATGACATGAACACCTGCAACCTACATGTTCTTAAAACTCGCTACCTATGACAGTGTGAAAGGCTACCCCTGCAGAGGACCCCTCAACCTTTACACCCTTTTCTTTTTCCCTCCTGCCTCAACAAAACTTTTCATCACCCACCATCTACCCACAGTCACCCTGAAGAAACACAAACAATATTAGTCAGACTACAGCTGGTACAAAATAAAGCAGATGCATTCAGATTCCTTCCTAGGTTATTTACATGTACACTACAAAAATGACATTCACATGTAAAGTCAAATCGGGAGGAAGAAATCCCTCCCATAAAAAAGGTAGGATTTTTAAGGATATAAAGTTGTCACTGAGCTGAGCACAGAAACGCAAGTAAATGTAAAATATTTTATTTTACAAACACAAGTAAAAACATCATAAAATCATGTGGATATGTGAATAGCATATGGCACAATAATACTTGTTCCCAGTGTATGAAGATATTCTTGAGCATAGAGTATTCCAATGCATTTTCGTCGAGTTAGATCTCC
The DNA here is from genome assembly GCF_037356315.1 of Lithobates pipiens. Lineage (NCBI taxonomy): Eukaryota > Metazoa > Chordata > Amphibia > Anura > Ranidae > Lithobates > Lithobates pipiens. The sequence goes on from NW_027507758.1 coordinate 186,521,254, forward strand.
GCTTCTTCAGGGAAACTCACAATGCATCTAATCTTTAATTTAAAGAGATATAATTACAATCACAACAATCCACGTGCACTTTAGACATTTTTTACCATAGCAGAAAAAATTAGTCAAAGAAAACATTATAGATATTGTGCTCATCAATTTCATCAAAATCTGGCTGTGTATAGTTTCCAGCATATAAAGAGACCGAACCAAACCCCCAACCCTATGTTCCATGGTGGCAGAACCTAGGACTGCCATCCGATCCACTTGATGGATGGGGGACTGATCCCCATCTGTTTGTTTTTATTGGATTGGATGTCAGCGGATGCAAACGGACCCTTATCTGTTTACACCCACCGCACAATAGAAGATAATGGAGGGTCCAGTTAGTCCGCTCATGTGAAATGGGCCTTATGCAGCTAAGAGCAGAGGGTATGTGATCACTTGCACATTTTTGCACAGTAGTATCATTATGCTGCTGTTAACTTTCCACTAACAAGCTAATATGCACCAGACTATATTGCTCAAATGCACATCAGTCTAAATAGAGGTCACAGAGAATTTAAAGAGGTAAAAAACCTAAAAGCAAACATTTGTTATATTGCAGCTTACCAATTCTTAGATGAGGTGGCTGTATTAGTTTGCTTTTCTAGGCTCTTTCTTTTATGTTCATCTGGTGATCCAGCTAGTAAGTATGTTTTTCTAAAGAACAAGCTCTCCAGTATGGATCATTTACAGAGATACGGTAAACAATACAACACTAGAAGGGGTGCTTACAATGATCATTTTTTATTTATCTATGTAAAACCTTTATCCTGAAAGGGAAAAAAAAAAAACTTTTGTAACTGCTTATAAAGTATTACTCAGAGTTTGGCTGACAATGCTATTGTCCTAAGGTGTACCCTGTGCTACTCCTTCATGCAGAATGAGAGCACTCTAATACAGAGGGGGGGTGTTATGCTGCGTACACATGATCGGACTATCCGCCGGACATGTGTGTAAGCTCCGGCTGACTTTTTCTTTCCAAAAGTCCGGCAGACTTAGAAGTTTTGACTCAAAGTTGTCCGCCAGACTCGGCAGTCCGGCAGACAATCTGCCTGTCTGTGTGCTAGTCCACCGGACTTTTGAAATGAATGGACTTGGCCACACGGAGAAAAGTCTCTTCATTTTGAGCGTGGCTCCAGGTAGCTGGGACTAGCGAAGGAAGTGAATTTCGCCGCCTCCATCGGTGAGATTGACACCTCGCTAGCCCCGTCACCTGGTATGGAACTCCGATAAAATGGCGTGGGGGTCCACCAAAGTCCATAGCAGACCCTTATCAGAGCACGCAGCCCAGCCAGTCCTGAGCCGTACTAGTCCGCGTGCCCTCAACATGGGGGGGGGTGCTTTGGGGAAGGGGGACCCTGTGTCCCCCCACCCCAAAGCACCTTGTCCCCATGTTGATGAGGACAAGGGCCTCTTCCTGACAACCCTGTCCATTAGTTGTCAGGGTCTGCGGGCAGGGGACCTTTAATAAGGAGGCCCCAGATACCGGCCCCCCACCCTATGTAAATGAGTATGGGGTACCTTGTACCCCTACCCATTCACCTGGTGAAAAAAGTGTAAATAAAAAAACACAACACAAGTTTTTAAAATAATTTATTAGACAGTTCTAGTGATCTTCTTCCATCTTGGGGGGGTCTTCTCGCCGAACACCTCCGCTATCTTCTGCTAGCTCTTTTACTAGCGGAGGAGCCCGGCTTTCTTCTTCGTCATCGCCGCCATCCGGGCCCCCCTTCCCCAAAGCACCCCCCCATGTTGAGGGCACATGGCCTGGTATGGTTCAGGAGGCGGGGCATCCGCTTGTCCCCACCCCCTTTCCTGACCAGCTGGGCTGAGTGCTCGGATAAGGGTCTGCTATGGACTTTGGGGGGACCCCCATGCCGTTTTTTCGGAGTAGGGCTTCCCCTTTAAATCCATACCAGGCGACGGGGCTAGCGAGGTGTCAATCTCGCCGATGGAGGCGGCGACATTTACTTCCTTCGCTAGTCCCGGCTACCTAGAGCCATGTTCAAAATGAACGGACTTTTCTCCGTGTGTGGGCAAGTCCATTCATTTCCAAAGTCCGGCGGGTTGTCCGCTAGACCTAACCCGCCAGAAAAGTCTGGTCGTGTGTGGGCAAGTCCGCTAGTTTCGGAAAGTCTGGTGGACCTCAGCTGCAAAGTCTGGCGGTTTGTCTGCCAGATTAAGTTCCCCAGATAGTCCAATCTTGTGTACGTGGCATTACTGGCCAGATTACCAGGTGAAAAATGCCTAACAAAAGAAAACAGATTTTTGGTTTTGGGTTGACTGTACTGTCTGCATTCCAAGACTAGATGAATAGAAATACTGCTTTGTCAGGTAAGAAATGTTACCATACATGTGTGTCAGCTGCATATGTATGTTTTTTTTTCTGGGACTTGGATTTAATATATCGTTAGAGAAGACCATTCAAACAGAATAGATTGTTCATTATGATGCCAATGTTGCTTGATCTGTGGTCAAATCTTTTAACCAATTTACCCAATCACTTTCTTAATTTGTTCACAATGGTACACAGGGTGGTGTAATTTGGAAACTCTGGGGTTATGTTGTTACATACATTGACACTGGCAACACAAAAGCCTGTTGATTGACTCCCACTATGCTTCAGGTTTTTGATAGTGTCCTAGCAGAATAGACACCATCTCTCCTAAGGGCCGGTTCACACTGCAGGCGAGGCGAGGCGACTCCGACTTGCCTCGCCGCGACCTGCCGCGACCTCAGCGGCAACTTGCAGATGACTTCTGTATAGAAGTCAATGCAAGTCGCCCCGAGGTCGCCCAAAAGTAGTACAGGAACCTTTTTTCTGAGTCGGAGCGACTCGAGTCGCTCCTCTCAGAACGGTTCCATTGTACAGAACGGGGGCGACTTGCGAGAGCGAGGTGAGTCGTGTCGCCTCGCCTCGCATCGCCCGCAGTGTGAACCGGCTCTAAGAGAGAAACAAACCAGTTTCCTTACTTTTACTGCTTTTAACAAGATTAATTTTTCTTCAGTCAATATTCTTTAGTTGCTGCAGAGCTAAATGAGCTCACATTACAGCTCTTTGTATCTGCTGATTCTCAGCATAGCGGGGGTGTCTTTCCTCCAATCAGCTGTCACACAGAGTGTGTCAGAACGACACTCCTACTGCTGAATTAGGAAGTGAAAATTTTTACCCGATGTAATAATTCTAAATAATATATCAAGATGAAGACAGCAGATATAATTGTAGGAGGATTTGTTTCATCTCTGTGTATCATCTGAGGTTGTAAACATCACTGGGTATATGTGAGGGTTTACATCCACTTTAATGACCTGCAGGGACTGGGCTTTGCTGTGGTGCTTTCCTGACACCGTGTGTACTGAGTAAATTGGCCGCAAAGCCTTAATCACGGCTGGAGGCCTCATCCATCTTCACCTGTCTTACCTTTGGGTCATGCGCGAGGGAGCCGCTGGTCATGGCACAGGGCTCTGAAGAAATGGGACAGGTCGCCATTCCTTCAGAGCACATGCGCCGATGATTTCATCTGCGGCATATACAGTTGTGCTCATAAGTTTACATACCCTGGCAGAATTTATGATTTCTTGACCGTTTTTCAGAGAATATGAATGATAACACAAAAACTTTTCTTTCACTCACGGTTAGTGTTTGGCTGAAGTCACTTATTATCAATCAACCGTGTTTACTCTTTTTAAATCATAAATGGCAACAGAAACTAGCCAAATGGCCCTGATCAAAAGTTTACATAACCCAGTTCTTAATGCCGTGTATTGTCCCCTTTAACATCAATGACAGCTTGAAGCCTTTTGTGGTATTTGTGGATGAAGTTCTTTATCTTCTCAGATAAAAAGCAGGGTAAAGCTGCCCATTCCATAGTTGAGGTTGAAAAAAGGACGCAAGTCCATCAAGTCCAACCTATGTGTGTGATTATATGGCAGTATTACATTGTATATCCCTGTACGTTGTTGTCGTTCAGGTTCAGTTTATTATAGCAAAAAGTAAAAAAATAATGTGTTTTTTTCAAAATTGTCACTATTTTTTTGTTTATAGCGCAAAAAATAAAAACCACAGAGGTGATCAAATGCCACCAAAAGAAAGCTCTATTTGTGGGGAAAAAAGGATGTACAGTTTGTTTGGGAGCCCCGTCGCACGACTGCGCAATTGTCAGTTAAAGCGATGCAGTGCCGAATTGCAAAAAGCCAAATGGTCCGGGGCTTAAGTGGTTAACCTATTCCCTGCTAATACCACTGCCTGTGGAAGGGAATTCCACATTCTTGCCACTCTTACACTAAAGAACTCTCTACTTAAGGTTAAACCTCTTTTCTTCTAAATTTTAAAGAGTGGCCACGTGTCTTGTTAAACTCCCTTCTAGTGGGATACTCTGCCCAACCTTCTACTGAGGGAACAGGCTGTGCAGACTCTTTCAAACATTTAAGATACCAAAAACAAAACCTGAATTGTGGGCTCAACAATCCTATTTAACAAGTAATAAATAAAAAAGATTTTACAAACCACAAAGCCATCTATTAAAGCGGTAGTAAACCCGCACATTTTTTTTTTTTTAAAACCTGCAAAGCAAAAGGCATAATGAGCTAGTATGCACCGCATACTAGCTCATTATGAAATACTTACCTTAGAACGAGGCCCCGACATCTGGCCCGATCCACGCCGAGGGAGCTGACATGCTACCTCGGCGTTTCTTCCGGGTATCGCGGCTCCGGCGCTGTGAGTGGCCGGAGCCACGATATCGTCACTCCCGCACATGCACGCGGGAGATTTCATTCCGGCCGGCTGGCCACTGCCGGATTTTCAGGCCGAGAATCCCCTTGTGCGCATGCGCCTCTGCAGTCAGCGGCGCATACCGAGGGGAATATCTCCTAAACCGTACAGGTTTAGGGGATATTTTTTTTACCTACAGGTAAGCCTTATTATAGGCTTTCCTGTAGGTAAAAGTTAAAAAACTGAGTATACAACCACTTTAAGATTACCAAACGTTTAATTATATAGCTGGGCACTTAGCATGCTCCTTATCGATGGAGATATGTATACCATCCTTTTTATATAATCTGTTTTATTGAAGACCATGTTTTACTGTTTGGAGCAGCGCTATGCATGGAAATGAACTATAAACAAGAAAAAACACCTGTGTCTATTTTAAACAATAATTATTGGTGAATGCAGCTGTTGTATATTAATCCAAATAGAAGATTTTAACCAATGTGGGTTAGCCACTAGGCGGCGCTTGTTATAACGTATAAAAATCAAACTCGGGCCTTAATAAATCACAAATACCAACCTGTAAATGCCAATATAGGTGTAATTATAAGTACATGTAATACACAATAGTGAAATCTGTCGCGCTTGAATGCCTGGTTTCCAGGGTATCCCGTTGTGAATATTCCACCTTGTGCTAAATGTTTGTATGCCGCACTCACTAGATGATGTTGACTACAGCAAGGGAAGTCTAAAGACTTGTAGATCTTTAGGGAGACCTGTCCTGGTGTTCCTGATTTCCTGGTGCAGATCCTTACTCCTCCTCTGAATCGTCCCAGTGTTGCTCTAAAGGGTTTAATGGGTAGGCAGTATAATGAAGGTAAAAATAAAAAGCAGAGGAAGCCCCTCCTAGTATAAAATCTTTTTGGATATATTTATTAAAATACGATTAAAAATGCAACACTTATTGCAATCGTGAATACACTGTAAAAAAAACAGGCCACTTCTACACTCAAAAGATGGCCGCTGTCTGGATCCTGGCATGCGTTCCACTTGTTAAGCCAGACCTCTGTAAATGAATGGCACAGCAGCACAGCTCACCTGCACAGCAGTGAAAATGTTGACCCTAATTTTCACCTTAACCGCCTCTGGAACCCTTTCCTCACCACCTCATTCCGCAGTATTGAGTTGGAGAGCATTCACACATGATATGGTGAAGACCTAGTCAAACTTCTTTGTTTTTTCTGCGGAGTAATTACTTTGTGAAACACTTCATACACATGTCCACAGTTATTTGTCAAGTGCTGTGGTCTTGATTAAATATGAAAATTGATACACAAGGGAACATTACCCAGATGATAAGAGTTCAGTTTACTTATGCAGGGTCTCTGTTTCCTTCCACGTGTCTAACAAGAACTTTATCTTATAGACACGATCACTTGACAGTAGAGGTGTCCAAAATGTTTTTAGTGGTGGAAGCAAAACAAAAACAGATGTCTCCCTATACGAGCATTTCTGTGTGCTACATGCTAGATGAAAACACTTTGAAAAATGTCCAGCGTCTTCAGAACATATGTACTCTAGATGCCAGAAAGGCCTTTAACAGTAAAATTATTACATTCAGTCTCTTGTTTCAGGTGTTATAAAGCAATGATTACAAGAAATGTTAATAAAATCATCACTCTAGGCTTATAAATATTTTCATAATCTATGAAAAAACATAACAGATCAAATTGTAAAGGTGGGACTCCTCCAGAATTCTCATAGTTATCTACTTTTCCATTGCCATGTTTATTCAATACAGACAAAATAATCAGAGCAGTATAGCTAAAATGTATACAAGTGTAAAACCTAAATGTAATTTAAGTCAGGATTTTCTCAGGCTGGTCATAAAACAGAGTGAAATTGTTTCACAGTACAAATGATTTTGGAGCAGCTATGCTATTTCACTGGAGAGACAGCTGTAGGAGAATTGTTGCTGCAGAATATCTCAGGAGGCCAACACTGTGTTTGTAGGAGATCTGATGGTATAATTAGAAAATGAACATAGATATTTTATTGTTTGCTACAATAATAATTACTGTGGCAAATGAGCCCTGAACACATTGATGATTTTTCTTTGCGATGTTGCAAAATCAAGAATTGCAGCTGCTTTTCTGTTACTGGTCATGATCATGGCAATAAATGTAATCATTATGACCAGCCAGGGAACATGCAGAGCTGTGCAACTGACAGAGCCGCTGAGCAATTGTTTAAACGTCACTACAACCATCTTGCAGGAAATGTTGACTTATTTTTGTGGCATAGTCTTTTATCACCCAAGATCACAGCTATAGTTTTCATTTGTGCAGTAGCAGGAGTGAGAAACGACCTTGTAGCTGAGGCCAAAGTTGCCTCTCTCAGATCTGAGTGTTTTGACAATAAAAATCTGATCTTTTTATAACTTAATCGTTGCCATTTTCTATCACATTTCTTGTCCAACTGATTGCAGGTCCCCCATTAAGTGCTTTAATATTTTTACGTAGTAGGAGTCATGGATGATTTTGGTTTTGGATCCTTTAATAATATCATCATAATAAAGGTTAAATTAAATATGAGAAGTTTAGACTTTAATCGCCTTACCTGGTATCCTTCAAAACGCCATTTTCGATTTTTTTTTTTATGGATTACTCACATTGAAGATACAGTAATACTAGAACAGCAGTCAGTAAGAGGTTCAATATATATCAAAATACTGATACTCGGATGTGACGAGAAAAATATATACAACATATACACTCGATGATGAGCAACAATATGTAAAGAATCACAATTTGAGACAGATGTATGTGTATATATATTTTAATGTTTGTGTTCTTGTTTCTTCCAGCCCACAAACGAACAATGTTTGGGATATGTAACCTTTGATAATACAGGCAGGTACATTCACAATGATGATTTAGGCTATTCGCAGATCTCTGTACAGCCAGCAATTATCTTTGCGCACGTCCAGCAAGGATCACTGCAGGCAATTGGTGGCTGTGCAGATAGCCACAAAACTACGTGCGGCCGCCAGTGACCTGTCATTATAGTGAACAGAGCCGGTGGCCATACCTAGCCACTCAGTGCAAACAAAATGACTTTGAATTTGGAGAATTGGAGAATTACTCCATGATGGAGTTTGGAGATGTCATTTTCCCCTCTTCTCCACCTCGGCTAAACATTGAAAAAAAAAGGCTTCTCCTGGGAGGCGGGTGTATAAGAGTGAGCAACGGTCCATGTTTAGTGCAAAGAGGGGAAATTGCTCGAGCACCCACTGGAAAAGGGCACCGCTTACTGTATGTACCATAGGACACAACTGTGAATTATAGACGTGCAGAATGGAAAAAATTGTTTAGTTTCGGGTAAGTTAGTATGTTACAAATTTTGTTCCGTTCATTTGTTTTGGAATTAGTTTAGTTGTGTTTAATTTTGTTTTGTTTCTTAATTTTCTAACAAATTTCAAATTTTCGGAATGCTTCAAATTCGGTCAAAAAATTATCCACTGGTTCAAATTCTGTGTGAAGAACAGCTGGTTGTTAAGGAGCGGGCCGGGAAGACTGTTGCAGCATCCATAATCAGTGACTCATCAGCTGTCAGTGGGCTTCCCCACTGACAGATAAAATGTAAACAAAGGTGCTTTGGGTTGCCTGGGCATGTGGCCTGGTATAGTTCAGGAGGGGGGGAGGGCTTGCTCACCCCCCCCCCCCCCTCCTCTGACCTGCCAGGCTGCATGCTCGAATAAGAAGGGTCTGGTATGGATTCTGGAAGGGGCCTCAGCCTCATGCTGTTTTTTAAAAGAATTTTGGCATGGGGTTCCCTGTAAAATACATACCAAACACGAAGGGCCTGTTATGGCTTGGGGTGGGGGGACGTTGCTATTGTTTCCTGCATTTTTTATTTCCGGCATGCTTTTATTTACATTTCAGGTGTCACCTATTCTTCACACAAAATTCAAATAGTTTGATCAGTTTTCAACCAATCCAAATTTGAATTGTCACATGTCCACTGAGTTACTCTATACAGTATGTTGCCATAGCAAAATATATGAAAGGCTAAATAAACAGCATGCTCTATATGGTTTCAGTAAAAGTAATTTTGTCTGTGTTTTCTGTTTTCTTAGGAGAAGAGCTGTGTACAGGGCTCATATCAGGTTGTGCATTGGACTGTCCATATGGCTTTCAGACACACATCCACAATTGTGAAATCTGTCAGTGCCGACCACGGCCCAAGAAGTGCAAGCCTATGGTTTGTGATAAATACTGTCCGTTTGGCTACCTGTAAGTATACTGTTTAAGAAATATTAGTCTTGTAAAAATCTGACCTATGTCTCCTTGAAGTCCTCCAGCATAACATAGTTCTTTAATCCAAAACCTTGCAACATTTTAAAAAATGTGCTGTCTGACATAAGCGTCTGCAACCTTTGCATCTTTAGATTTTTGATTGTACAACTTCATTTTTTTGCTTGCATATCGGTTTAGCTGCTGAGGTAGGATTACATAAATGGCCCCAGTTGCTACTTTGTGTACATATGTATTTTCCTGCTGGTGTACCCAAATGCATTCTTATCCTATACGATCCTATATCCTTCCTATATTTCTAATTTCTTGTACTCAACACTAAATATGCTTTCTGAATTCCCTTTTTTAATAATTTAGAGTAAAATCCACCAGTACACATGATTTTCTGTTATAGAAGTGGTCTGTTTTAAGTTGTAGTTCAAAGTTCTGCACTCTCTTTCCTTTTTTTACTGCAAACTTGTTTACTTGAGGCTATACCCATTTTCTTTTATTATTTTAATTTTTTTTTTATTATGTAGTTCAAAGTGAATGTATTGCATCAGTGCATACAATATTTGAGTGAATAGATGTTTATTAACCACTTCCAGTCCTTAGGACATGCATATACATCCTCAGGAGGAAGTGGTTATACCAGGATCATGGCTGCAGCTGCATTAAGAGCGAAGCATTATCTCTTTGCAGCCTTGCCTTTGAATATTTGGGTGTTCACCAAGTGTTATATGCCTTGAGTTTGAGAGAGATAACAATTGTGTGGTTTCTGGATGACTTTCTATTGCATGTGGAGTCTTGCACAGAACCTGTCGGTTGCCATTTGGATTCTGAAGGCTTGGGATATATTTTAGTTTTCGAAAAGATCTTGTTGGTTCCATCACTTCATCTAGAATACCTGGAGCAGATCTTGGATACCAACTAGGTGATTTTTCAATTGGAAAAACTGTGGAAACGGCAAACCTGAAGTTGTATTCTGTATGCTCTCAGGTGCTCATCTATGACCCATGATAGTGGCCCTCACAGTCATTTCTTATGTGTAACACCATATCAGAACCTTGCAGCATATAAGTTCATATTGCAGTGGAACAAGTCTCATCTGTCTTTGGACAGAGTGATCAAGGTAAGTCATCGGATAAAGTAATTTCTAGTTTGGCAACTTTGCTCTATTCTGCTGCTAGTCGGAAAGTATCTGATCAGCTGCATACTCTTGGAACCAGAAGGTGTTTGACTTCCCATCAATGTGTTGGAGCTTTAAGTGAACAGACTGGGCTCTTCTTTGCCGGACACACCACCTGGAGTGACACCTGAGGCTGGTACAGTCAGACAAAGCTTCGGCAGTGGTGTATATACATAATGCTTATATATCATTTTGGTTAATAGTGTATATCTTTGGTGAGGACCAAAAATGCAGCGCTAGGACAACATACTGTGTTGGGCAGAGAGTTGTGTGTTGGCTTTATCCAGAGTATACATACCAGGTATAGAAAACTGGCAAGACTATCTTATTCAAAAAGGTCTGGATCAGGGAGCGTAAGCCTTTGTCTGGAGAGCTTCCAACAAATTCACCAATAATGGGGTAACACCATATGTCAATCTCCAATCACCATGCCTCAATTGAAAATTGAACAGGTTTTTAAACAGTTGTGGGTGCATTGGGATCACTAAACTCTTATTTATACCCACATATGAAGCTTTTGTTGTGGCTACTTTACCACATATAAATCAAGGGGGTTCTAGTGATCCTGGTGGCTCCAGAGTGGCAAGCAGTTTATGGTACACAGATCTTACTTGTCTTGTAGTGGATAGTCCTCTGTGTCTGCTACTTCTCGAAGATTTGTTGAAAATGCCTACTTGCCCACCTTGCTTTACAGCTGCTGGCTTTAAGAGCTTGTCTGTTTAAAACCAATGCTGAGGCACAGAGGGTTAAGGTGTGCTGTCATTGCCACCAAGCTTAAGGTTTGCAAGAACACATCTCCAAACATATACTTTTGTATTTGGAAGTTATATTTTGCATGGTATAAGCCCCTCGGAATATGGGCTTGTTTTTGCCTCCTGGCCCACGCCTGTTTTTTCTCCAGTGTGGGTAGAACAGAAATTGTCCTTAAGCATTTAGGGGTCAGGTATCAGGATTGACACTTGTCCACACTTTTATTTGGGGTGTTATGTATATTATCCTTCCATTCCGGCCACTATTGTCTCTATGGGACATTAACCTGGTATTATTGATGCTGCAAAAACTGTCTTTCAGGGCCGGTTCACACCACAAAAACTCACTCCAGATCCGTTCCGGATATGTTTTTGATGCGTTCAGGTGTGTTTTTGATGTGTTTCCGGATGCATCCCAGGTGCTTTTTTTTTTTCTTTTTTGTGTTTTTCCCCCACCCCCACCATACTAAGGTCCAGTGCATTTTTATGCATTTTTGATGTGTTCCAGTGCATTTTTGATGCGTTCCAGTACAGTCCAGTGCAGGAAAAATGCAGCACAATCTACTTTTTTTTTCTGGAACAGAAAAGCCCTGGAACTGATTGCACTGGTGTGTGCTATGCCATTGGAAACCATATAACCTACTTCCCATGCGTTTTTAATGCAGAACAAAACTGCACTGTACTGCATGTGGTGTGAACTGACCCTCAAGGATATTCGGAAGTTAACACGCATGGCATTCCTAGTAGCCAGTACTTCAGCATTCAAAATCTCAGAGCTGGTGGCGTTGTCCTGCACTCCTCAGTTTTTTGGTCTTTCATAAGGATAAGGATAAGGTCACCCTGTATTTGATGAAACTCTTTCCTGCTTAAAGTAGAACTGGAGGCAAACTTTTTATTTTTTTTCTGTTTTGGAGTATAATCCCTGTCAGGTTTTTATTTCCATCGGTGTGCCTTTGGGGAGATTTCCCTTCATTTCCTGCCCTGTACTTACAACGAGAATTGAAAGGAAAGCCCTCCGAATTGAAGGAAATCCGTAGAAGTTATATGGGGCCACCAGAACTAGTGTCTCCATTGGAAGATTTGTCCTTTTATTTGTGTTTTTAGTCACCAGGATAAATGGAGAGCATGTCCTTAACTGGGGTGAGAGACAGCAGTACAAACCTGACAGGTGTTCTAATCCCTCTCCACTCTAAATCATAAAAAAAGGTTTGCCTTTAGTTATGTTTTAAGGTGGTTTCAGACATTGTGCTTCCATCACTTGGCCCCAAACCAGTTCATAATGGTGCTTTACTTTTTTTTTTGATGTATTTAGAGTGATTAGGGTGTATTTGAACGTCATACCTAAGGTCACAGGTCAGATTCCCTGTTCTTGGTTGTAGAAAGCCAACTTAATTTTAAGGTCCTTGCAGCTTAGACTGCTACTGTTTCATGGGGAATAGGTTAAGGTAGTAGGTGTGGTGCTGTTCTGTTATAGGTAAATATTTCCTTTTTGCAAATTTATGTGTCAAGTGCTCTAAGTCCACAATCATTTAAATTAAATGGACCTTAGACATAGTGTAAACAATAAAAGGGGCCGGTGCTCTTTAAACAATAACAATTAAAGTTACTAGTGCTCTTAAGTATGCAGTTGATCAAACCTTGGTATATGCTAGCAAGTGGTTAACTTTGAATGGACTGTAACGCATTCCTAAAATATATATCAAAATCTCTTCTACCTTAGAGGTAAAAATAAAAATGGAAATTCATAAAAAATCATGAAATTTCAACCCAAAATAAACGTTAAAACCAGTGCAAATTAGTGAACAATGAATAAAGTGACTGGTGCTCTTAGATTAACATTTGGTAAATTTTGAACATTTAACCACTTGACCACTGGGCACTTAAACCCCCTTCCAAACCAGACCAATTTTCAGCTTTCGGTGCTCTCACATTTTGATTGACAATTACTCAGTCATGCAACACTGTACCCATATGAAATGTTTGTCCTTTATTTCACACAAATAGAGCTTTGTTTTGGTGTTATTTAATCACGCTGTTTTTTGTTTTTTTGCGCTATAAATGAAAAAAAAGACCAGAAATTCAGTAAAAAAAAATAAATATTTTTTTTTCTTTTTTTCTGTTATAAAATTTAGCAAATTTGTAATTTTTCTTCATACATTTTGACCACATTTTATACTGCTACGTATCTTTGGTAAAAAGAATCCAAATCAGTGGATATTATTTGGTCTTTGTGAAAGTTATAGAGTCTACAAGCTATATGGTGGCAATCACTGAAAATTTATCACATCTGAAGTGCTGACGGCTTAGCTTATTTCTTGAGACCCTAACAAGCCAGGACAGTACAAATACCCTCCAAATTACCACTTTTTGGAAAGTAGACATTCAAATGTATTTAGAAAGAGGCATGGTGAGTTTTTTTAAATTGTAATTTTTTCCCACAATTCTTTGCAAAATCAAGATTTAAAAAAAAATAAATAAATTCACAAAATTGTTAGGTTATTTCTCACACACAGCATATGAATACCACAAATTACACCCCAAAATGCATTCTACTACTCCTGAGTATGGCAATACCACATGTGTGAGACTTTTACACACCGTGACCACATACAGAGGCCCAACATGCAGGGAGCGCCATCAGGCGTTCTAGGAGCATACGTTTCTTCACTACTTCTTTCACTTTTGAAGGACCTGGAGCACCAGAACAATAAAAATGCCCCAAAAATGACCCCATTATGTAAAGAAAACACCTCAATGTATAATCTATGAGGCATATTGAGTCTTTTGAACATTTGTCATTTTTTTCTACAAGTTTTTGGAAAATATGGCAAGAAAATGAAAACACCTTTTTCTTTTTACACAAAGTTGTCCATTTATACAATATTTCTAACACATAGCATGTACATGGCAAAAATGACACCCCAACACATTGTCTGATACTCCTCCTGAGTATGGTGATACCACAGGTGTGAGACTTTTACACACTGTGGCCACATACAGAGGCCCAACATGCAGGGAGGCATTGAGGCATTGTAGTGGCATGGATGGGGATGACTAAGCATGGTTGAGCCATGAATGTGGATGGCTGGGTATGGCTGAGTATGGATGGGATGGCTGGGTATCGCTGAGTATAAATGGGATGGCTGAGTATGGATGGGATGGATTGGTCTAGTATGGCTGAGTGTGGATGGAATGGATGAGTATTGCTGAGCATGGATGGATGAGTATTGCTGAGCATGGATGGATGAGTATTGCTGAGCATGGATGGATGAGTATTGCTGAGCATGGATGGATGAGTATGGCTGAGCATGGATGGATGAGTATGGCTGAGCATGTATGGCTGAGTATTGCTGAGTATAGATAGTATTGCTAAGGATGGCTGAGCATGGATGGATGGAAGGCTGGATGAGTGCAGGAATTGTCACAGATCAGCACTGTGGGCAGTACACATCCAGCCCAGAGTGCTACAGCACTTGATCTCTCCCCTCTCCACTCACACTGTACTGATCGGTATAGAGAGAGCAACCGGACGTGACACCGGTTTGTTTACAAGTGATCGTTCCGTCATTTGACGGAGCGATCACATGGTAAATGGCTGTCAGCGGCCTTTTACCGTGATCTGTGATCCGTGATATCATGAATCTTCGCAGTTGCACGTGCCAGGTGGTGCGCAGGAGCAAGATAAGCCAACTGCGCTGTAGCAGTCTTTCAGCTATGGCCCGGTGAGCATGTGGTTAAACCAAAAATACATAGTCTTTAGTGAATACACAAATAGTCCTTATATGTAAATCAAGTGACAGGTGCTCTTCAATTGCGTTTATCATAACCAGAAGCGTGTGCTTATTATGGTGCTCCCCTTATGGTGTTTCCTTGCGGGTGAGCTGCAATAAAATCCTAACTAACTTTTTAGTACATGCATCCTGGTTTTGTGCAGTGCAATTGAGGCTTGAAGAAGCACAATGTATGTGTCAAACATTGTCACCCTTTGGTCCGTTGTTATAGTTTATAGTTATATAGAATATAACTGCACTACCCCACAAATTTAACCTAACAAATAATTCACATATACACTACCAAGGACCTGGAATCCCCAGTAACAGTTCTCATACACATCAAAAGAAATATGAAAAAGAAATTAAATATAAACACCATGTGACTAGTGTTGAATAAATAACTAATTAAAAAATGACAAAAATATAATAAATGATCCTAACAATCCTAAAAAAATATCAAATAAATGAATTCATTGTAAGATATCAAATGAATAAATAAAGTGCTTTAGTAGTGTATATGTGAATTATTTGTCAGGTTAAATTTGTGGGGTAGCGCAGTTATATTCGTGTTTTATATTTACTTTTGATGTGTGTCACATCTTGATAATTGCAGCTTTACAATATTTGGAATAATATTTGGTGGTTGGGCTTTTAGATAAGTGCAGCATTTTTTTCGCTTTTATCGTTGTTATAGTCCTGGTGGTAGTCTTTCAATAAACCTGTTAGATGGATTTTGGTGTGCAGCAATTTTTTCTACTTGGTCTAAATGCATAGGTTGTTCTGTTCAAATTGAATGGTACTGAACACACAGCATCGTTGTGCACACATTGTGGTAAATCCCTTGGCGTTGTGAAGTGGCAAAAATCTGCCATGATGCCTAGGGCTCCATGGGACCTAATCCATCTCTGGATCCAGAGATATGGACCGCTGTGACCCCACCTGGGATTCCCTAATGGTGCTTTAATTGGAAGTGTCAACATGGCTGAGTTAATCTTTCACAGGAAAAGTCAAAATGTACTTATTTTTTCATCATATGCATACTGTAGGTGGAGCTGTCCAGGTTTTTGACAATTTGACTTTAAAGGATAAGTTCACCTTTTGTAACATGTTACACTCATATTCAGGGTGTCACATGTTAAGAACAAACTGGCCACCTCTGACAGCTAGCGGGAATCTTCTCTCCCCTGCTAGCTGTCACAATTTATTTATTTTTTTAAAAGGGGCCAGGCGGGGCTTAATCATGGTCCTTTGTGAATGGAAGACTGCAAATCCCGACATCCTTTGTTGCTGTTGGCTTGTAGTTTTCAATGAACTACCAGGGCACTGTGGAGTGCTGTGGTAGTTCATTGAGTCTTCTTGTCAGTTTGTATCTGCTTGCAGGTATGATGTATGGGCGCACAGATACACTGATAGGTCTGCAGGAAACCTGCATGGCACCAGCAGTGCAATGCTTCAGAAGCTGCAGAAACAAAAAAATGCTTGCAAAAAATGTGCATTTGTTATTTTTTGCTAAAATATGAACTTATCCTTTAAGTGGACATGAAAAGGGGGCTATATTAGTATAATTAGGTTCTACTGGCTGATTTATTTTTGAAGCAAACTGTGAGCTCTAACAGGATGACGAATTTGGGTGTGGGGCTTACTTTTAAGCTGACATGGTTTATTTTACATTGTTCATGCTTTTTTTTTTTTTTTTTTCATGGTCAAGAATTTCAGTTTATTGAGGAAAAAAAAAGTATGGTACAAACAATTGAACATATATCAACGATTACAGAGTGGTACATATTTTCCTAAACAATGTATATGAAGCTAGACAGTGAGGGTGAATACAATGTTGGAACCCAATTGGGTTCTGAAAGCTACAAATTAACATTCATATTTCCTATTCAGGTAAGTCATTCTATGCATTGGTAAGGCACTGTTAATAGACTGTTCCAAAAGAGTCATTGTTGGGGGAGATGCAGACTTCCACTTAAGCAGAATAGCTTTCTTAGCATAGTACAGCAGATATGAAACCAGTAGTTTAGTGTACCGAGGTATCTGATCTTCTTCCTGTATACTGAGTAGGGCCAACTCTGGAGAGGGCGCTAAGGACAACTGGAGGCGCTTGTTAATTATTTCAAAAACTGCCGCCCAGAACTGTGCCACTTTGGGGCAGCTCCAGAACATGTGGAAATAAGTGCCGGTATTCATCTGGCATCTACTACAAAGGGAATCTCTCTGGGGGTACAGTCTGTGCAGCCTCTGAGGAGTATAGTACACCCTATGTAGGAACCTGTTTTGGATCAATTTATCCCTGGAGGAGACAACCAGCCTCAAACTATCTTCAAAGCACTCATTCCAATCCTCTCTTTCTAATGTGGGGATATAGTTTTCCTCACCTCCCAGAGCCTCTCCAATTTGGGAGAGTGTAGGCTAAGTAGGGACACGTAGAGGGAAGAGAGAGGCTTAGTCGAGGACTCCTGTGCTAAAAGCTCCTCAATGGGATCCATGGTCAAGGCTATAGGTTCTGGGAACTGGGCCAGAGCTGCATGGCGCAGCTGCCAGTAATGGAAAAACATCCATCTAAACAGCTGAAATTTAATTGTGAGGTCTTGGTATCCTAGCAGAGTCCCCGCCGGCATAATATCACAGAGGACCTTAATCCCATATTTTGCCCAAATCTGTGGATCCGGAACTGTCTGGAAATGTGGAAGACTAGGGTTACCCCATAACAGTTGAAATAATAAACCTGGAAGTTAGGCAGCACTAATCCCCCGCATCGGTAGACATAGAGTAGATCTTACCAACCGGGGAGTAGAGCAGAGCCCCCCCCCCCCCCAAATAAAGGCCCCAATACATCTGTACAGGTCCTTAAAAAAGGCACTCGGAATCCATACTGGGGAGTTCCTAAAGAGGTAATCCAACTTCGGGAGAAATACCATTTTTATGAGGCTGATATGGCCCAGCAGGTTTAACGGCAAGGTCCCCCAGGAGGCGTAGTAGTAAGGTCATAAAATTTCATAAGGTCTCGTATGTGAATGCCTAGATATTTAAATTGATCAACCCACTGCAGCTGAGTATCCGCCACAGTGTCCCATGCCATAGGGTCCAGGGGAAAAAGTACAGATTTTTTCCAATTAATGTGGACACCTGAAAAGTGACCAAATTCGTTGAAGAGGAGTAGGGCAGCCCGCAAGGAAGAATCTGCATCATGAAGATACAGCAGGGTACAGCAGGGTGTTATCTGCATATAGGGACACTTTTTTTCCTCCGGGGAGCCCAATCCGTAATCCATCCAACTGCTGAGAGGCCCTAAGCAAAATCTACAGTGGTTCTAACGCCAAGGCAAAAAGGGAAGGGGAAAGAGGGCACCCCTGATGCGTACCCTGCTGCAGCGGAAACCCATCCGAGACCCTGCCATTAGTCTTTATACAGGCCTTGGGGGCTACATTGTCCATGCTTAGTTGTTTTGTACTGGTAGCAGTGGTTTACCTGCATGTAGCACTGAGCAGGCATAGAGTGTCATTGCCTAGTAATCTATCCTTTTGGAAGCAGTGGAGATTTTTATACTAAAATCTACAGCCCCCTTTAAGGCAAACATTTTTTTTTTGTATTGAAAATAAACAAGTGTTGGCACTAAACATGAGTTACATCTATTAAGCTAATCTATCTGCTGGAATAGCTTCTTTCTGGGCATCATGGGAGATAGTAGAAACATGCTACCACTGACCTGCAGTTTGCTTCTCTCTTTAAATGCTTATAGCAGTTTGTTCAGATGAAAGATCCTTATGCAAGGTGATTTGGCTGTAAAAGTGTGTATTAAAATTCTTGGAAAATAACAAAATAATTGAGTTTCTGCCTCACTAGAAGGGTCATTACCTAGGAAGGAGATTGAGCTGAATAGATGAGAGACAAGCAAAATACTGGCAGTATCAGTCAAATACTTGCACAACATTGCAAAATGAGGCAGATATATTGCTAGAATAGACAGCACTGCAAACAATAGTACTTATTTAAACGGCACTGCTGCTATGCTGTCAAAACATAGACTTACGTAAATCTGTGGTTTTGCTCAGCTCATAATCCTGCCATTTTTATCGGTGCATGATAAATTGTGTAGAATAGGAAAGGCAGCCAAGGGATCAGAATCATATTCTAAGCAGAAGCCAACGTGCTGTGGATTTAATTGAGGAATAATCCTTACAGCAAATGTGCTTACTGTATAGTTGCTTTCTACAGGCTGGGCAAGATAAAGGCACTAGAGAAGATAGGGTACCATTAAATATCATTATACAGGAGAGCCTTATGACTTTCCTGGCTGATAAAATATATTCTCCCAGCAGCGGAGAGCCTGCTACCCAGTTTGGGTCATGAACTTCTCAAATCTGCGTAATTTAATTTCAGTGGATTGCTTGAAGCTGGGAAGAACAGAAACTTTAGAAAAGGGTTTTTAAATATACTTTTTGTATTTAGTTGAGGTCTATAGCAAATAAATAAATACATTTTTATCTAACTTTGCAATCTTGCCCTAAACCCTTTTTTATGAATCTCTTTTTTATGAATCTCTTGAAGAAACGCAGCCCTTGGCAATTCATATGGGTAGTTTGGTACAAATACTTAAAACTTAAGGCATGTAAGGCATAAAATCAAGTTATTCTTCCTTTCATGCCTTAAACTTCACTAGAGTGAATTTTTTCTAATCTGTCTGGCTACAAAGCAATTGGTGTGAATTTCACCAAATATTCTCTGGTTGAGGATCGCTCACTGCCAGTTAAAACACATGGACCTGGAAGATTCACTTGCAGAGAGTGTTTGCTGAATGACAGATTCTCTGCTTTATGAATGTGCCCCCAGTGTCTGCTAAACACATCCCATGAAGACGAAGCAACAGTGCAAGCTGTAATCCATGGGGCAGCAGAACAAGTGTCAGCAGGGAAAATGTACCTTGTCTCTTTTTTTTTGCACTTGTTTATTAAAGTCTACTGCACACTTTCACAATGCTGGCTGTACACAGCATTATACACCTTCTCTACAGGTTCTTGTCTGATATAACCAAGTAAGAATCTGATGGAAGAGAGCAGTGGATCAATGTAGGTTGCGGTTATGCTACGTTTGCCATTGGTCTTTAAAATGTATTTTTTACTGTAAAAACTTTTCAGATGTTATTACTATAAAGCCTCTGTATCCTAAATCCCCTGTAAAAGATTACCATAAAACGCTGCTTTTACTGTATTGGACAGTTAAGCAAACATATTTTCCTCTCTTGTTGCAGCTTGTAGGTTCTTGCCTAATACAGACAAAGCGTTACAAATGTTAATCCAGAATACAGTGCCCTGCCATGGCTTGCTATAATCATCCCATTTCTCATGAAGCAATTTACATGCTGCTATATAGTTGCATCAATGATACTTTTTGAAGGTTGGTGAAAAGTTGATTATTATGTTTAAGCAATTATTGAATTATTCAGTTTAGCACAGGCCATGGAGCAGCAATTAATTCCCTTGCCGCCAGGTAATTTCATGCTGTGAACAGATTATTTTCTATTACAAACTAAATAGTTGTTTCTCCCTTTCTCTGTTAAAATATGCAGTTTTTTCTTAAACTATGACTTGTTAAAAAGGCATTTTTTTTTAAGAGATTCAATTTCCATTTTTATCAGAAAATAGGTGGTATTAATATGCAATTGTGCCTATTAATTATCAATTGAGAATTGAGATGAGCACATTCTTTAGTTCAATATATGCAAAACACAATTATGTAGTATAATATGGCCCTGTGCATTGATTATGATCATAATATGCCCCCATTAGTACAAATTTGCACTACAACCTAATATTGTTATGCATACCCTGAAATTGTTACTGAAAAGTGTTTTGGAATTCATCTTATTTAAGGCGGTTGTAAAGGCAGAGGGGAAAAAAACTCCCCTTTAGCCCCCATAATACATACCTAAGCCCCATCTCGACTTAGTGATGTTGTACAATAGACTCGGCTCTCCCTCCTCATTGGCTGACATGGCAGCGAAGCACCATTGGCTCCCACTGCTGTTAATTAGAGTCAGTGAGCCGATGAGAGAGGGGGCGGGGCTAGGATGCAGCTCTCTGTCTGAATAAACACAGGTATCTGTGGCTCGGGTGCCTCCATAGCAAGCTGCTTGCTGTGGGGGCACTCAACAGGGGAGGAGGGACCTGAGAAGAGGTGCATCTGGGCTGCTCTGTGCAAAACCACTCCACAGAGCATGTAAGTATAACATGTAAAAAAAAAAGAGACTTCAGTATCACGTTAATTATAGTTCTTAAAAGTGGTTTGCTTTTGACTAGTTTAGCGTGGACACAGTAATGGTTTTTTGCTAATTTTAGACAAACATCGTTTTTTTTTTGTTGTTGTTGTTTTTTCAGGTGCTTGATGTCATATTATATATTTTTTTTAAAAGATCTTTTTAATTCTGACATTTGGTAATTCCATGTTGATGAGATGTTGATAAACATAATAAGAAATAATAAGAAATAAAGTAACTTGTAAGTCCCTTTAACTTGTAAGTCCCTTGAAACAGAGTGGGGCAGATGGCAGGTCTGTGTTTTCCATTGTCCATTTATACCCAGCTGCCTCTGATCCAGTCTGCCCAAACGGAAGGGGGTGGCAGTCCTCCTCCATTTTTTTTTTTTTTTTTTATCGGGCCTGATTGGACCAGAAGCTAGTCTGGTGTAAATGGACGCAAGTGCTATTTGAGCCCATTCACTTTGTATGGGCTCAAATTGCACCGCACAAAAAAGGTATCCATTTTGGGTATTGGAGCATTTGCATGAGTACAAGTGAAACTGCTTAGTATTGGCACCCCAATACTGGTATCGGTGCAAACCTATTATTCACCCTTTTGCTGCTAGAACCCTTTTTTGTTGTTTTCTCAAACATGTTAAGATTCACATTTTATTCCTTAAGATTACCTATAAGCCCTAGAAAATATTGTTTTTGAAAGCAAAAGCCCTTCAAAATAAACTGGTGGCAGTTGTGACATGATAATTGCGCTACTGTTTATCAAATCTATATTTTCCAAAATATACACTCAAACAAATCTCCCACACAAAAACAATATAATACCTAATTTTTTGGTTAAAATATAAAAGATGAAGTTGCATCAAGTAAATAGATGATATATAGTAAATGGATATTTCAGTACCCAAAAATACCTGTTGTGATAAGGAGTTGACAGGAATTATGACCCCATTATGTTTTTTTTTCTGGTATTAAACTTTTATTCCTTCTTTTTTTTTGTTCTGCCTTTATTGCTATTACAAGGGGGCTGACAGCATGTGACAGCACAGTGCAGGTTAAGAGTGGCATCCAAGGTCTATTAGACTGATAAAAAATTTGACTGAAAGCATGGGTCCAATTTTTAAGTCAATTATACATGCTAGAAAAAGAAAACTAGTGCAGCATCTAAAGACCAGCTCAAGATTCAAAGATGTACTATCAATTTTATGTTAAGTGCTTGCCGACCATTGGCACGATTGCACAAATCACTGTAGCTATATGTTGGCTCTTGAAGACGCTATAGCAGGCACGGAGGTGTCCCCGGAGCTGATGCACGTGCCCGGCAGGTGCAATTTCCGCTGGGCACCCGTGATCGCTCATGACAGAATGAGAATGGGGATCTGTGGGTGTGTAAACACACAAATCCCAGTTCTGTCAGGAGAGTAGAACAGATCGTGTGTTCCTACTAAGTAGGAATGCTATGTCTCCTCCCCTAGTCAGTCACATCCCTCCACAGTTAGAAACACACCTAGGGAACACAACTAACCCCTTGATCGCCCCCTAGTGTTAACCCCCTTCCCTGCCAGTGACATGTATACAGTGATTAGTGGCTATTTTAAGCTCTGATTGCTGTATAAATGTCAATGATCCCAAAAAAGTGTCCTGGTAAAAAATCGCAGATCACTGCCATTACTAGTAAAAAAAATTTAAAAAAATGACAAAGTATCCCCATTTTGTAGACGCTATAACTTTTGATCAAACCAATATACACTTATTGCAATTTTTTTACCAAAAATATGTAGAATACATATCGGCCTAAACTGATGAAGAAATTAGTTTTTTTACATTTTTTGGGAGGGTAATTAGTATTGCAAAAAGTACAAAATATTGTTTTTTTTCTTTTTTTTTTCAAAATTGATGCTGTTTTTTTGTTTGTAGCACAAAAAGAAAAAAACGCAGAGGTGATCAAATACCACCAAATGAAAGCTCTATTTGTGGGGAAAAAGGGACATCAATTTTGTTTGGGTACAACGTCACACAACTGCGCAATTGTCAGTTAAATCGACGCTGTGCTGAATCACAAAAAATGGCCTGGTCAGGAAGGGGGAAAATCCTTCCGAGGTGGTTAAATAGTAAATGTTAAAAAAAAAAGAAAAAACTTTTGCGAGTCAGTAACCCTCATGATCTTAAAGGCTTCAGACTTGCATGTAATTTGCATCCAAAGATAGAAGCGTGAGTCACACTTCCAAGCTTTTACACTGTGTTCAGCAAATGGCCATGTTAAAAAGTGACAAGGGCATATGTATCTATTGAACTGAATTAATTTCTGGGTGTAGTTCATTCATCTCATGATCTTAGGTTGTCATGTTCTATTTCCTTTACCTGATTTGCCTATATATGGAGTAATAATCCTTTCTTCAACCTTTGGCTTCACAGTGTGCGCATGATACCTAATTTATTTTATTTTTTATTTTATTTTAATGAGGCATGCTGCAGATATCTTAATATTTACCAAGCGTTTTTAAACATTTTCATGCCTATCCAGTCACCTGCCATGTTTACAGTGTTTGAAGTGGAAACAAATGGATACCTATTCCAGAATGGGGTAAGTTGGCAATGAACCAAAAGGTAGAACAGACAAGAAACCTTAGATAAACTTTTGAGTTATGTGGTGTGGGACAGTACAGTAAAATAGATACTCGAAAGATAATATAGGCATTTCTGAAAAATAATTTTGCAATAGATGTGGTGAAAGCAAAAATGTGAGGCTGACAGTTTCCCATAGAAGAAAGCCATAAGAAGTCCCATTTACAGTTTGCGAGAAGCCATGTGGGGGACACAGCAAACATCTGGAAGAAGGTGCTCTGGTCAGAGTCCAAAATTGAACTTATTGGCCTTAAAGCAAAAAGCTATATATGTCATGTAAAACTAACACTGCGCATAACTCTGAACACACCATCCCCACCGTGAAATATGGTGGTGGCATTACCATTGTTGGGATGCTTTTCTTCAGCAGAGACAGGGAAGCTGGTCAGAGTTGATGGGAGGATGGATGGAGCCAAATACAGGACAATCTTAGAAGAAAACATGTTAGGGCCGGTTCACACTGCGGGCGATGCGAGGCGTCACGACTCGCCTCGCCTCGATCTGACAAGTCGCCCCCGTTCTGTACAATGGAACCGTTCTGAGAGGAGCGACTCGAGTCGCTCCGACTCAGAAAAAAGGTTCCTGTACTACTTTCGGGCGACCTCGGGGCGACTTGCATTGACTTCTATACAGAAGTCATCTGCAAGTTGCCGCTGAGGTCGCGGCGAGGCAAGTCGGTGTTGCCTCGCATCGCCTGCAGTGTGAACCGGCCCTTAGAGTCTGCAAAACACTTGAGACTGGGGAGGAGGTTCACCTTCCAGCAGAACCATGGCCCTAAACATGCAGCCACAGCTACAGTGGAATGGATTTGATCAAAGCATATTCATGTGTTATGCCCTGTACACATGGTCAGACATTCTGACGGATTTTGGCCCATACTTCTCTTGCATACAAAGTTATCAGAAAATCCGATCGTTCAGAACGAGGTGACGTAAAAAACATACGTCGGCACTATAAAGAGGCCAGTAGCCAATAGCTTTTGTCTCAGAATTTATTCTGAGCATGCGTGGCACTTTGTCCGTCAGAATTGTCTACACATGATCGCAATTTAA
This sequence comes from Lithobates pipiens, assembly GCF_037356315.1. Lineage (NCBI taxonomy): Eukaryota > Metazoa > Chordata > Amphibia > Anura > Ranidae > Lithobates > Lithobates pipiens. The sequence continues at coordinate 186,545,936 of NW_027507758.1, forward strand.
ACAATTGGATTTTGTTGTCGGAAAATTTTAAAGCCAGGTCTCAAACTTTGTGTGTCAGAAATTCCGACGGAAAAAGTCAGATGGAGCCCACACACAATCGGATTATCCGACAACACGATCCGATCGGACATTTTCCGTCGGAAAGTCAGACCGTGTGTACAGGGCATTAGAATGGCCCAGTCAAAGTCCAGACCTAAATCCAATTGAGAATCAGTAGCAAGACTTGAAAGCTGCTGTTCGCAGACACTCTCCATCCAATCTGACAGAGGTTGAGCTATTTTGCAAAGAAGAATGAGCAAAAATTTCCCTCTCTAGATGTGCAAAGCTGGTAGAGACATATCCAAAAATACTTGCAGCTGTAATTGCAGTGAAAGGGGGTTCTACAAAGTATTGACCCAGGGTGGCTGAATACAAAAGCACGCCACACTTTTCAGATGTTTATTTGAAAAAAATATTGAAAAATATTTATCATTCTCCTTCCACTTCACAATTATGTGCCATTTTGTGTTGGTCTAGCAGATAAAATCTCAATACAATACAGTTAAATTTTTGTTTGTAACATGACAAAATATGGAACATTTCAAGGGGTATGAATACTTTTTCAAGGCACTTTAACAGATGCAAAGACTGGAAAATTTAGCCACCTGGCTAGCCGTTGTTAGCTATATGTATTGTCACTGTAAATAAAGAATACAAAAAAACATATCGTTTATGAAATCAGAGACCCTGGATAATAAAACGGTGGTAGTTCCAAATTTCTATGTAACACAATATTAATGCAACAGTCTATCGTGCACAAATTTTCATGGTAAAAATACACTTGTGTTAATTTTATGGTACACATATACAATATAGAAGATAATGCTGCGCAGAGTAAATAGATGCCAAACATGTTAAGCCCTAGACTTGCGCACGCCTGTGAAATTGCAACAAATTTCGGTACCTAGAATTTTCCATAGAGGATGCTTTAAAAGTACCTACAGGTCATCAGTTTAAGGTTAACCATGAATATTGGTGCTAGAATTATTGCTCTCACTCCAACACGTGCAGCAATATGTCATGGGTAATCAATTTTTTCATACATGGCCATACCTGGCATTTATGTTTATGTTCATATGTGCATGTATATGGGTCAGGTGGGCTCAAAAGTATTTTTTGGGGGGTTAAAGTGGTTGTAAAGGCAAAGGAATTTTTACTTTAAAGAATAAATTCACCTTTGGAACATGTATGTTTTACCTGTATTTAGGGGGGAACATGTAACATGTTCCAGCTTCTGTCTTTGATGCCCCCTCAGTGTGACAGCGGTGTGGTTCTTTTCCCTGCACCCTCTGGTACTTTTTTTTAAAAAGCATGGCTGTGAATAAATAAACTACAAATACCATCGCCAATATGGCAGACAGCTTTGTTTTTGTATGATCCGTGGACATGCTGAGCAGCACACCCATAGTTTATACCTTTCATGCCTAAGCCTATTTCTGACATTTGTTGCTTACAAGTTAAAATCTGTATTCTTTGCTAGAATTACTTAGAACCCCCAAACATTATATATATATATATATATATATATATATATATATATATATATATATATATATATATTTAGCAGAGGATCTAGAGAATAAAATGGTGACTGTTGCAATATTTTATGTCATACTGTGTATTTGCACATCATTTGATCCTTCAAACGCAATTTTTTGGGGAAAAAAGAGACTTTCTTGAATTAAAAAGAAACTGAACAATAAAGTTAGCCCAATTTTTTTGTATAATGTGAAAGATGATACGCTGAGTAAAAAAATACCTAACATGTCATGGACTGGTGACAAACTATGTTACCTAAAAATCTCCATAGGCGACACTTAAAAAAAAAAAAGAATGGTTATCAGGTTAGAGTTACAGAGGAGGTCTAGTGCAGGGGTCTCAAACTGTTGGCCCTCCAGCTGTTGCAGAACTACAACTCCCATGAGGCATTGCAAGGCTGACAGTTACAAGCATGAATCCCATAGGGCGAGGCATGATGGGACTTGTAGTTCCGCAACAGCTGGAGGGCCACCAGTTTGAGACCCCTGGTCTAGTGCAAGAATTATTGCTCTTGCTCTGGCGATTGCAGCAATACCTCACATGTTTGATTTTAACATTGTTTACATATGCGGGCATGACTTACAGGTGCGTTTTCTTTGCTGCATGAGCAGCAATGTCTCTCTAAAAAAAATGTCACAAGGAATGTAAACATCCCTTGTGACAGTAATAGGTGGTGACAGGTACTCTTTATGGAGGGATTGGGGGTATAAAGTCCTTTGGACGAGAAGGCCTGCCTTGGCGTTATAGTAAGGTTGAATAAAGACACCAGTCCATCCAGTTCAACCTGAGTGAGTGTGGGTGCGTGTCTACAATTATTCCTATTTATTTAAGGTACCCAGATAGTGCTGTCAATTTACGCAGCACTCCACACATACATCGCACACTCACATCAGTGCTTACCTTCAAGGAACCCACAATCCAAGGTCCCCAACTCACATTCATATACTAGGGCAAATTTTGGACAGAAGCCAATTACCCTACCAGCATGTCTTTGGATTGTGGGAGGAAACCGGTGTACCCACAGGAAACCCACGCAGGAGCAGAGAGAACATGCAAACTCCAGGCAGGTAGTGTCATGGCTGTCATGGATTCAAACCAGCGACCCCTTTTACTGCTAGGCAAGAGTGCTACCCACTACACCACTGTGCCACCCTTTGCACTTCAAAGTATTCAGATCGCCAAAAACGGTGCTTCTGAATACTGTTTTTTTTTTAATTGCCGCCATTAGCAGCTGAGTAAACCAGAATTTACTTTGTGACATCGCTTCCGTGTTTACACATAGGAGACTGGAAGGAAGCTGTTTACGGTTTCCTTCCAGTTCCAATCTAGGCGGCAGAAGTGCAGCATCGTGGCTCAGGTCTCCCAGTGGCATGGGAGGCCCGAGAAGAGCAGCAGGAGGGGGGGGGGGGGGACATCCCCTCCTCCGGGATAACAGCCGTCTGGCTTTTAGCCACATTTATTGTTATCCCTAAAAAGCCAACCGCCCACTCTAAAAATGGTACTGGGATGATGCCTGTCGGGGCTAAGGGGTTATTCACGCTGCCTTTAGCTCTGAAAATGGCAGTCCATACAGTGGTATTGACAACAGAGCTGCAAACAGTATGTGCAGGAGCCTGACGTTGCAATACTTTTCAGGGTGATGTTTTAAAAAAAATAAAACTGCACAAAATATGTGCATTTAATATTTTAATTGGAAAGGTGAACTTAGCCTTTAATGAATTCTCTGCAATAAGGTAAAAAAAAAACCTGATCTCAATCCAGTGCTGTGCCACAAGACCAGTGGCTCTCTGCTCTCTCCTCTCTGGACATGGAGGCACCAGTGGGAGCCGGCGAGGCAAGAGCAGTGTGGGGCTGAGTTGCACTGTGTGTGTTAATGGACACACATAGCCCAGATCGGGGTTGGGGGCACTTAAAAAGGGGGAGTAGCTAAGAACATTGGTAGGATACCCCAGAAAAGGAGGATCGGGGTTGCTGTATACAAACCATTTACAATCAAATAAGTGCAGCGCTAAAAATGCAGTGAATAATCAGCCAAAAATAAAAAACAACATAAAACATCAAATAATGATAAAACATAGAGTGCATTGTGATAACAAATCATTGAGTCTATTAAAGCATCTCTATTGAAAAGAACTGCAAAAAGTCACAACGTGCATCAGACATAAGGTGGAAGTTGGCATCTCATGAAAAGGACATTCCACCAAAAAATATGGTCTGTAGGCTCTCTGCTGTGATATCACTCCACCAGTTTATAATGCACTCACCAGAAGATGAATAAAGATGAGCATTGTATTATAAAACACACACAGAGGTAGATCTCAGCCTTGGTCTTGCATCAATGAAGTTGCAGCAAGTAGCACTGCGTACCCCCTCAGTGAGGTTGAACTGTGTAAAAAAGCTCACCAAGAGCCAAGAATGTAACTTTTAGAGGACATTCTGCAAACAACCACCTACAATACTAAAGGGAAAGCAGTAACCTGCAAATTAAGGCCTATACAGTATTATATGCATTGACATGCTCAGCTTAGTTTGAATTGAGTCCTTGAGATGCATTTATTCAGAAAACAGTTTTTAGAATAATTTTTCTACTGATGTTTCTGGAGGAGCCCAAAAACAGCCCTTAGGGAGTTACCCAACATTCTTGGTTCAAATGTGCATCTATTGCTGAAACATGTATTAAGCTTTTTTTGGGCTTTCAAAATTTATCAATGTGTTCACATACCTAATCATAAGGACCTAAAACAAAAATTCAAGGTACAGGATATTTTTCCAGCGCTGTCAAAATATGTTGCTACCTTGCACCTTTAATACTCTGACTCTCAAATTCACAGCGTGCCTCTTGTATGAAAGAAGAACCTTTTTCTGCCTGAAATTAAATAAAAAGTTTTGGCCTCGAGTTTTCTTTGATAGAGATGGGAAGAGCTTGAAAATGTTACAGCATTTTATTACTGCCTTTGCCCCACAGGTGGTTCCCACTTGCTCACTACTTATAGGTTTCCTTATGAACTGAAGCAGAGTTTAGCTATACACCAAGATGTGCTTTACTTCTAGGCCATAAATTTAATGGCAGCTTCTCTAAATAGTCAGGAGGTCTAGGTTCCTCATGTGACTAGCTACTTAAAATAGCATCAAGGTTATATAGGTATGTTTAAGATGAATATGGGTAAGTGAATGCCAAACGCTTAGTACAGTAATTGTATGGTGTTCTTCGGACACCAAAGAGTATTTGAACCCAGGTGAAGCTAGGCTGCCCAATATTGTAAGTATGGCCTTTTAATAGATACATACCTGCATTGGTATTTGTTACAAGGGCCTAGAGTCCATCTTTAGGTGGAAATGGTTGAGATAATTGTTAGGGTACAGTTAGGCCGCGTACACACGGGCGGACTGTTCGCCCAACTTTGTCCGCTGAACAGTGTTTCAGCGGACAGTCCGCTCGTGTGTGGGCTTTAGCGGACAGTTTCAGCGGACTGTTTGACGAACAAAGTCTTACGGAATTTCCGTAAAACTGTTCGCTGAAACTTGGTTTCAGCGGACAGTCCGCCCGTGTGTGGGCCAGTCCGCTGTACTTTCGAAATGAGCGGACTGTTCCCGCCCGGAGAAAAGTCTGCTCATTTCGAGCGCGTCTCCAGGTAGGCGGGGCCCGCGAAGGAGACGTCGCGGGCTCCGCCGCCTGGTATGGACTTAAAGGGGAACCCCAACACCGAAAAAAATTGGCGTAGGGGTCCCCCCAAAGTCCACAACAGACCCTTGTCCGAGCACGCTACCCGGCCGGCCAGGAAAGGGGGGCGAGCGAGCGCGCCCCCCCTCCTGAGCCGTACCAGGCCGCGTGCCCTCAACATGGGGGGTGCCTTGGGGAAGGGGGGGCCGCGCGGCCCCCCCACCCCAAAGCACCTTGTCCCCATGTTGATGAGGACAAGGGCCTCTTCCCGACAACCCTGGCCGTTGGTTGTCTGGGTCTGCGGGCTGGGGGCTTATCGGAATCCGGGAGCCCCCTTTAATAAGGGGGCCCCCGGATACCGGCCCCCCACCCTATGTGAATGAGTATGGGGTACAATGTACCCTTACACATTCACCTGTAAAATAAAAGTACCCAAAAAAAAACACAACACACGAGATAAAATATTTTATTGCACAGCTCCGGGGGTCTTCCGTCTTTGGGGGTCTTCTCGCCGGACTCCTCCGCTATCTTCTTGTAGCTCTTTTGCTAGCGGAGGAGTCCGGCTTTCTTCCTCCCCGCCGCCGGCCTCTTCTCCCGACTTCGGGGGTCTTGTCCCCCTCTTCGGTTCTTCTGCCGCGCCTTCTTATAGCTCTTTTGCAGGCGGTGGCCCGGTCTTCTGTCGCCGTCGCCTTCCGTTCTTCTTCTTCTTCTTCTTCTTCTTCTCCAGGAGATGTTGACACGTCGCTCTCTCCGGCCAGAATGCCAGAGCCGCGCTGCGAGGCCACTTATATAGTGACAATGGGGCGGTGTCACATGGTATATGTCACATGGGTTGGTCACATGGTGACCCCGCCCCCTTACGATGTCATAGTCCCCATGTGACATCAACCCATGTGACCAACCCATGTGACCTATACCATGTGACACCGCCCCATTGTCACTATATAAGTGGCCGCGCAGCGCGGCTCTGGCATTCCGGCCGGAGAGAGCGACGTGTCAACATCTCCTGGAGAAGAAGAAGAAGAAGAACGGAAGGCGACGGCGACAGCGGTGACAGAAGACCGGGCCACCGCCTGCAAAAGAGCTATAAGAAGGCGCGGTGGCCCGGCAGAAGAACCGAAGAGGGGGACAAGACCCCCGAAGTCGGGAGAAGAGGCCGGCGGTGGGGAGGAAGAAAGCCGGACTCCTCCGCTAGCAAAAGAGCTACAAGAAGATAGCGGAGGAGTCCGGCGAGAAGACCCCCGAAGACGGAAGACCCCCGGAGCTGTGCAATAAAATATTTTATCTCGTGTGTTGTGTTTTTTTTTGGGTACTTTTATTTTACAGGTGAATGGGTAGGGGTACATTGTACCCCATACTCATTCACATAGGGTGGGGGGCCGGTATCCGGGGGCCCCCTTATTAAAGGGGGCTCCCGGATTCCGATAAGCCCCCCGCCCGCAGACCCCGACAACCAACGGCCAGGGTTGTCGGGAAGAGGCCCTTGTCCTCATCAACATGGGGACAAGGTGCTTTGGGGTGGGGGGGCCGCGCGGCCCCCCCTTCCCCAAGGCACCCCCCATGTTGAGGGCACGCGGCCTGGTACGGCTCAGGAGGGGGGCGCGCTCGCTCGCCCCCCTTTCCTGGCCGGCCGGGTAGCGTGCTCGGACAAGGGTCTGTTGTGGACTTTGGGGGGACCCCCACGCCGATTTTTTTCGGTGTTGGAGTACCCCTTTAAGTCCATTCCAGGCGGCGGAGCCCGCGACGTCTCCATCGCGGGCCCCGCCTACCTTGACACGCGCTCGAAATGAGCGGACTGTCCTCGTGTGTGGGCGAGTCCGTTCATTTCAAAAGTTGCGCGGACTTAGTCCGCTCAAAAAGTGCCGTGTGTGGGCAAGTTCGTTCATTCAAAAGTTTGAGCGGACTGTTTGACGAACTTAGTTTCGGCAGACAAGTCCGCCCGTGTGTACGCCGCCTTAAAGGTTTCATTTATAGAGCTGTTAGGGTTCAGGTAGGAGGAGGTTTAGATGTTCGGGTGAAATTTATCATAGAGATAAATTAGAGGTTAGCACTATACTTGGCTTCTGTGCTAAGAACATTTTTGCTAGGTTTCTCTCATTAAAATGGATATAACTTGAAACAGGCACTGCTCTGACTATACCAATGGCTTTTTGTTTTCGTCGACTGTACCCGTAATAAATGTGTCCGCTGAAAAGGATTCATACTGAACCTAAATTCTGAATGCGCAGAACAGCTAGAATGTGAGGATAGTACACATACTTCTCAGTCTGATGACGCCTTCAACCAACATAGAGAATATGGCCGCGTACACACGCGCGGACTGTTCGCCCAACTTTGTCCGCTGAACAGTGTTTGGGCGGACAGTCCGCTCGTGTGTGGGCTTTCAGCGGACAGTTTCAGCGGACAGTTTGACGAACAAGGTTTTACGGAATTTCCGAAAAACTGTCCGCTGAAACCTTGTTTCAGCGAACAGTCCGCTCGTGTGTAGGCTTGTTCGTCAAACTAAGTTCCGCGCATGCTCAGAAAGGATTTACACGCCGAAAGTTATAATGCAGTGTATAGGACGTCGTATTTTTCGTCCCGTCGTACGTGCCGTTCACGTCATCGCGCACGGTTTCAGCAAACTGTTCGTCCGTCGTGTGTGGCCATGTCCGTCCATGCTAATTTTGAGCGGACTGTTTGCCGAAACTGTTTGACGGACAAAGTTGGGCGAACAGTCCGCGCGTGTGTACGCGGCCTATAAGCCCATATCAGCTCTGTAATCAATTCAGATGTCTAAGGGGACAGATATGACTCATTATTTCAGAAGTGATAACCGAATACTTGAATGGGTGTTTTTTTTCCCCAGTTTTGACAGTCAGGAAATTTGTTAGATTTGTGGTAGAAAAATGCAGCTCAGGACTGTATGATACAAACCTACCTTTAGAGCCTAAAGAATTCACTGGCAACCTTAAATAGTATAATGAAAGTTACAGTGATGGCGTTATACTTAAAATACATACATAATTATTGCTATAATTATAGTCCAATTAATCTTAGGAGCTGCACTAAAATCGTATGGCCTTTTCATTTCTTTGCTCTGTGTCAGAGTACTTGCAGTGTACAAGTTTCCATTTAAATGAAATAATTATTCATGTTATTTTTCAATTTCACATAGGCACCGGGGTTAATTACCAACAAAGGACATACATTTAAATATTCAGTCAACCATTGCATTGCTCAGCAATTCAGTTAGATTGATTGATCAGGGACAATTGAAACAGAGATGTGACTTCTTTTTTATGGACTACTGAACATTTGTTCTTTGTTAGTAAATAACCTCTCTGCTGGTCTTTTACTGCTCTGTTATCACTGCTGAATTGAGCCTGTATTAAAAGAATATGGGCTGCAAATATTGTTTTGCATTATAATGTTCACACGTTCTGTCACGTATTTCATTACACACCATTATACAGCATAATTCACATCTTTATGACATAGCAAAAAGGCATTGCAAATGTTTACTGTTAAACTCCAATTCAGTTGTAGTTTGATTTTTTTGCAACTATAAACACATTTTTTTTCAGCAATGTTTTTTAAATCAGTCTGCAGATAATCATACATCCCATGAATCACAATTGTGGGTCCTTCTTTTTCTCTACCAGTGGATTGGTGCTGTTAATTTTCAGGTTAATTTTTTTTTTCTATAGTTTTCACATTTTTACAAGCTTGATCTTACATGTTTTCTTACTGTGTTACATGTAGAGACTTATAGATGAGCCAAAACAATGAACTTTTCATGGCTCAGTGCAATTACTCTATCTCCAATAAGATATTAGCAAAATAGGGAGCTAAGTATTTTCAAAGAGCTTCCTGACTTTGTTTTGCATTGTGAGAATCGACAACCATTGTATTGTACGATGAAACATTAAAAGTATCTGTAGATCGAGGTGGCAACCAGCAAGTGCCCATTCACACTCCACAAGGTAGCAAAAAAGCAAGAAGTCACATACCAATGAAATCGGATATATATATGAAAGTGAAAAGTGAATTAACATGGAGATCGTATTCTGCAGCCCCACCTAGCACCACCCCTCTCAAACATGTTTCACCCAAAGCCAGCTTGATCACAGAGATTCCCAGTTTATTAAAGCTGAATACCAACTTTATTGGTGTGTGACTTCATGCTTTCTCCTTGCTGTATACGAGAAAGCAGAGCATACTTATGTTGTTTGCAAATATGGCAATCAGCGTGTACACGTGTATTATTGCAAATTATACATAAAAATGTGTAACAAACCCCTTCCCACCAAGTGTATGCAGATAGGCGGCCTCACAAAGTGGGTCTTTATCCATGGGGTCACGTATACTGTCAGTGACCACTTGGGGGTCTCATACAAACTATCACCTGATCACTGTGATAGCTTCTGATGGGCTATCACAGTGATCAGTTTCTCTACAACCCGCCCCTGTGTTTTCTCCGCTTGAATGGAGAATAGATATATTGTATATTTTTTCCTTGCTAGAGGAGAAAATTGTTAACAAAGTGTGTGTGGAAAAAAAATATGTTAATACATAAAGGTTTGAGGAAGTTTTTTTTTTTTTTTTTTAATAGACACCCTTCCTGCCCAAGCCACTTTTTTAGCTTTCAGCACTGTCGCACTTTGAATGACAATTGCGCAGTCATGCTACACTGTACCCAAACAAACATTTTATCATTTTGTTCCCACAAATAGAGCTTTTTTTTTTTGGGTGGTATTTGATCACTGCTGGGGTTTTTCTTTTTTGAAATTTAGAAAAAAAAAAGTTTTTCTTTGTTTCTGCTATTTAATTTTGTAAATAAGTATGTTTTCTCCTTCAATGACGGCACTGATGAGGTGGCACTAATGAGGTGGCACTGATGGGCATCGAAAAGTGGCACTGATAGCTGGCACTGGTATGCAGCACTGATGGGCATTGATAGGCGGCACTGATGGGCAATCATAGGCGGCACTGATGGGCAGCACTGATGGATACTTATAGGTGGCACTGGGCACTGATAGGTGGGCACTGATGGACACTAATGGGTGGCACTGCTGGGCACCACTGATCTGGCAGGCATTTATGATGGACACTGACTGGCACAATTTGTGGGCACTGGCATATATTGGGCACACTGTGGCATTCCTGGTGGCCATGGAGGACATACCTGGCCATCCATGTGTTGGAGGCCTCCCTGGTGATCCTGTGTGGGCATCCACAGGGGGAGGCTGGGCTGTTAAAAAATCGGCACAGACTCTCCTGTCAGGAGAGCCGCCGATCCATTCTCCTCTACTCACATCTGTCAGACGCGAGTGAGAAAAAGCTGGCAAACGGTTTACATCATGATCAGCCGCTGCTAAGTTTGATCACGTTGTTGGAGGCTCTTTACCGAGACCGATGTAGCGGTGTGTCAGCCTGACACACTACACCACAGATCACCGCAATGCACGCCTCCAAGGGCATGCATCAGCAGTTATCCTAACTGAACCACTGCCCAGCTGTCATTCTGCTATAGGCTGGATGGGAAGTGGTTAAACAAACATTATGATTAAGGCTCCATGCACACTAGCTTTCTTTTAAGCACCTAGAAGCTGTTATAAGCATTTTGTTCTGTTCCTAGAAGTTAAATAGTGTTATCTTATGTGTCCATGTGCACTACTTTGGGCTATTGGTGTTTTTAGAGCTTCAGCATGTAGGAGCAGAAAAATAAATGTTGTTTTTTTTGAGCGTTTTTACATCAGAAAAAGCTTTTTTCAAGCTTTTATTTTTTTTTATTTTTCTTCATGTACTGTAAAAAGGCTAATAAAACAATGGCGCTCCTAAAAGCTACTGAAACATTAATACAAGCCGGAACAAAAATGCTTTCATTCAGATTTTTTTGACATTCTAAAGAATGCTAGTGTTGGGAAATAAGCCAGGCACACACTATTAATTTTTTTTTCGTTCAACCCTACTATTTGGGTGGAAAAAAACATCCGCTCTGGTCGGAGACACTGTACTAACCATGTAACCATGCAAGGTTACTTCAGTGATCTCCTCCGCTAACCTCCAGAACGCTCCAATTAGCGCACACTGCCATTGGCCTGAGAGTGCTGATCTTAAGTTGGATGCTGTTTTTTCAGCATGCACGTCCGACAGAAGTCAGCCAGCTTCTGTCGGAAAGACAGACATGCACATGGGCTGAATGTCGGCCATTTTTATTTTTGGCAAAATCAAATCAAATTTACTTGGGTTCCTAAATAGTGTTATTATTTGCAGATCAGTCTGTTCTATGTGTATATTTGCTGACAGAGTAATTGTTGTTTGCAGGGACATAGAAATTGTTAAGCTATATCTACCTTAAAGCTGATATCCATGTCCACTGTCCCTTTAACGTATATGTTAGGATCAATCTGGCCTAAACAAACTATTTTGTACACTAACAAAGGTGCCCACTGGAGGCACTGTGTAAACTGTATGTCAGGGGTGCCCAACCAGTGGCCCGGGGGCTGTATGTGGCCCACTACCTCCTTCTATGGGATGGCGGATTGGCAAGCCCAGATCATGGGTGGCAGGCCCGTCATCCCAGAGCATTTGTGTTGTTAATGAAGCTGGCAAAGCAAGCAGCTGTGGAGCAGAGCTGTATAAGCTGATGATTCCTGTATAGTGCCATCCCCTGCCGCAGACGGAGTGATACCAAATGCGCTCTGCCTGGGACAGCAACAGCAGGGGATACCTGAATGGAAGACTGTTATTAAAGGTGAGTTTATTACTAAAATTGCAGTTTATATATGGGCATATCTGCGCAGTGGTTACTGGGCTGCTTTAAAACTGATCCACAGGTGCAGTGCACCTTCAGGTTACCTGCAGTGAGGCATAGGCTTCTGTTATTACCTGCGGGTTTGGTGCTCTTTTAGAAAGTGCGCCACACCTGCAGGATATAATATAAGTCTATGGCAAAGTGTAGCTAACCCGCAGGAAAGACACAGGTGCACTGCTCTGCATTAGTGTGAAAGGCCCGTTTCACACAATCGGTCCGACCCAATCGGACCCTCCAGTCACCTATATGAAATGGCAGATGTAAACAGATTTGCGTTCTTTTACACCCGCCTACCTCCAATCTGATTCGCTAAAAAAAACACAAACCGAATGGGATCCCCTTCCATCTGTATGGATCGGAGGGCCCATAGAGTAGGGTGGGCAGTATCCGTGTCCGCTCTGCACAGACCTGTCATCCACCTGCTCATTGTGGCCCGCGACCGGTTACCAAGTCGCTTAAGTGGCCCTCGCTCTTCAAAAGGTTGGGCACCCCTGATGTTCTAATAAATTTATGGAGAAATTGACAACTTTGGAAAATATAGCGCTACTCCTCTCGTTGCTATTGAAAAAGTTCCCTGTGGTCCTCCACGCCCCTACTATCTTTTCTACATTAAAATTTTGAAAACCGGGGTGGGATTTTTGGTGCAGACTGGTGTATCAGGTATAGTCTTGGGTAAGGCCTTTGGCCTTTACGGTACAGAAGGGGAGAAGCCGTAGTGGGAGAGGCTCCTTACTATGGAGCAGGGGAGAGAATAGCTTGGACAACGCTGTGAGATTGGATATTCCTCTTCCGTAGCTCCATAGGTTAATGTATCACTTGAGCATGTTGTATATCTCACCCGTTGCCGCTTTGGTCTATTTTTATGATGATCTGTTTATTGTACCAGTTTATTGTTTTGCGCCATGTTTCTCTACCCTTTGAATAAAGAATAAAATTTGAAAAAATAAAAAGTTCCCTTTGTGCCATCCTGGGTACCAGACTTTGCTATAAACATAGAAATGGAAATAATTGTGTGCAAAGCTAGAGAGAATATTTCCCTTGACTTCCCAGCAGAGGTGTAGAGACAAATGTAAAAACATCATAATCTCCCCTACATTATTCTATAGCCAACGTTCCTGAGAGTAGTAGCAAGGGAAGATGCTTTTTTTTTTTGCTTTTTTTTTTGTTTTTTTCTTACAGATCACAATGAATGCCACCTAAATCCAGGATAACAATCTTCATTGTGCTTCTGTCATACCAGTGTTGCTACTGCCCACCACTATTGTTCTTTTCTCCTAATCAAGGCAGATGCTGAACCTCAAAGATGATTTCCAGGCGTAGCATATTTTTACATAGTTACAGCTTGGACCAATGAATCTATATATATATATATATATATATACCATAACTGGCCCTGCATGTGGAAGCTCAAAATCAAAATCACTCCACTTGCTTCTGAGCCCCATATTCAACGTCTGTCACTGTCTCTTTACCTCGTCCAATCAAAGAATGCTTAGTATTCATTCAGAACATGCAAAGAATTCTCTGAATGGCACTCATGCCAAGCAGTAGAGTAGACCTTCCGTGTTCACAATGCATCAGGCCGGCCACTTGCCATGAGACCCGGAAGCAAGTAGAGATACATCGTTATATCTGCCCAATTTGAACTAATGTAATTGTTAAAATATATCATGCATGAAATTATTCTTTAATGCTGAATTTGGCTCATAATTTCTTAGAATTATACTTGCTCCAAACATCTGCTTTACACCTCTGACTGTTTACCCCAAAAGCAAGCAATCCATGGGGACACCTCCTTTCTCTAGCACAGAGCAGGTGAGTGATACGCCCAGATGTACATGTTTCCCAATGAAACCGTGTACAGGGTGGGTGTGTCCATTCTTTCTATTATGTGCAGTGTATGATGTCAATGATGACCCTCCCCCTGCCTGGTGAGAAATACCTTCTGGTATGTGTACTTTGGAAAGCTCTGGAGGGGAGAAGGCTGCAATAAACAGGTATAGCTATTGGGTGGATTTTCTTTGTCACTGTATATATTACCTGAGTTTAGTCACTTCAGTGTGCTTACAGTATATAAGAGATTATTATCACTTTAAATATTTTAAAACTCTCAGGGTGTAATTTTAACTTCCACGAAATAGATTCTTTCAATATCTTCAACATTGGCACACCCTGTCTGTACAGTCAAAGCCCTCCTAGTTTATTTGACTTGGTGACCTGGTCATCAACAATGAAAGGCCTTCTTTTTACTGTGAGTCAGGAGTATTATCAATAATCAGCTAACCCGTGAAACAAAAGGGGAGAAACACTTGTGTATATGTTGACTGATGATCAGTTGTCATCTATCTTAGAGGCTCTGCTGGTTGTGTCCTTCTCACATTCTCAAAAACCCACCCAACAGTTTATATTATACAGAATCTACAGCACCCCACAATTAAGGTGGAGTTTCACCCTCTCAATCAACATTGACTATTTGTAATCCTTATGCTGCTAGCATTACTAAATAGATGAAAAGTATTTCATATTTATTTTTTATTTTTTTTATTTATTATTTTACAATTGTTCAGTTACTTCCTGGTTTCTAGGGCTTGGTAAATGATGTAATACATTACAGGATAAAAGTAAATATTTTAGAGCTCTTTCACGTTGGGCGTGTCAGCGCTTTTAACCCCCATTAGCGTCCCAAAAAGGTTTAAAAGCTCCGCTGCAACAGGGCTTTGTCAGCGCTTCGGCGGCACTTCCCATTGATTTCAATCAGCAGGGGAGCTTTAGGAGCGGTATATACACTGCTGCTAAAGTGCCTCAAAGATGCTGCTTGCAGGACATTTTTTTGACGTCCTGCCAGTGCACTGCTCCAGTGTGAAAGCACTCCCAGTGTGAAAGCACTCAGGCTTTCACATTGGAGTGACAGGAGAGGCGCTTTGCAGGTGTTATTTTTAGCGCTATAGCACCTGTAAAGCTCCTCAGTGTAAAAGGGGTCTTAGACTTTAGAACCACATTTAATATGATCTTAGACATAATCCGACTGTACAGGTGTCAACCAAATTCATTAATAAAAATGTTAGCTGCTGTTAATAGAGGTTTACACAGTAATTTTGTAGCTGACCTTATGTTTATCAGAGCTGATGGGTGGCAAAGAGATCCCATTCAACGTACAAATACCTAGAAGCAAAGTGGCTAGGTGTTTGGCACTTGCACTTGGCAGCACTAGGGTTGTTGGTTTAAATCCCAACTATGGCACTACCTGCCTAGAGCTTGAATACTCTCTCTGTGCCTGCATGGGTTTTCTCCCATACTCCAAAGATATGCTGGCAGGTTAATTGGCCCCTGTCTAAATTGCCCCTAGTATCTGTATGCATGAATGTAAATTAGGGACCTTGGATTGTTAGCTCAGTACAGTACAGTGTAAATTGTCAGCACTATATAAATGCCTGTAATAAATTCCTATTATTCCTGGTCTGTAAACTTTACTCCTACTCCATCAGATCATCAAATGTTGATAGCTACCGTAAATGACATCCTTATTATAGAAAGATTAACACAAAACCGAAAGGGGATGGGCTATGTCATATTGCCATGTGCTGTCATCCCATTATTACACAGAACATAACCAAAATATATACAAGTTTGTACAATAAACTTTATAAACTCATAACATATGTAATCATTCGTTTTTGGGAAGCTTCCCACTTAAATTTGAATAACTCTGGGGCATCTGATCTACCAATTATTGATAACACATTGACTGTTTTCCCAAGGAGCAAATATTGTTCCCTCAGACACTACATAGTAGATGAGAAAAAAGACACAAGTCCATCAAGTCCAACATGTGTGTAATTATACAGTGGTGTGAAAAAGTGTTTGCCCCTTCCTCATTTCCTGTTCCTTTGCATGTTTGTCACACTTAAGTGTTTCGGAACATCAAACCAATTTAAACAATAGTCAAGGACAACACAAGTAAACACAAAATGCAATTTGTAAATGAAGGTGTTTATTATTAAAGGTGAAAAGAAATCCAAACCATCATGGCCCTGTGTGAAAAAGTGATTGCCCCCCTTGTTAAAACATACTATAACTGTGGTTGTCCACACCTGAGTTCAATTTCTATAGCCACACCCAGGCCTGATTATTGCCACACCTGTTCACAATCAAGGCATCACTTAAATAGGAGCTGCTTGACACAGTAAGGTCCACCAGAAGATCCTTAAAAGCTACACATCATGCCGAGACCCAAAGAAATTCAGGAACAATTGAGAAAGAAAGTAATTGAGATCTATCAGTCTGGAAAGGGTTATAAAGCCATTTCCAAAGCTTTGGGAATCCAGCGAACCACAGTGAGAGCCATTATCCACAAATGGCGAAGACATGGAACAGTGGTGAACCTTCCCAGGAGTGGCCGGCCGCCCAAAATTACCCCAAGAGCGCAGCGAGGACTCATCCAAGAGGTCACAAAAGACCCCACAACAACGTCCAAGGAACTGCAGGCCTCACTTGCCTCAGTTAAGGTCAGCGTTCATGCCTCCACCATCAGGAAAAGACTGGGCAAAAATGGCCTGCATGGCAGAGTTCCAAGGAGAAAACCACTGCTGAGCAAAAAGAACATCAAAGCTCGTCTCAATTTCTCCACAACACATCTTGATGATCCCCAAGACTTTTGGGACAACATTCTGTGGACCGATGAGACAAAAGTGGAACTCTTTGGAAGGTGTGTGTCCAAGTATATCTGGCGTAGAAGGAACACTGCATTTCATAAAAAGAACATTATACCAACAGTAAAATATGGTGGTGGTAGTATGATGGTCTGGGGCTGTTTTGCTGCTTCAGGACCTGGAAGACTTGCCGTGATAAAAGGAACTATGAATTCTGCTGTCTACCAAGAGATCCTGAAGGAGAATGTCCGACCATCTGTTCGTGTACTCAAGCTGAAACGAACTTGGGTTCTGCAGCAGGACAATGATCCTAAACACACCAGCAAGTCCACCACCGAATGGCTGAAGAAAAACAAAATGAAGACTTTGGAGTGGCCTAGCCAAAGTCCTGACCTGAATTCTATTGAGATGTTGTGGTATGACCCTAAAAAGGCCGTTGATGCTCGAAAACCCTCTAATGTAACTGAATTAGGACAATTCTGCAAAGATGAGTGGGCCAAAATTCCTCCAGGACACTGTAAAAGCCTCATTGCACGTTATCGCAAACGCTTGGTTGCAGTTGTTGCTGCTAAGGGTGGCCCAACCAGTTATTAGGTTTAGGGGGCAATCACTTTTTCACACAGGGCCATGATGGTTTGGATTTTTTTCACCTTTAATAATAGACACCTTCATTTACAAATTGCATTTTGTGTTTACTTGTGTTGTCCTTGACTATTGTTTAAATTGGTTTGATGTTCCGAAACACTTAAGTGTGACAAACATGCAAAGGAACAGGAAATGAGGAAGGGGGCAAACACTTTTTCACACCACTGTATGTCAGTATTACATTGTATACCTCTGTGTGTCATTCAGGTGTTTATCTAATCGTTTTTTGAAACTATCGATGCTCCCTGCTGAAACCACCACCTGTGGAAGGGAATTCTATATCCTTGCCGCTCTTACAGGTTAACCTCTTTTCTTCTAATTTTAATGAGTGGCCACATGTCTTGTTAAACTCCCTTCCACGAAAAAGTTTTATCCCTATTGTGGGGTCACCAGTATGGTATTTATAAATTGAAATCCTATCCCCTCTCAAGCGTCTCTTCTCCAGAGAGAATAAGTTCAGTGCTCGCAACTTTTCCTCATAACTAATATCTTCCAGACCCTTTATTAGCTTGGTTGACCTTCTTTGTACTTGCTCCATTTCCAGTACAAATGCAAGATGGGCTCCTACCTTCTAACAATTTGGTATATGTATCTGGTGGAGGTTGAAGTCTCTTCACCCCTTAACATTTTAGGCCGTCAATACATGGTGCAATTTTGCACGATTCCTTCATCAACATAGAGGGATTTTGTTACTAAAGGCAAATCCACTTTGCACTACAAGTGCACTTGGAAGTGCAGTCACTGTAGATCTGAGCGGGATGTGCAAAGAAAATAAAAAGCAGCATTTTTGCTTCTACATGATTGGATGATAAAATCAGCAGAGCTTCCCCTAATTTTAGATCTTCCCCCTCAGATCTAAAGCTCTGGCAATTCCAAGTGCACTTGCAGTGCACTCGTGCAAAGTGGATTTGCCTTTAGTAAATCAACCCCAGACAGTGCTGACAGTGGAATCCTTCCTGCCAAGCCATTGTCTGCTACCTGCAAGGGTGGGCAGGGGGAAGCTCTCCCCCCTGGGAGATTACAGTGATTATTGCTAGCGGCTATAGCAGCCGCTAGCAATAATCACAAGAGAATAGGGCAAGCTGGTTATGCCCAAGTTGATCAATCAACTTGGTACATTTGTATGTTCAGTGACTGGATGAGTGTTGTTCGAATGTACTTCAAAATTGTGTAGAATTCGATTGTGGAATGAATGTAATTTCCCGAATGGAAGCCACATACACATTTAGAAATCGGTTTGTTTGAAAAAAGTTTTCCATCCTGCATTTTCCAATTTTCTAGCCATTGTGTTGGAAAACAGCCATGAATTTGACCCCAGTAATGATTATAAGTTTATTTTGCCTATTGTGATTACAGTTTTACCCATCTCCCTTTGCTGCCTGCATCCCTTTCTAACATTGATCAAAAACAAGATGATAAAAGATGAGAGTAATTGTCCTATTATATCTATATTGCTTGTATTGTATTTTGGGTGTGGGATAGGACTAGGGAGGTTTGAAGGATTGCGGAATGTTGGTATTGTTTATAAACTGTTTATCCACTTTCAGACCGGACCATTTTGCTGGCTTAAGACCAGACCACTTTTTGCGATTTGGCACTGCGTCGCTTTAACTGACAATTGTGCGGTCGTGCGACGTGGCTCCCAAACAAAATTGACGTCCTTTTTTTCCCACAAATAGAGCTTTCTTTTGGTGGTATTTGATCACCCCTGCAGTTTTTATTTTTGCCCTATAAACAAAAATAGAGCGACAATTTTGAAAAAAACGCATAATTTTTTACTTTTTGTTATAATAAATATCCCCCAAAAATATATAAAAAAAACATTTTTTTCCTCAGTTTAGGCCGATACGTATTCTACATATTTTTTGTAAAAAAATCACTTGTTGCTAGACAGAACGGGGAGATGCTCTTTACAATGGCATCTCCCCGTTCAGCCGCCCATTGGCGCCGACGTACATTGGCGTGTGCCGGTCGGGAGCTGGTTAATAAAAATGACCTGATTAACCAGTTGCCGACCGCCGCATGCCAATATACGTAGGCACAATGGCAGTGGTGGGCAAATGGGTGTACCTGTATGTCCCCTTTAAGAGCCGGGGAAAGCAGGTGCACGCCCACCATGTACAGTGTGACCAGCAGACTCGATGACTGCCAGTCTCTTGGTGATCATGCCATGGAGCTTCAGAACGGGAAAGTGCCTATGTAAACAAGGCACTTCCCCGTTCTGGCTTGTGTCATGACAGAGATCACTGCTGTCTGTCATCAAGAGCAGTGATTGATGTCATGTGACTAGTAGCCCATCCCCCCAAAGTTAGAATCACTCCCTAGGACACACTTAACCCCTTCATCACCCCCTAGTGGTTAACCCCTCCACTGTCAGTGTCATCTACACAGTAATCAATGCATTTTTATAGCACTGATCACTCTATAAATGACAGTGGTCCCAAAATAGTGTAAAAAATGTCTGATGTGCCCGCCATAATGTTGCAGTCCCAATAAAAATTGCAGATAGCCCACAATTACTAATAAAAAAAAACTAATAATAAAAATGCTATAAAACTATCCCCTATTTTGTAGACGCTATAACTTTTGCGCAAACCGATCAATATATGCTTATTGCATTTGGGGGATATTTATTATAGCACAAAAAATAAAAACTGCAGAAGTGACCAAATACCACGAAAAGAAAGCTCTGTTTGTGGGAAAAAAAGGATGCCAACTTTGTTTGGGTGCAACATTGCACAACTTTCAGTTAAAGCGACGAATCGCAAAAAGTTATCTGGTCAGGGGGGAGGTAAAATCTTCCGGGGCTGAAGCAGTTAGAGAAAATTTTGGAAGTAGAATCTTATAGGGTGGGCAAAGTACAGTAGTGTGATTCACAGCTGCAAGTTAAGCAAGATATAGTAGCTATCTTTTTTGTAAAAAAGTGTGATCTGTAAGGTAGATATGATACTTTGATGTCTGCTAGATATCTTTTATTGAATGTTCCTTTGGACTATGAGTATTTATATGAATCAAATACAGTGTGTACTATATCTCAGTTCTAGCACTGGCATGGATGATCAAGTTATATTGTCAGCTCAATGCAGTGTAAAGTTCTTTATCACTTATCTAGCTGTCATATACCAGTAGTTTTATAGCAGTGTCTCTTCCAGGACAGGGCCGCATCAGTGTTTTGATGAGACAATGCATTAACGCAAGAAAGCAAGAGATTTTTATATTAAGGGCAGTACCAAATTAAGAGCCTCATTGGTCTCTAGTTGAAAATTATTAGGAGTATGTCCAAATAGTCTGCATTTTTATGACAGAGTGCATTCTCTGCACTTACAAAACTTGATTAATCTCCACAAATATTGTTTATTATCTAGAATCTGAGAACTCTGCAAATTAGCAAAACCCTTGTTGCTGTAATCTTTCTCTGTGTAAATACCAAGTTATGCTTACAAAACATTCTAGTACAAGAACAAGTTTAAAACAATGCCCTAGTAAATGAAACACCTCTACAGTTAGTTACACCTCTAGTTATATACTTAGTCCAGCCCTCAAAATTTCCACTCACCTTCTCGTATTTGCAAGCTGAGGGTGAGTGTGGCGCATGGGTGCAATGGGCCGACAGTTTCCTGGCTGGCTGTTGGGAAATTTGAATCAGTGTGCTGTCTATCATAGGAGCTGGTTCAGGAGGTGGGACTTTGTTTTATAGTGGCTGGTGTTTCAGATCCAAGCTGTGTCATCTCACTGATATAGCAGTGGGGGAAACCAGACACAATGGACCTGAAGCAAAAGCCAACGCCCTTGTAAACACTCAAAACTGCTCAGTGTGATGACGCTTCCTTTACACCTGACTAAGGCAGATTTTTATGCAATGATGTCACAATTTCTAGGACACCTAATGGCTTTATTGCAGCTATCACTGTCCAGGGCTCAGAAGTGCCAGGCTACTTCTCCACCTCCAACATCTCTACCCGATTCAGATCTAAATATGCTTTCGCAGAAAAGATTTTCACCTGTCAGTGCCTGGACTTGAACCTGTTGTGTCTGGCAATGACTCTTCTCGCTGTGCTACTGGACAGTAACCTGTCTGATCCATTAGACAACCGTGCATTTTGGCTTGACCTATGCTAAACCTTGAACTCTTTGCTTCTGCCATAACCTTCCTTATTTAAACTGTCTTTGCATTTCCTGTTTGCCAGATTGTTGTGCTCTCACCAGCTACAATCTTGCTCTCTTTAAACTGATAGGCCCAGCTCTGCAACCTGATATTGCTGCAATTTCTGTTTGTCACACTGCAGCTAATTGGGCAATGAACAGCCAACACAAATTCCAGGACGGTACTTACTCAAAGCATTGTCCTCTAGTTTGCTGTTTTGTGTTGATGCCCTAAAACAAGTAATGTCACAAACTTCCATAACGGCTTGCTCTGATTTTTGTACATATGTGCAGAATCTTGTGAATCAAAGACTCTTCAGTTGAAGCTGCCTATAAAAGACATTTCATTTGCATGATTTTTGAAGCAGGACCTCTGGTGAAGCACTTGAAAAATCAATTAAAGATGTCACAGGAGAAAAGGTTCTTCTTCCACAGAAGAAAGTTCCAAAATCCCCTTCCTTATGGATGTCTACCTTCTCAAAATGCAGAGCAACTCAACACTGTACCCAAGCTACAGCTGCTAAGACAAAATTCAGCCCTTTTTGGAGCAAGACTGGGAACAAAAAAATAACGAAGTCTACCCCAAATCCCTCCTCCCAATGAAGGGACACCCTCACACCTAACATTTTGCCTTTATCTGGGTCACATATATCCCATAAGTGTGGGTTAAATTAATGGTTTAAAATGGTTACAAAACAGCGTGCCAAACTGTCCTTGTGCAGATTTTAGTTTATTTGAGAGAAGAAAGCGGTGACCTCACCGCTTTCTTCTCTCAAATAAACTAAAATTTGCACAAGGACAGTCGCATACCGTAGGGTATCTCGACAACCTTCTTCTGAAAGATTCATCTTGCTTACAGTTATCTGCATATTCTTCAGATACTTCAGACTTTTGGTTGGGTAATCAACTTCCAAAATGTCTTTCTTCTAGAAAACAAACTGGTCTCTCTCAAATTTTACACTCGGATCTTAAGATCAAAAAAATGCCCCTCTGTGAGAATTCCAGACCCCATGGTTGCCTCCTTTTGAGGCTGTTCCGTTTGCCAAATTCAATTCAAGGCATCCCCCAACACAAAATCTTGTTGGCATGGAGCAAATATGTTTCCTCTCTTAACCTGCCTATGCTCCTATCCAACAAAGCAAAGAACTCACTAGCTTGGTGTATTTTCCAGTCTCGACAATGGGAAGTTGTTTTTACCATACTACTGGAAGGTGATAACAGATGCCGGTCTCCCAGGCTGGGTAGAAGTGTTTAAATCTCTCATAGTACAGTGAACATGATCACCCAAGAAAACCAAGCTCCCCATCAACATCTTGGAACTCAAGAGCAAAAAAAATGGCTTTGCACCACTGGACCTCACAGAAGCAGGCCAGATATGCTGTCTCAAGGCCCCCCATTCACATTCTGCTTCTGTCACTGGCTGTGAAGGCACGGTTGTTGAGGCCCAGGTTTGTGAGATAGAGGGATCTCTAAATCTGTCAGTTGCACATTGCCAAAAGCAAGGAAAACCACTCCCAGAATAATTAACATTCACAACCAGAGAACTTTCTTTGCCTGGTGTGAACACAGGCCTTTCTACCTTTCGGGACAGTTTTCGGCCTTGTTCATTCTCTTTCCAGCCTCTGATTTTGCTTTCCTTTGTAAATAGTTTTATTGAAGGTGTGTCTGAGCTCAAACCACCATAATTGCACCCGGTGCTTTCTTGGGACCTCAATTTGATAATCTCTGCCCTGCAGAAACCACCCTTTCCACCCATCGAGTACTCTCCTGGGATGATCTCTCCTGCAAGGTAACCACCTTGGTCGCTATTACGTCTGTCAACTGTGTTTCTGCGTTAGTGATTCACTCTTATAAAGAATGATTCCTCATTCTATACAAGGACAAAGTAGTCTTGCACCCAAGAACCCGATTTCAACCTAAGGTGATATCAGCCTTCCACCTCAATGAAGACATCACCCTACCTTCTTGGTGCCCTGCTCCAAATCAACCAAAGGAGATTGGTCTTCACTGTCTGGATGTGTTTAGAGCCATCAGTGTCTACTTAAAAGTTGCAGCTTCTGTTAGGAGGACAGACTTCCTATTTCTGCTAGCCTCAGGAATTCGAGAGGGGTATTGTGCCTCATAATTCACTATCGTTAGGTGGATAAGACAACTTATCTCAAGAACTTACACCCTAAAAAAATGAAGCACCTCCTGCACAAATATGTGCTCACTTAACCAGGCCAGCAGAAGTTTCTTGGGCATTCTAACATCAAGATGGTTTCCCAGCTTTGTAAGGCCATCATCTGGTCTTCTGTTCATACATTTTTAAGTTCTAACAGATGGATGTCCAGTCTTCTACAGATGCAGCTTTCAGCTGCAAGATTCATGTAGCAGCACTTTGAGTTGAGCCTGCTGGCCCTTGTTGTTGTTGGGTCCGTCGATACAGTTTGGTTTGCTTATTGTGGCCCATCCTCCTTATAAATTGCTTGGGAAGGTCTCAGGATCTATAAATACTAAGCTTGTTTCCTGTACCATATGATTAAGATAGAGAATTTTTGACTTACATTTCATATCTTGGAGTACGGTACAGAACACAGGCAAACTTCCCCTCATGGGTTTTACAGGGATAATGTTAAAGAGGGACTTCCATGTGTGTCCTCAAAAGCTTTGCCAGTTTCCAGTCACCTTAAAGTACCAGCCTCTGCAGTAACCCAGGGTCTTTGAATAGCAAGCCTGTGTCCTGTACTGGATTCCAAGATATGACATTTACAGGCAAGTCAAAATGCCTTCTTTGACTTGCAACATTTGCATATTAGCTATTTTTGTGTCAAAACTAAGGCTAATGCAGGAATATAAATGTATACTTTCATACCGGGAGCTCTGTGAGGTGCGACCTCTTACATGCCGCTCTTGGCCACGCGCCCAGTCATACATTTTTTTATTATTTCAATATTATTTTCTAGGCCATGTGTAAGCCGAGAGAGTGGGCATGTGTCTTGAGTAAATATTTGCTCTTTTCACTAAGCTGATTTTCGCACTGTCAATCCACAATTAACATTATATTAATTCCCATGTAAAAGAATCAAATATGTGAGAATTATTTGACTTCACATTGTGATTGCATCTATTGTCCGAGAAGACAATTAGCCTCTTGTTCTCAGTTTTCATCTTTCCAAAGTTATTATTTAAATCAATCAAGACTAATTATTTTTAATGTTCTAGAGTAAATTGATCATTCCTTTAAAGCGTATCTATGGTCAAAATGTAAAACATATTTATTTCTACATTTTGAATTCTTTGTAGCCTACTCCATTTAATCAAAATAGTCTTGACATTTGTGAACTTGC
The DNA here is from genome assembly GCF_037356315.1 of Lithobates pipiens. Lineage (NCBI taxonomy): Eukaryota > Metazoa > Chordata > Amphibia > Anura > Ranidae > Lithobates > Lithobates pipiens. The sequence continues at coordinate 186,570,740 of NW_027507758.1, forward strand.
TTACTAAGATCTCCATAGATTTACTTTCTTAAATTTTGTAACATGTATTCATGCCCTGTTTATAGGCTTTGCTGTCTCATACATTTCATAGACTGCCTTCTGAATTTCAGTGGTGCTGAGAGGAGTTTCAGGAGCCAGAAGTCAGTAGAGGAAAAACATAACCTGGGATATGTAGTCTTTAGAAAGTGACAGCAAAAAGCAGGAAACCTGGAAGTTGTGGAAAGAGAGGGCTACCAGACAGGCAACACATTTAACATAAAAGGAGATTTTTTTTTTTTAAGTGAGCTTATACTGGATCGTTGGATATCTTTTTTTTGATAAACAATTATCCACATCACTTACTCTACTGTAAGGACTCGTGCACACTGGACATTTTTGGACATTTTTACAGCTGCTGTTTTTGGCTTCAGACATTTTTTCTACAGCCAATAAACTCTCCAGCATGTTATCCTATTTGTCCATGCATATATAGGCTTTTATCAACTGTTTTTGGCTGGGGCATCTTTTGGCTGTAAAAAACCCCCCAAAACTAGTGGGTTCCAAGAGGAGTTTTTCAGCTGTAAAAACACTCTAACATAAAGTTAGAGTTTTAAAGTTTTTGATCCCATTGAAAAAAAAAAAAAAACGCTTAACCACTTGCTGACCGCTGCATGCCGACATACTGTATGTCCCCTTTAAGAGTCGGGGATAGCAGGCGCGCATGCCCGCCGCATGCTTCGTGACCATGCTTGTGGGACCGGACTCTGCCGGTCTCCCGGCAATCGTGTCACGGAGCATCAGAAGGGGTACGCGCCTGCATAAACAAGGCACTTACCCATTCTGGCTTGTGTCATGACAGAGATCACCGCTCCCTATCATCGGGAGCGGTGATCGCTGTCATGTGACTTGACGCCCATCCCCCCCACAGTTAGAATCACTCCCAACCCCTTCATCGCCCCCTAGTGGTCACTGCCAGTGTCATTTACACAGTAATGAATGCATTTTTATAGCACCAAACGCTGTATAAATGACAGTTGACCCAAAATAGTGTCAAAAGTGCCGAGTCCACCATAATTTTGCAGTCCCGAAAAAAAAATTCAGTTTGCCGTCATTACTCATAAAAAATAAAAATGCCATAAAACTATCCCCTATTTTGTAGATGCTATAACTATTACGCAAACCAATCAATATACGCTTTTTGTGATTTTTTTTTTTTTTTTTATTACCAAAAATATGGTATAAGAATGCATACTGGCCTAAACTGAGGGAAAACATTTTTTTTTATATATTTTTGGGGGATATTTATTATAGCAAAAAGTAAAAATAATGCGTTTTTTTCAAAATTGTCACGCTTTTTTATTTATAGGGCTAAAAATAAAAACCACAGAAGTGATCAAATACCACCAAAAGAAAGCTCTATTCGTGGGAAAAAAAGGACGTCAATTTTGTTTGGGTGCCATGTCGCACAACCGTGCAATTGTCAGTTAAAATGACGCAGTGCTGAATCGCAAAAAAATGCTCTGGTCAGGAAGGGGGTAAAATCTTCCGGGGCTGAAGAGGTTAAAAACGCAAAAAAATACTATTGCAAAAAAATGTAAAAAACTCACTGCAAAGCTACTGCAGTTTTTAGAACCTTATTATAACATTCAGTGTGCATGAGGCCTAAGGGTATAACAACCTTGTAGCAGAGAGTTAAAGGGATTAGCAGATAGTTACAGTGTTTATGCATTTAAGTTTTGGTGTGCGGTGTATAATATTGCATTGGATAATATAAATTACCACTGAAGCTGACAATTCAAGCTAAGAAGGACTACATCGATCCGCACGAGACAAAATACCAAGGATTAATTCATATATACAAACTTGCATTCACATGTGAAGAATGTGTCTGCTGAAAACCTACATACAGTAATACCTTGGATTGCGAGTAACACATTTATCAAGCGTTTTGCAATACAAGCTATTCCTTTTTTTTTTTTTTTTTTTTTTTTAGTTCCTGACTCTGTTTGCGAGCAAAACAAGCAGGATTCAAGCCTCTGTCGTATGCAATACCGCATTTGGCCAGAGGAGTGGGGTAGCGCCGTGAAATTCGAAGCCACTCGGAAACACTCTGTTCCAGAGGGTTTCCGAGCCTATCCGAGTGGTTCAAAGCTGTTTCTGAGTGTTTCCGAGTGTTCCTGCCCCCCCCCCCCCCCACCTCTGACCACATGCAGTACTACGTACAATAGAAGTCACTGTGGACTTAATTATCTGAGTTCCCAGTGACTTCTATGGGGAAACTTGCTTTGATATACGCGTGCTTTGGATTACAAGCATTCCCCTGAACAAATTCTGCTCATAATCCAAAGTACCACTGTATATGTAAAAACAATTGGTTTCTTTATATTCCATGTATATGCATTTACCCTATAACTCTCTTGTGTTTTTTCCTGTTGAAAAGCAAAAAAAAACCCATTGAAAAGAAGTTGAAGATTCTTCACTGGCCGCAAATTCTGCAAAAAGTCATCCACTCTGCAGTCAAACCACAAATCACCTAAAATTTCTGTGACCTAGGAACCTAAGAAAGATCCTTATGTTAATAGATATGTTTTTGATCATTTTTTGACATTGCCTCTTAAAAATGTAAACTATGAATCACTGGCTGCATTAGTGGAATAATGAAAAGTAACCTGCTAGGTACTCTAGCTGTGAAATAGCTATATAAACAGGTTCAGAAATGTATATTGTTTTGTAATAATGTAAAACTGAAGTTCCAGTTGCTGGTTCCTCATATGGGAAATAAAACATAGCCTGAACGGATCAGACAGAAGAGAGTTTTTATCTTGTTACAGAAATGTTATCACTTACTTGGCACTTAGTGTTATTGAGAGTCATTCTGAAGCTGTGACAGGTATGCAAAGACAGATGACTCTACAGAGTCTAAACACTGCCATTGGACGACCAATAACTCGCCAACTAGTAACGATTTGCAAACTGGTTAACCACTTGCTTACTGGGCACTTAAACCCCCCTCAGTCCTAGACCAATTTTCAGCTTTCAGCGCTGATGCACTTTGAATGACAATTGCGCGGGCATATAACACTGTACCCAAATGAAATTTTTATCATTTTTTTCCCACAAATAGAGATTTCTTTTGGTGGTATTTAATTACAGCTGGGAGTTTTATTTTTTGCTAAACAAACAAAAAAAGATGCAAAAAAAAAAAAATCATGTTTAATAGTTTGTTATAAAATTTAGCAAACCGGTCATTTTTCTCCTTCATTGAAGTGCGCTGATGAGGCGGCACTGATAGGCTGCACTGGTGGGCACTAATAGGCTGCATTGGTGGGCACTGATAGGCTGCATTGGTGGGCACTGATGGGCTGCACTGGTGGGCACTGATAGGCATAGTTAAGGCGGCACTAATAGGCACAGATAAGGCGGCACCGATGGGCACAGATAAGGTGGCACTGATGGGCTAAGATGGGCACAGATAAGATGGCACGGATGGGTGGCACGGATGGGTGGCACTAAGGGGCACTGATAGGTACCACTGATAGATGGGACTGATGGGCACTGATAGGTGGCACTGATAGGTGGCTCTGATAGGTGGCACTGCTGGGCGGCACTGATGGGCACTGGTAGATGACACTGATGGGCACGGATATGTGGCACTGGGGTGCAGCACCTTTGTTGAGGCAGATTGTGGGCACTGCTGGGTGGCACTGTGGGCACTGCTGGGTGGCACTGACGGGGGTCACTTATTTTTTTATTATGCTTAGTGATGAGGGGGCAGGTGGGCACTGGCAGGGCTGGCCGTGATCGGGACTGATGTCCCGATCACGGCCGCCGGTGATCGGCTCTTTTTTTTTTCTCCTCGCGCTGTCAGCGCGAGGAGGAATAATAGCCGATTACCGGCTCCATTATATCACATGATCAGCTGTCATTGGCTGACAGCTGATCACGTGATAAGGGGTCGGGATCGACCCCTTGCTCGGATCGGTGATCAGGCGAGTCTCATAGACTCGCCGATCACAGAGCGCGCCGCACGCGCCCCTCAGGGGGCACGCAGGCCGCTCGTGCACAGGACTACGTCAATAGACGTAGTCCCGGCAAAGGAGATCTCCGCTGTAGCCGTCATTCGGCTATAGCGCGGGTATCAAGTGGTTAAACAATACAATGCATCATAATTGTGCATAATAATATATCATGGTCAAGATTTTACGGTTCGTTTTTAGATAAACGACAGCAAGCTCAGACCAATTCATATGCTTGCAAGAAAGCATATACAGAGAATAATATGTATATTCTTTCTTCCAGGATAATAATTTGATAATTAGATATTGCATTTGCTAGAATGTATCTGGAAATATTAACCATTGCTAGTACTTCTCATGGTATGTTTTGCAGTGTATAATTTTTCATTTCCAATTGTTTACATGGGCATCAGCTTGTATTAGAACTGTGTGTACAGCAAGCTTTTTCAAAGCAATTGTAAAGTTTTCTGCAAGAGTTGAACAGGTTATTAAATTTTGTTAAAGAGATTTTCAGTTCCAGTTTAGGAATATTGAGCATAGATCTTAAAGGAAGGTGCTGGTTGTCTCTCTAAGTAAGTTGCTAGCAGACTTTTAACAAGCTGTAAATAGTACTGAAGCTTGCAAGCATCTTGTTTAAGGTGATAGCTGGTTCTCCCATTAAGGTCTATGTTTAACATCCTTAAACTGTAGCTGAACATTACTTTAACTGCTTGCCGACCGCCTCACACCGCTATACGTCAGCAGAAGGGCTCGTACAGGCAAACTAATTTACCTGTACGTTGCCCTTTAAGAGGTGGCCTGCGGACGCGCGCCCACGGCAAGCCCCGTGAGTCGGGTCCCACGGACTCAATGTCCGTGGGAATACCTGGGATCGTCTCACGGAGCGGAGGAACGGGGGCATGAGAGGGTGGTGACATAATTAGGGGGCGAGGTCACTGAACGAATCACCCGGTGAGTGCGCCCCATGCCAATATAAGTCGTTGCGCACCGCGTACCCAGCATTACAGGGCGAGAGCGTCGTGTCAACATCGGAAGAAGGGAAGAAGGCGATGGAGAAGACCAGGCCACCGCTAGCAAAAGAGTGGGCATAAGATAGCGGCGTAGCCTAGCAGAAAATACCAGAGAGCGCGAAGAAGAGGACGGAGATTGTAGACAAGAAGGAAGAGACCCCCGGAGCTGCCCAATAAAATACTTTAAAAATCTGTGTAGTGTGTTTTACTTTTGACATGTTTCAATACTCATTCACATAGGGTGAGGGCCGGGATCTGGGGGCATCCTTATTAAAGGGCCTCCCAGATTCCAATGAGGCCCCCGCCTGCAGACCCCGACAACCAATGGCCAGGGTTGTCGGGAAGATGCCCTTGTCCTAATCAACATGAGGACAAGGTGCTTTGGGGTGGGGGGCCCAGAGCCCCCCCTGCCCCCAAGCACCTACCCCCCATGTTGAGGGCATGCAGCCTGGTACGGTTCAGGAGGGGAGGCACTCGCTCATCCCCACCCCCTTTCCTGTCCGGCCAGGCTGCTTGCTCGGATAAGGGTCTGGTATGGATTTTTGGGGGGACCCCATGCCGTATTCTAGCCAATAAGGGTTCCCCTTCCACACCAGACCAAATGGTCTGGTATCATCCGAGGAAGGGAACCCCACGCCAATTTTTTTTTCGTTTTGCCAGGGTTCCCCTTCATCCTCAGCACACAAGTTGCACCGCAAGTTGGATCACGATGATCGGACTTCTGGTGCGACTTCTATTCAAATCAATGGGCTCCCATAGGGAACCATTGATTTTGAATAGAGGCAGAGAAACGCCGAACGAGGATTAATGCTCTTTTTACAGCATTAACTTCTCATTTAATACCTTTTACCGGTGTCTTGCGTTTCCTGTACTGCTCTTGAATGCAATTTTATGGCATTCAGAAAACAGCCCATAAACTCCACTGCTGATAAACGTCAAACAACGTCCATGTGTGCATGGACACATAGGATAAAATAGAGTGGAGTTCATGGGCTTTTAAAAAAAAAACGCCCAAACTCCAAAAAAATGGCTGTTTATGAGCTCCAGTGTGCATGGAGCCTTATATTGTGGCATAGCGTAAACAATCCTCTAGATAACCTATATTAAATTTGTTGTCTAGGAAGAACAAGCATGGATGTGAAATCTGTCGTTGTAAGAAGTGCCCTGATGTACCATGCAGCAAGATATGTCCAAATGGCTTTGAGCAGGATAATCAAGGATGTCTTATCTGCAAATGTAGAGGTAAGTTTAGACTTTCATCTAGAGTTTTAGACTGCCCCCCTCTTGTCCCCAAACCCCATCAGAGAGAAGATATGTTCATCAGAGACAGTTTTACAGCTCTTTTAATGCTACTTAATGTCATTTTATAACAGCGTAGCTCTATTTATGAGTGCTTTGTTTCCTGCTTGCAGCCATTTTATTTTTAATTACTGGAGTCTCGTGAAGGAGTAGGCAATGACTTTTTAATGAGCAGATAACAGAGTCAAATGAGCCAATTGTTTCTAAGCTTATTTCAATACACTTTATTTTTAAATTATTAATCAATTCAAATATGTTGTTTACGTGTACGACACTGTAGGAAATTTAAAAATGTCATATTTGTGACTGGAATGTGTGTTTTGAATGCTTAAGAAATTTTAAAGGAACATGGCAAACCCCATGCTAATTTACATGGGGTAGCATCAAGTGATAATAAACCCAAATTTTTTTGTTTTTGTTTTTTCTTGTCAAATTTGCTTATTGAATTCTAACAATTAGTATACATAAGTACAAATGTGGCAGCAAAAGAAAAGATCACATATATGGTAATAATATTGAGTTGTGGTTCCAACATAAACTTAAAGTAGTTTAACAAAATTTTTTATAGCATGGATCTAACTACTCAAAAGCAGTGGCTGCTGGTGCTCAAATCTTTTTGGGGGGGCGCAATTTTTTTTTGAAAAAAATGAATTAATTGCAACCACTGTGCCCATCAAACGCTGCCACTGTGCCCATCAAATGCCACTGTGCCCATCAAATGCCAATGTGCCCATTAAACGCTACCACTGTGCCCATCAGAGTCCCTCCCAGGACACCTTGCTTGCTCCCCCCTCCCCCTCGGATGGATCGCAGGACACCCGCTCACAATCCCCCACGTAGATAGATCGCGGAACACCCAACTCACACCCCAACCCCCCCGCAGATGGATCGCGGGACTCCCTGCACAGGATGAAAGGTGCTTACTTGGTGTTCTCTTCTCTGGTGTCTCCTTTCCAACCTTATCTCCTTTCTCACAAAAGAAGATACATTTCAGAAACTAAAGCTTTTTAAACTGAGGATGTAAGGGTGCTGTCATCATTAAATTATAACTAAAGGCAAAACGAATTTTTTAGTTTTGGATAGAGTTTAAATGGATTAGAACCCCTGCCTGTTTTTTTTTTTCTTGCTGTCTGTTCCCCCATTGGGGAGATTTGCCCTCTCTATTTGTCCTGTTTACCATTATCATTGAAAGTAAAAGAAAATCCAAAATTTTGAGTTGTCCCCAGAAAAGCAATAGAGGGGGAATTTTCCAATGGAGACACTAGTTCTGGTAACCTGGGGGTCCCCAAGGAATTTCTTTAATTTGGAGGGATTTCCTCTTCCTTCCTTTTTGGCTATGGGGCAGTAAGTGAAGGTAAATCTCTGCAATTGGACAAAGATGGTGAACAAAAATCTGACACGGGTTATAAAATTGAAAAAGTTTTGCCCATAGTTCTACTTTAAAGGCTGTTTTCCAAAATTTCAACATGCCTGGCTTTGTCTGATTTCAGTTATTTTCAGTCATAGATCTGGAACATACGGTATCTCACAAAAGTGAGTACACCCCTCATTTTTTGTAAATATTTTATTATATCTTTTCATATGACAACACTGAAGAAATGACACTTTGCTAAAATGTAAAGTAGTGAGTGTACAGCTTGTATAACTGTAAAGTTGCTGTCCCCCTCACAAAAACTCACACACAGCCAGTAATGTCTAAACTGCTGGCAACAAAAGTGAGTACACTACTAAGTAAAAATGTCCAAATTGTGCCCAATTAGCCATTTTCCCTCCCCGTTGTCATGTGACTCAGTGTTACAGGATCTGAGGTGTGAATCGAGAGCAGGTGTGTTAAATTTGGTGTTATCGCTCTCTCTCCCTCATACTGGTCACTGGAAGTTCAACATGGCACCTATTGGCAAAGAACTCTGAGGATCTGGTAAAAAGAACTGTTGCTTTACATAAAGATGACTTAGGCTATAAGAAGATTGTCAAGACCCTGAAACTGAGCTGCAGCGTGGTGACCAAGACCATACAGTGGTTTAACAGGACAGGTTCTACTCAGAACAGGTCTCACCGTGGTTGACCAAAGAAGTTGAGTGCACGTGTTCAGCGTTATATCCAGAGGTTGTCTTTGGGAAATAAACGTATGAGTGCTGCCAGCATTGCTGCAGAGGTTGAAGGGGTGGAGGGGTCAGCGTGTCAGTGCTCAAACCATACGCCGCACACTACATTAAATTGGTCATGTGCCTGTCATCCCAGAAGGAAGCCTCTTCTAAAGATGATGCACAAGAAAGCCTGCAAACAGATTGCTGAAGACAAGCAGACTAAGGACATGGATTACTGGAATCATGTCCCATGATCTGATGAGCACAAGATAAACGTATTTGGGTTAGATGGTGTCAAGCGTGTGTGGCAGCAACCAGATGAAGAGTACAAAGACAAGTGTGTCTTGCCTACATTCAAGCATTGTGATGGGTGTGCCATGGTCTGGGGCTGCATGAGTGCTGCCGGGACTAAGGAACTACGGTTTATTGAGGGAACCATGAATGCCAACATGTACTGTGACATACTGAAGCAGAGCATGATCCTCTCCCGCTGGAGATTGGGCCGCAAGGCAGTATTCCAACATAACGACCCCAAACACACTTCCAGGACGACCACTGCCTTGCTAAAGAACCTGAAGGCAACGGTGATGGACTGGCCAGGCATGTCTCCAGGCCTAAACCCTATTGAGCATCTGTGAGGCATTCAGAAACTAAAGGTGGAGGAGTGCAGGGTCTCTAACATCCACCAGCTCTGTGATGTGATCATGGAGCAGTGGAATAGGACTCCAGTGGAAACCTGTAGAGCTCTGGTGAACTCCATGCCTATGAGGGTTAACGCAGTGCTGGAAAATAATGGTGGGCGCACAAAATATTGACACTTTGGACCCAATTTGGACATTTTTACTTAGGGGTGTACTCACTTTTGTTGCTAGTGGTTTAGACATAAATGTCTGCGTGTTGAGTTGTTTTGAGGGGACAGCACATTTACACTGTTATACAAGGTGTACAATCACTGCTTTACATTGTAGCAAAGTGCAATTTCTTCAGTGTTGTCACATGAAAAGATATAATAAAATAGTTACAAAAATGTGAGGGGTGTACTTACTTTTGTGAGATACTGTACATGCTGGAATTAAGTATCATAATTACTTATTGTTATGCTTGTTGTGGGTCAGCATCTCAGTCAACACTGAAGTCAAAGCATCAGAATGACAGCTAGGCAACTAACATTTTCAAAGTTGAGGTCAGCAATGGCAGTCTTCTGTAATCTCTAATGACCAATTCCCTTTAAGGATCTGTTGTCTGTAAGTGGTAAGGCAGCTACATAGAGAATTGAGTGCTGAAATAAAGTGTGTATGTGTGCACATCTCACATACGATAACATGCATTTATGGAGTTTAAATCATATTGTTTCATGTTCAGCATTTCTCATCCTTTGCGAGGGTGGTCGCTAGCACACATCAGAGTTCTTAGCATACATAAATGAAAAGGTAAATAGTGGCACTGAGTAATGCAGTGACTCATAAACAAGTATTACACACCCAGTGGGTGCTACTGTGCAAACATAGAAAGAAAGACCATATGCTTTGATAATAAAAAAATGCACAATGTTATCTCCGTGATAGATATTCAGTTGATAGACGACACCACACCACGTGATCAACACCATGTCTCCACTCAACAGTTGGATCTAAACTCACCAGCATTAATTGCCTCACACTCTCATGTTTGCTCAGGGTTATGATTTTCCCATCAAAAACGTTCCAAGTGTCCAGAGACCCAAAGGTATCTGCAATATGTGGAGAAAAATTTGTGTAATAACGTCAAACTAAATGTATTAAAAACACATGGCCTAATGGTAATGTACTTACAAGAAGGCAAAATAAAACTCCCAATGGTGGCATGTGCAGATGCCAGAGATACCTTGTCACAACGGACATAGGTTAAACACCAAATTTCACCTGATCAGCAAGTCAAAACACGCATTTTGTCATTGTGACTTCATCCTGGGATTGACTGTACGGCGCGGCAACCATAGTTACATAATCCTACATATGTAAATGACAGTGGGCATGATATATCTAGCATCTGCCACAGATATACATTGTACATATGAAAAACAAACTGTCGTGAACAGGTGTGACCAGATTGTGTGGACTGCAAAGAGGAAACCAAAACGCATGTAAAGTGAATAAGAATAATGTTTAAGATAAGTGATATAAATAAATAAACACCCCAAATACAAATAGTGCTCAACCAACAGAAACCCACAGATAATATATACAGCCAAAGGGAAGTACCAATATCAAACACATTAGCCAGGCCAGGGTCATACACAGGGGATCAGCAAATGAACAAGGGCAGGACAGGAGAGCGAGATAATGGATGTGATCAGTATTACAAGGGAACAGGAACACAGGAGGGACAGGATCAGGATAGGATCGGGTGCAGGCTCAGGTTACAGGGTTCAGGATACAGGTCGCAGGGTACGGGTCAGGGCGCAAGGAAGAAAGATACCAAGGCAAGCATGTGAGGGCTTGCCGGGTATTTATGGGACTGCCAGTGATTGTCCTCATGTAACACCTGAGTGCAGGGAGTGTTGTCTGATCTATACTGCCAGGATCCATCTGCTGGTGGACATCAGTACTGTGGCCCAATGATGACATAACACCAGCAGGGAAAGACTCTCCAACAATTCCAAACTTCCAGGAGACGCCTGCTGTGGACCTCAGTACTGCACGCCAAATGATCTTACCAGTGGACAGGCCCTTTCCTGACACAAACATGATATCCATTACAGTCATCATGTCTTTTACACAGTAAGCAATACATAAACCCTAGCTGACTCGCGCTTGAGCTGGAAATGCATTGAAAGTGCGCGAGTCTTCTGCTTCCGTATACAGCGTATACAGAGACGCAAGCACTATGAACACTTGAATGGTGTTGGACCGGCTTCTGCTCTCCTCTGTAGCAGCCTCTTATATTTCTGCTGTACCTTACACTGACCATACTGGAAGTACTGCTTTTTAAGCTATTAAAAAACTTTATTACACTATCCATGCCTTTCTGTGGCTTTTCATGGAGGAGCCATCTTTGCAGATGATTTGGATGTGAGCTGGTTTTAAAAAGGATATATATACCATTTGCGCTTGGACTGAGATCTGGTTTATCTACGTAACAGCTGGCCTATGCTGTAAGATCTATGAAGGGGTACATCGGATGAAACCAGTAATCTCTTTACGACATGCCTGGTGGTCACTTGGTGGCTGATGTAATCTGGTGAGCGCTTTGATATACCACTTTGGGTGAAGCAACTTTGCACTTTAGTAATAACACGGTGATTGGAGTATAAAGATCCATTTATTTACATTATACAGCAATGTTTGATATTAATTTGGACTTTTATTCACTATAATATATTGGTTGTGCACCTTTGTTTAAATAATGATAATTTCGTTTTGACACTTTATATTTGTTGCACCCTTTATTGTTTAACTTCTGATTATTGCTTTACAAAAGTACCAAATCACAAAAATAAACATGATATGAAGTAACAATGAAGGCAACTGGAGCACCTAGAAATCTACAGTGGCAACTGGTCGGTACTTTATATCCAGGCGAAGTAAGCTAAAAGCCAGATGGCCTCTTACCAGATACAATGGACTCCAAATTATAGGGCTCAAGCTCGCCTGATATGCACAGTAATCAGCTGTGATGCTCCACCTGGTCCGTTCCAACTTCACGGTGCAGTAAATAAAGGGTAGCTTATTCCATAAAAATTTTCTTAAGCACAGGGAAGAAATATGATACAAAGACACAGCTACCAGTTTTCAGACTGCCAGCTGGTGCGTGGTGTCATCACAAGATTCTCTCCAACCGATGCATTTCCCTGTAACAAGCATCGACTGGGACTAGGCTGGGAAGACACCAGAGGTGCAAAACTCATCTGTTCCTCCCATGTGTCACACATACAACACTGTTTTTATGTGGCAAATATTTTTTAAAAACATATTAGACCAGGCCTCTTTTTCAGACTCGTTTTCAGGTGTTTACAAGTTAAAAACATTTTTTTTTGCTAGAAAATTATTTAGAACCCCAAACATTATACAGTACATTTTATTGTAACACCCTAGAGAATAAAATGGCGGTCATTGCAATACTTTTTGTCACACTTTTTTTGGAAAAAATTAACTTTTTTGAATAAAAAAATAAGAAAACAGTAAAGTTAGCCCAATTTTTTTTTTTTGAATGAATAACTTGTATATTGCTATATATGCAAGCTAAATTGCCTCAGGGTGCTTTTGCTGCCAGTGTCCGTCTGGGTTTTCAGAAGAGATGGGTCTTGACCTGAAGGCCAGATAGTTTTCCTCTGAGTGGATGTCCGCAGGTAGAGCATTCCATAACTGTGGTCCTTGTACTGCGAACCTTCGTTTGCCTTTTAATTTGTAACGGGTCTTGGGTATGTGGAGGAGGTTCTGGTTAGTTGACCGGAGAGTGCAACCTGAGGTGTAGTGCTTTATTTTGTTGCACAGGTATTGCGGTGCTTTTCTTTGTGCACATTTATGAGTGAGGCAGAGGGTCTTGAATGTAACTCAATGCTTCACAGCTAGCCAATGGAGGGTCCACATGGATGGGGTGATTGACTCACAATTTTTTTTTTTCATTTACCAGTCTGGCTGCTGTGTTCTGGATGGTTTGTAGATAGGAAATTTGATATTTTGAAAGTTCTAGGTAGAGGGAATTTGTGTAGTCAAGTCGGGAATTGATGATTGTTCCAACTACTGCTGCTGTATCTCCGGGATGAAGGGGATGAGTCTACCCAGGAGGCGAAGAAGGTAGTGGGATCTGCTGACTACTGATCCTATTTGTGCATCCATCGTCATGTTTGAGTCAAAGATGACTCTGAGGCTTTTGGCTTTAATGCTGGGGGTGATGAGTTGTCCAAGGATGGCGAGTGGTGTGGACATCGTGCCAGGGTTTTCGTTTCGGTTTGCATGAGATTCGTTGAGTTTAAGGGAGCTCTCCCTCATCCAATCATCGATCAACAGTTTTCCAGTGCCTGGTATTGCCCTTTTTTGTTGGTGATGCGTAGGTAGAGTTGGATGTCATCTGCATAGGAGTGATAAAGTAGATCCTGGTTGCTGATGATTTTGAGGAGTGGACGGAGATAGATGTTAGAGCACATGTGACAGGGGTGATCCTTGAGCGACTCCGCATGTAATTTTTTGTGCTTCCGAAGTGAACGTTGCCAGTTTCACTTTCTGAGATCGGTTTTCTATAAAGGATGCAAACCAGGGTAAGTCTGAGTCTGCAACTCCAGCTACTTCTGTGAGATGAGTAAGCAGGGTTTTGCTGTCTGCGTTGCATGCTGCAATGAGGTCCAGCAGCACCAGGAGACACGATTCTCCTTCATCTGCTGCTTCAAGGGTGTCATCCCAGGTTTTGAGGAGTGCAGTTTTGCTCCTGTGGCCAGGGCGGAAACCCGATTGTAGTGGGTCCAAGAGTTAATGGATGTCCAAATGGAGTTGTAGCTATTGTACTACTGCTTTCTCGATAATTTTGGAGAAGGTGTTGAGGCTTGTGACAGGTCTGCAGTCGTTTGAGTCTTTTGAGGTTAGGCTTCTTTAGTAGGGGTTTTATTGTGCCTTGCTTGAGGGAGGTTGGGACGATTCCTTCTTTAAATGACTGGTTTATGAGGTATGTTATGCTAGGTGCCAGGATGTCGGTATATTCTTTCAGAAGTTTTGTGGGAATGATGTCGTTTGGTGATGTGCTGTCTCAGAGGTTTCTGATGATGGTTTTGGTGGTGTCAATTGTCCTGTTTGATCAGGGTGTATTAATCTGGAGATAATTTTATTCAGTCTGGCCGCCAGTACCTTAGCTAGTATTTTTGCGTCCGTGCACAGAAGTGAGATAGGTCGGTAAGATTTAGTTTCCAACGGATCCTTCCCCTCCTTGTGCAGAACAATTATTGTTGTCTCCGTCATCGAGGTAGGCAATCTCCCTTCCTCCTTTGCCCTATTTAATACTCTGAGAAGCTCTGGAAGCAGTACTTTCCCATAATATTTATAGGTTTCCAATGGGAGACCGTCTGGTCCTGGGGACTTCTGATTAGCCATTGCTGTCACTGCAGCTTGGATTTCTTCTAATGTTAATGGGGCTTCCATTATCTCCCTCTCCTCATCAGTAAGGGAAGGAACTTTAATATTTCCAAAAAACTTATCCATCTCCTCGTCTCCCCTCATCCCCTGCGATCTGTACAATTTAGCATAGTATGATCTAAAAGTATCTATGATCACTGAGCTCTGAGTTGAGATTTCTCCCTTCTCTGTCCTGATCGCAGGGACAGTGGATGGCGAGGAGTTGGTCTTCGCTAAGTGTGCCAGCATCTTCCCGACACTTTCCCCCTCCTCGAACGCCACTTGTTTCTGGAACAATCTTTTGTTCTCGGCTTTCCTAATGATCATTGCTTTATATTTCTGCTGTGTATCTAACCATACCTTTTGTTTCTCTGGGGAGGGATTTACTATATATTCTCTTTCTGCTCCTATTAACTCCTTTTTAACTGTATTCTCCCATTCTCTAGATATTTTCTTAATTTTCGCTACCTGTTGAATAAGGATACCCCTGAGGTAGGCCTTTAATGCGTCCCATATCACTCCTCTCGCAGCGGTATCCTCATTGAGCTCTATGAACTCTTCTAGCTGGGATAGTACTTTGTTTGCATCTCCAATTATCTCAAGCCATACTGGATTCAGCTTCCATACTTTCGAAAGACTTCTCCCCTCTAGATTGACCGATACCGTCACCAATGAGTGATCCGACGCCCCCCTGGGTTGGTATACTATTTCCCTTACCACTTGGTTAGCTTCTTCGTTCCCCATCACTAAATCTATTCTTGAGAGTGAGGAGTAGGAGCTTGAAAAACACGAGTATTGTAGGAGGTCCGGATTCCGAACTCTCCACAAATCAGATAGTCCCCCTTCTTGCATAAACCTAGATAACCGACTCTCACCCTCCCTCTGCAAATGTGTCCCTGGAGGAAACCTATCCTGATTTTTATTTATAACCTCGTTAAAATCTCCCACTACTACCACTGGGATCCCAGGTTTATCTACTATAAATTCCATTAGATTATATAAAACATCCAATTTAAACCGGGGTGGGATGTAAATATTTGCAAGGACATACTCCCGACTTTCAATTACACAATGCAAAAATACATATCTCCCTTCTTTATCAATGCTGGCCTGCCGACAGTTAAACGCTACTTCTTTTCTTATCAACACCGCCACGCCTCTTGAATAAGAGGTGTGGACTGAATGGAACTGAGCCTGAAATTTCCTACTGTAGTTCTCCAACTTGGAGTCCTCAGTTAGGTGCGTCTCCTGTAGGCAGATCAGCCCGATATCACATTTTTAGAGGGCATCAAACACCGCTGCTTTTTTAACTGAAGTACCCATCCCTCGGACGTTCCAAGAGCCAATATTCATAACTCTAGCCTGCATACTTTTCCAAAAAAACAGTAATAAAAACAGGAAAAAGGAAATGTCTCGATATTATAATTGATCTCATAGGGATAATCTCTACACCCCCCACTAAAAAAAAATGAGAGATGTGAGGGAGCAAAAGGAGAGAGAGAAGCCTACTCGGGTAGAATTCCTAATATCTTTAAGTGTCCTTTTAAACATTGTAATACCATTCCGTCCTAAACTTCCCCTCTGTGAAAGAGAAAAGATAAGCTTTTCATATATTCCAAACATTATTTTTAATTTATCCTGTATTATTATACAATCTTCACCCCTTTCCTGTCCATTCTTTCCCCTTTTATTCCTTGTTCCTACCCCCCTCCCCTCCCTATACCCTTCTGGGTTACCCCTAGGGGCTTTTCCTGTGACCATTACAACCTCACCCATACCTTCAGACTCCCTTCTCTTTCCCACCCATTCACATACTACCTCATCCCCCCTCCCCCCCACCCCGACCCATCTCCCCTTGAGCCCAACCTGTGTCTCATTTTTTTTTTACCCTTCCTAATTTCATTCACATATACCATTATACTGTGTGTATCCCACCTCCCACCGATGCAAGTGTATGTACATTGTGCCCGTAATTCAAGTGCATTGTGCCCTCTATATCTCCCCGTCCAAACTCACCCCCCCCCAACAAAACAGGTCAGGGGAGAGGGGAGAGAGAGAGCGGGAGGGAGGAAGGACAGCAAATGGAGGGAAAAGAAAAAAACAAACTAAACGAGAGAAGAAAAAAAAAAAGAAAAAAAACACAGAGAAGAGGAGAAAGGGGGAGAGGGGGTTTTCCCTCCTTCCCCCTAACCCCTCACCTCCTCATCAACCGATCCCCCTTTTCCTCCACCCAAGCTGACACACCGGCTGGAGAATCAAAAAATAAAGTCTCTCCCAATGCTGCAACTCGTAACCGAGCTGGATACAGCAGAGCGTATGTAACATCTAGTTTCTGGAGTCTGCACTTGGTTTCAGCAAACTCTGCTCTGCGCTTCTGTAAGTCCGGCGAAAAATCTGAATAAAATGAAACTTTGGCCCCTTTGTAAGTGATACTACCCATTTCTCTGGCCTTTCGGAGCACAGCCGCTTTATCTTTGTAATTCAAAAATTTCAATAAGATGGATCTAGGCTGGCCCCCTCGGTTCAGGGTTCTAGCCGGGACTCTATGCGCCCTTTCTAATGCGAACTGTTGGGAAAAAGTCTCTCTTCCAAAGGTTTCAACAAGCTATTTTTCCAGAAAAATAATTGGGTCAGGGCCTTCACATTTTTCCGGGAGTCCTACCAGCCTCACATTGTCCCTCCGGAGCCTGTTCTCCATTTCATCCAATTTCCCTGCAAATTTCCCCGCAAATTTCCCCATCTGTATTTTTAGGTCTTTGACCTCTTGATTCAATGGGTATACCTCATCTTCAATCTGGGATATTCTCCCCTCTGCTGCTGTTATCCTATCAGCCGTGTTTTGAAGTTCTTGCCGCATCATGGCTAACTCCTCCTTAATGCCTCTTGTTTGTTCACATAGCTCTACTAGGGATTGTTTACACACGTTAACCGCCCCCAACACCTCCTTTAATGTGGGTTCTCCTTCTCCATTACTCGGAGGGCCCTGCATAAGCACTGTTTCAGATCTCCCGACAGCACCTGCCGTTTGTTTAGCTACGTTCTTTCCTCCTACCAGTCCTGGTTGCCCTTGGCTCTTTCTGTCTGTTGAGGTTTTTACTTGTGCTCCCTTAGTTGGCGTATGTTCAGGGGTATGCGCATACTTTTCTAGTTTTGCTGCTGCTGATGTCCCGTTGCCATGGCCTGGGAGCTCTTTTCCTTGTCTTTATCCTTAGCTGACCTTAAAGATTGCGTTCCAACATTCTCTTGACCTGTCAGCTCTTCCCCTCTCCTCCTTGCCGCCATGATTTTGATTCAGTATATAACCCAAAAAAAAAAGAAAAAAAAAGGGTACCTCTCTTCTCCTCCAGGGCAAGGGGGAGGGGAGGGGGTACTCAGGCCACAGCCTCCGCCACACCGTGAGGGTCCGCTGTAGCTATGTGGCCTCAAGAGACTCCAACAATTTCCACTGTCCAGCTAGAATCCCTCTCTCTTAATAACAAGAGCAACAGTAGCAAGTGCGGCAGTTTTTTCAATGCTTGATTAGATATTACTCATTTGTTAGCAGGTTAATACATGAAAGTTCACACCATATAAGTTACACTCCTCCACGCTCCTCCACAATTTCTATTTTCCCTTGTGAGCATTATAGGCAGCTGGCAATCATATTACGCTGGGTGAGGGAAACTGTCTCTCAAGTACTTTTCACATTATAATATATAATATATGAAATCAGATACATACATCAGGTACCAGACGATATTGCAGATGGCCACCAGAGGTCTCCCTTTGCTGCTATTCCACTGCTTAGCTTAGGATTCGTTACCTGGTCCAGTAATCCGAGACTGGCTTCGCAGTGCTTGTTAGACTGACACTTCGCCTCCCGGACTCCCTCCTGCTTCTCCCGACCTGGACCACACAAGACCACGGTGCCCCGCGATCTCCGCTCCCGCGGGCTCACAGGTAGTCCCCCCAGCAGCGCCTCCTCAGCTCCGGGTCAATCAGCAACTCCCCCACTCCAAGACACAAGGAGGACCCCCCCGGACCAGGCACACTAGGTATTTGGGGCATGTGAAACAGCTTATGGGAGCGGCCTGGCTAGGGGAGCGCAAACTAGCGTCCGTCCTCCTCTCTCCTCTCTCCCTGAGGGCACCGCGGTTCAAAGTGCTGTTATCAGGACATAGGTATCAGCTGTTGGCATTGCGGTGAGAGCACACACCTCTCTCACTCCTCACACGCCGCCACCGCCGCCATCACCATCCCGGTGGTGTCAATTGTGATTGGGACCAGAGTAAATCTCGGTGGTTGTAGAAAGTTTGTGTGTTGTTGTTTTTTTCTTCTTGTTCGGCCAAGTGGGGTTATTTGGTATGTTCTGCTGAATTATTTCCCGAATGGTTGCAATTTTGTCAATGAAAAAATCAGATGACTCATTGCAGAATTCTTGTGTTTTTCGTTTGCTGGAGACTCTAAACAGGTGGGGTTCAAAGTCTGGGTGACTAGTTTGAAGAGTGCTCGAGGGCAGTTTATGGCTTTTGAGATGGCTTTGGAGAAATGTTCTTTTTTTTTGCTATGAAGATGCTGTCTGGTATCTTGTGGTGTGTGATTTGTAATATGTGTGGTTTTCCATTGTTGGGTTCCTTCTCCAAGCTCCTTCAGCTCTTTTGCGTTTTGGTTTCAGTGATGTAAGAGAGTCATTGAACCAGCCCCAATTGTTTTTGCGGGTTGGAGCTCTGCGTGTTGGTGCAACTATGTCTACTGTCTGTAATAATTCTGTGTTAAGGGAGTTGAGTGCGTCTTCAGTTGAGTAGTTTTCGTTTAACACCGCTATTTTGTTAGTGTAGTTTTGAAGAGTTGTGAGTATAGTTTCTTCTGTGATCTTGTCCAGTCTATTGTCGTTGATTGGTGGTCAGTCCAAGGCAATGGCATGTTATCCAGTGTGTTAATATCCATGTTTTGTGCGAAGATGAGGTCGATGGTATGGCCTGAAGCATGCGTGGGAGCATTTATCAGTTGCTGCAGGCCTAGTGCTTCCAGTTGGTTGATGCAAGCGGTAGTGATGGAGTCCTGGGAGGAGTTTTCCCAGAGATTAAAGTCCCCAAGTAGCAGGAGATTTTTGGTTTTCAAGGTGTATGTAGAGATGAATTTGATAAAAGGTGCAAGGAAGTGTGTCTTTGGTCCCGGTGGTCTGTAGTACAGTAGTATGTGAAAGGTGTCCTGGGGTGTTGTTTGACATTGAAGTGTGAGTGTTGCCATAAATGTCAGTGAGCTCTGTAAAGTTGGTTTTGTGAACGTGAGGTGAGATTTGTAGATCACTACTAGGCCTCCTCCTCTTTGACCAACTCTGTGCTCAGTTAGGATGCAGTCGTTTTTATATTGTGAAAGATAATGTTACACCGAGTAAATTGATACCCTACATGTCACGCTTCAAAATTGCGCTCGTGGAATGGCGTCAAACTTTTAACCTTAAAAATGTCCATAGGTGACGTTTAAAAAATTGTACAGGTTGCATGTTTTGAGTTACAGAGAAGGTCTTGGGCTAGAATTATTGCTCTCACTCTAACGATCTCGGCGATACCTCATATGTGTGGTTTGACCACCTTTTTCATATGCCGTATGCGTTCACTTCTGCGTGCGCCATATGCGTTCACTTCTGCGTGCGAACTTGGGCACTTTAAAAAAAAAATCTTATTTATTTTATTTATTTTACACTGTTTTTAAAAAAAAATTTATTGGGTTACTTTTATTCCTATTACAAGGAATGTAAACATCCCTTGTAATAGAAAAAAGCATGACAGGTCCTCTTAAATATTAGATCTGGGGTTAAAAAGTCTTAAATGCAATAAAAGAAAAAAATATTGTCCATTTGAAAAAACAACAAAAAAATTTGCTTTTAAGACGTATGGGCGGAAGTGACGTTTTGACGTCTATTCCACCCTGCTATCATCTCCATACCCAGCCACGGACAGGTCCCGATCGCCTCCGCCGCTGCCGATGGCTGACGGCTCTGGTAAGCAGCGGGAGGGCACAGGAGAGCGGCGGGATGGGGGTTGGCCCCTCTCCCACCACCAATAACAGTGATCTCAGACCACCATCATCGTAAACAGGACCACCAGCTCAAAAGACAGATACCCCGATGGTTACCGAGATATCCATCTTTAAAGTGCCGACATATATATACAGGAAGCTGGTCGGCAAGTGGTTAAAAGACAACAGTATATTAAAAAAGGTTCAACATGAACCACCACATTAAACATATCATGGTCAAATTTAAAACTGAAAAAAATCTTTTGTTACTTTTTCCTAAAATTCCATGTAAACATAATTACCACAAAAATAGCTATCAGACAGCACCCTGGATCTGAAACCTGCTTGTCAGATGAAATGAGTTAATTACTGGATAGTATTCTGATGAACAATATATCTGACTGACCCAAAATATGTCTTATTAGTAACTTTAGGTATCAGATCCAGGGTGATATCTGATGGCTATTTTTGTGGTAATTATGTTTACACGGAATTTTAGGAAAAGTATCGAAATAATATTTTCATTTTTAAATTTGAACATGATATGTTTAATGTAGCGGTTTATGTTGAACCTTTTTTAATATACTGTTGTCTTTTAAAATACCTGCTTTTAAACAATATTTACCACATAAAAACTGCTGTATGTGTGACACCTGGGAGGAACAGATGAGTGTTGCACCTCCAGTGTCTCCCCTGCCTAGTATAAAATACAGGGTGAGTGACATTTCAGTCGATGCTTGTTACAGGGAATTGCGTCGGTTGGAGAGAATCTTGTGACATCACCATGCACCAGCTGGCAGTCTGAAAACCGGCTCTTTGTATCGTATTATATCCTAGAAAAATTATGTGGAATAAACTATCATTATTTACTGCACCATGAAGTACCTTTTCCTCTAAATCTTTTATACCTACTGGATGAGCATCGGGCAGAGTGGCTGGAAGGTGGGAAACTTACTAAAACGTCTTGTTCCCCTTAACGGAGGAGAATGGCTATTGTTTGGTGCGGACCAGGTGGAACATCACAGCTGATTACTGTACATATCAGGCGAGCTTGATCCCTATAATTTGGGGTCTATTGTATCTGGTAAGAGGCCATCTGGCTTTTAGCTTACTTCTCCGCCTGGATATAAAGTACTGACCAGTTGCCATTGCAGATTTCTAGGTGCTGCACCAGACGTTACCTTCATTGTTACTTAATTTCAAGTTTATTTTTGTGGTTTGGGACTTTTGTAACACAATCAGAAGTTGCTTTCATTGTCAATTTATTTTCAAAAACCTTTTTATCTTGGAGATAGCAGCATACATATACACATATTTTTCTTTTACTTTTTTCACTCATAACATTGTATTTTTTATACAATACTGATCACATTATTTGGTTTTGTGAGCACAGAATAATTAAACTATATAAACCCTGAGTATAGTCTGATACATAATATAAATTCAAATATACAATAAATATTCAGTATCTCACAAAAGTGAGTACACCCCTCACATGTCTGTACATTTTAGGGGTGTACTCACTTTTGTTGCCAGCTGTTAAGACATTAAAGGCTGTTTGTTGAGTTATTTTGAGGGGAGCAGCAAATTCACACTGTTATACAAACTGTACACTCTCTACTTTACATTGTAGCAAAGTGTAATTTCTTCAGTGTTATGACATAAAAAGATATAATAAAATATTTACAAAATTGTGAGGGGTGTACTAACTTTTGTCAGATACTGTGTAAAGCAGAGATATGCAATTAGCGGACCTCCATCTGTTGCAAAACTACAAGTCTCATCATGCCTCTGGGTGTTCATGCTTGAGGCTGTCAGAGTCTTGCTATGCCTCATGGGACTTGTAGTTCTGCAATAGCTGGAGGTCCGCTAATTGCATATCCCTGGTGTAAAGTATGTTGATTAATAAATATAAATGTAGATACAAAATTAAAATTAGAATAAACACCCAGACAATGATTATGCACCCACTAGTTCATTTGGTACATTAAAAAATCCCCAAATCACTGAAATAATTCATATAGCAACACTAATAAATTAATTAGTTATTATGATCTTCTCATTCAAATGAGAAAAAAATAAAATAATTATGAATAAAACTGTTTAAATCTAATTCTATATTCAAACCATTTGGTGTAAGACTCTTCATTAAAAATATTCATTTAGTCTCTCTTTGGGACAAATCTCTCACTCAGAGCCCCTCCAGGGTGGATACATACAGTCAATGTTGCAAAATTGGAAGAGTGTAGGGTCCCTATTATGTTTCTCCCTAAAATGGGAGAAACATAATAGGAACCCCACTCTATACCAATTTTGCGGCATAGATTGTGTGCATCCATCCTGGAGGGGCTCTAACCAAGTGAGAGATTTGTCCCACAGGGAGACTAAATGGATATTTTTAATGAAGTGTCTTACACCAAATGTTTTGAATATCGTATTCGATTTAAATAGTTTTATTAATAATTTTTTTATTTTTTGAATGAGAAGATCATATGAACTAATTAATTTATTTGTTTTGATATAGATATATTATTTTAATGATTTGGGGATTTTATAATGTACCATATTAATTAGTGGGTGCATGATAGTTGTCTGGGTGTTTATTCTAATTTTTAATTTGTATCTACATTTAAATTTGTTTATTAACATACTTTAATATAAATTCAAATATAAATATATAATTTATATTATATATCAGACTATACTCGGGGTTTATGTATTGGTTACTGAGTAATAGACAAGAAGACTGCAATGGATATCATGTTTTTTTTTTTTCATATGTGCAATATATCTGTGTACTTGTGGCAGATGCTAGATATATCATGCCCGCGGGCACACTATATGGGCAGGTAGTTGCTGTGCCATACAGCCAATCCCATGATGAAACGTGTTGGGACGTGGCTGTATGACAACCGAAAGTGACATTTGGGCATCGCTGGAAGTGACGCTCCATGTGTTTTGACGTACTGATTGAGTGAGATTCGGTGTTTAACCATGACTAGGTATCTCTGGCATCTGCACACTATACCAATGCAAGTTTTATTTTGCCTTCTTGTAAGGGCATAACCATTAGGCCATGTTTTTTAATTACATTTCAATGTTTTGACGTTATTACACTATTTGGAGTCTAATTTTTCACCACATATTGCGGATACATTTTGGTCTCTGGATACTTGTAAATGCTTTTGCTGGGACAATCATAACCCTGAGGGGTTACTGCTCTATATGCCAAACACGAGAGTGTAAGGCAATTAATGCTGGTGAGTTTACGTCCAACTGGGGAGTGGAGATACGTTGTCGGATCAGTCTGAATATCTATCACGGAGAAAACATTCTGCATTTTTTTTATTGTCCTAGCATATG
Organism: Lithobates pipiens; assembly: GCF_037356315.1. Classification (NCBI taxonomy): domain Eukaryota; kingdom Metazoa; phylum Chordata; class Amphibia; order Anura; family Ranidae; genus Lithobates; species Lithobates pipiens. The sequence continues at coordinate 186,594,574 of NW_027507758.1, forward strand.
AACTATTTCTTCCTATGTTTGCACATTACCACTCACCGGGTGTGTAATACTTGTGTATGTGTTATTGCGTTACTTAGCGCCACTATTTATCTTTTAATTTATGTTTAGTAGATCTTGTTTTATCATACTTTTCTTCTTTAAAGTGGTTGCTCTGTACATTTTGGGTTTCTCTTAGACACAGTGTTAAGGTCTTCGGTATCGGCTCATTGTGAGATCTGATTGTGTGGTATGTTATATTTGCCTGCCCTGTGAAGTAGATTTGCACAGAGCAGCCTAGATCCTCCTCTTCTCAGGTCCCTCTTCTGTGCTCCTGGCTCTTCCCTCCTGTTGAGTGCCCCCACAGCAAGCAGCTTGCTATGCTGGCACCCGAACTGAGCCACAGCTCCCAGTGTCGATTCTCTCTTGCCCTCTCACCTGATTGGCTAGCTGACTTTGATTGACAGCACCTGGAGCCAATGGCGCTGCTGCGGTGTCTTAGCCAATCAGGAGGGAGAGACTCGAAAGGCCGAGACACTAGTGGACATCGCTGGACAGAGATGGGGCTCAGGTAAGTATTAGGGAAGCTGCTGCCTAAAGAAGGCTTTATATCTAAATTCATAGCATGCATTAAGATATGATTTCACAATCCTATTAAAGCAAAAGATCGGTTTGTGTGTACACAAGTAACGTTAAATAAATATACAGTTATTTTGAGATTGACATTTGTATGAAACTTAAAATGTGTTCAGTATAATGAACTTTTGTTCACCTGCTCATCCATGTTACTAGACATTTGAACTGAAAAAGCCATAATAACTTACAAAAGTGTGTCTGTACATTTCCTGTACAACAGATTGTACGGAGTTAATCATTCTGGTTAATGTATAGTACAGCATGCAAGCTGCATTGGCAGCTAATGAAAAAGTTAATGTTAATGCAGTGGAATGCTGTGCTTTGTGCTTTTAGTGTAAAGAATAAGGTCCCCCTCCTCCCCGATATAGGCCTGCTCTACCAGATCTGTTACGGCTTCATGGATTTTTCAGCATCAGGTATATGTTTCTCAGATTTTGAAGATTGCTACCTTTTACTCTGTACACATTTGTTAGAAGTTAGGTGGAGGTTCAGGCCTCTTCTGATGCCAGAAGGGCATATGGTGTTACAAGGTGCTCGCTGAGCTTTTTGGTCTCCTCTTGACCTGTTAAGTGGGCCTGTTGGCATTTGTTTGCTATATTGTCACCCCCCCCCTATGTTGCACTGCCCCTGAAGAGGAAAAAGAGATAGGGTTTAAATGGGGTTGATACCCCACCCATCAAAGAGAGCGTGCCCAGCTCTAGCCTTAAAGTGGAGCCCCCAAACTCTAAAATGCCTGGCCAGGAGTCTGCTGAACTGGTTTCAGAGGGAACAGAAGGCTACACTTACAGAGACCACCAGTTTTGCGCAAGTGCCCAAGGAGGAGGTGGCTTCAGAGGTTAAAGTGGAGTTCCACCCCAAAAAAAAATGTTATGTGCTCAAAGAAAAAAAAAAAACATTTGGATACATTTTTTTTTTACTAACCTCTAAATGCCTGTTGCTAGGGGATACCTTGTAGTCTGCCTCCTTCGGCGCCTGGGCTCCTGACGTTACTTCCCTCGTTGCAGGAAGGGAGATCGCCTCTCCCCCCTCTCTCTTGTCAATCATCTGGACCATGTGACAGGTCTCAGATGATTGCGCGGCCAGTCGTGGTGCGCGGCTCGCGCATGCGCAGTGGGTGCCCGGCTAGCACCCACAGTTAAATTTCTGGCGCCGCCAAACGGAGGGGGGAAACGAGCGAGGCTTTGATCCCCCTGCATCGCTGGACCCTTGGACAGGTAAGTGTCCGATTATTAAAAGTCAGCAATTTGTAGCTGCTGACTTTTAATATTTTTTTTAAGCTGAACACCGCTTTAAAGATGAGTCTGTACAGTCCCCAGAACCAACAGACAAATGTTCCTTGAGGCCCCAAAAAGACTAACATATGATGTGTTGGGTGAGAGCTCTGAAGAAATTATCCATGCAAACCAACAGACTTATGATGAACCAATTCCCTGCACGATACACTGTGTACAGGGTGATGACAGTCCACCCACTGACACCACCTGATGAATAGACCCCAAGTCCCTGGACTTTGGCCATAACCACATCAGCCACTCTAACCATTGGTGGGAGGTTCCACTGTTGAGTTTGTATCACAATGTGAGTTGTCTGAATTTCGACTCCTCACAGTTAATGTTGTGGTTAATGGGGGGATTGTGTAACAGAAGATAATGTTAGTGGCCCTGCAGGACTTCTTTTCTTCTACAAGATGGCAACAGCAGATGTGCTTTTTAGCTGTGATTGACCTTGGACTGCAGCATTTTAGAGATGTAGACTGGAGGAAGTGTGGAATCATTGCCATCACTGGGAAATCAACTACAGTATTCGGTGGAGAACACCAACCAGAGCGTGGCTGAAAGGCAGAGGTTCTGTGCTGTGTTTACATGGAAATGGAATACTCTGGTGATCTGTGAAATGCTGAACCCTGTTTTACCCCATCCCAGGATGCTGGTCTAAGCTATGTTTGGCTGCTCCAGTACCCGTTCTAGATCACCAATCTGTGACCTAGGATGCCGCTGTTCAGATCCACTGGAGAAACTGCAAAGGTGCTTATCATCCTTCCTGCTACAAATAACTGTCAGTAAATAAAAGGAAGGCCCTCCAACAGCTCAAGCAACAGCTACAGGAGGATCACAGTAAGGGGTGAGCAGGTCACAGATCCACTGTGAAGATCAATCTTTGCTAGTGTCATCAGACTCCAGTTGCAAGAAGTTGCAGGTGCAAGCTACCCATGCACCATTGTTCTAACTGTTGCTGAACTGTGCCCAATTCAACCAATTTATCTGCTCTTCTTAACTAATGCTGTAACCATGTACACCATTCCATCTAACTACTGTAACTATGCATACTTTTTATTTGACTTTTACAACTGTACATACTGTTCATTTAACTGCTCAGATTCAGAGCACTTTATTAATCCTAAAGGGAAATGATTAAGATACAATTACATTCAACAAAGACACAATTAAAATAATGAACAGAAACAAGACACAATACCAACAGTAAAATTACCAATGATGGAAATTAATGCCAAATAAAACGAAATTAATACTATACTCTAATAAACCATACCATCCGATTAAAATATTACATATAATAAATTAAACAGATTGAATAAAACTAACTGGAAATCAGTGTTATTCTAACTGCTGCAGCTGTGCCTACCTTTCATCTAAGTACTCCATAGATCCCTCTCCATCACTCAATATAACTTATGGGGTGCAACCACATTGAATATAGACAGCCCCCTCCCTCCAAGTGCCAATGTATTTAACCACTTCCAGCTCAAGGACGTCATATGATGTCCTTGAATATCTGAATGATGCCTGCAGCTACAGGCATCATTCAGATATCCTTGTTTCCAACCGGTGATTCTGTGCACCATAGGAATGATCATAGCGGCAGTTCCACTGCTTGATCATTCTTACAGGCGACAGGAGGGGGCATCCCCCCTCCCACTGCCATCCGGTGCTTCTCCGGGCTCTCCTATGCCATCTGGGACACGGAGAAGGAATCAGCCACGGCCGGATAAAGACCATAGAGATTTCCAGTGACCAGATGGTCACCAGTCATTTCTATGACCGTCAGAGGCATGGGCACAACGTTATGACATCACGTCCAACCGCAGATGTAAACAGAACAGCGATCGCGGCTGGTAAGCATGAGATCGTGGATTTTTTTTCCGATCTCATGCTTTCCAGCCTGGAGGAGAGCTGTAAGGACCTGTCGCAAACTATTCCTATTACAAGGGATGTTTACATTCCTTGTAATAGGAATAAAAGTGATAAAAAGAATGTAAAAAAATAAAAATAAATAATAAAACATTTTTTAAAATGCACCTGTCCCCGGTAGCTTGTGCTCAGAAGCAAATGCACATCTAAGTCCCGCCTATATATGTAAACGCTGTTTAAACCACACATGTGAGGTATCGCTGCATGCTTTAGAGCATAAGCAACAATTCTAGCACCAGACCTCCTCTGTAACTCAAAACATGTATTCTCTAAAAAAAAATTTAAGTGTTGCCTATGGAGATTTTTAAGTACCAAAATTTAGCGTCATTCCATGAGCGTGCGCAATTTTAAAGCATGACATGTTGGGTATCTATTTACTCTGCGTAACATCATCTTTCACATTATACAAAAAGATTTGGCAAACTTTATTTTTTAATTTTTCTTGAATGAAATCGTTTTTTTTCCAAAAAAAAGCATTTGAAAAATTGTTGCGCAAATACCGTGCCAGATAAAAAGTTGCAAGGGCCGCCATTTTATTCCCTAGAGTGTCTGCTAAAAAAATATATAAAATGTTTGGGCGTTCTGAGCAATTTTCTAGCAAACAAATGATGATTTACACATGTAGGAGAGGCATGCCAGAATAGGCCCAGTATGAGGGCCCCAATCTAGCCGGAAGAAGATTCACATTAGGGACTATAGTTAGACAACTTTATTCAGGGGGCATACTTGTGTTCATCTTTCAGTTCTCACCCTCAGGCCTAAACCAAGTTCTCTTGTCTGAGAGCTCTTAAGTGACACTTGGATCAGTTCATCTCATTCACAGAGCTACTGTTTATGCCATTGGGAACTCCGCATATGCTGGAATTTAAATTCTTTGCAAGGGACCCTATGAGGCTTGTGTAATATTCTTTTTGTTCATGTTTAGATTGCTAATACACTCCATTTTTCTTTCAAAGGGTTGTAAGTCTAATTCTTTGTGTTTGTTAAGGTTTACAGAAAAAAATATACTGATGGTGTCAGTGGGGTTAAAGCCTCACATAGGGCTGGACAAGAGCAAAGGACCTCCTGCAGGAGTAGCGCTACACTAAGGTCAAAATGGACTTACCTAAATTACTAGTATACCCCATGTGTAATACTGAAATAGACACATTCCTTCACATGTTTTGGACTTGCTCTAGAACAGCAGTCAAATGGCGGCCCGCGGTCCCAACAGCCGACTGAGAAACGCTCCTATCCGGACCATCAGACTGCCAGTGTATTGCCTCATTTTAGCAGTCATTGGTTACTGGAACTGTGGGTGTCCCAGCAACCAGTGACATTGCATGTGCACCCTTGCTGGGCCACGAGTTGAGGGGAGACATCACATCACTCCCGGCTCTTGGCTCTCACTCCTTGCGAGGAATGAGGAATGCCCACTTGCCATCTGTGCCAACTCCTGCCCTCAAGGATTGTGGGGCACTTTTTTTTTTAAGAGGGATCGCCGATGGGCATATTTTGTTAAGGGGCACCCTGATGGGCACATTATGTTGTGTCCATCAGCATGCCCCTAAACATAAAATGTGCCCCTTAACTTAAAATGTGCCCATCAGCATGCCACTTATTTTATGTTAAGGGGCCCGCTGATGGACATATATTTTGTTAAGGGGCACACTGATGGGCACATTTTATGTTAAGGGACACTCTGATGGGCACATTTTATGTTAAGTGACACACTGATGTAAGAGGACAGTCTGACATGAATGCCTGATGTAAGGTGGCACTGTGATGGGGACACCTGATGATGTAAAGGAGTACTGTGATGGGGACACCTGATGTAAAGGAGCACTGTGACGAGGACAATTGATGTAAAGGAGTACTCTGGGCACATTTTGTTGTGCTCATCAGAGTGCCCCCTAACATAAAATGTTCCCATCATCAGCATGCACCTTATTTTATGTTAAGGGGCACACTGATTGGCACATTTATATCTGAGTCAGCACCAACTTGAGATTCGGACCCTCAGCCCAAAGAAAATTTTAGCAACCTGACCTCCTTGAATTTTAATTTAATACCTCTGCTCTAGAATAAGCAATATTTAGACTATTGTTGTAAAAATTATTAACAACCTAACAAGGACCTCACTAAATCCTAAACTGATGGTTTTGAGAGTTAACTCCAGGAATAATTCCAGAAAATGGATTATTAGACTAATGTTCTTTAATGCAGAGAAATCTATTTTGCTGGAATGGAACCGCTTTCCCCACGTACAACTAGTGGTTGGATAGCAGTAATTAATTAGGCTGTACCACTTTATGAAACTTGCTTACCTGAGCTGAATGTTTCACACAAAATGTCTAAAGCTATAATTGTTGAATTTCAAGTGGTTGAGTTTCAGCCCAGCTGATGTGTCAGAAGATGATGGCTTTGGTGATTGTGGATATTTGTCTCGAGAAAATATGCTTAGATGGGATAAGTAGTAGTAGAGACATTGCAAGGCAACTAAAGAGAGTTGGATTAGGTAATCAATACGTTGAGGAGCTTGCTGCATGAACAATGGATATATCTCGTAAGTGTTAATATTTTTGACTCAAAATCAATAAAATGCTTCTGTTTAAAAAAAAAAAAGTGTTAAAAATGCATTTGAATTTGCCATCTTTACTTGCTGCAGGTCAGTACGCAAAATATTGAAATCAAATTATCAGCATGACATCCAGGCAGCTAGCAGTGTCCCATAGAATGGTCAGTAATGACAGCCCCGACAATTCTCTTACTATAGGTTTATGTGTCCTTGTAAGTTGGTAGGCTTGAACAATTATGTTTCTTGCTTTGCTTATGAAAGGTCAGTATGCCTCTAAGTATACCAGGAGGGTATGTCTTCAGCAGCTTAATGTGGAGTGAGTTTGGGCTCAAGACATTATTTTATATGTCAGCAAATGCTTATAAAATAATTCACCCAAAACGGATCTTTAAGGGAAAGTATTAATTTCCCGATCAGATGATCCTGTCTTTGTAGGTTGCCTTTAACACTAGCTGCAATGTCATACAGTGTGTCCCTTCCCTTTGGGCACAGCTGCCTAACACTGCAGCTAGCAAAGCGACTGCTGCTTTTCTAGTGAGCTCCTGTCTCTGTCCCCCAGCACTTGCCTGAGGCAAGCATCAGCAAGAGGCATTTAGAAGTATTTGAGGTGTGTCGGCCCCACCTCACTCTGTATCCCTCATTAGTTAGGGAAAAAGTTCTTTATTCAAATGTTCTTTATTTGAATTGTGTGTTTTTATACTATAGTGTTTTGGGAATGTACACAGAATTTTAAATAGGAATCAGTGAGTTCATTGTTTTCATTGAAAAGAGACAAATGTTCCTAAGTTTAAAAGAGCAACAGCTACAAACAAATATTAGTGGTTAGTAAAATAAAAGTGTTAACAAGAATAGTATTTGGAATATCTTTAATGTTTGTTGTTTTTTGATAGATAATTCAGCTACCCAGGACCCAGGCTGTCCTCCCCACCACTGCAGTGGATACCATACACATAACTTTGTTGTTACATAGGTTGAAAAAAGGCACACTTCTAGTTCAACCATTAAAAAAAACAACAACCCTGCAATCCCATATATACACAATCGTATACCCACAGTTGATCCAGAGGAATGGCGAAAAACCCCAGCAAAGCATGATCCAGTTTGCTCCAGCAGGGGGGAAAAATCCTTCCCGATCCCCCAAGAGGCAATCAGATATTCCCTGGATCAACTTTACTTGTATGTTAGTATCCAGTTATATTATGTATATTTAGGAAAGAATCCAGGTATTTTTTAAAGCAATCTACGGAGCTGGCCAGAACCGGAGGGAGTCTTCTGCACATTTTCACAACTGTTACCATGAAGAATTTTTTCCGTATTTGGAGATGAAATCTTATTTCCTGTAGACGTAACGAGTACCCCCTTGTCCTCTGTGATAACCTTAAAGTGAATAACTCAACACCAAGTTCACTGTAGGGACCACTTATGTATTTATACATGTTGATCATATCACCCCTTAATCTCCTCTTCTCAAGAGAGAATACATTCAGTTCCTCTAATCTTTCCTCATAGCTGAGCTCCTCCATGCCTCATCAATTTGGTTGCCCTTCTCTGCACTTTCTCCAGTTATCCTTTTTGAGAACTGGTGCCCAAAACTGAACTGCATATTCTAGACGAGGTCTTGCTAATGATTTGTACAGGGTCAAAATGATCTCTCTCTCTCAAGTCCATACTTCTCTTAATATAAGAAAGGACTTTGTTCGCTTTGGAAACCGCAGCTTGGCATTGCATGTTATTATTAGGCTTATGGTCTACCAAAACCACCAGATCCTTCTCCACTATGGATTCCCCCAGTTGTACTCCCACTAGTATGTGTGATGCATGCATAACTTTAAATTTATCAATTAAACAGTGCGCTGAGGTCGGCTTGTAAGTTGGAGACATCCTGTAAGGACTTTATTCCATTTCCACTTTTATTCCATTGGTGTCACCTGCAAAGCCTGAAATGGTACTTTTAATCCCAGACCTTATATTATTTATAAAGATATTAAAATGTAATGGTCCCAACACTGAACCTTGAGGTATACCACTGATAGCCTTAGACCATTCAGAGTAAGAATCATTAACCACTACTCTCGGAATTCTGTCTTTTAGCCAGTTTTCTATCCATTTACAAACTGATCTTTCCAAGCCTGTAGACTTTACCTTACACATTAGTTGTGTGTGGGGAACTGTGTCAAACGCTTTTGCAAAATCCAAGTATACTACGTCCACAGCCACCACTCTGTCAAAGGTTTTGCTTATCTCTTCATATAAAGAAATCAGGTTTGTTTGACAACTTCTGTCTTTCATAGATCCATGCTGTCTGTTGCTTAAAATATTTTTTTTTCCAGCAAGAACTCGTCTATGTGGTCTTTTTGTAAACTCTCCAGTATCTTCCCAAAAATAGAAGCTAAAATAATAGGTCGATAGTTACTTGATAAAGACTTTGATCCCTTTTTAAATATAGCCACCACATTGACCCTACACCAATCCAGTGCTACTATTCCAGTTATTAACAAGTCCCTAAAAATTAGAAACCATGGTTTTAAAATGACAGAGCTCAATTCTTTTAGGACCTGTGGGTGTATGTCATCTGGTCCAGGTGCTTTATCCACCTTTATTCTGTCTAGATATGTCTGGACCATATCACTTTAGAGCCATTGTGGATCATTTGGAGCTGTGTCAATACCATCTCCATTATGGACATGAGCTCCCCTATGCTCCTTTGTGTGAAGAAAATATTTAATAAATGTGCCTTCTCTTGTTGTGATTCAGCAAAATATAGTAGTCAAACCTCTTGTTACTGTAATGAATACAAATGCAAGGTTCATGTTTGGCTTACTGCCTTTTGCAGTCTACAGAGATAGCTAAGAAGAGCAGCGTTAAAATGGGGAAACTATAGATGATAGATCTCAGTACTAAAACCACCAGTTTGTGCAGTTAACACACTGGCATGTTTACTAACACCTTGTATTTTACCCAAGTCAGAAACTTCAGTGCTGGGAAAAACGATCCTTTAATTAAAGCAGCAAAGCCTGAAATTAAAATATATAGAAATACATAGAAAAAATGAATAATGAACAAAACACACTGTGCCAAAAGGCAGCTACTGTAATCTGATTGTTCCCTGTCAGAAATACTATAAATGCTTATCTGGTTTGACAAAGGCTGCACATTTTTCATACTATATTTAAATTAATTGCACATGGTTTAGGAATAAGTGGGCTATATAAAATGGATGATAATTTTACAGTCCTGTTCACAATTAGGCACGCCCCATGGAAATTCTTGACTTTCTCAACATTCTTGAACAGGAAAATATTAGATCTTTATTCAACAGTGCCTACATAAAAAGGTGATATATCTGAATATTAACACAAGATGTAATTGACACTTATTCAACAAAAATGTCAATAGAAGGAATAGTGTACTGAGTGAAAAAGTTAGTAAATCTTTTTTTTACAATTTTTCTATAGTTTTTGTTATATGTTCGGGTCCTGAAGTAGCAAAGTAAAAATAAACCAAAACATTTTCACCATTATAAGCTTCTCTAACCGCTTTAGCCCCGGAGAGATTTTACCCACTTCCTGACCAGAGCACTTTTTGCGATTCTGCACTGCGTCACTTTAACTGATAATCGTGCGGTCGTGCAATGCTGCACCCAAACAAAATTTATGTCCTTTTTTCCCCACAAATAGAGCTTTCTTTTGGTGGTATTTGATCACCTCTGAGATTTTTATTTATAAACAAAAAAAGCATCAATATTGAAAAAAATGCAATATTTTTTTACTTTTTGCTATAATAAATAGCCCCCAAAAATATATAAAAAAAAAAAAAAATTTCCTCAGTTTAGGCCGATATGTATTTTCGCAATAAGTGTATTTTGGTTTGCACAAAAGTTATAGCGTCTACAAAATAAGGCATAGTTTTATGGCATTTTTATTATTCATTTTTTTACTAGTAATGGCGGCAATCTGCGATTTCTATTGGGACTGCGACATTATTGCAGACACGTCGGACAATTTTGACACATTTTTGGGACCATTGGCATTTTTACAGCGATCAGTGCTATGAAAATGCAGTGATTACTGTAAAAATTTCACTGGCAGTGAAGGGGTTAACCACCAGGGGGCAATCAAGGGGTTAATGTGTTCCCTAGTTTGTGTTCTAACTGAATGGGGATGGGACTGTGCAGGGGAGATGAAAGATCGCTGTTCATACTCTGAACAGAAAATCTGTTCTCTCCTCAGTAAACACGGAAACTGTGTGTTTACACACACAGATCCCTGTTCTCCGTGTGCCTCAAGCGATCGCGGGAGCCAGGCGGTGATTGTGACCACCAGGCACTGGCATCGGCTCCATGGGCAAGTGGTTACGTGCGCACCACTGGAGGCATGCACGCACCCCCCTAGTGGCTACAGGGCTAAGCGATGTTAAATAACCTTGTTTCGCCCAGCCGTGCCATTCTGCCGCAGTACAACTGTGCGGATGGTCAGCAAGTGGTTAATTAAAATTCTGCCTTCAAGAGTATGGTTAAAATTTCAAATCCTATATTGATTTCCACATTGTATTTTAAATATTTCTAGCCTTTGCCTATTAGTCTAAACATTCTTGTGGCTTGGAAACTGTGTTCTGTGACCCTTTTCTGTATGTCATGTTAGCCTGCTTTATGAACTACAGATTTGATGAGAGGAGGAATTTCAGGAGGTGAAGTCAGTACAGAAATCACTGCTTGCATGCAGCAATGTACCAGGCATATGTAGTCCTTAGAACTTGAAAGTAAACAGCAGAGGTGACACTCCAAAGCATGCATGGAATCCATGATGTGATGGAAAGGAATAGGCAACACTCACAGTATGAAAGAATATTTTTCAAGTAAGCTTATATTGGATTGTCAAAAATAGTTACTGTTTGTATGGCTATTACAATGCTTATGTTAAAAAATTTAAGTGTATTTTGGGACTATAGAACACCTTTTTGGCAGACATGTCCTCTCTTACTGTAACCAAACAACTCTAATTTTGATTGATTAGTCTATAGAACATTGTTCCAGAAAGCCTGGTCTTTGCCTATATAGTAAACTGTGATACTGGAAAAGAACACACTGCCACGAAGGGCTTGGAGAGTGCTGCTCACCCCACACGAATGAAAAAATGGAACAAGTTCCCCCACAATCGGGGTTTTTAGGCAGCAAAAAACAATAATAAATGCATATCAGAGTAATATGAAAAAAATGATTTTTTTTTATATTACTCTGATATGCATTTATTATTGTTTTTTGCTGCCTAAAAACCCCGATTGTGGGGGAACTTGTTCCATTTTTTCATATAGTAAACTGTAATCTTGCTTCAATATTCTTTTTGGACAGGAAAGGTTTTTTTTCTTTATGCATCTCTTATTCAGGTGGCATTGGTACAATCACTTTCTGATTGTAGATGCATGCACTTTCAATCCAACTGTTGTGAGAGTTATCTGAGCATCCTGCAATGAACCTTTGGGGTCCTTTGGGTGACTTTTAGCATCAGTAAGCTTTTAGGTTGAATTTGCTGTGCTGGCCATTGTTTGAAATCTTTGCCACTTATAGATTGTTTTCCTTACAGTGATCTGAATTCTGGTTGTGGCTGAAAAAAGCATTTTTAAATGGAATCTGGGCCTACATATTGTATAAACTGTACACAGTCTGAACTCCTTGTACCCACAGTTTCATTTCATTTCCTCAAATGTGATTGTGTATTCTTTGAAAAATTCAACTTCACCATATTCACTATGCTCTAGGGCTAATTCCCTTGCACAGTTTACATCCCATTTGCCTTTAATAAATCAACCACTATAATTACTGTGCTATGAGTGAGATTCTCACATAAACCCAAATGAAAATACAGTATAAACAGAGAGGTAACATTGTGTCTGGACCTACCTTAAAGGCTAAGTTCACCTTTAGATATGTGTTACACCCGTATTTAAAGCTTTTGTTAACCCCCAAAAAGGATCCTGTTCCTTTAAAGCAGGTTATATAGCACAGCGCTTGTGTTGTGTCATTTGGCCCCCTGTATCACCTGTAATGCCTTTCTGATCCTGCCTGGCTATGTCTTTCCCCTGTACTTTGACCACATAATATCAGGGCTTCTGAGCCCTGACACTGTTGTCAGCGTCAGCCGCAGCCCTGCTCTCTGTCTTCTGTGTCCTCTCCTCCATCCACTCCCCCTCCCCTCTCTGACTGTCTGCTTGTGTCAGTGCCAGCCTCCCTGCTCCTGCTGCTCTCAGACTTAACATTAAAAGCTCCTACCCCCTTCTGTATTAGAACAAAAAGTTCCCCTGTGTCTGTGTTATATCATAAATGTGCTTAGCTGTACTGATAACACACTATCAGTGCCACCTCATCGGTGCTCGTCAGTGCAGCCATATCAGTGCCCATCATTGAAGAATAAAACGTACTTAATTAGAAAAAAAATTAACAGGAACAAAGAAAAACATCTTTTTTTTGTTGCGCAAAAAATAAAAATCACAGAAGTGATCAAATACCACCAAAAGAAAGCTCTATTTGTGGGAACAAAATTATAAAAAAATTGTTTGGGTACACTGTTGTATGACCGCACAATTGTCATTCAAATTGCTACAGCGCTGAAAGCTGAAAATTGGCTTGGGCATCAAGGTGTCTAAGTGCTTGGTATTGAATTGGTAAAAAAAAGCCTTAGCCATTAGACCCTAAGCACTGTTAAACATACAGTATATGCAGTAGAAGGTGTGTCTTAAAGCACAGCCAATGCATATAAGTACTGCTGTCTTATTCTGGGGTGTGCTTCTTCAGTACCCCCAGAGAAATGACTGAGGGGTCATCTACAGCTCATGGTCAACTGTTTACAATTGGGAGCTGGTAGGTGCATCTTCCAAAGACATCAACACTATTTATCTTTTCACTGTACGGCAAGATCAGGAGCACCACATACTGGGCTCCAGGCATCATGCTCCATTTAAATTTCTGGCTTGGGCCAGCATAAAGGGATTGAAAAAATAACTTAATTAGTTGCAATCTACATAGAAACAATCAACTGTTGACAAAATAAACACTATTTTCAGGACTATTACACAACATAACATGTAGAGTGCAGGGGTCAGGTCTATAAAATTGTACTACACAGTAGCAGTAGTACAATACAGTGTACAACATAATGTACAGAATGCAGAAATAAAGAGTATGTATCATTGGGTCTCTTACATTATTGGTCAGTGGAAGAAAAAATATTTGTGAGAAAAAAGGGCTTTTTAACCACTTACGGAGCGTCTGCCGTCGTTATAAGTCGGTACTTTGAAGAGGCATATTGTCTTTATGGCAGCAGCTATCTACCATAATCCCGATATCATCTTCTTCAGCGGGCAGTCTGCTTTCAGATAAAAGTGGTCTCTGTGGCGGATTCGCCCCAAGATCACTTTTAACGGCGATGGGAGACCATATGAAAACGGTGTTCAAACCACACATGTGAGGTATCGTTAGAGCAAGAGCAATAATTCTAGCTCTAGACCTCCTCTGCAACTCAAAACATGCTACCTGTAGAATTTTTTAAACGTCGCCTATGGAGATTTTTAAGGGTAAATGTTTGTTGCCATTCTGAAGCATGAGTTGTTGGGTATCAGTTTACTTAACGTAACACAATATAAAAACAAATAGGGCTAACTTTACTGTTGTCTTATTTTTTTAATTAAAAAAAGTCTGCTTCTAAGCCCTTGTACACACGGTCGGAGATTCCGACAACCAAATCCGTCGGAGTAATTCCGACGGATTAATTCCGGAAGAGGTCCGGAAGTGATGCTGCATACACACGGTCGGACTAAGTTGTCGGAAAATCCGATTGTACATAATGTGATGACGTTATTTCGTTACGACGGGACTACGTTCAGGCTAATAGCCAATAGCTTTGGTCTAGGAATTTGATCTGCGCATGCGTTGCACTTTGTCCGACGGAGTAGGCTACACATGATCGGAGTATGTCCGATCGGAGCATTTTGCCGAAAAATTTTACCGGCAAGTTGGAAAAGTTGGTCCGTCGGATATTCCGATGGAAACAGTCTGATGCAGACCACACACAGTCGGAATATCCGACAAAACGGTTCGATAGTAAACATTCAGACGGAATCTCCGACCATGTGTACAAGGGCTAAGACTGCTGGTTGACCAAGGAAACTTAATGCAGAAGATGAGACATATGCGTATTTCCCCTTTACATCGGAACATCAGCACAGAACTAGCAGAGACCAGTGGGACCCAGCTACACCCATTTACTGTCCAGAGAAGTGTGGCTGGAAGAATTGTGGGCAAAAAGCCATACCTCTGATGTGGAAACAAGGCTAAGTGACTCTATGCATGAAAACACCAAATGTGAAACATTTGACTGTAGCAGGAGGCCGTTTGCCAAAGATCTAGAGAGTCATACAATAATGAGTGTCTGTAGGCAACAGTGAAGTATGACAGAGGTTCCTTGGAGGTTTGGGGCTGCATTTCAGCAAATGGAGTTGTAGATTTGGTCAGGCTCAGTGGTGTTCTCTCTGATCCCAACATCATCAAGTCTGTCTGGGATTACTTGAAGAGACAGAAGGATTTGAGTTCCTTCAGAAACCGTGTGCACAAGCACTGTGTGTAACTAGAACACTGGTTTGAAGCAAAAGGGTAGTCACACCAAGTATTGATTTCATTTGGAGTTCTCTTTTGTTCATTTACGTCCCGTTTTGATAATTGATAAAAATAAACTATTAACATTTATATTTCTGAAGTCATTCAGCACTATATATATATATATATATATCATATCATGAATGATATTCCGTGTTTTTGACCTAAGGAGGGGCAGAATTTGCCCCATAGCTTTCAACCAACGACTTTATACTTTAATATATTTTGGCTGTTGGGGTTGGTATTGCTGCAAAGTACCAACCACAAACATTGTTTATGCAGTCCATTATACAAAATATATGTTTATATTTGTCTCTTTTAAAACACTGCAGGTGTTAAGCCTTATAATTCTGCCAAAAATTTCCTGCAGAAAGCTGAGAACGCTGCATCTGGTGCACTGAAATCCCCACCAGTGTTATTTAGTTTTACTAAATAGTACATATAGAATTAGTAAAAGTCTCACTCAATTTGTGAAGCCCAGAGGGTAATGTAAAGAGCAACAGATGTAATTACACTGTTTTCAGAAAAAGATAGAAAAGGTCAGGTTTAACATGCTACACATGTTGATCATATTATGCCAGCCCAGTTGAGCCTTGTGGTAAATGTCCATCTTGCAATTTGGATAGGTTACATAAGTTAAAACCATATGTGCATTCTTCAACATGGGATTTATATCTGGCATCTTCTGGCCATGTTTAAAATTCTCTTACTTCAGAAGTCATAACTTAGTACAATTTTCCAGGTGGCTGTAAAGGCAGTTTTTTTCAGCCAGATTGGAAAAGCTGCGGATGTTTGGCAATGATAAAAAAAAAATGTAATTTAAAGTGCAAATTCAGCCCCCAGGGATCAGTTTTGAGCAAATGCAAATGAATGAAAACATCCATCTACTGTTAAATCAAAAATCAAAAGAGAATTTCAGTTACATTTTGCTTTGTCTTCTTATATTACTAATACTACGAGCAGGTTTACAAAGTGTCTCCATGAAGACAGAAGAACCATGCTGTGGGCCAATGCAAAAAAAAAATCTTTCCATTTTTTTAATTTAAGAAAGTGAGAGAGGCAGCTTCCAAATATACATACATATGCAAAATTTGTGATTTGTGTCACAGAGGTCATATAAGAGGACCAGAGTCACTCAACAGAATCAAGAGGTCCTGACAAATATCAGCCATAATGTAAACCAGTACTGGTAAAGGGAGCACAATTAAATGTCCCCTAGTGCTAACAGACTAATCATGTTATAGTGTAATTCCTGGAGGTGACCCCAAAATGGAAAAACTTCAGAGACAACTCTATAAGTGGTAGAAAACTGCCTATTTTTTACAGGTAAATGGAAAGACAGGGAGATTACCAGAAGAGGGCAAGCGAGAAAGAGAAAACAAAAAAGGGGGGTAAGGGGTGGGGTTTAGGGTGGAAAAGTAGACAATTTGCTATGAGATGCGAGAACACAATCAACTAGTAAAAGTCGCCAATGCAACATTTATTTGATTAATTTATTAAGAAACTGAGATATTAGTGAAACCACACAAAACAATACCTTCATGTAAGAGGCTGGGTTCACACTTGTACGACAAACACTCCAACATTAGGAGCTCATGTTGCATGACGTGTGAAAATCAATGTTTCCCTATGAGAGCCGACTTAACCGGTCAGACTGAAAATGCTCCCTGCACTACTTTAGTCTGACTTTGATCCTACTTCAGCCCATTGAATATCACTGAAGTTGGATCAAATTCGGATCACCTTCTTAACTGATCCAACTTTGGCATGCACTTGTGCTCTGAAGATCTTGAAGGGAACCCCATGCCAAATAAAAAAAAAGCATGGTTTTTCCCTCCAAGAGCCTTTGGTCTGGCATGGATTTTAAGGGGAACCCCTTTGACAAAAAAAATGGCCTGGGCCCCCCAAAATCTATCCCAGACCCTTATCCGAGCACACAGCCCGGTAGGTCAGGAAAGAGGTTAAGGATGAGAGAGAGCACCTCCTGAACCATGCCAGGCTGTATGCCCTCAACATGGGTGGATGCTTTTGGGCACCGCCCACCCCAAAGCACCTTGTCCCCATGTTGATGTGAGGAAAAGGGCCTCTTCCCAACAACCCTGGCCATTGGTTGCCGAGGTCTGCGGGCGGGGGCTTATTGGAATCTGGAAGCCCCCTTTAACAAGAGGGCCCCAGATCCCAGCCCCCCACCCTATGTGAATGAGTATGGGGTACATTCTACCCCTACCCATTCACCTAAAAACAAGTGTCAATAAAATGCAATGCACAGGTGCTCTTCTCCCTCCTCTGCTGATTTCTTCTCCCCTCTCTGTTTCTTCTCCCCTCTCTCCTTCTTCTCTCCTCTCTCTGGTTCTTCTCCGCTGATGTCTTTTAGCCCTCTTCGATTCTTCTGCCTCTGCCAGGTATCCTCTCTGCACTGCCTTCTCCCAATGTTGCCTCAATGCACTCTCTCAGTGTAATGCCAGATCCGGAGTTCTATGACTTATAAAGACATGGGGCGGGACCATTGAGTGATGTCACATGGAGACCCCACCCCCTTATGTCGAGGTAACATCAGAAGAAAAGAAGGAGAAGGCAGCGCAGAGAGAAGACCTGACAGAGGCAGAAGACAGATGGAGAAGAACCGGAGAGGGCTTAATGACATTAGTGGAGAGTGGAGAAGAACTGGCAGAAGCAGAAGACATCAGCGGAGGAGGGAGAAGAAATAGGAAGCAATGCCAGAACTGCCTTAACAAATTCCTTTAAAGACCTTTATTTTTGACACTTTTTTTTAGGTGAATGGTTAAGTGTACAATGTACCCCATACTCATTCACATAAGGTGGGGGTCTGGGATCTGGGAGCCCCTTTGTTAAGGGAGACTTCCAGGTTCCAAAAAGCCCCCCGCCTGCAGACCCCGACAACCAATGGCCAGGGTTGTCAGAAAGGGGGGCCCTTGTCCTCATCAACATGGGGACAAGGTGCTTTGAGGTGGGGGGTGTAAGGCCCCCTTGCACCAAAGCATCCACCCCCATGTTGAGGGCATGCAGCCTGGTACGGTTCAGGAGGGGGGGGGGGCGCTCGCTCGTCCCTACCCCCTTTTACTGATCTGCCAGGCTGTGTGCTCGGATAAAGGTCTGGTATGGATTTTGGGGGGACCCCACACCGTTTTTTTTTATGTGGGGGGTTCCCCTAAAAATCCATGTCAGACCCAACGGTCTGGTATGGTCTTGGAAAGGGAATTCGTGCCGTTTTTTTTTATTTTTATTTGGCGTGGAGTTTCCACTAAAGATTCATACCAGACACAAAGTGCCTGGCATTGTCAGGATCAAAGTCGGATCCCCGTTCATTGAAGTGGGGCGGATGTCGGACTTCAAGTCGCAGGGCAAAGTCGGATCCACAGTCATATGACTGCCGTGTCGTACCAGTGTGAACCCTGTCTGAAATGCATTGTGGTTGCAATCTGGTTGCGGTTGTTATTTTTCAAGTGTTGGCTCCAGAATTAAAGAAGGGGGTTGTGGCCAAAGCAGTGCTTTTTTCCTTTAACCACTTCACCCCTGGAAGAATTGACCCCCTTCCTGACCAAAGCACTTTTTGCGATTCGGCACTGCGCCGCTTTAACTGACAATTACGCGGTCGTGCGACGTGGCTCCCAAGCAAAATTGATGTCCTTTTTTCCCATAAATAGAACTTTGTTTTGGTGGTATTTGATCACCCCTGCAGTTTTTTTTGTGCTATAAACAAAAAAAGAGTGTCAATTTTGAAAAAAAGCATTATTTTTTACATTTTGCTATAATAAATATCCCCCAAAAATATATTTTAAAAAAATCATTTTTTTTTCTCAGTTTTTGGTAAAAAAAAAATCGCAATAAATTTTTATTGATTGGTTTGCGCAAAGGTTATAGTGTTTACAAAACAGGGGATAGTTTTATGGCATTTTTAGTAATTATATATAAAAAAAATTGTATTAGTAATGGCAGCGATCATTTATCGTGACTGCAACATTATGGCGGACACATCGGACATTTTTGACACATTTTTGGGACCATTGTCATTTATACAGCAATTGTGCTATACAAATGCACTAATTCCTGTGTAAATTACACTGGCAGTGAAGGGGTTAACCACTTGGGGGCCAGTGTATGGGTTAAGTGTGCCCTGGGGAGTGTTTCTAACTGTGGGGGGGGCGTAGCTACGTGTGACATGTCGCTGATCTCTGCCCCCGATCACAGGGAGCAGAGATCAGTGACACTGTCACCAGGGAAAATGGGGAGATGCTTGCTTACATTAGCATCTCCGTTCTTCCTCCCCGTGAGGCGATGGCGGGTATCCCCACGGTGATCGAGTCCACGGGACCCGTGACCTGACTCACGGAGCTTGCCGCGGGCACTGGCTGCCTCTTAAAGGGCCACATATAGTTTACCTGTACGAGCCCTTCTGCCAACGTATATCGGCGTGAGGCAATCGGCAAGTGGTTAAGGCATACAGACCAGATTTGGATACTCTCCCAGTGATGTCACCAATGGTATGTTATGCTGCATCTGCCACAGCATTATTAAAGGTGTATAGAAAATCTTTCCTTATTTTGGAACTATCGTTATCATAAAAACAAACAAAAAAAAATATATGTGTGTGTATGTATGTATATATATGTGTATATATATATATATATATATATATATATATATATATATATATATATATATATATATATATATATATATATATATATATATATTTTTTTTGTAACCCCCCCCCCCCATGGGGAACCTTTTGAAGTTTAAATTATGGGTGATCATGAGGCATAGCTTGAAGCTTGTGGGCCCCGATGCAAAAGTTGACCTGCCCCACCCACCACTTCCACAGTGTGTGTAGATACATTCACCACATGCCAAGATACTTAAGAGTATCCTATAGTTCCTCTTAACATCAGAGGACAAGGATTACCGCTGGAGAATCGGAGGACAGGGATCCCTGGCAGGTCACTTGGCAGAGCTCCTTTCCCATCCCAGCACTGTATACAACTCCCCCCCCCCCCCCCCCCACACACACACACTACACAGGGCTGAAATCACATTCCTTTACACTCAGTCTTCACAGGATGTATCTGGCTTTTATGTTGCCCTTCTGACCTGTGAACTTCTCTGGTCGGAACGGTAGTGTAGTTGCAGTAAGCAGATACACCCTATGCATATCATGGCTAACTGTCTTTGTTGTAAAGGAATGTGATTTTAACCCTGCGGAGGAGGAGCGGTATAGAGTACTGTAATGGTAAAGGAGCTCAGCAGCCGGCATAGCATGCAGGGTGGAGGGGGTGATCAGAGGGCTTTGGGGGGGGGGGGCAACTTGGATCTGGGAGGGCAATGCCATGTGACACAAAGTCTGGAGCCTGCAGCCCTTCAGGGCCCCCAAGGATGTGTTAAGGGATTTGTTTTAGCAATTTCTGAAGGCTTCTCTGCCAGTGTTGGGGGAAAGTCACCTCTCGGAGGTGTGTGTCTTCTCCCCAGTTGTCAGGGAAGTGGGGTAAGTAGACATCCACATTGCGCTTAAAGAGCAGCGCCTCTAGGAGTGTGGCGTCACCGGGAGTGTAGGGTAAGCCACAACGCATTTCGGAGCATTTGTCAAGTGATCTCTAACTCATAATGGTAAAAGATCACTCAGAGCTGTGGCTCTGTGTAATGTATCTGCTAATGCCCTGTGTGAGTGATATTTTACTATGCAAGTAGGGATGATCATTCATTCATATTAGTGACAGGATCACTCAGCACCACAGCTTCATAATAGTGACAGATCACTGTCTAGCAGCCTCTTTCACACACAGTTCATCTGATTGATCACAGAGTGCTGCAGTGCTGTTTAAGCTTTCACTTTTATGAATAAGTGATCAGCGATATCAGAAACCTGTGCCATTTATAACACCACCCAACATCACTGATCGCCCATTCATACAACTGAGAGATGACTGCTGAAGCGCTGTGTGATCCATCAGCCTAGCTGTGTATGTGTAAAAGCAGGCTAAGACATAGCTCCATAGGCTGTGGTTTTCTTTTTGTGAATGCCACTGTTCTCCAGAGCAGCCCTTCTGCCAAATACGTGTCCTTTTTTAGTGATGTTGTCAAAGTGAGGAAAATATGTCCAACAATGCTGCTTAGGCATTAAGGGGCCAATTACATAGTTACATAGTTAGTCAGGTTGAAAAAAGACACAAGTCCATCCAGTTCAACCTTAAAAACAAATAAATAAAATAAAAAATAATCGTACAATCCAAATACCCAATTTTATGCCTACAATTGATCCAGAGGAAGGCGAAAAAAAACCCCAGCAGAGCATGCTCCAATTTGCTACAGCAGGGAAAAAAATTCCTTCCTGATCCCCCAAGAGGCGATTGGATTTTCCCTGGATCAACTTTACCTATGTTAGTACCCAGTTATATTATGTACATTCAGGAAAGTATCCAGGCCTTTCTTAAAGCAATCTACTGAGCTGGCCAGAACCACCTCTGCAGGGAGTCTATTCCACATTTTCACAGCTCTAACTGTGAAGAAACCTTTCCGTACTTGAAGATGAAATCTCTTTTCCTCTAGACGTAAAGAGTGCCCCCTTGTCCTCTGGGTTGACTGTACAGAGAACAACTCAACACCAAGTTCACTATATGGACCCCTAATATATTTGAACATGTTGATCATCTCCCCCTTATTCTCCTCTTCTCAAGAGTGAATAAATTCAGTTCCTCTAATCTTTCCTCATAGCTGAGTTTCTTCATGCCTCTTATCAGTTTGGTTGCCCTTCTCTGCACTTTCTCCAGTTCCCCAATATCTTTTTTGAGAACTGGTGCCCAAAACTGAACTGCATATTCCAGGTGAGGTCTTACTAATGATTTGAACAGGGGCAAAATGATATCTCTCTCTGGAGTACATATCTCTCTTAATACAAGAAAGGACTTTGCTCGCTTTGGAAACAGCAGCTTGGCATTGCATGCTATTATTGAGCGTATGATCTACCAAAACCCCCAGATCCTTCTCCACTATGGATCCCCCCAGTTGTACTCCCCCTAGCATGTATGATGCATGCATATTCTTAGCCCCCAAGTGCATAACTTTACATTTATCAACATTAAACCTCATCTGCCACATAGTCGCCCAATTAGACAGTGTATTGAGGTCGGCTTGTAAATTGGAGACATCCTGTAAGGACGTTATTCCACTGCATTTCTTGGTGTCATCTGCAAAGACAGAAATGTTACTTTTGATCCCAGACCCAATATAATTTATAAAGATGTTAAAAAGTAAGGGTCCCAGCACTGAACCTTGGGGTACACCACTGATAACCTTAGACCATTCAGAGTAAGAATCATTAATCACTACTCTCTGAATTCTGTCTTTTAGCCAATTTTCTATCCATTTACAAACTGATATTTCCAAACCTGTAGACTTTACCTTACACACGAGCCATGTGTGGGGAACTGTATCGAACGCTTCAATTCATGCTTTCAATTGGGGTAGAATGAAGTTCCATATGAAAGCATGTTTATTGATGGGTCATCTTCAAATGTACTTATTTAATTTGCCAGCAGTCTTTTTCAGTCGCCTATATGTTAATGTCACCAGTGTCTTGTCTGTATAATTTATGCTACCCTGTAATGTATGTACACATGAGTCAAGAGACAGAATAATGTCTTCAAATCACTAAAATGTTTTATAAATTTTAATGTTAATGTAATTTCAAATGTCATTGTCAATGTTTCTTAATTTGCAGCTTACATTAAATGAGATGTATGGCCAAAGATTTTTTTTGCCTTACTCCTATGGATTACAGGAGTGCAGTTCATTCTGCCCTCCTGTGACCTGTTTTCAGCTGACAGCAGGCTAAAGTCCACTGTTGACTCCAGGTCCAGGCTCTGGATGGATCCACCCAGGTACCACTGGCAGCTGGCCCCTAAATGAGCCTCTGGAAGTCTGAGACAGCTGCTCCTGCCCCCTGCGTAGCTCAGCTTACCAGAGCGCGCTAGAGGGGCAGAGCAGAGAGTTGGTGACTAACAATTGCTGCTCTCTGCTTAGTGCGCAAGGGAGAACTGAGTGATCGGTGGTGTTTATATGCTCAGTTCTCAGTGCAAAGGTGGGGGGACAGGTTGGATACTGATACTGCTTCCACTTAGGTGAGTATAATTTTACACTTTTTTATATGGAAACCCATACTTTTTTTTTTAAATGATGATCCAGCTATAAAATTCTTTCTTTTTTTAGGCACTTCTACTAGATCTACTTGATCAATACCATTATCCGCAAGGGCACATGGAAAACAGTTGTTTTCTGTGAGGCACATTGCAATGCTGCCCTTGGGTGGGTTGCAATGTGTTATTTAACTACTTTGCATCCAGGCCAATTCTGACATTTCTCATCTACATGTAAAATTCATAATTTTTTTGCTAGAAAATTACATAGAACCCCCAAACATTATATATGTTTTTTTTAGCAAAGACCCTTTTTATCTCGCACAGTATTTGCGCAGCAATTTTTCGAACACGTTTTTTTCAGAAAAAAAAACAGTTTCATGCTTTTAAAAAAAAAAAAAAACAGTAAAGTTAGCCCAATTTTTTTGCGTAATGTGAAAGATGAAGATACGCAAGATGTCATACTTTAACCACTTTCAGACCGGACCATTTTGCTGGTAAATGACCAGAGGTCTTTTTACACTTTGGCACTGCGCTGCTTTAACTGGTAATTGCGCGGTCATACAATGTTGTACCCAAACAAAATTTGCGTCCTTTTCTTCCCAGAAATAGAGCTTTCTTTTAAAGGTATTTGACTGACTCTGCGATTTTTATTTTTTGCGATATAAACGTAAAAAGACCGCAGATTTTGAAAAAAAATGATATTTTCTACTTTTTGTTATTAGAAAAATCCAATAAACTCAATTTTAGTCATACATTTAGGCCAAAATGTATTCAGCCACATGTCTTTGGTAAAAAAAAAGTAAATAACTGTATATTTATTGGTTTGCGCAAAAGTTGTCACATCTACAAACTAAGGTACATTTTCTGGAATTTACGCAGCTTTTAGTTTACGACTGCCTATCTAATTTCTTGAGGTGCTAAAATGGCAGGGCAGTACAAAACCCCCCCAAATGACCCCATTTTAGAAAGTAGACCCCCTAAGGCTGCTTTCACACTGCAGCGGGAGCGGCGTCGGCGGTAAAGTGCCGCTATTTTTAGCGGCGGTGTGCGGGCGCTAGCGGGGTGGTTTTAACCCCCGCTAGCGGCCGAAAAGGGGTTAAACCCGCCCGCAAAGCGCCGCTGCAGCGGCGCTTTGCCGGCGGTATTGCCGCGGTGTCCCATTGATTTCAATGTGTAGGAGCGGTTTAGGAGCGGTGAATACACCGCTCCTTCACCGCTGCAAAGATGCGGCTAGCAGAACTTTTTTCACCGTCCTGCCAGCGCATCGCTCCAGTGTGAAAGCCCTCCGGCTCTCACACTGGAGTTAAAGGGGCCGGTTTTTTTCAGGCGTTACACAGGCGCTATTTTTAGCGTTGTAATGCCTGAATACCGCCCCAGTGTGAAAGCAGCCTAAGGAAATTGATAAGTGGCATGTTGAGCCCATTGAATATTTTATTTTTTTGCCTCAAGCGATTGAATAATGACAAAAAAATATATATATTTATTTTTTTACACAAAGTTGTCATTAAATGATATATTGCTCACAGATGCTATGGGCATATGTGAAATGACACCCCAAAATAAATTCTGCTGCTTCTCCTGAGTACGGGGATACCACATATGTGGTACTTTTTGGGAGCCTAGCCGCGTACGGGGCCCCGAAAACCAAGCACCGCCTTCAGGCTTTCTAAGGGCGTAAATTTTTGATTTCACTTCTCACTACCTATTACAGTTTTGAAGGCCATAAAATGCCAATATGGCACAAAACCCCCACAAATGACCCCATTTTAGAAAGTAGACACCCCAAGCTATTTGCTGAGAGGCATGTTGAGTCCATGGAATATTTTATATTGTGCCACAAGTTGCGGGAAAATTACAAACTTTTTTTTTTTTTTTTTACACAAAGTTGTCACTAAATGATATATTGCTCACACATGCTATGGGCATATGTGAAATGACACCCCAAAATCAATTCTGCTGCTTCTCCTGAGTACGGGGATACCACATATGTGGAACTTTTTGGGAGCTTAGCCGCGTACGGGGCCCCGAAAACCAAGCACCGCCATCAGGCTTTCTAAGGGCGTAAATTTTTGATTTCACTTCTCACTACCTATTAGTTTTGAAGGCCATAAAATGCCAAGATGGCACAAAACCCCCACAAATGACCCCATTTTAGAAGGTAGACACCACAAGTTATTTGCTGAGAGGCATGTTGAGTCCATGGAATATTTTATATTTTGCCACAAGTTGCGGGAAAATTACAAACTTTTTTATTTTATTTATTTTTTTCACAAAGTTGTCACTAAATGATATATTGCTCACGCATGCCATGGGCATATGTGAAATGACACCCCAAAATAAATTCTGCTGCTTCTCCTGAGTATGCGGATACCACATATGTGGGACTTTTTGGGAGCCTAGCCGCGTACGGGGCCCCGAAAACCAAGCACCGCCTTCAGGCTTTCTAAGGGCGTTACAGTTTTGAAGGCCATAAAATGCCAAGATGGCACAAACCCCCCCCCCCAAATGACCCCATTTTGGAAAGTAGACACCCCTAAATTTACGGGTACACTAGTGAGACTAGGTAATAAATGGCGGGTGCCCTGAAACTATAAAAAAATAACTAACCAACCAGCGTCACCTGTAACAGTTATATGGTGATCACTGGTGAAAGGGTTAACTAGGGGGCAATCAGGGGGCTTTATGCGGTAGTATATGGGGGTCCCTGGCGCTATAAAAAGCTGCGGCGAACCTAAATACCTACCTGCCTAACTAGCGTCACCTGTGACACTAATACAGCAATCAGAAAAACGATCGCTTATTAGGCTGGGTTCACACTGGAGCGATGCGGGAACGCCACGAATCCGCGGCGGGTTCCCGCATCGCATGCCTCCCGGCGGCAGTTCACACTGCCCTATGCGAACTGCTGGGAGTGTCAGTGAAATGTTAATGACACCCCCAGATCAGTTCGCATATCGCAGTGCGATCTGCAAACTCGGATCGCATGGTGTGAACACCCATGCGATCCGATTCTGCTGCGGACCAAAAAAAGGGTCCCGTGCGAATTTGCGGCGGGTGCAGCGGGTGCGGCGAATGGCTGAACTCGAATCGCAGAGATCGGATGTGATTTGCACTGCAGTGCGGTGCGAATCACATCCGTTCTCATAAACCGCTGCAATGTGAACCCAGCCTTAGTGACACTGGCGACGGGGGGTGATCACGGGGTTAAACCTTTATTGGGGGGGTTAGGGGGGTACATTAGAACTAAAGGGGGCTAACCCTAACTGCCCTAACAGTTATTACAGTCACAAATGACACCAATGCAAAAAAATAAAAAAAATAAATGCATTGGTGTCACTGTGACTGGAGGGGCAGGGGTAATTGGGGGGGGGGTGATCGGGGGGTAAAGGGGGGGTGTGAGTGTGCCTGGCATGTTCTACTGTGAAGTGTCGTGTTGGTGCAACTCACCGATCCTCTCTCCTCGGTGCCGGAACAAAAAATACCGACACGGAGGAGAGATTACATCACTTCCTCTCCTGTGTTTACATTACAGGAGAGGAAGTGATGTCACGAAGGATTTCCATTCGTCGGGAGCGATCGCGAGGGGGTGGCCATGAATGAATGGCCGCCCCCTCATCCCGGATCGCTCCCGAACGAATACCGACCGCCGCAGGCACCGGGGGGGGCCCGATCGGGCCCCCCACCCGCGGGAAGGCAGGGACGTACAGGTACGCCCATATGCCTGCCCGTGCCATTCTGTCGACGTACATCGTCGTGCGGCGGTCGGCAAGTGGTTAAAATTGCACACGCTCGTGGAATGGCGCCAAACTTTGGTATTTAAAAATCCCCATAGGCGATGCTTTACATTTTTTTACTGGTTACGTGTTTTGAGTTACAGAGGAGGTCTAGGGCTAGAATTATTGCGCTCGCTCTAACGTTTGCAGCAATACTTCACGTGTGGTTTGAACACAGTTTTCATATGTGGGCAGGACTTACGTATGCGTTCGCTTCTGTGTACGAGCTCACAGGGACAGGGGCACTTTAAGAAAAAATAATTTATTGTTAATTTTACTTTTATTTTTTTAGTTTGACACTTTAACCACTTAAGGACCGCCGTATTGCCATTGTACATCATCACAATGGCACAGGCAGGCACAAGCACGTACATGTACGTGCCTGCCTTCCAGCGGGTGGATACGGCGGTCCGGTTCGCTCCAGGAGCGATCCGTGATGAGGGGATGGCCGTTGGTTTCTGGCCACCCCCTCTGGATCGCTCCTGGCCAATGACAAGCTTCCTTGTAACCTCCTGATTGCCCCTAGAGTTAACCCTTTCACCCCCTTTTGCCAGTGTCACTAAGCGATCATTTTTCTGATCGCTGCATCAGTGTCGCTAGTGTTGCTAGGTAGCTAGTTATTTTTTTAGGTTCACCGCCAGGTTTTTATAGCGCTAGGTACCCCGATATACTACCCAATAATGGTTTTAACTCCCTGATTGCCCCTAGTTAACCCTTTCACCCCCTTTTGCCAGTGTCACTAAGCGATCGTTTTTCTGATCGCTGCATTAGTGTCACTAGTGCCGCTAGGTAGCTAGTTATTTTTTTAGGTTCACCACCAGGTTTTTATAGCGCTAGGTACCCGGATATACTACCCAATAATGGTTTTAACCCCCTGATTGCCCCTAGTTAACCCTTTCACCCCCTTTTGCCAGTGTCACTAAGCAATCGTTTTTCTGATCGCTGCATTAGTGTCACTAGTGTCGTTAGGTAGCTAGTTATTTTTTTAGGTTCACCGCCAGGTTTTTATAGCGTTAGGTACCCCCATGTACTACCCAATAATGGTTTTAACCCCCTGATTGCCCCTAGTTAACCCTTTCACCAGCGATCACAGTATAAGTGTCACTGGTGACGCTGGTTAGCCAGTTAGTTATTTAGGTTCCCCGTCAGGTTTTTATATAGCGCCAGGGACCCCCCTATACTACCTAATAAAAATTTTAACCCCCCTGATTGCCCCCAGTTAACCCTTTCACCACTGATCACCGTATAAGTGTTACGGGTGACTGGTTAGTTTGCTTTTTATAGCATCAGGGCACCCACCATTTATTACCCAATAAAGGTTTAACCCCTGATCACCCGGCGGGTGATATCAATTAGGTTTTAGGGTCAGGGTCTGCGTCGCCCCAGGCAGCGCTAGGTTAGTGCCAGTACCGCTAACACCCACACGCAAAGCATAAACCTCCTGTAGTGGTATAGAATCTGAACAGATCAATATCTGATCTGATCAGATCTATACTAGCGTCCCCAGCAGTTCAGGGTTCCAAAAAAACGCATTGTTAGCGGGATCAGCCCAGATACCTGCTAGCACCTGCGTTTTGCCCCTCTGCCCAGCCCACCCAAGTGCAGTATCGATCGATCACTGTCACTTACAAAACACTAAACACATAACTGCAGCGATCGCAGAGTCAGGCCTGATCCCTGCGATCGCTAACAGTTTTTTTGGTAGCATTTTATATTTAAATCCGGAAGGCAGTGCATGGCATGTGTGAGCAATATATCATTTAGTGACAACTTTTTGTAAAAAAAAAAAAAATTTTTTATTTTTTGTCATTATTCAATCCCTTGGGACAAAAAAAAAATATTCAATGGTCTCAACATGGCCCTCAGCAAATAGCTTGGGGTGTCTACTTTCCAAAATGGGGTCATTTGGGGGGGGGGGGGTTGTGCCATCTTGGCATTTTATGGCCTTCAAAACTGTGATAGGTAGTGATAGGTAGTGAGGAGTAAAATAAAAAATGTATGCCCTTAGAAATCCTGAAGGCTGTGCTTGGATTTCGGTATAAATAAAAATGCGGCGCTACCTAAAAGTGCTTATACATATACAATGAGTAGTAATACCAAAATAAAGTGCAAATGAGATACTATCCCACTATATGATAAATACAGCATATATAGTGCAAAAAATGAATCTGCATAAATAATCCAAAATGCAAAAAAACGTACAAAAAAATTATATATAAGGTGAAAATACGTGAAAAAATCAATCCAGTGATTAAATATAAAATAATCAATATTAACAAGTGATTGTCCACAAAAACGTGCACTGATGCTTGGATTTCAGGGTCCCGTACGCAGCTAGGCTCCCAAAAAGTCCCACACATGTGGTATCCCTGTACTCAGGAGAAGCAGCAGAATGTATTTTGGGGTGTCATTTCACATATGCCCATAGCATGTGTGAGCAATATATCATTTAGTGACAACTTTGTGCAAAAAAAAAAAAGTTTGTAATATTCCCGCAACTTGTGGCAAAATATAAAATATTCCATGGACTCAACATGCCTCTCAGTAAATAGCTTGGGGTGTCTACTTTCCAAAATGGGGTCATTTTGGGGGGTTTTGTGCTTTTTTGGCATTTTATGGCCTTCGAAACTGTGATAGGTAGTGAGGAGTGAAATCAAAAATTTGCACCCTTAGAAATCCTGAAGGTGGTGATTGGTTTTCGGGGTGCCGTGCGCGACTAGACTCCCAAAAAGTCCCACACGTGGTATCCCCATACTCGGGAGAAGTAGCGGAATATATTTTGGGGTGCAATTCCACATATAACCATGGCATGTGTGAGCAATATATCATTTAGTGATAACTTTTTGTAAAAAAAAAATTTTTGTCATTTATTCAATCCCTTAGGACAAAAAAAATAAATATTCAATGGGCTCAACATACCCATCAGCAATTTCCTTGGGGTGTCTACTTTCCAAAATGGGGTCATTTGGGGGGGGGGGGGTTTGTACTGCCCTGCCATTTTAGCACCTCAAGAAATGAGATAGGCAGTCATAAATTAAAAGCTGTGTAAATTCCAGAAAATGTACTCTAGTTTGTAGACGCTATAACTTTTGCGCAAACCAAAAAATATACGCTTATTGTCTTTTTTTTTAACTAAAGACATGTGGCTGAATAAATTTTGCCCTCAATGTATGACTAAAATTTAGTTTATTCGATTTTTCTTATAACAAAAATAAGAAAATATCTTTTTTTTTTCAAAATTTTCGCTCTTTTTCCATTTATATCGCAAAAAATAAAAATCGCAGAGGCAATCAAATACCATCAAAAGAAAGCTCTATTTGTGGGAAGAAAAGGACGCAAATTTCGTTTGGGTGCAATATTGCATGACCGCGCAATTACCAGTTAAAGCAGCACAGTGCGAAATTGGAAAAAGACCTCTGGTCCTTAAGGTGTTTATTGGTACGGGGCTGTAGTGGTTAAAAAAAAAAAAATTATTACTTTTATTCCTATTACAAGGAATGCAAACATCCCTTGTAATAGGAATATGGCATGATCGGACCTATTTACAGTGAGATATGGGGCCAGTAAGGCCCCACATCTCACCTCTAGCCTGGGAAGCCTAAAATAGAAAAAAGTAAAAAAACGATCACGGCTTCCCAGCCAAGGTGGCGCCATTATTTTGAATGCAGAGGCCAGGTGTGACATCGCGCCCGGCCCCTGAACGATCATAGAGACTCCGGGGACCATCTAGTCCGCCGGAAATCTCTGATACCATCCGGGGGCCCTGCGGATCCTGTGACCGACTCGCCGAAGGAAGTGGTGAGTCGGTAGAAGCATCGGAGGGCAATGGGAGGGGGGAGACGTCCACTCCCGCCACCCGTAAGAACGATCAAGCGGTGGAACAGCCACTATGATCATTCTTATGGTGCAGGGAATCGACCGCTGAAGATGCCAATATCTGAATGATGTCTGTAGCCTCAGGCATCATTCAGATATAACACCACAAAGCCCTCAATGTCATATGACGTAGCTTGGGTACCAAGTGGTTAAAAAGAAAATAAATTTAGACTTGCTGCATTTTTCCAAAATGCAATGAAGCTCACCTGATGTCAGTGCCAGTCACAACCCCACAGCTGTGCTGCTGTAGCTAGTTGAGAATAAAATGGATTTTTAACATTTTACATTTTACATTTTTGCCTTGTGTTGCAAACATTTCTGGCACAGAGGGGACACTAGATTGTTTTAGCGTGTGACTAGTGTGAACATGAGTGGCAATTTGCTTTCCTGGTCTCCCAGTTGTGCTGCTGTGTTGTGACATGGACTTCCAATGGAAACTACAAATGTCTGTTTAACCACCTTCAGACCGGACCATTTTGCTGGTAAATGACCAGAGGTCTTTTTACAATTTGGCACTGCGCTGCTTTAACTGGTAATTGCGCGGTCATGCAATGTTGTACCCAAACAAAATTTGCGTCATTTTCTTCCCACAAATAGAGCTTTCTTTTGATGGTATTTGATTGTCTCTGCGATTTTTATTTTTTGAGATATAAACGTAAAAAAAAGGGCGCAAATTTTGAAAAAAAATGATATTTTCTACTTTTTGTTATTAGAAAAATCCAATAAACTCAATTTTAGTCATACATTTAGGCCAAAATTTATTCAGCCACATGTCTTTGGTAAAAAAAAAAGTCAATAATTGTATATTTATTGGTTTGCGCAAAAGTTGTCACATCTACAAACTAAGGTACGTTTTCTGGAATTTACGCAGCTTTTAGTTTACGACTGCCTATCTCATTTCTTGAGGTGCTAAAATGGCAGGGCAGTACAAAACCCCCCCAAATGACCCCATTTTGGAAAGTAGACACCCTAAGGAAATTGATAAGTGGCATGTTGAGCCCATTGAATATTTTATTTTTTTGCCTCAAGCGATTGAATAATGACAAAAAACTTTTTTTTTTTTTTTTTTTACACAAAGTTGTCACTAAATGATATATTGCTCACACATGCTATGGGCATATGTGAAATGACACCCCAAAATCAATTCTGCTGCTTCTCCTGAGTACGGGGATACCACATATGTGGAACTTTTTGGGAGCTTAGCCGCGTACGGGGCCCCGAAAACCAAGCACCGCCATCAGGCTTTCTAAGGGCGTAAATTTTTGATTTCACTTCTCACTACCTATTACAGTTTTGAAGGCCATAAAATGCCAAGATGGCACAAAACCCCCACAAATGACCCCATTTTAGAAAGTAGACACCCCAAGTTATTTGCTGAGAGGCATGTTGAGTCCATGGAATATTTTATATTTTGCCACAAGTTGCGGGAAAATTACAAACTTTTTTATTTTATTTATTTTTTTCACAAAGTTGTCACTAAATGATATATTGCTCATGCATGCCATGGGCATATGTGAAATGATACCCCAAAATAAATTCTGCTGCTTCTCCTGAGTATGGGGATACCACATATGTGGGACTTTTTGGGAGCCTAGCCGCGTATGGGGCCCCGAAAACCAAGCACCGCCTTCAGGCTTTCTAAGGGCGTTACAGTTTTGAAGGCCATAAAATGCCAAGATGGCACAAACCCCCCCCAAATGACCCTATTTTGGAAAGTAGACACCCCTAAATTTACGGGTACACTAGTGAGACTAGGTAATAAATGGCGGGTGCCCTGAAACTATAAAAAAAATAACTAACCAACCAGCGTCACCTGTAACAGTTATATGGTGATCACTGGTGAAAGGGTTAACTAGGGGGCAATCAGGGGGCTTTATGCGGTAGTATATGGGGGTCCCTGGCGCTATAAAAAGCTGCGGCGAACCTAAATACCTACCTGCCTAACTAGCGTCACCTGTGACACTAATACAGTGATCAGAAAAACGATCGCTTATTAGGCTGGGTTCACACTGGAGCGATGCGGGAACGCCACGAATCCGCGGCGGGTTCCCGCATCACATGCCTCCCGGCGGCAGTTCACACTGCCCTATGGGAACTGCTGGGAGTGTCAGTGAAATGTTAATGACACCCCCAGATCAGTTCGCATATCGCAGTGCGATCTGCAAACTCGGATCGCATGGTGTGAACACCCATGCGATCCGATTCTGCTGCGGACCAAAAAAAGGGTCCCGTGCGAGTTTGCGGCGGGTGCGGCGGGTGCGACACGAATTCAGCCATACTATCTGTATGGCTGAACTCGAATCGCACAGAGATCGGATGTGATTTGCACTGTAGTGCGGTGCGAATCACATCCGTTCTCATAAACCGCTGCAATGTGAACCCAGCCTTAGTGACACTGGCGACGGGGGGTGATCACGGGGTTAAACCTTTATTGGGGGGGTTAGGGGGGTACCTTAGAACTAAAGGGGGCTAACCCTAACTGCCCTAACAGTTATTACAGTCACAAATGACACCCACCGGGTGATCAGGGGGTTAAACCTTTATTAGGTAATAAATGGCGGTTGCCCTGAAACTATAAAAAAACTAACCAACCAGCGTCACCTGTAACAGTTATATGGTGATCACTGGTGAAAGGGTTAACTAGGGGGCAATCAGGGGGCTTTATGTGGTAGTATATGGGGGTCCCTGGCGCTATAAAAAGCTGCGGCGAACCTAAATACCTACCTGCCTAACTAGCGTCACCTGTGACACTAATACAGCGATCAGAAAAACTATCGCTTATTAGGCTGGGTTCACACTGGAGCGATGCGGGAACGCCATGAATCCACGGCGGGTTCCCGCATCGCATGCCTCCCGGCGGCAGTTCACACTGCCCTATGCGAACTGCTGGGAGTGTCAGTGAAATGTTAATGACACCCCCAGATCAGTTCGCATATCGCAGTGCGATCTGCAAACTCGGATCGCATGGTGTGAACACCCATGCGATCCGATTCTGCTGCGGGCCAAAAAAAGGGTCCCGTGCGAATTTGCGGCGGGTGCGACACGAATTCAGCCATACTATCTGTATGGCTGAACTCGAATCGCACATAGATCGGATGTGATTTGCACTGCAGTGCGGTGCGAATCACATTCGTTCTCATAAACCGCTGCAATGTGAACCCAGCCTTAGTGACACTGGCGACGGGGGGTGATCATGGGGTTAAACCTTTATTGGGGGGGTTAGGGGGGCACATTAGAACTAAAGGGGGCTAACCCTAACTGCCCTAACAGTTATTACAGTCACAAATGACACCAATGCAAAAAAAAAAAAAAAAGCAATTGGTGTCACTGTGACTGGGGGGGCAGGGGTAATTGGGGGGTGATCGGGGGGTAAAGGGGGGGTGTGAGTGTGCCTGGCATGTTCTACTGTATGTGTGGTGTGTTGGTGCAACTCACCGAACCTCTCTCCTCGGTGCCGGAACGAAAAATACCGACACGGAGGAGAGAATACATCACTTCCTCTCCTGTGTTTACATTACAGGAGAGGAAGTGATGTCACGGGACATTTTCATTCGTCGGGAGCGATCGCGAGGGGGTGGCCATGAATGAATGGCCGTCCCCTCGTCCGGGATCGCTCCCGAACGAATACCGACTGCCGCAGGCATCGGGCGGGGGCCCGATCGGGCCCCCGACCGGCGGGCAGGCAAGGACGTACATGTAAGTCCTTATGCCTGCCCGTGCCATTCTGTCGACGTACATCGTCGTGCGGCGGTCGGCAAGTGGTTAACAAACATTATGCAGGCATAGTCAACTGTTGTCAACATTAACATACAGAAGTTAAAGGACTTGACCTTTTTTTTTCTAACTCATTTTACACATGGAACGTGCCTTTTGATGTAATACAGTACAAGTGTGTTGCCTGTTACTGTACACACCACAGTTCTTGTTCTAGGCCTGAATGAGGTATTACAGTTTAAACATACTTTAAAGTGGTTGTAAACCCTTACAAACCACTTTGACCTACAGGTAAGCCTAGATTAAGGCTTACCTGTAGGTCCAAGAAATATCTCCTAAACCTATATGGTTTAGGAGATATTTGCCCGAAAATAGGCACTGCTGTCTACGGCGCATGCGCCGTAGACAGCGGCGCGCAGGCGCACTGAGCGCGGCATTCTCAACGACGGAGCTGCCGCGCGTGTCGGCTCCCGTGCGCATGCGCGGGAGTGACGTCATTGCGGTTTCGCCGAAAGACAGCGGCGGAGCTGCGAGACCCCACCAAGAAGATGGATGCCGCGGACTACAGGGGACAGCGGCAACTTCGCTGGCTCCTGTGTCAGGTAAGTGACACATAATGGACTACTATGCGATGCATAGTAGTCCATTATGCTTTGCCTTTGCAGGGAATGAAAGAGGAAGTAAACTCATCAGGGTTTACTTCCTCTTTAAAGCCTCATGTACACTGCTGCTTGTAAATGGACGTTTAGGAGCAGTTGGGCATTTTTTTCAACTGCTCCTGAACTCTCCTCTGTTATCTTATCAGTACATGTACACAGGTTTGTTAATATTTGTTTCTAGGCAGCTGCATTTACAGGCTTTTTTTGGAACCCAAAAAAATGCGTTCAGAAGCTGTGTTTAGAGGCATATCAAACGCTTAATGTGGCTAAACGTGGCTACCCGCGTTTAGGCGCGTTTTCATCTAGTAGTGTTTTTAAAGGAAAACATTTCTATTTATTGCTTTTGAGCCTGGAAAATGCTAACACACCAAAAACTCAATTATCGCTGAATGCAAGCTTGCTATACTATGTGACATTCCCCTCATCAGCCAATTATGCTGTACAATACACAACTTGCATTACTTGATGCTGAAGTTGAGTCACCAACAGACGTTCCTCTGGTGGCACGCTTTTCCTCATGTTGGTGTCCATGCGAACTAGACGGGGTCTAACCTTTTCCAAGAAGACCTCAAAGGTGGCAATTGATATGCGTTTAAAATTAAAACATTTCTCTGGGTAATTATGCAGCTGAACATACATATTAGAAAAGTATCCTGTGGACATGTGTTGAGCCATCAATGGATTTGTCCAGCAGCAATGAACTCTGGTCCTCTCACGCAATATTTTACGTGAGAGGACCAGAAATTTTTAGCATTTCCTCACACATGCTCACCATGGGATTCATATTAACAAACCAACCAAATAATAACAGCTAAGTACAAGCACACTTCTTTCTCAGCTGCTACTCACACTGTTCTCTCACAGAATGGCTGAAATTGTTAGTAAATACTTGTTTTTAGTGCTTTCTAATCATTTGGGAGGGTCTCCTGAGGTTATCTTTAGTAAACGCTGCTAAATACACATTTTTAAACGTGGATTACTAGCTGTGATGTTCCAGTGCTCAGTAGAGGTTCAGAAACATCCCGTGTACCTGAAGCCTAAGGGAGGCTATTTAGTGGTTGAATATAAAGATATTGAGTGACATTATTTAACTTAATTATTTAATCAGCCTGTAATAACCCCGGCCATATTTCAAATTCAGTGCTGTGATAATTTGACTTAACAATTACGCCACACTACCTAGATGAGCGTTATATAATTATTTTTTAGATTGAGAGAGCTTTATTTTCAAGTTATTAAATAACGAGTCCAAACATTGTGGAAAATGAAGAGACATGCTGGTACTGAGGGGGTTAAACATGGAGCTTGAGAACGGAGCACAATATACTTTAAATGTACAGGACAGACTCAGAAAAAAGAAGAGGTGAAGGGGTTAATGAACTGGCCACATACAGTGGTAGGATGAAGATGAAGGGGATAATGTTCAGATGTGTAGGATAAGAGAGGTGAAAGGGTTAATATACAGGTCACATGGCAAAAGCATTGGAGCTAGCATGTTAGGTGGGGGGGGGGGGGATGTTTATTAAAAAGATTCCTGTGTCACTGAAACAGAATAAATGAATCTGCAGCTGCTAATCCATTCATTTTGTGCCCATTCACAAATGCCCAATCTCATTCCTTTCCCTGTTGTAAGGGGAAAGGGAGGTATTATCACTGTAAATAATACAATGTGATCACTGTTATGACCAGTCACAGAAATGAAATAAACAATGGTAACTCTTGTCCCCAACCAGAGACACTAAAGAAACACAAGAGAAAGGGAGCACTATTGCGGTGCACAACAACAGTAATACAAATATAGTTAAACACCAAAGTAAAAAAATATTTTATACATTTATTGAAAAAAGTAATTTTGACAAAGAACAATATAGACAATGGTGAAATGGATATTTTATAGATAGGAAACTCCTATCCTCATATTGATTAGTGGTTCCAAATTAATAACTACTGCAGTAGGGAACAGACACAAAAGATACGCTCAGCATCTTTCCAAATAACCGTTCTTCCTTTATTATGACGCATTTGAAAGTTTTTATACACATGATTACCTGGGTATCACATTAACATTACAACGTTTATGGTAACAAGGGGCGTTACATAGGCAGGCTAATTCTAATCCGGACTCAAAAGAATGCAAAACATGTACTGAAAACAGTATTAGTGCCGTGTGCACAGTGAGGGCATTGTGCAATACATATAAAATGGAATACAATTATATACAGAACCTACAAATTTCCATTACAATGGCTAGCAGAAGCGGTGAAGTATTTCGACCAGTTTCGCTTTTTCAGCTTCTTCAGGAAATATTAACATCTACAAAATATATGATATAGATTAAATATAAATGTAAATACATGTATAGGGGATCAAATAGGGAATAAAAGGGAAACACATAAAGAAATCACATAAAAAAGGCATCAGGGTCTTACCCCAGGGCTGCAGCCCATTGAAATGCTCAAGCACCGCAAGGGTCTCTACCGGCGTCTGGGAGCGTTAAAATAGCCAAAAGCAGGCCAAAGTCTATATAAAAGTGTAGAAAGTGTACTATATAAACGTGCTGGAGACAGCACATGGAATAAGGTTAAGATAAGAGTAAAGCCAGGTTCGAAAATTGACCAACCAGGTGAAGGAATTAATTGTGAACAGATGAGGAAGGGTGAAAGGTGATGTGAAATAGAATCATGCTGACACAAACCCACTAAAGAGGGTGAGATATCGTGTAATAAGTGAAAAAAAAAAGGGAAGTGAAGTGAGCCTACAATCACCAATAAAAAGATGTAAAAGATTACCCTTTCCGACTAGAAATGATAATGAGACTGGGACCCGAAGACAAACCGAGAAAGCACCCCAAAATCAAAGGGTGCGATCTCGGCCACGGCAACCATGCAGATATACAATATAAGTGGGGGTCCATCAGGTCATCAAACAGTAACGATATGACAGCCTGTATAAATATAATAGATAAGGTAGTCATAAATAACGATGAAGATCAAAGACTGCAAAGAAGGGCCTTAAAACTAATGATAGTTATTTAGATAAAACGGCTGACTTACATACTGGTGCTGGTGTGCCAGTGAAGCTCCGGGTCAGTTAGGCTACCTTATCTATTATATTTATACAGGCTGTCATATCGTTACTGTTTGATGATGGAAAATTGAATTTTGTTTCTATGTTGTCTAATTAGATCATTTTGTTGTTTTGTTTTTTTTGTATGTTGCTCTTGTAAGACTGTTTGTTGTCTACCTTTTAATTTAAGAAAGTTTACATTTTCCAACAATGGGTCTGTTTGTTGAACTGTAGTGTTTTTCAGAGCGATATGATTGATTGATTGATTGATTGATTTGTTTTTGCAGAAGCAGCAGCATCTTCAGTGCCAACAGTCTTAAAAGGTACCTGTCTATCAATGGATGGAAGACGACATGAAAATGAAGAGAGCTGGCATGATGGATGCCGAGAGTGCTATTGTCACAATGGACGGGAGATGTGTGCATTAATAACCTGCCCTGTTCCCAGCTGTGTCAACCCTACTTTAGTTCCTGGGCAGTGCTGTCCATCTTGTTCAGGTAAATATACAAGGACATGGAGTAATTTGTTGGTACATGTTATTGACCCTTACATCTCATTTTCCTCCTGAAAAGTGATGACATTTTAAAGCAATCGCCACATGTATACTTGCATGCCTTTTATTATGGCATAAAGTAAAGCAAACAAAATGTGAAAAGATAAATTATTGCTTATTCTACGGAGATGTTTTAATATGGCTTGGACAGATTTGTTGGTACCCCTATAAAAGATTAATAATAATTGGATCATAGAGATATTTCAAGCTGTTTTCTGTAATTGGTTTCACACATCTTCTGTCTAGTAATTATTCAGTCAGCCTATTTAATTGGAGAAAACGAGTCACTCTGCTGTTTTGCATCACCATGTGCACCACACTGTATGGGGGCCAGGAAAATCAAAGGGGAGAGTTGGCCGAGAAAATAAGAAGGAATATTATAAACCAGCATGTCAAATGTAAAGGTAACAAGACCATCTCTAAGCAGTTTGAGGTTCCTGTGACTACAGTTTCAAATAATTTTAGAATGTTTAAAGACTATGAGATTGTAGCCAGCTGCCTTTGTTGTGGCCGCAAGGGGAAGCGACTCCAGATTTAACAGGATGATAAAGAATGGTAAAGAAAGAGCCAAGGAAAACTTCCAAACAGATACAAGTTGACCTCCCTGACCAAAGGTACATCAGAGTCTGATTGCACCATCTGTCAGCTTTTGAGCAACAGTGGGCTCAATGGAAGGGGACCTATGAGGACTGTGGAAAAAAATAATAATAATTCTAGAGTGGACTTTGCTAAAATGAATATTGACAAACCGCCATGATTCTTGAAGAAATCTCTTTGGACAGATAATACACAACTGGAGCTTTTTTTGCAGGTCACATGTTGACTGACAAAAATATTAAGATTTCAAAGAAAAGAACAACATACCTACTCTAAAATAAGGAGGAAGCTTAGTTATGTTTTGGAGCTGTATCTAGATTGGGGTGCCTTGATTCTGTGCAGGTCAAAATTAAATATCAAGACTACTAAGGAATTCTTAAACGGAACCAACTGCCCAGTGTCAGAAAGCTTGATAAGACGATAAAAATCCTATAGAAGAAGCTGAACCATGCTGTCTGACCAGTTTGGAGCAGTTTGATTAAGAAGGGGCCAATGTACCTGTTGGCAATAGTGATGGCAAATTTGTTTCAAAAGATTGTATGTATTTGCCATCACTATTCATTTGGTGATATGCACTATATAATAATTTGTGTTAATTGATTTTGATACAAGTTATTTTTTCATTTTTTATCTATTTCTGTATGCACAAGGCAGGGTTTGCACAGTGAAGTAATATTTCGTAATTCACGTTCACGGGAGTGGATCTAGAGTATTTAATATTTTTTAATCCACTGGTGTGGCTTTATATTATATACAGCGCTGCTTATTCTATCGTTTAGATAAGGATTATTGTACACATTTTGCTTTTATAAAGAGGCGGCTTAGCTTAAAGTTTGTGCTCAGCACAGTGGTGATACACAGTAGATGGGGAAAGAGTGAGTGTATCTTTGTTTTACAACATAGAAGACTCATTTAGAGCTACACAAAATCATGTGTTGGCAGTGTTTTCCTCTAATGGTTGTGCAACAATATATTGGGTTAAGGGACCCATTATTATTTTCATTTGTTTTTTTATTTAAAATATTCTGCTCAAAAGCAAAGTCTAATATGGAATAAGCAATAATGGATGCCAATTACTTTGCTCAGTTTCGGGCAGTTTCAGAGAAATTGTGGGGGTTTTGTTTGTTGGAAGGGTATAGACGGAGCAGGAGTCTCCAAACTTTTCAAAGGGCCACTTTACTGTCCTTCAAACTTTAGAGGGTCTGGATTGTGTCAAGTGAGAGTGAAAAATGTCCCAGGTCCAGCTTTAGTGAGTATGGGGAGAAATAGTGCCCTATTATTGGCGTCAGTGGAAGGAATAGTGCCCCACCATTGGTGTCACTGGAAGGAATAGTACCCCACAGTCAGTGTCAGTAGGAGGAATAGTGGCCCATTGTTGGTATCTGTGGGAGGAATAGTACCTTCCACAGTGAGTTTGCGACAAGTAAATACATACCCAACATTTTCAAGTTTTGTCCATCAGTGAAGCTCTGAAAAAAGTCAATACCCTATGTTTTGCAAAGTGGCGCTTAAAAAGCCTCTGCAGGTCATCTGTCCTCAGTTTAAAATTATACAGGAGCTCTGGTGCTAAAATTATTTATCTCACTCTGGCATGCATGGCAATAATTAACGTTTGGGGCCATCTTTATGTGTAGGTGCCCCAACGCATGCTTTTTTTAGTATGTTGGATGGGGCTTTAAAATATTTTTGTTTCTTTATTTACGTGCCTCCTTTAAATGTTTACAACTTTTTTTAATGTATATATATATATATATATATCAAAATATATAGGTGGCAGGTTCTCTTTATGAGACATCAGGGGTATGTTAGACCCTGGATGTCTCCTCTGTACTCCACTGCAGCTGGAGCACAGATCGGGTTCCATCATACACATCACCAAGAAATGGCCATACGCATCACTTTCTGGTCTATTCAGTAGGGGGTGGGTCTCCAAACCAGTGTTCATAAAGCTGCTTCCAGTGATACCCACCATGACCACACCAGGTGTGCAGATGGAACAGCAGAGCCTGGTAAACATGGTATGCCCACTGTGGAAGTGATCTGTGGCTCCATAGCTGCTTGTATCACTTCCACATGGAAGCCGACAGTCAACTCTACAATTGTAAACACACTCATTATAGCAGGCAGGAGTAAGTTTAAAGGCACCTGTTTCCATTATAAAAAGGCACTGGGACTAAAGTGGTTAAATATTATCAAACGAAAGCTCTATCAGCCTCAAAAAATTAGAAGAATATTATTTGGGTATAGTTACATGACTGAGTAGTCGTCTTTCAAATCATGACAATGCTGAAAACTGAAAAATAGCCTGAGCAGGAAGGGGTAAAAGTCTGGTGTTGAGTAGGGATGAGCCCGATGTTTGAGTCGAACGTACGTTTGACTCGAACATCTGGTGTTCACCTGTTCACCGAATAGCGAACAATTGTGAGTGTTCGCAGCAAATTCGAAAGCTGCGGAACAGCCTTTTAAAGTCTATGGGAGAAATCAAAAGTGCTAATTTTAAAGGCTTATATGCATAGTATTGTCATAAAATGTGTTTGGGGACCTGGATCCTGCCCCAAGGGACATCTATTAATGCAAAAAAAAGTTTTAAAAATGGCCATTTTTTCGGGAGCAGTGATTTTAATAATGCTTAGACTGAAACAATAAAAATTAAATATTCCTTTAAATTTCGTACGGGGGGAGGGGGGGGGGGGTTCTATGGTATGCATGTAAAGTGGCGCATGTTTCCCTTGTTTAGAACAGTCTGAGAGCAAAATTAAATTTCTAAAGGAAAAAAGTAATTTAAAAGTACTCACGGCTATAATGAATTGTCGGTCCTGGCAATACAAATTTGAAAAAAACGGCGTGGGATTCCCCCACAGTCAATTACTAGACCCTTTGGGACTGGAATGAATATTAAGGCAAACCCATTTTTTTTTTTTAAATCGCATGCATGCAACCTGGCAGGCTGCAGGAAAAGGGGGGGATGAGAGAGTGCCCCCCTCCTGAACTGTACCAGCCCACATGCCCTCAACATGGGTGCTTTGGAGTACCCCCAAAACCCCTTGTCCCCATGTTGATGGGTACAAGGGCCTCATCCCCACAACCCTTACCCGGTGGTTGTGGGGGTCTGTGGGTGGGGGGCTTATCAGAATCTGGAAGCCCCCTTTAACAAGGGGGTGCCCAGATCCCAGCCTCCCTCCTGTGTCAAATGGTAACGGGGCACAAATGTACCCCTACTATTTCACAAAAAAGTGTGAAGATGGTAAAAAAAACACAAGACTCCTTTATTAAAAAATAAAAAAATAAAAGTGTCCCATGAAGTCCATTCATCATCATCTTCTCTCGCTCCGATGGACCGAAAAAGAAGAGAAAAGGCCGTCCGACCTGCCTCCAT
This sequence comes from Lithobates pipiens, assembly GCF_037356315.1. Taxonomy (NCBI): domain Eukaryota; kingdom Metazoa; phylum Chordata; class Amphibia; order Anura; family Ranidae; genus Lithobates; species Lithobates pipiens. Next base: position 186,637,360 of record NW_027507758.1, read on the forward strand.
GACAGGCACCCGCCATATGACGCATCTTCGCTTTGAGAGCTCTTTTATAACTGAGGGCGGAGCCACATGATGATGTTGCCAGGTAGCCCCGCCCCCCTGGATGCACAGGGACATCCCTATGGCTTCCCCGTAGTGTCAGAGTTTATGTAACTGGGTGGCCCCATCCCCTCTAATGCTACAGGAAAGCAGTAGGGATGTCCCCGTGCTTCGAGGGCGGGGTCGCCTGGCGACATCATCGTGTGGCTCCACCCTCAGTTGTAAAAGAACTGTCAAAGCGAAGATGCGTCATACGGTGCAAGCCTCCCATGGAGGCGGGTCAGACAGCTTTTTTTTTTCTTTTTTCGATCTGTCGGAACGAGAGAAGATGATGATGAATGGACTTCATGGGACACTTTTATTTTTTAATTTTTTAATAAAGGAGTCTTGTGTTTTTTATTTACCATTTTCACACTTTTTCAGTGTTTTTCACGTTTCTTGCTTACATAAAAGTGAGAACCTCCCAGCAGGGGAATGTTTATCAGGTATAGATTCAATGACCCATACTTGAAGATCAGAAATCTTACTGTGGTGGTAAGCAGCAAAATGACGTGCGACACTCTATTTAGGATTATTAGCTTGCACAGCTCGATAGTGTTCTACAAATCTGCCTCATTGCACCCTAATCGTTCTCCCAATGTATAAAAGACCACAGGGGTAAGATATGTAGTATACTACATATGGGGTGGAACAATTATAAAAGGAACTTAAGGTGAAAGTTTTGCCATTATGTGAACATTATTGTGAACATGTAAGACATGACGTTTTTTTACAACGAAACATTCCTACAAGAGGGATTAGTATAACTTGTCTAAGCTGATGATGTTTTTGATTGACCTGGGATCTCATTCTGCTTGGGGCGATTTTGCTCTTTATATTGGGTGCCCTTATATAAGCAAATTTGGGAATGTCAGGTAAGGATATTGATAAATGCAGATCTTGGGTCAGAATGGGCCAATGTTTTTTAAAGATGTTGGCCATTTTCTTGTAACCAGCATGATACTGTGTAATGTAATGGATTATCGGTTCTGAAGTGTGTTTTGTAGAACGAATTGGTAAACTCTGTTTGTTAAGAAGCACAAGCTTCTTCTATAAGGTTGATAGGATAACCTTTATTAATAAACTTCTTCTTGAGCGCTAGACACTGGAATGTATAGTCTTCTAACCTCGCACAATTCCATCTTAGGCGATGGAATTGGCTTTTGGGCACATTGTTTACCCACCTGGGGTGATGGCAGCTGGAGTAATGTAAAAATGAATTGCCAGCTGTTGGTTTAGTATAATTCTTAACTTTGATGGTGCTATCAGAATGAACAATTCCTAGATCCAAAAAACATATGGAATGGGTCCATGACTGAAGTACATGTCAAACCAAAAGTATTGGTATTTCAATAAGCCACAATGTCATGGACTGAGTTCGCTGGGCCATCCCAAATAATAATAATGTCATCAATATACCGGCTGTAGAAGACAGACACAGCCCCATGGTCAAGTTGGCATAACTGAGGGTGAAATTAGCCCCCATAGCAGTGCCCTGCCTTTGTAGTTAGAAGTCACCGTCAAAAGAAAAATAATTGTGCTCCAAGCAGAACTGTGTGGCCAAAAGAATAAATTCAATCTGCTGTAAATTAATAGTGGAATCCTGATTAAGAAAATGTGCTACAGCTTGTAAGCCAACTTGATGTGGTATCGATGTATATAAAGAACACACATCTAACGATTTCCCCACAAGAAAGATGGTTGCCAGGTATAAGAGCATAAGAAGGAAGTGCCTGAGCCAGTGGCTGGAGGAAGTGGTCTATGTATAATGAATAGCTAGTTGTAATGCTATCCATTGAGGCAACTATTGGGTGACCTAGCGGGTTATTAATATCTTTATGGATTTTAGATAAATGATATATATATGGAACTTGAAAAACGGTTTCTTAAAAAAGGCTGCCTCATTTTTGCTCAGAACACCATCTGTCAGGGCTTGTGCCACTAGAGCATTGGATTCTTCGATACATTTTGGTAAAGGATCTTTAGTAAGTTTTTCATAAGTATTAGGGTCTGAAAGGAGATGTCTTGCTTCCTTCAAATAATCCACTGTATTCTGTAACACTATACCCCCACCTTTATCTGCTTGTTTGATGGTAATCTCTGAGTTGGTACTCAGAGATTTAAGAGCAGATTGTTCCAAGGGGCTGAGGTTATTCGTGGAGTGGTGGGACCTAGAAGACTGGGATGAACAAAGATCAGTAAGTTCTTTGTAAACGACCTGATAAATTGTAGACAGATATGAGCCCTTCGACTGAGTGGGGTTAAAGATTGATTTTGGTCTGAAGTCATTCAGCGGTCCAAGGTGCTGTCCATTGGTATAAAGATGTCAAGGTCCAGATGGTGCAGACAATAAGGCGCTTGGGAATGGATTAGCGGTGTAGCCTCTGATGTAGTCCGGAAGGTTGGGAGGTACAGTGTACAAGCGTACTATGCATCGAACAGAAACTGGAAGTGCGTTCCAGCCTGGGACGCAAACGAGGAGGACGGACCTCACTGGAACGCAGTTCCAGTTTCCGTTTGCTGCATAGTACGCTTGTACACTGTACCTCCTGGCCTTCCGGACTACATCACAGGCTACACCGCTACATTATTCCCATGTGCCTTTATTTACTCCTTTCTTGTGAGTAGCCTTTTGGCTTGCTTTTAATTTTATTAAATCGATACCATAATACTACACTGAGTCTGGCGCACCTGGTCTTTTATCTTTGTCTTCCAGAGTCTTGCTTCTACTCCTAAGGTTGCAGCTGCCAGTGTAAATTGGAACCCATGTTGGAACTATCAGATTTTTCCATTATCTCCCCTGTGTAGCTATTTATTTTATGATCACTCAGTTTATCTTTGCGCCGTCATCCCTCTTTTCCTACATCAACTTCATGGGACACTTGCTTTTTTATTTTTTAATAAAGGACTTGTGCCAAGCCATCTCTTGTGTTTTAAATTTTTTTCCATTTACACACTTTTTTGGTGAAAATGGTAAAAAAAAAGGGAAAATGGGTACGTTTTACCCCGTTACCATTTCACACAGAGGGAGGCTGGGATCTGGGGGTACCCTTGTTAAAGGGGGCTTCCAGATTCCGATAAGCCCCCCACCAGCAGGCCCCCACAACCACTGGGCAAGGGTTGTGGGGATGAGGCCCTTGTCCCCATCAACATGGGGACAAGGTGTTTTGGGGGTACCCCAAAGCACCCACCCCATGTTGAGGGCATGTGGCCTGGTACGGTTCAGGAGGGGGGCGCTCTTTTCCTGCAGTCTGCCAGGTTGCGTGCTTGGATAAGGGTCTGTATGGATTTTTGGGGGGCCCCACACCATTTTTTATTTTTTTTGCCATGGGGTTCCCCTTAAAATCCATACCAGACCTGAAGGGTCTGGTATATATTTTGAGGGGGCCCCCACGGCATTTTTTTTTTACATTTTGGCGCAGGGTTCCCACAATTTTTTTATTTTTTTTTTCATTTTGGTTTGGGGCTTCCCTTAATATTCATACCAGCTGCGGGTACTTTCAAATTACTTTTTTTTTTTCTCGGTCTGTTCTAAACATGGGAAACATGCACCACTTTACAGGCATACTATAGACACCCCCCAGGTAAAAAATTTAAAGGAATATTTCACTTTTATTGTTTCATTTTAAGCATTATTAAGATCACTGTTTCCGAAAAAACAGCCGTTTTAAAAAAAAAAATTTGCCTTTAAAATTAACACTAACACTGATTTTTCATGTTCGTGTCCCATAGACTTTAACTGTGTTTGCTTGTTCGAACACATTTTTTTCCTGTTTGCATGTTCTGCTGCGAACTGAACTGGGGGTGTTTGGCTCATCCCTAGTCTTGAGGTAGTTAATGAGGCTTTCATGCTAGCCGTGGTCAAAAGTTTTGAGAATGACAAATATAAATTTTCACAAAGTCTGCTGCTTCAGTGTTTTAAGATCTTTTTGTCAGATGTTACTATGGTATAATTACAAACATTTCATAAGTGTCAAAGGCTTTTATTGACAATTACATAAAGTTTATGCAAAGAGTCAGTATTTCCAGTGTTAACCCTTCTTTTTCAAGACCTGTGAAATTCACCCTGGCATGCTGTCAATCAACTTCTGTGCCACATCCTAACTGACGGCAGCCCATTCTTGCATAATCAATGCTTGGTGTTTGTCAGAATTTGGAGGGGGGTTTGTTTACCCGCCTCTTGAGGATTGACTATAAATTCTCAATGGGATTAAGGTCTGGGGAGTTTCCTGAGCCATGGACCCAACATTTTGATGTTTTGTTCCCCAAGCCACTTAGTTGTCACTTTTGCCTTATGGCAAGCTGCTCCATCATTCTGAAAAATGCATCGTTCATAACAAAACTGTTCTTGGATGGTTGGGAGAAGTTGCTCTCAGAAGATGTTTTTATACCGTTTTTTATTAATGGCTCTGTTCTTAGGCAAATTTGTGAGTGAGTCCACTCCCTTGGCTGAGAAGCTATCCCACACATGAATGGTCTCAGAATGCTTTACTGTTGGCATGACACAGGAACTGATGGTAGCGCTCACCTTTTTGGACAAGGTTTTTTTCCGGATGCCCCAAACAATCTGGGATTCATCAGAGAAAATTACTTAACGCCAGTCCTCAACAGTCCAAACCCTGTACCTTTTGCAGAATATTTGTCTGTCCCTGATTTTTTTCCTTGAGAGAAGTGGCTTCTTTGCTGCCCTTCTTGACACCAGGCCATCCTCCGAAAGTCTTTGCCTCACTGTGCATGCAGATGCACTCACACCTGACTGCTGCCATTCCTGAGCAAGCTCTGCACTGGCGGTGCCCCGATCTCACAGCTGAATCAACTGTAGGGGACAGTCCTGGTGCTTACTGGACTTTCTTGGGCCCCCTGAAGCATTTTTTGCAAATGCAATGGAAATATTTTTTATGGGAATAAGTTGATTTCCATGGCAAAGAGGGATTTTGCAATTAATTGCAATTCATCTGATCACTCTTCATAACATTCTGGAGCATATGCAAATTGCCATCATAAAAACGGAGGCAACAGACTTTGTGAAAATGAATATTTGTGTCATTCACAAAACTTTTGGCTACGGCTTTACATGAAACGTTTTGTTATTTTGTAAGTATAGATCCTGTTTAAAGTAATATAATACCACTGGACCTGGTTATTGTTTTTTTTTTTTTTTTTGTAATTCACGTTAGAGGCAATTTAATCTTCTTTGGGTAATAAAATATGTCTGATAATACATTAATTAATTAATGAAAAACATCTAATACTTTGAAGCTGAACAGGAAGAAAACAGTTGACATTGTGAAATCTTTGAATAGCAGTGCTCGGTTTTGACCTCCAATGCACTATATTGATTACTAAACACACCAATATAGCTACAGTATCCACTTCCCTACTAGGCACTTTCACCCCCTTCCTTGCCCTTCTCGCACTTTGAATGTCAATTGCACAGTAATGCAACACTGTACCTAAATTACATTTTTATAATTTTTTTGAATATTCTACTACTTTGCAAAAGGTTTATTTATGCTTTGTCATGATTACTCATCTGGAAGAACGGTCAAACATTCCCATAGACATACTCCTAAACCTTGTGGACAACCTTCCCAGAAGAGTTGAAGCTGTTATAGCTGCAAAGGATGGGCCAACTCAATATTGAACCCTACGGACTAAGACTAGGGTGCCAGTAAATTTCATGTGCATGTAAAGGCAAGCATCCCAATACTTTTGACAATATAGTGTGTGTGTAAATATATATATATATATATATATATATATATATATATATATATATATATATATATATATAATATGACATGTGGCGGTTACTGCAAGATGGAATCAAGAGAACATTAACAGAGCCATAGACTAGCTAGTTCTCTTCTAATGCCCATGACCCAGACTCTTACATCACTTCCTGCCTATAGATGAGGAGCGCTGGTCTTCCTGGACAGAGCCAGTACCACCATTAACCACTTGCCAACCAAGCTATAGCCAAATGATGGCTATAGCGTGATCCTCCTCTGCCACTGCATGCTCTGTGATCACTGTGTCCTACAGCCAATCAGCGGCTCTTTACCATGTGATCAGCTGTGCCCAATCACAGCTGATCATGATAAAAACACAAGCCAGTTATCAGTATTCCTTTCCTCACGCTGACAGTGTGAGGAGAGGAGAGCCGATAACTGGCTTGTGAGAAAGAAACATCTGCCCTGATAATCCGGTGCCTCCTCATCAGTGTCACCTATCAGTGCCCATCTGTGCAGTCTATCGGTGCCCGTCAGACAGCCTCATCAGCACACATCAGTGAAGGAGAAAATGTACCTGTTTGCAACATTTTATAACAAACTATGAACAACCTTTTTTTCCCCAACATTTTGAGTCTTTTTTTAGTTTATTTAGCGAAAAAAAAACAGTAGTGATTAAATACCACCAAAAAAAGCTATATTTGTGTGGAAAAAAATTATAAAAAATGTTTTCCATCACCGTGTAGTTTTTATTCAAATTGTGACAGCACTGAAAAATTGGCCTGGGCAGGAAGGGGGATGAAAGTGCCCAGTAGGCAAGTAGTTAAAGTACTTCAATATTAATAATTATCCCATATTTCACATTAAGCTGGTATTTTAGTGTTTACCATCTGCCTGGCAAACCAGACTTTTGTAACAAGTTTTGTAATTCTGCACTGTATGGCTGTTACAGGTCTTTCATTTTTCACAATTTTTAAAAAGGAAATACACCGATTTGTCTCAGAGGCTAAGTAAGAACGTTTACTGCTGGTCTGTGCTTATTTGTGATACAGATTCATTGGCTGGTGTCCAGTGAGGAACACACAGAAGATCTAAATTGCTGTGTAAAAGTATACAAAGTAAACATTTGGCCTCCATTCAACATTGTACTGTTAAATACTATACATATTCCAAATGGACTTTGCCCTGAATAAATTATAGCAGATTTGTATTAAAAAAAACGTTTATGAAAATATAATCTAGAACTACTAACTCTTTTTTTTTATTGGAAAAAAACAACTTTATTGAGATGAAAAGCACTTAATACAATGGATTTGGATACATTTGCTTACATGTCAGACATGGTAAGTAAAGGTATATTCTTCTTGATCTTGATGATCCAAGCAACACAGGTAGCAAGAATAGTTCACATATGGGTATGATTCAGTTAATTACATGTGTCACCATCCTCCAGCCATACTCTGGAATATTTATGTGAACATCCCCTATGGGTATATATCAGTTTTTTTAAATGGAAGGGTATCGTTGATATCCTTTTTCCAGTTCTGGATTATGGGGGTGATGCCTGCATCCAGAATCTGGCCACAACTTTTCATGCTAAAAAGAGAGTCTCATATATAAATGTGGCTGGATATTTGTTTACTTCCGCATCTGGCAATAAGCCCAGCAGACATAGTTTCAGGTCTAGGACCACAGGGGATCCCATGTTATCATGGAGGAAGCAGACCACTTGTAGCCAGTAGGTTTGTATATTGGGGCAGTTCCATATCAAATGGTGGAACGTACCGGGGGCTACAGCACATAGTGGGCATGATGGATTGTGTGTGGGTTGAAACCTGGCCAGGCTTAGTGGTGTCAGGTAATCTCTATGTACAATGTATAATTGCATCAAACTGTCTGATAGTTTAGGGGATGCTGTCTTAACACCCTCCAGAATTTCTTCCCAGTCTGAATCACTGATAGGCCCTACATCTTGCTCCAATGCAATTTTAGCTGTCTGGGTTACTGTGATCATCCTTTGGTGTCTAATGCTCTGTCCACACAGTTGAACATTCTGACAACAAAATCCATCTGATTTTTTGCAACGGATTTTGGCCCAAACTTGTCTTGCATACACATGGTTGCACAAAGTTGTCTGAAAATCTGATCGTTCAGAACGTGGTGACGTATAACACGTATGACGGGACTATAAAGAGGGCAGTAGCCAATAGCTTTTGTCTCGTAATTTATTCTGAACATGCATGGCACTTTGTCCATCGGAATTGTCTACACACGATCAAAATTTAAATGATCAGATTTTGTTGTCGGAAAATTTTAGATCTTGCTATCAAACTTTGTGTGTCGGAAATTCCAACAGAAAAAGTCAGATGGAGCCCACACACGATCGGATTTTCCAACAACAAGATCCGATCACACATTTTCTGTCAGAAAGTCCGACCATGTGTACAGGGCATTAGTGTTAAGGTTAAATATGAGTTTAGAGGGTTCTGTGCCCAGAATGATGTTTAGGACAGGGGGAGTGTCTAATGTGACTGCAAGATTCATAAGCTGGGTCCGTACAGCGTGACAAAGCTGTAGGTATCTAAATAATAGATGGCTCAGAGACTAGCATTCTTTAAGTGATTGAAACGTTTTAGGCCCAGATGCTGTCAGAACTTGATGTAAGTAGAGTACCCCATATGAGGCCCAGATAACCGGGTCTGGGATGGTGTACAATTCAAACATATGGCTGTTGAGCCTTAATTGGGTGTGAGAGTGAATCTGACCCATATTTTGTTTCTTCGAAGTGATTTTCTATACCCTTTGGTGATGTAGAAGCATCCCCTCATTATATCAAGGGGATATTCTGCATGTTTGTCCCCCTTGGAGAATGGTTTAAATAGGAGTATACGCTGGGTGTCCGGGACTGTCGCATACCAGGGATCTGTAGCGCTGCATCTCAGTCGTATTAAAGTAATACAGATGAGAGGCTAGATAGTAATTCTGTAAGTCTGGGAGGGAACTTCCTCCCATGGATGTGGGGTTTTTCAGAATATGCCAGGCTAACTTGTGTCTACTGTGTCCCCACACAAAGGAGTTTAGGAGATCTACTCACTCTTGACTCACTCACCCCACAATAATCTTGTTGCGGAACAATTTTTGCAGTTTTGTTGAAGTCTTGTTTTTATGGTTGTAGCTAATATGCAATTGGTCATTATCATGTAAGAACAAAGTACAACCTATAGTTTTAGTGCAGTAGTGTATGTGTGAATATGTATTATAGATTTCTGGACATCATTAGTTTGTTCAAGTCTGCTTAAAATACAACTCCTTATCTCCTAAACAGGACTATTTTTCCTGTTCTATGAATTTATTCAAGATATTGCAAAGTATAAAAAAGAAAAAAGTGATGTCATAACACAAGACTGTTTACCCTATGTGCAGGGAGAGCAGTGATATTGGTCAGTAAAAAGGGAAGGGAGTAAGGAAAAGATTTTGAATCATCAAAATATTAGTAAAACAGAGGTCGCTGAGGTTTTTTTTTGTCATGGCCAAATATTCATTGGTCATGACATAAATGTTTTTATAGCAGTCAATCCAAATCTTCTCTGTCAGTGACCTTGTGCCAGACCATTGGCTAGCATAAGTGGGAAAGGGAAAAACAAGTGCATTTTTTTAGTAACATTCATCTTTGTTGGTTATTAATTGAAATACGGTTTGACTTTAGCAAGAAACCACAAGCATGAAAACAATGATAGACTGATTAATGCTACAGCCTTACTCACTATTAGCTATGTCAATGAGCTGCCTGATTCCTTAGAGAGCTTAGCTGAATCCTTAAAGCAGCAGAACAAAGAGGATTTAGCCTCTTTTACATTACGTTCACTAATACAATCTGAACCTGCCCTGTTAATAATGATTGTCTTCAGAGGTAGCTGCAGCGTTGTAGATAGCGAAACAAGAGGTGCTATTAATCAATGCCAATGAAATGCATAAGCCACAACAGCTTTTCGAGACTCATCCAAGGTCACAGATACCGAGACTGCTGTTTTTCAAGTCTAAAACACCAAGCTATTCTGCTGTCATTTGCTTCTGAGCATTTGCAGAAAATAACTTTTATTGAATGCTACCTTTAGATTATATATATCAAATAGGCACCTTTCTTTTAACTGCGCCTTTTAAATGAGATGTAGAGGAAAAAAAAGACTGTCCAATCCCCAAATTTATAATAGAGACCTTTGGCATAATTGTGTGTTTATGCAAAGACTGCCTCTGCAAAATGCAGTCTGATTGTGCCCTTAGCCACCTGTCCTAACGGAGATAAATGAGGACCATCTGCAGCTGCATAATAAAATAAGCAACATAAATGCTTGACCTAATTATTATTAATAAGCTGTTATTATACCACCATGGTGCTGCAAGCACCCGTGCTGTTTTGTACACCAGGACCAAATGCTGATGGCTACCTCACACAGAGGCTACAGGCTGGCACAGCAGAAGGATATTATCTGTTCTGATTGGATTCAGCTATTCCAACTGCCCTAAAATAGGCTACACTACAAAAATAGGATTAAATTAGGGCAATATGACAAAATAAATCAAGTGTTTGAGACAATTTGGTTTTAGTTTTCAGACAGTTATAAAGATTTTAACTAAAACCCCTTTGAATGTATGGTGCATGTGCCTACAGATAGAAAAAGACTTGGTGAAAAAGAGGTGATTTTGATTATTTTCTGTAAATAAAAATAAATGTGTTTGCAGCTTTGAAGTTGCACCCCGCGTAAAAACAAGGTTCAGGTTTACATTAAACTATGCAGTGTCATGCCACTTGCTTCATGTTTCAAACAGAAATGTATGACACTGGATTGTGAAGATTTACTCTACTATAGGTTGTGCAAACAAATGATACTGTAAAACTACATGATCAGTGCACATCTTATGCAGGTGAAAAATACAGTGTGAAGGTAGGAAGGGTTATAATGCCTTTAACTGCTTGCCGACCAGCCACCGCAAATTCCTTAAACTTATTTTAATGATTGAATAAATTATAATATGTTGTGCAATGGTGGCTGTTTGCTTTTTATGAGAGCCTGAGATTAATGTGGAGATGCAAGGAGTAATTACTGGCATTCAATTGGGAAATCTTCAGGCATGCTTATATGAGTGGTTGGTTAACCCAACATAAACCTAAGGCTTCTTTTTACCTTGTTTCTGGTGAGTGTCCATTTTAGAAGGTGGTGGTGTTTCACAAATATGTGAAAGTTTTCCAATCACAGATGTGGATTTGTGCACGTGGGATTCGGATAACCATCTTTTGAAGAGGATTATTGGGACTGTTTTTTTGTTAAACACATGATTTTTTTATTTTTTTTATTGATTAAGGATTATTTTCTTTATAGACATATAAAGATATACTTATAGTGAACTGCAATATGCACTTTATTTGAATTCATGATGATGAATAGCTGATAAAGATTGTTTTTGATATGTGGTAAGATAAATATACTATTTAGCGTAAGCACAATTGCACCTTTTTCTGTAACATTGCTTACCCCACACTACGTTGGGGATCTATGATTGCAGCAGATCTGCTATTTAAATCAAAAGGTAAAGCCACGCATTATTATAGATTTATATATTTCTGCGGTGACACATTTTTTTCACAATATATGCTTCATTGCGTTTTTTGTTTTTAACAAAAATATGTAGACCCATACATATTGGCCTAACTGATGAAGACTTTTTATTTTTGTTGGGATGATTATTATAGAAAAAAGTAAAAAATACAGTTTTTTTCACAATTGTTGGTCTTTTTTTTGTTTATAGCGCAAAATATAAAAACCGTACATGTGATCAAATGCATAGAAGAATACATATTGTCCTAAACTGAGGAAAAAAATATTTTTTTTAAATATATTTTTGGGAGATATTTATTATAGCAAAAAGTAAAAAATAATGCATTTTATCAAAATTGTCACTCTTTTTTTGTTTATAGCGCAAAAAATTTAAAATGCAGAAGTGATCAAATACCGTCAAAAGACAGCTCTATTTGTGGGAAAAAAATACATCAATTTTGTTTGGGTGCAATGCCGCACAACCGTGCAATTGTCATTTAAAGCGACGCTGTCTCCCAAAAATTGGCCTGGTCAGTGAGACAAATCCTTTCAGTCCTTAAGTGGTTAAAGAGGCAGCTGTTGCAAAAAAATAAATAAATGGTATAAACTGATCCCTTCAAAAGAACAGTTAATACCGTATATACTCGAGTATAAGCCGAGATTTTCAGCCTCTTTTTTGAGGCTGAAAGTGCCCCCTCGGCTTATACTCGAGTCACCGCTGTCTGACTGCTCGATCAGCGTATCGAGCAGACAGACGGCGGACATTAAAATTCAAAAGCCGCGCCTCCTTCTCCGCCTCCGCCTGTGATAGGCGGAACACTGAATTTCCCAGCAGTCAGTGTTCCGCCTATCACGGACATCCGTTCATTCTCATACTACGGACGAGTATGAGAGGATGTCCGTGATAGGCGGAACACAGGCTGCTGGGAAATTGAGTGTTCCGCCTATCACAGGCGGAGGACGGAGGCGCGGCTTTTGAATTGTAGAATGGCCGCCGAGAAGAGCGGCGATCCATCGGCACGACACGGGACGGAGGAGGCACGGAACGGAGGAGGCACGGGACAGAGGAGGCACGGGACAGAGGAGGCACGGGACAGAGGAGGCTCGGGACGACGGCGGCTCGGGACGGAGGCTTGGGACACAGGTAGGCTGGACACACACACAAGGCTGCACGGACACACACACACACACACACACACACACACACACACACACACACACACACACACACAGGGATGGATGGATGGATGGATGGATACACACACACACACACACACAGGGATGGATGGATGGATGGATGGATACACACACACACACACACACACACACACAGGGATGGATGGATGGATGAATACACACACACACACACACACACACACAGGGATGGATGGATGGATGGATACACACACAGGGATGGATGGACGGACACACACACAGGGATGGATGGATGGATGGATGGATGGACACACACACAGGGATGGATGGACGGACACACACACAGGGATGGACGGACACACAGGGATGGACAGCCATGTCTCACCCTCGGCTTATACACGAGTCAATAAGTTTTCCAGTTTTTTGGGGGTAAATTGGGGGCCTCGGCTTATATTCGGGTCGGCCTATACTCGAGTATATACGGTACTTTCTTGTTTGGTAGTCTGTCTCTTCTGTCTTCATCTCTTTGAACTTCTATGGTATATCAACGGTTTTGGTTTCATTCACCGACTCCAACACTAATAAAGTGTCATTTAGTGATGTAGGGACTGATAAAGGTTTTAGTGCTTCAAGAGTGGAGAGGTCTGTGTGATGTGCTGGTATGTGATCCTTCAGGTGAATTTGTGGCATTAAATCTTCACAATTACTATAGAAGATTTGGAAAATCGTTTGTTGTAGATACAAGCAGTGGATTTTTGACAGGCTGATAGTGACATTCATATTGAAAATAAACAATATTGCTTGGCTATGGTCATCTGTACATGGTAGGTTGACTTGCTTTCTTGGCCTTCACGACTCTGCTCTCTCCTGGCTCTCCTCCTACCTATCACAGCGCTCCTTCAGTGTGACCTATAACTCTGTTTCCTCCTCTCCACTTCCTCTTTCTGTAGGGGTACCTCAAGGTTCTGCCCTTGTTATCTCTTGCCTTGACTATTATAACTCCCTCCTCATTGGCCTACCTCTCCACAAGCTATCCCCTCTTCAGTCTATCATGCCAGACTCCAGCTTACCAACCGTTCAGTGTCCGCCACTCCTCTCTGCCAATTGCTCCACTGGCTTCCCATTGCCCAAAGAATAAAATTCAAAACAATAACATACAAAGACATTCACAATTGTACTCTGAGCTACATCACCAATCTTATCTCCAAATATCACCCAAACTGTCCTCTCTACTCCTCCTAAGACCTTCTGCTCTCTAGCTCCCTCGCCTCCTCCCATGCTCGTCTCCAGGACTTCTCCAGAGCCTCTCCCAACCTCTGGAACACACCACCCCAATCTGTCTGGCTATCTCCTACTCTGTCCACTTTTAGGCAGTCCCTGAAAACTCAACTTAGGGTGGCCTATCCTGCCTCCAGGTAACAACCAAATCTTCTACTCCCCTCATCAATTCATCCCTCACAGTCCCTACCTTTTGTTTCACCAGCCCCTCCCTCTTAGATTGTAAGCTTGCAGGAGCAGGGTTTCTCTAACCCTGTTCTTATGAATTGTACTGTTGGTGTAGTGTCTCCCTACATTTGTAAAGCGCTGTGCAAACTGTTGGCGCTATATAAATCCTGTATAATATAATAATTTGGTTCATTACAAGCTATTACAGAAAAAAAGTGTCAGACGTTTAGTATATAAAATTAGTTCAATAACAATATTTTATATTAAAAGTATATGTAATAATAAAAATAGAGGTGTCTCACCTGTAAAACATACCCCATACAGAAAAAAAGATGAAGCTTATATTACATCAATTGTTTAATGTGTTCTATAATGTAGTTTTGCATGATAAACAGCATGAGTCTAGTTATAAATATTTTCACCCAACATTTACCCACGAATCCTGAATCCTGAGTAAAAGTTGTGCCTGAATGCCTGAATCCTGAGTAAAAGTTGTGTGAATTGTGTGAAAACATTTATATATAGACCCCTCACAGGATTTATAATGGAGTGTATTGATACTGTTTAATCTGTTACTAATCTCATGCACAACAATAACCTGCATCTGTAATGCAAGCATATCTGTGTTTTAGTTTTTCTGTACTTAACACCTTCACTCAATGAGGTCCAGTGAGTCGTGTAAGGGCTCTGTGCTTCTTGAGCATCCACAAGAGAAAAGGTTGTCTTTTTGTGAACTGATCTTTCTTTTGAACTTTGAAAAGCGCTTGACATTTCCAGGTATTAGCAGATTTCCTTGACATTGTAAAGTTCTTTTGTGACAAATCAAGAATGTATGTTTCCTAAAAATGTATATGATTTGTCATATGAGCTGGTTAAAGCTACATTTCTGAGTATGAATACCTGTGATTGCATTATTTTTTTTTATTTTTTTAAATGAATTGGAATACAATGATCCACACTATATTTTATCTGCATATAGTGGAGAGGTCCGTTGTAGGTTGAGGTAATATGTAAACAAAATTAGTACAGGATTAGTAATTTCACTGAGGCAAAGGCAAATCTTTTTTTTGATCAAGGTCATAGGAAGGGGGAGCTGAGGATGTCTTCCATAAACTGTGACAAAGGGTGTCTTCTGAGAACTGACGGTAACATAAATATTATGAGAGAATTCTGCCCACGGGAGTAGCGAGGACCAATCATCATAATGAGCCGAGACTAAGGTACAGAGAAAGATCTCTAACTCCTGATTAACCCTCTTCGTCTGTTCGTTGGATTGAGGATGGTAAGAAGAGATAAAATCCAAGGTAATGTTGAGGGATTTGCAAAAGGCGCTCCAAAAAGCGAGAGGTTAATTGAACACCTCTGTCAGAAACAATATGGGAAGGAACTCCATGGAGGCAAAAAATTTCTCAAACAAAAATGGGAACCAAGGCAAAAGCAGAAGGGAGACCAGGAGGAGGAACAAAATGAGCCATCTTGGAGAATCACTTAATTACCATCCAAATTACTGTATTATTCTCAGAAGATGGAAGATCGATGATAACGTCCATGACAATGTGAGACCAGGGCTTCTTAGGAATGGGCAAAGGCATGAGTAGACCAGTGGGAGCTTGCGTGGCAAATTTAGAATGGGCACAGACATGACAAGCCTTAACATAGTCTTTAACAGCAGAACGAAGAGTAGGCCACCAGTAGTGGTGGCTGATGAGAAAGAAAGATCGGCCCCAGCATGACCTGTTACCTTGGAAACATGATCCCAATGGATTTTAGTTCTTAACTCTGTTAGAACAAAGGTCTTGCCAGGAGGAATTTGAGTCCAGGGCAGAATGGGCAAGAATTCACGAGGTAAGAATGATTGACTTCCAGACCAGCCCCTCTGTGAGGAGGAAGAGCCAGGGCCCAGCAGCAGCTTAAGAGTGAGCATGCAGTGAGTAAAATGACAGAGGGAGAAATATTGGTCCCAATCCCAGGAGCAGAGGAAGAGCCATCCTTGAAAGACCTCTTTTATGCAATCAACTGTAAGTCCTCATTATCTGAAATGTCTGACCAACTTAAATGCATAAAATAAGATTTGTCACCATTAAGGCATGATGTACAAGAGGTCTGTGAGTGGACATCCGCTCTAGAGGGGAGACTCAGCTCGGTAGAAGATGATGTGAATCCGATGAAAGGAGATAAAATGAATAAGGGAACAACTGAACGTGTATATATAAAATAGATGACACGGAAAATAGATTGCACAGGAAAAATGTAAGGGTTGTGGGTCTCCCCGAGCGAAGTGAAGGCATTAACCCTATCGAATATATGGAGGACTGGCTTAAAGTGATTTTTGGCAAAGAGTCTCTGTCAAACTACTTTGCAATTGAGTGAGCACACAGAGTTTCTTTTAGGCACTGCCACCAGGATGCCAGCCAAGGCCCCTTCTTATTAAGCTCTTATATTATAAGGATAAAGTTACAATTCTTCAAAAAAGCAAGAGAGATAAAAAAAACGTATTGTCTAATGGCGCTAGGATTTCTGTATACCCGGGCTTTTCCCCGGCGCTACAGAAACACAAAGGGTTAGGTTTATAGAAAGTAAGCACAGGTTGCAACAGCTAAAAAATAAACTTTGCAATGCTATACCTGGGACTATTGTGGATAACAGCCCAGGGGGAAACAATTTTTTTTGACACACCTGTAGAGGTGACACTGTGTGTCACGGTCTGAAGTCAGGCTCGGAGGCCAGTTGCTATAGCAGCAGAGCAGGTATTCACACATGTCACCCTGGCTGATGACACGGGTTCACCTGAGTTGCCGGGTCTAAGCACTAACCGGCATTCACCAGAGCTCCTGATGGAGATGGGCTTTGCTGTGTGTTTGTGCCAGGTCGCGGTCCTCAGGATAGCCCCACCAGGAGGTGAGCAAGCCGGAGTCCGGTAGCAGATATAGCAGGTAGGGATCAAGCAGAAGCGTAGTTGAAAAACAAGCCAAAAGTCGTTAACAAATAGTTGTACGTTAGGATTGAGCAGAATCGTAGTCAAGGAAGGAGCCAAATGTCGGTAACGAATGGTAGTAACGATAAGGTCGGCAGCAGGAGAGACCGGAGCAAGATATTGGTTGGGGAAGGCACAATATTCTGGCAACCAGGAAGTTCAGATATATGGCTTAAATCATGTAGTTCACGGGAGGAGAAAAGGGTTCAAGGTAAACAAGATTCAAGACAATATCATTCAAGGAATTGTGTAAGGAACTATCCAAGGAGCTGCCCAGCATTCCAAATGGCTCAGCAAGCTGAGTCACTGCCAAACACACCAGAGGTCCCAGGTTCAAACCCAGGTCCTAACACTGTGGTTGGATACTAATGAAGGGAGACTAGAAGGTTGAGGAAGCATGACGAGAACGTAGAGCCAATAGATCTGAACTGGAAGGGAGAGGAAAGGAAAGAGACCTTTTTTCTTTTTTTTTACAATCTCCTTTTTTGGGGGTCTCTTTTTGTAAAAACGATTTTATTTTGGACAATTATACAAAACAAGTGATATGTGGGAGCGGGAGCGGGCGCGGGCGGGGGTTTGAAAAGTGTTAATGGGATCAACATGATTGTATTTTCTGTGGAGAATTAATAGTTTTCTTTGCACTTTGCTTTTTCTCCTAGTTTGGGGAGTGTCACACGAGAGATGGATCACAAAAGAATTTGCATATATTACCTTGGTTAGAAGACATGGTCACTTTAGAAGCTCTCGGTATGGGCCCAAAGAAGGGCAGGGAGAGGAAGAGCAGGATTGCATGGGGAAGGGGTGTGAGATTGGAGTGTGTGAATGGATGATTGAGCGTATGAAGCTGGATGAGGGGAAGTTACATCTTTAATTCAAATGTAATGCAGGAAGATCCGCAAGTTATGATTTTTTGATATTGCACCTGAACAAAAGAAATGGGGAGACTCACTTTAGGTCAGAAATAGGAGAAATAGGGTTAGGATTACTTGTAAAAGGGTGGCAGAAAAAGAGAGAAAATGACAGTTACTAGAGAAAGGAGAGAAAAATTCCTGAGGCAAACTAGAAGGCTAAAGATATATCCTTGGAATGTTCGAGGATGAAAGATCCGTCTAAAAGATTAGCAATTTTCTCTTTGGCCGATGTAAGGTCAAAATACTCTGCTTGCAGGAGACACACCTCGAGAAAGATGCAATTTACACTTTGAAGCGCAAGAACTACCAGGTACAATACCACTCTCTTCACACCTGCCATTTGAGGAGGGTGAGTATTTTGGTAGATTCAGGGGTGGCTTTCTCCTGCAGGCAGAGTAAAATAGATGAGTTTGGATGATACCTTTTTCTTTTCTGCTCAGTAGAGGACAGGGTGTGTGTACTGGCTAATGTTAATATCCCCCGCCATTTGGCATAGAGATTCGGAATGAATGAATGAAGTTCATCATGGACAAACCAGGAGTACCTGTTATAATGGCAGGAGATTTTAATATGACTATGGATAAAGAGTCTGGACAGGTTTTCACCTGGAGCACTGCTGAGCATTCTACCTAGCAGCCCGCTCCGCCAATTTTGTGGGGAGACAGGGTTGGTGGATATTTGGCATAAGTGGAATCCAGAGGCAAGACAGTACTCCTGTTACTCTAAGACACACTCCACATTCTCCAGAATCTACCTTGTATTATGCAATGAATATGATAGAGGAGGTAAATTATGAACCGAGAGGTCTTTCAGAACCACTCACCTGTTTTTTTTTCTTCAATAAAAATGGGGAATGGTTACATAGTAGGTGAGGTTGAAAAAAAGACACAAGTCTATCAAGTCCAACCCATGTGAATAGTTATAGTAGGAGTGAATGTAAAATAAACCCCTTTTGGGTGGAGCTGATGGAGGATTCATAAAAATAGCAGCCAGCCTAGAGGAGTTTGTAGAAGTAAATTTGCAATCAGATTGGGAGTGATTTGGGATACCCTGAAGTCATTCCTTCGGGACGTGCTGATACAGCAAATCTCATATATCAAGAAACAAACAAGGGCAAAAGTGATCATCGCTGGGGAGAGAGTGAGAGTAGTGGAAGCATGGTACATGGAAGACCCAACGCTAGAATGGCATAGGGAATGGTTGGAGAAACAGGAAAAAAATAATAAAAAAACGGTCTTGATGAAAGCAGAAAATAAGAGATTTAAAAAACAACGCTTTTTTGGGGAGGGAGAACGAGTGGGACGAATCCTGGCTCTAGGCAAATGCACCCACATCTATTGTACTGCGGTCATTTTAATTGAGGGGGCAGAATCACTGGGTCTGTATCAGAAATAGTGAATGCATTTAAAAATTATTACGAAAACCTGTACCGTACATCACAGGAAAATGTAGAGTGTGAGATTTTTTTAGAAGGTTGAGGATCCGTCACTCTCCAAAAGAGGATAGAGAGGAACTGGAGGCCCCAATCACAATAGAAGAGCTAAAAAGTGCAACAGCAGCCATGGCAATACAGAAAGCCCCAGGACCAGACGGCCTGGCAATAGAAATACGCAAGCGGTATGGGGGTTTATTGCTTCCAAAGTACTCAATTGGACGGGGAGGGTAAACTACCTCCATCTATGACAGAAGCAACAATTATTTTATTGTCAAAGGAGGGTAAGAATAAACTTGAAGTAGCATCTTATAGGACAATATCCCTGTTATGTGCAGATGTAAACATTTTAGCAAAAGGTGTTAGCGGCAAGGGTAAACAAAATAATTTAAAAATGTATACATCCTGATCTAACCGGATTTATACTGGATAGAGCTGCAAGTGTGAATATAAGGCGGGCATATTTAAACCTCCAGTTACCAATGGGAAATGAGGGGACAAGGGCTGTCTTGTCACTGGATGCGGGTAAGGCCTTTGACAGCCTCGAGTGGCACTATCTCTGGCAAGTATTAGCGGAAATTCAATTTGACCCTAATTTTGTTAAATAGATTAGAATATTATATAAGGGCCAAAGTGAGAATAAATGGAGAGTGCTCTGAGTGGTTCCTGTTGGCGAGGGAGAAGAGACGGGGTGTCCATTATCGCCCCTGCTCTTCGCCCTTGCAATAGAGCCACTGGCCGTTTTCTTGTACAATTTTCTTGTACAACTTTCTGTTAGCCCTTGTACACACAGTCGGAGAATCAGTCGAAATGTGTCCTATCGGACCGTGTTGTCGGATAATCCGACTGTGTGTGGTATGCATCAGACTGATTCCGTCGGATTATCCGTCGGACCAAATTTTCCAACATGTTAGAAATATTTTCCGACAAACTGGTCCGATCGGACATACTCCGATCATGTGTAGAGAATTTTGATCAGACAAAGTGCCACGCATGCTCAGATCAAATTCCTACACCAAAGCTATTGGCTACTAGCATGAACATAGTCCCGTCATAACGAAGTAACGTCATCACGTTCTAAATGATCGGATTTTCCGACAACTTGGTCCGACCGTGTGTATGCAACAGTTTCGGACACAATCCGTCGGATTTGGTTGGCAGAATGTCCGACCATGTGTACAGGGGCTAAGATTTACCAAAACCATATTCTATGAGGTGAAACATAAAAACTTTCAATTTGTATGCGATCAGGCAGGCCCTTGCACCACATAGTTAAAGGTAAATCTAAAGAAAATTGAACAAAAATTGTGTACTGGGTATCCAGCTTTACCCTTCCTTATTTTACTTCAAACCTAAAAAAAAAAAGGTGGGGGGGAGGGAGGAGATACACACAAGACAATGCATATTGCAAGTTATAAGCGATAACCATATTGCAGGTGTATCAGGTTTACAATTTTGTTTATACTTTCATTTTTTTTCTTATTTTAAACCTTATTTACTTTTATTATAATATGGTAGACCTCGGTTTGACCTGGTTTCCTGGTCAATATTTGTTCAGTATTGGCACATGCTAATGTTCTGCATTGTAAAGTGTATAGATTATCCAAAAGCATAGAGGTGTTTACTGAATAGTCTCTAATGCACGTGTCATACTTGCTTATTTATAATAACATATTTCATGTAAAAAATGTATTGAAAAAAAAATTATGAAAAGGGAGAGATGTGTACTTCTAAGCAACTGGTCAGAAGAGCATGCACTACATCCATGCTGGGATCTCAGCTGCAACACCTTCAATTTTTCATTACGGTTCATTAAAATGATAATATACAGCTCTGTGCAAAAGTTTCAGGCAGGTGTAAAGTAATGCTGTGAAGTCAGATTTCTTTGAAAAATATATATTTGTTTTTATCCATTTACAAAATGCAAAGTTATGGAACAGAACAAAAATTGAAATCTTCTTATGCTTGCACACTTTATACACGTGCACAAAATCAGGGATTTTGTAGGATCAAAGTCAGGTGTATAATTAACCAATTATACCAAGCAGGTGCTAGTGATCATCAATGTCACATGTAGGTTGAAACAGAGTCATTAAATGAAACATAAAAGGCTGTGCAGGAGGCTTAAAACTGGTTGAGGAACAGCCAAACTCTGCTACTAAGGTTAGGTTGTGGAAGACATGTCACAGGTCATACATGGTAGGACTGAGCACAGCAACAAGACACAAGGTAGTTAAACTGCATCAGAAAGGTCTCTCACAGGCAAAGATTTCAGAGCTGACTAGGGTTTTAAGATGTGCTGTTTTCCAAGCTGTTTTGAAGAAGTAAAAAGAAACGTGCAGCGTTGAGGACCGTAGTGGTCGACCAAGGAAACCTAATGCAGCAGATGAAAGACACATCATGCTTACTTCCCTTTGACATGGTAATTTGTCCAGCAGTGCCATCAGCACAGAACCGGCAGAAACTAGTGGGACCTAGGTAACACCCTACTACTATCTGGAGAAGTCTAGCCAGAAGTGGTCTTCATGGAAGAAAGGCTAGGTGACTCAACTTTGCATGAAAACATAGGAACCGGTGTGCAGAAAAATGGCAGCAGGAAATGTGGACCGATAATTAAAAATGTTAAATATTTGTCTGGAGCAGGGTGCAGTTAGTTCCTGAAGGGTTCGAGAGGGGTACAATAGTGAGTGTCTGCAGACAACACTCTAAAACTTATCACTTCCATTTCTGAAACCATTCTTAATTTGCAACATTTTTTTCTCAACTCCCTAAAACTTTTGCACATCTCCAATCTTTTTTTTTTTTTCTTTTTTTTATTGAATTATAAAAGTGGGGCTTAATTATGAAGCATTCAAAAAATGAGTTTGCCTGGAAAATTAACTGATAAAGCAAGTTCTCATGCACTTCACTAACTGCTACAGGATTAACAGAGTGTGTTGTACTGAATAATAATTTGTTCAATCATTCCTGTAGCTAATTTTTTTCCTCTAGTAATGTGATCTAAGGAATATAGACATACAGTATCTCCAGCTTTTTAGCATTAAAAATCTCAGTTGGTTTCAATTACAGTTTGTTTTGCTGGGATAAAGTAGCATATTTAAATACTCAGCAATTATGTATTTCCAGTTGCTAATATTTCTACAGTTCTTGACCCAACAGCCATTACTTTTGCTAAATTGGAAGCAATATACCCTACACATTGAAAAAAAAAACAAGCTTTAGATCAGTTTATAGCCTATTTTGAGCCATATTGTTATTAGTTTTGAAGTAGGAAACAGTTACATTTCTGGTTGTCTCCATTGGGGAGAGTACAGTGGTGTGAAAAAGTGTTTGCCCCCTTCCTCATTTTCCTGTTCCTTTGCATGTTTGTCACACTTAAGTGTTTCGGAACATCAAACCAATTTAAACAATAGTCAAGGACAACACAAGTAAACACAAAATGCAATTTGTAAATGAAGGTGTTTATTATTAAAGGTGAAAAAAAAATCCAAACCATCATGGCCCTGTGTGAAAAAGTGATTGCCCCCTAAACCTAATAACTGGTTGGGCCACCCTTAGCAGCAACAACTGCAACCAAGCGTTTGCGATAACGTGCAATGAGGCTTTTACAGCGTCCTGGAGGAATTTTGGCCCACTCATCTTTGCAGAATTGTCCTAATTCAGTTACATTAGAGGGTTTTCGAGCATGAACGGCCTTTTTAAGGTCATACCACAACATCTCAATAGGATTCAGGTCAGGACTTTGGCTAGGCCACTCCAAAGTCTTCATTTTGTTTTTCTTCAGCCATTCGGTGGTGGACTTGCTGGTGTGTTTAGGATCATTGTCCTGCTGCAGAACCCAAGTTCGTTTCAGCTTGAGTACACGAACAGATGGTCGGACATTCTCCTTCAGGATCTCTTGGTAGACAGCAGAATTCATAGTTCCTTTTATCACGGCAAGTCTTCCAGGTCCTGAAGCAGCAAAACAGCCCCAGACCATCACACTACCACCACCATATTTTACTGTTGGTATAATGTTCTTTTTATGAAATGCAGTGTTCCTTCTACTCCAGATATACTTGGACACACACCTTCCAAAGAGTTCCACTTTTGTCTCATCGGTCCACAGAATGTTGTCCCAAAAGTCTTGGGGATCATCAAGATGTGTTGTGGAGAAATTGAGACAAGCTTTGATGTTCTTTTTGCTCAGCAGTGGTTTTCTCCTTGGAACTCTGCCACGCAGGCCATTTTTGCCCAGTCTTTTCCTGATGGTGGAGGCATGAACGCTGACCTTAACTGAGGCAAGTGAGGCCTGCAGTTCCTTGGACGTTGTTGTGGGGTCTTTTGTGACCTCTTGGATGAGTCGTCGCTGCGCTCTTGGGGTAATTTTGGGCGGCCGGCCACTCCTGGGAAGGTTCACCACTGTTCCATGTCTTCGCCATTTGTGGATAATGGCTCTCACTGTGGTTCGCTGGATTCCCAAAGCTTTGGAAATGGCTTTATAACCCTTTCCAGACTGATAGATCTCAATTACTTTCTTTCTCAATTGTTCCTGAATTTCTTTGGGTCTCTGCATGATGTGTAGCTTTTAAGGATCTTCTGGTGGACCTTACTGTGTCAAGCAGCTCCTATTTAAGTGATGCCTTGATTGTGAACAGGTGTGGCAATAATCAGGCCTGGGTGTGGCTATAGAAATTGAACTCAGGTGTGGACAACCACAGTTATAGTACGTTTTAACAAGGGGGGCAATCACTTTTTCACACAGGGCCATGATGGTTTGGATTTTTTTTCACCTTTAATAATAAACACCTTCATTTACAAATTGCATTTTGTATTTACTTGTGTTGTCCTTGACTATTGTTTAAATTGGTTTGATGTTCCGAAACACTTAAGTGTGACAAACATGCAAAGGAACAGGAAATGAGGAAGGGGGCAAACACTTTTTCACACCACTGTATCTCTCTTTATTTCCCCATGACACAAATACAAGAAATGGAAGGTGTACCACTGGTACAAAAAAGGCACAGGCAGCAATAAGAAAATTGCCAGAAAATCTAAACATTCTCTTCTCTTGTTTTATTTTTTATGTCTGTCTTTCAAATGATACATTTTCTATCACTTCTTGTTCTGTCAGGAAGTGAGGAGAATTCTCCCCAATGGAGACACAACATTAAAAACATGACAAACTCTAACCCTTTCCCCACTTTATATAGAATGAAATAAAGAGTTTTAACCACTTTCAGACCGGTCCATTTTGCTGGCTTAAGACCAGACCACTTTTTGCGATTCGGCACGCTTTGACAATTGCACGGACGTGCGACGTGGCTCCCAAACAAAATTGACGTCCTTTTTTTCCCACAAATAGAGCTTTCTTTTGGTGGTATTTGATCACTCCTGCGGTTTTAATTTTTTACGCTATAAATAAAAATAGAGCCTCAATTTTGAAAAAAACACATTATTTTTTACTTTTTGCTATAATAAATATCCCCCAAAAATATATAAAAATTTTTTTTCCTCAGATTAGGCTGATACGTATTCTTCATATTTTTGGTAAAAAAAATCGCAATAAGCGATTGATAGCTTTGCGCAAAATTTATAGCGTTTACAAAATAGGGGATAGTTTTATGGCATTTTTATTGATAATTATTTTTTTACTAGTAATGGCGGCGATCAGCGATTTTTATTGTGACTGCGGACACATTGGACATTTTTGACACATTTTTGGGACCATTGTCATTTATACAGCAGTCAGTGCTATACAAATGCACTGATTCCTGTGTAAATGACACTGGCAGTGAAGGAGTTAACCAGGGGGTGGCAGTGTAAGGGTTAAGTGTGTTCTAGGGACGTGTTACTAACTGTAGGGGGCTGGGCTGTGTGTTAGTGAGATCAGTGTCACTTGTTGCTAGGCAGAATGGGGAGATGCTGTTTACATCGGCATCTCCCCATGAGATGATCGCGGGGGGTGTCCCAGCTGCAATCGAGTCCACGGGACTCGCGACCGGACTCACGGTGGTCCCGACCGGGGCGCACGCAATGGCTTTCTGAGAGAGCCTTGGCCTGGGCTAACCCTCTATAAGAGATGCAAAAACCTGTTGTCTTGAGTTACGCTCAGTTTGTGGCCTCCTTTAAAAGGGTTTTTGACATTCCCGCACGCTCTGCTTCTGCTGCCAAGTTCCTCATGTCAATCAAACAGAGTACGAGAACTACGCCATTGAATTCCGTACTCTGGCAGCAGAGGTTGCTTGGAACAATGAGGCCCTCGTGGCTGCTTTTTATCATGGTCTCTCGAATTCCATCAAGGATGTGTTAGCAGCCTGAGATATACCCACTGAGCTGGAGAGCTTGATCTCGTTTGCCATCCTCATTGACTCCAGACTCAGAGAAAGACTTTCTCTTAAGGAGCACTTGCGGAAGCCTCCTGTACGTTTGTCTCCGAGCTTTGTAGTCTCACCCATGCCTCCTTCACCTCCCATGCCTCCTGGTACCGAGTTGGTCAGTGAAGATGTACCCATGCACCTGGGCTTAACGCGTCTCTCTGCGGATGAGAGAGCCTTTAGGAGGAGGGAGAGATTGTGCCTTTATTGTGGCCAGGCAGGTCACTTTTTGAAGTCTTGTCCTACCCGTCCAGGGAATGCCCGAACCTTAAGGTCCTGTCATGGACAGACCTTAGGTGACGTTGTTTCGTCCCCAGTTATCCAGAAGGATAAGCCCCTGGTTTTAGTCACCCTTTCTTGGGCTGAGTCGTCCATCGAGATACATTTGTTTCGCAGCACTCGATTCCGCTGCAGCTGCGTGACACTCCACTCGCCATTGAGGCTCTTGACGGGAGACCTTTACAGCCTGCCCATGTGACTCATGAGACGGTTCCTTGTCCATGGCCGTAGCGGCTAATCACCATGAGATAATCCAATTCCAAGTTATTCCCTAACCCAGATTTCCGCTGGTTATTGGTTATCCTTGGTTACCCCTCTTTTGATTGACTCCGTGCTGAGTTTCTCTTCTGGTTACCACAATGCAGTGAGACATGCTTCCTGAAGGTATCCAAGGTCCTGTGCACCGCTTCACTCCCCTCCTTGCCGGAGGAGTACCGTGATTTTGGCGATGTCTTTGATAAAAGTGAAGCTTGTAGTTTGCCTCCACACCGGCCTTATGATTGCCCAATTGACCTCCAACCTTGTGCCATACCTCCTCGTAGCCGGGTTTACCCTTTGTCGGTCTTGGAGGATAAGGCCATGGAGGAGTATGTTGCTTACGCACTTTCTCAAGGTTTCATCCGCAAGTCCTCGTCTCCTGCTGGTGCTGGTTTCATCTTTGTGAAAAAGAAGAGCGATGAACTGAGACCTTGTATAGATTATAGGGGTCTCATGTCACGGTTAAAAATGCCTACCCGATTCCATTGATTACGGAGTTATTTGACCGCCTCAAGGGAGCAACGGTTTTCACAAAGCTTGACCTGAGAGGGGCATACAATCTCGTGTGCATTAAGGAGGGCGACGAGTGGATAATTGCTTTTAATACCAGAACAGGCCATTATGAATACCTGGTAATGCCTTTTGGCCTTTGTAACGCCCCGGCAGTTTTCAAGGAATTTATTAATGATGTCCTCCGAGATTTGTTGCAATTGTGTGTGGTGGTTTATCTCGATGATATCCTCATATTTTCCAAGTCCCTGGAGAGCCACCACACAGATGTCTGTCGTGTACTTCAGAAACTAAGAGAGAACAATTTCTATTGTAAACTGGAGAAGTCTAGTTCCATCGTGAACAGGTTACATTCCTGGGTTATGTCATTTCCACTGCTGGTTTTTCGATGGACCCAGAGAAACTGTCGGCAGTACTACAGTGGCCTCGACCCGTTGGTTTACATCCTCTGCAGCGTTTCCTGGGCTTTGCCAACTACTATCGGAAGTTTATTTGTAAATTCTTGTCTCTGGTCAAGCCTCTGACTGATATGACCAGGAAGGACGGTAACCCACACAGTTGTTCTCCGGAGTCCATTAAGGCCTTTGAGACTCTCAAGGCTGCCTTTGTTTCTGCTCCTGTGTTGGCACATCCTGATCCTACGTTGCCTTTTATCCTAGAAGTTGATGCTTCTGAGACGGGAGTTGGCGCCCTTCTGTCTCAACGTCCTAACTCAGAGCGCTATGCATCTGTGTGACTACTTTTCCAAGAAATTGTCACCTGCTGAGTGCAATTATGAGATTGGTGACAGAGAGCTGCTGGTGATCATTTTAGCCCTAAAAGAATGGAGACATCTCCTTGAAGGTACCACTGTGCCCATTCTTATTCTTACTGACCATAAGAATCTTACATTCTTGTCTGAGGCTAAGCGACTCTCTCCCAGAAGGGCACGATGGGCTGTTTTATTGTCGAGCTTTAATTACATTGTCTCATTCTTACCCAGTACTAAGAATGTAAGGGCTAATGCCTTGTCACGACAATTTTCCTCCACTTCCAAGTCAGAGTCTGTTCCGGTTCCTATGATTCCTCCTAATCATATCTTGGCTATGGTTCGCACCAGTCTTACTTCTCCTTTGGGTGACAAAATTCTTGCTGCTCAGGTCCATGCTCCTCCTGATAAACCTTGTGACCGCTGCTTTGTCCCAGAGAGTCTCCGTACTGCAGTGCTCCAGACTTACCATTCTCCCAAGGCAGCTGGCCATCCTGGGAAGAATCGACTCATTTGGACCATCCCCCAACAATTCTGGTGGCCTCGTCTATGGGCTGATGTTACTGCCTTCGTAGCTGCCTGTCCCGTGTGTGCTCAGAGTAAGACTCCACAACACCTTCCAGTGGGCCTCCTACAACCCATACCCAATGGAGAGAGGCCCTGGACTCGCCTGTCTATGGATTTCATTGTGGAGTTACCCAACTCCCAAGGCAACACTGTTATCCCTTTGGTTGACCAGTTCTCAAAGATGTGTTATTGTATTCCACTTAAGAAGTTGCCCACCTCTAAGGAACTGGCTTCCATTTTTTCTCGGGAGATCTTTCGCTTACATGGGCTACCCAAGGTGATGGTCTCGGATAGGGGCAGTCAGTTTGTCTCCCGGTTCTGGCGAGCTTTTTGTACACAGTTGGGAATCCAGCTTGCGTTCTCTTCTGCGTATCACCCGCAGTCTAATGGGGCCGCAGTCCTTGGAGCAATTCCTACGTTGCTATATTTCTGACCATCATAACAACTGGTCTGACCTATTACCTTGGGCAGAGCTTGCTCACAACAGTGGGAGGCCCATGGCCACTTGTGGTCTGCATTATCGAATCCCATGCGGTGGGCTCGCTCAACTGTGAAGGGGCCTAGGAAGTCCATGGCATCCGGGATTCGTTTAGCGCAGAAGTCGGCAAGGTACGCCGATGGCAGCGATTCAGGAATACCCACCAACCGCAGATTGGATCGTCTAGATCTGTTCTCCAAATCGCCCAATTTCAGGATGATATATTGGTTGGTTTTGTCCTGTGATTGCTCTGTGGCTTGGGCTTGATATAATTAATCTTCCACCTCAGTTACGCGGTGTTCTAATTCGTTTAATCTGGTGGTGTGTTCAGTCAATTGAGCCTTGATTTGTGTCATCCCAGCAAGAATTTTCCACGGATGCTGCTATCATGGGGGATAGAAGAGCTGCGACCGCGTGTGCAATGTGGCTAGTGTGGCCATCATCCCCTGGGGAGGGTGCTAGGCTGTCCCCTGGCAATACTGGCGGGGGGACATGGACACAGGCCCAGTGGATGGGGATGGGGCTGCTGCAGTGTGGGGTATGGGAGAGGAGACCCCGCTCACCTCAATTTCTGTACCCGCCGTGAGGTCCGGGAAGGCCGAAGCCGGGGGTTTGATTTGCGGCTGGTCCGGAGGTGCCGCCGTGGCCGCGTACGAGCGAACGCTCATTTTTTCTACAAACCGGTCCGTGGCGATGAGGGGACCGGCGGGGGACACCCAAGGCCGGGTAGCAATGTGGGGGGCCATTGTGGCTGAATTTGTAGGCCGATGCTGGTCGCTGTGGCGGGAGCTAGTGAGAGACGCAGCTAGCTCATGCGGTGCCGAAGTCCCTGGCTATGCTTTAACTATGCTTACTCGATTTACCTTTTTATTTTTTATTAATAAATAAGTGTGATTTAATTGTACTTCTGTCCCAGTCTGGTTCATAGTTTCTGACACAAGGTTACCAAAGATCCCTCCTGGACCGGCTCAGCAGGTGCAACATAGATAAAACACAAGGGAATGCTCTGCATAGCGTAGCCACATGGTAATGCCCTAATGCTTTTTGTAATCACGTCAGGGCACCCTCCGCCGAATACGTGATGACGAAACGCATTAGGCAATGACCACAGGGATCTCTTGTCAATCGCAGAGTACGTCATCCCGGGTCTCATCTTGGCCAGTAATTCTAGGAATTCCAGGAGGTGGTGAGAAGAGGTTACGCTGTGAGCCAGTCCAGTAGGGATCTTTGGTAACCTTGGGAGAGTGTCCAATTTTTCCAATACCCTTGGGGAAATATCAAGCTTATCTAAATCTTAATTGTGGTGAGTTCATCACCAAGGGGGTGTTAACAAGGTGGATCGGTGACGGTATACAGGAAAGGAACATTTGCTTTTTAAAACCCTATTGGGATATGGCACCGTACACTGATTTAAGGACTTTTGCATGGACTTTGACGTGGCTCACTTTTTATGTGTGCAATTTGTGTATAGCCCACTGAATGTTATTTTATCGCACTGAATATTTCTAGATATTTTGCTAGCGCTGTTTAATTCTCAAATTAGCTTTAGTCCTGTAACTCAAGTATATACATGTCGTAATCTGGTAATGCATGTAATATTTTATTTGTTTTGTATTCTAATCTTCGTTTGTAGATGACTCCAGTGGGAAAAAAACTGAATTCACTGACCCATCGATTTGCCATGCTCCAGGAGGGGAGTACTTTGTTGAGGGAGAGACATGGAACTTTGATTCTTGTACTCAATGTACCTGCCATAGTGGACGAGTGCTATGTGAAACTGAAGTCTGCCCTCCATTGCTTTGTCAAATCCCTACCCGTACTCAAGACTCCTGCTGCCCACATTGCCCAGGTATAACTTTTTTTTATTTCGGGCAGCAATTTCAAAATGTTCAAGTAACAAACATCTGTATAAAACGACTGGAAAATAGTTGTGAACATATAAAAAAGGGCATTTGACTAACTGTTGCTTACAAACTCAGTATATTTTAACAGCTGTTCAGACTCCTGGACAACTGTTTCTAGGTTAAGAATTGATTGGCCAAGTTGGATTTTCCTGATTGCTTGTATTCTTCCCCCAAAATATGAAAGGGTTGTGGGTAGCATTGTATAGTACACACCTATTGAAGATGGTGGTTATTAGAATAGCTAGCAACTAGAATTCTTTTGAAACCTACATTTAAATAACAGCTGGGAAGGCAAAACAGCTGTTACTGAGCACAGGTATGCTTCAGTAGGGCATATTTTTATTGGAGAAAGCCAGCTTTCCTTGGCATAAAAAAAAATTGAATCAAGGCAATCTACCAAAAACTGTATATATGGCAGGAACGTTTGTTTTGATTTGATCGTTTTTGCAATTGAAAGCTTGTTTAAAATGCTTTAAACTGCCACACAGTTTTCTGTTTGTACAGTCAACATTTGCATCAGTCTGTCCACTTTTTATTTACTTTTATTTTCTTTATTGAAAATTTAGCTTATTACATTTGTATCCTTCAATAATTACCAGTCTTTTTTATATATAAAAAAGTCTTTAGCATGAAGATCTATATTATACTATATTGTTCTGTCAGTGCTATGATAGACAAAACCTTTTAATCATCTCCAGAGTACACAGACATTCTGAGTTATACGCCACAAACACTTTGGAGAGAAATAGCTACCCTAATGAGTTTACTAAATTGCAGGTGCTCCAGGTAGTGGGATTGTGTATAATTTCCCTTGGTGGAATTTAGTCACAAAATTAAGCGTTTGTGTGTTTGAATGACGGATGAATACAGGTGCAGCAGCACAGCCTGTTCCAGGAATTAAACAGTAATTCTACTTGTGGATAGAAATGTTTGAGCACTGGGAGTCCTCTTCAAGGTGCTTTTTTAATTCTTTACATTTTGATTGATAGTAATTTTCTACAGTGGATTTTTAGATATATTTTACAGAAAATCATAGCTCATATTTTTTCAAAGTTGCTCTTTAAAGCATTAGAAACAATTAGTAGTTACCTGCCTTAAACATGTGCTGTCGTATTGTATTTTTCGCTGAAGGCAGTGGTGCAGGTGATACCAAGCACACAAGATTAAGAATGTAGTAGGGAACTATTTACAGCACCAAGTTCCCTTAGGAACCTTTGTCTAGAAAACAACTTAAAACTGAGGTTTTTTCATGCAAGCATAAGAAAATCTGCAAAATATGACAGCAATGCAAGAGTGGTTAAGGAAAAGTTTTCAACTCAAATGTCTTCTGAAACTAACAAGTTTCCAATAAACAGCAGACACACTATATTATCATTTTTATTAGTGCTCCTCAGTGATCGTTTTCAGCAACCACCATCAGGTTATGTATATAATTTTTCCAGGTACAGTAGAAGCAGAGGTTTAAGGTAAGGTAATATAGAAAACAGTGCTTTTCAAACATCAAGCATTTCTGTGCATGTACTACAATGTGTTGCTTTGTGAAAAAATCAAATGCTCTGTTTCCTTGTTCAAGTATTTTATTAAAGATTATCAGAAAACATTGAATCAGTAGAGAATAATTTTACATTGTAACATTAAGATAATATTATTACAGGAAAGGATCTCTCTTGTCGCATATGACATCATATAATTGTTTAGTTAAGAATTAAATGATCAATGCAGTAAACTAATAGTTATCTATCTAAACAAGAATCTAATTAATATATAAATATATATATATATATATATATATATATATATATATATATATATATATATATATATATATATATAATACATTTATGTAGAGTCACTAGTATATTTGGTACTCTTGGTACTCTTTTCAATAGTTATAATTGTTAATCTACCACTGATTTGGGGCCTAATATAAGCTTCTTATTATGGTATGTCAACCAACTATAGTGGCGTTTACCTACATTAAAAAGGTAATATGAAAAATGAGGGGAAGGGGTTTACAACAAGGAGGGGAAATAAAGCAAGTGGGAAGAGGGGAGGGATAGGGCCCCAGAAGGTAGCTTACTCCCAGAGGATAATGATATATCTACACATTAATTCCTCATCTACCACAGTAAAAGTACTTGGTCTTAAATGTCTGGTGGCAAGCAATGTTTAATCCGTGGTTTCCATAGATTATTAAACTTTTTTTAGACTGTTTTTATCTAAAGCTTCCATCTTTGCATGTAACAGAGTTTGGTTCATTCTATGTTTGGTATCGGCTAAATTCAGAATAGGTGTTTTCCAAACTTTATCTATAGTCTGTTTAGCAGCTGTTAAGAGCTGTATTAATAATTGAAACTGTTTTTGTTGTAGAAATTCCAGTCTTAGGTTTAGAAGGGCCAATTCCCAGGTCAGGTGTGATAGTGTTTTCGAGTATTGCTGAGGCAAGCAGGAAAATAGATTTCCAAATTTTTTGTACCACTGGACATTTCCACCATATGTGTAAATGTGAACCCAGCTTTGAACAGCCGCGAAAACAGGAAGCCGAATGTTCCAGAACATATTTAGAGATTCTAGCTGGAACTAAGTACCATTGTGTGAGTACTTTGTATGCAGTCTCAACTGCTGTTACATTCGGTCAGGAAGCTTTTGTTATGGACCATATCTCAGACCATTCTGCTGTATCAATAATACGACATAGATCATTTTCCCATTTGGCCACATGAGGGTGAGGATGCATCAGGTTTAGTAAGCAATTTAGAATAGAGTGATGAAATTCTTCCCCTACAATGTGGATCTTTCAAGCTAATTATTTAGAGAGGGAGTGTAGAAAATTTTAAATATCGAAATAATTCAGATTGGAGAAGCCCAAAGGATTTACATGAATCTGGAAAGGGTAATAATGATGAATCTGAAACCAAATTGTGTAAGCCTGAGATACCAGCCTTTGACCAGGCTTGGAAGGTCATGGGGGAAGTCCATGCTGCATAGAAGGATGGATTTTTGTGGAATGAAAAGAGTGGGTTATGTAAAGATTGTAGGCCATACATATTTCTGTGTCTATCCCATAATGATAAAGTTTAGTGATCAGGTTCGGAAGGATCTTGCGATCCCTTGGCTGTAACCATAATATATTCAATATCAGAAAAGGGTCACAGTCCACTGTTTCTATTGCGACCCAAAAGGTGGTTTCAGTGACTGATTCTTTGCACCATCTGATCCCAAATATCTCTCTGGTTTCAGTAGTAGCTTGATGTTTTGATAGTTGTGCCACTTGAGCAGCTATATAATATGTCATAAAATTAGGAAAACCCAAGCCACGCCACAATTTAGGGAGATGTAAAGTTTCTTTGAGCAATCTTGGTTTAGTTTGTCCTCAAGTGTATTGTATCATTCTCTGCTGTATAATTCTTAAAAAAATAACCCAGGATGTTTATGGGGGGAACTCTAAGTAAGGCAGACTGTGTGAAGTTTCTGGATTCTGTAATGGATCCATCAGATGTATGTCTTGAAGGGTGTTTTGTTATTCAGTTGCAGAATGACAAGTATATTTGGAACCAGGTTATGAGAACCAAACTGAAAAGGGACAGCGCCATCGGTAGGTTATTTGGTTTTGTTGTAGTACTTGAAGCGGAGGTTTCAAAGCCCGTCTTTTATTGATTGTTAACTGCAACAGGTCAGCAGAGAGTTGATAATTGTGACCTTTGAACGTTAAAGACTCTCTTCCTCTTGCTGCAGACAGAAGCTGTTCCTTTGTGCGATAAAAATGAAATTTAGCAATTATATCTCAAGGGGGGGACCTCAGGTTTTTTTTTTTAGGTCAAAGCTCTATGAACTCTGTCCATTTCAAGACCTTTGACTGGATGGACGGTTGTAATTCCAGGAATAGTGCTAACATTGTGGCCTGTAAATATATCACAGATTCAGAAATACCTCTTATGCGTAAATTTGAGCATCTTGCTCAGTTTTCATAATTCTTCAAATAGGCCTGCAGCATAAATTTTCATCTTTGAGATTTTAAAGCTCTGCTGTATAGTTCACAGTATAGTTTTCCATGTCATTAACATGTGTTTCAAGCTCTGACAAGCGATGGCCCAGCTCCCTAATTTCTTTAGTGAGACTAGTAGTTATGTGGTCTGAAATGTGCTTTAAGGCCTTTTTGAAGCATTATTTAAATTTGTTTTAACATTACTAGGGATATGTGCTCACTCTAAGAGGAATGTTCCCCACACACAGAATCCCATTCTTCTGAATTGTTCAGCATCTGTGTGTTTGCCTTTAAGGCTCTCACAGTGCTACATGAGGTAGCTGAGGAGAATTTGCGGCATTTTATTTATAGAATGGGCCGGTGCATTTTTGCTGTTTATCTTCCTCATATCCCACAGAGGATCACTTGTAGCTATACTGCCAGCTCCCTGAACTCAATGGGCACAGGTAGGTGCTATTTGTGTGCGGGTGTCTCGCAAACACCCGCTAATATAAGGCTTTTACCTTCCTCTGAGCTTCAGACAGGCATGTCTGCTCCACTTGGCTCTGCCCACTTTTCCCGCTCTACATTTCTAATGTGTTGCCCTGTAGGTCCTATTGATGTCAACTGAATGGGATTTTTTGATGGCAATACACTTTTCTTTTTTTTTGCAATGCACATTGCCTTGTCAGTTGTGGTATGAAAGAGCCCTGAACGTTCCAGAGATGAATTCATTAACGAGGCTTAAAATTACAAAAAACGGTCCTGCACACACATATGCACATGTTATAACCTATGGCCCTTTTTGGTATTTTAACCTTTGTTTGCAACTGTTGACACAAATTATCCACTTGCCGACCGCCGCACGCCGATGTACGTCGGCAGAATGGCACGGGCAGGCATAAGCACGTACATGTACGTGATTTGCCTCCCGCGGGTCGGGGGCCCGATCGGGCCCCCGCCCGGTGCCTGCGGCGGTCGGTTTTCGTTCGGGAGCGATCCCGGACGAGGGGACGGCCATTCATTCATGGCCACCCCCTCGCGATCGCTCCCGACGAATGGAAATCCCCGGTGACATCACTTCCTCTCCTGTAATGTAAACACAGGAGAGGAAGTGATGTATTCTCTCCTCCGTGTCGGTATTTTTCGTTCCGACACGGAGGAGAGCGGATCAGTGAGTTGCACCAACACATCCCACACACAGTAGAACATGCCAGGCACACTCACACCCCCCCTTTACCCCCCGATCACCCACCCATGTTCACACCATGCGATCCGAGTTTGCAGATCGCACTGCGATATGCGAACTGATCTGGGGGTGTCAGTAACATTTCACTGACACTCCCAGCAGTTCGCATAGGGCAGTGTGAACTGCCGCCGGGAGGCATGCGATGCGGGAACCCGCCGCGGATTCGCGGCGTTTCCGCATCGCTCCAGTGTGAACCCAGCCTAATAAGCGATCATTTTTCTGATCGCCGTATTAGTGTCACAGGTGACGCTAGTTAGGCAGGTAGGTATTTAGGTTCGCCGCAGCTTTTTATAGCGCTAGGGACCCCCATATACTACCGCATAAAGCCCCCTGATTGCCCCCTAGTTAACCCTTTCACCAGTGATCACCATATAACTGTTACAGGTGACGCTGGTTGGTTAGTTATTTTTTTATAGTTTCAGGGCACCCGCCATTTATTACCTAATAAAGGTTTAACCCCCTGATCACCCGGCAGGTGTCATTTGTGACTAATAACTGTTAGGGCAGTTAGGGTTAGCCCCCTTTAGTTCTAAGGTACCCCCCTAACCCCCCCAATAAAGGTTTAACCCCGTGATCACCCCCCGTCGCCAGTGTCACTAAGGCTGGGTTCACATTGCAGCGGTTTATGAGAACGGATGTGATTCGCACCGCACTGCAGTGCAAATCACATCCGATCTCTGTGCGATTCGAGTTCAGCTATACAGATAGTATGGCTGAATTCGTGTCGCACCCGCCGCACCCGCCGCAAACTCGCACGGGACCCTTTTTTTGGTCCGCAGCAGAATCGGATCGCATGGGTGTTCACACCATGCGATCCAAGTTTGCAGATCGCACTGCGATATGCGAACTGATCTGGGGGTGTCATTAACATTTCACTGACACTCCCAGCAGTTCGCATAGGGCAGTGTGAACTGCCGCCGGGAGGCATGCGATGCGGGAACCCGCCGCGCATTCGTGGCGTTCCCGCATCGCTCCAGTGTGAACCCAGCCTAATAAGCGATCGTTTTTCTGATCGCTGTATTAGTGTCACAGGTGACGCTAGTTAGGCAGGTAGGTATTTAGGTTCGCTGCAGCTTTTTATAGCGCCAGGGACCCCCATATACTACCGCATAAAGCCCCCTGATTGCCCCCTAGTTAACCCTTTCACCAGTGATCACCATATAACTGTTACAGGTGACGCTGGTTGGTTAGTTATTTTTTTATAGTTTCAGGGCACCCGCCATTTATTACCTAGTCTCACTAGTGTACCCCTAAATTTAGGGGTGTCTACTTTCTAAAATGGGGTCATTTGGGGGGGGGGGGTTTGTGCCATCTTGGCATTTTATGGCCTTCAAAACTGTAACGCCCTTAGAAAGCCTGAAGGCGGTGCTTGGTTTTTGGGGCCCCGTACGCGGCTAGGCTCCCAAAAAGTCCCACATATGTGGTATCCCCGTACTCAGGAGAAGCAGCAGAATTTATTTTGGGGTGTCATTTCACATATGCCCATGGCATGCGTGAGCAATATATCATTTAGTGACAACTTTGTGAAAAAAAAAAAAAGTTTGTAATTTTCCCGCAACTTGTGGCAAAATATAAAATATTCCATGGACTCAACATGCCTCTCAGCAAATAGCTTGGGGTGTCTACTTTCTAAAATGGGGTCATTTGTGGGGGTTTTGTGCCATCTTGGCATTTTATGGCCTTCAAAACTGTAATAGGTAGTGAGAAGTGAACTCAAAAAATTACGCCCTTAGAAAGCCTGAAGGCGGTGCTTGGTTTTCGGGGCCCCGTACGCGGCTAGGCTCCCAAAAAGTCCCACATATGTGGTATCCCCGTACTCAGGAGAAGCAGCAGAATTTATTTTGGGGTGTCATTTCACATATGCCCATGGCATGCATGAGCAATATATAATTTAGTGACAACTTTGTGAAAAAAAAAAAAAAAAAAAAAAAGTTTGTAATTTTCCCGCAACTTGTGGCAAAATATAAAATATTCCATGGACTCAACATGCCTCTCAGCAAATAGCTTGGGGTGTCTACTTTCTAAAATGGGGTCATTTGTGGGGGTTTTGTGCCATCTTGGCATTTTATGGCCTTCAAAACTGTAATAGGTAGTGAGGCGTGAAATCAAAAATTTACGCCCTTAGAAAGCCTGAAGGCGGTGCTTGGTTTTCGGGGCCCTGTACGCGGCTAGGCTCCCAAAAAGTCCCACATATGTGGTATCCCCGTACTCAGGAGAAGCAGCAGAATTTATTTTGGGGTGTCATTTCACATACGCCCATAGCATGTGTGAGCAATATATCATTTAGTGACAACTTTGTGTAAAAAAAAAAAAAAAAATTTTTTTTTTGTCATTATTCAATCGCTTGAGGCAAAAAAATAAAATATTCAATGGGCTCAACATGCCTCTTATCAATTTCCTTAGGGGGTCTACTTTCCAAAATGGGGTCATTTGGGGGGGTTTTGTACTGCCCTGTCATTTTAGCACCTCAAGAAATGAGATAGGCAGTCGTAAACTAAAAGCTGCGTAAATTCCAGAAAACGTACCTTAGTTTGTAGATGTGACAACTTTTGCGCAAACCAATAAATATACAATTATTGACTTTTTTTTTACCAAAGACATGTGGCTGAATACATTTTGGCCTAAATGTATGACTAAAATTGAGTTTATTGGATTTTTCTAATAACAAAAAGTAGAAAATATCATTTTTTTTCAAAATTTGCGGTCTTTTTACGTTTATATCGCAAAAAATAAAAATCGCAGAGGCAATCAAATACCATCAAAAGAAAGCTCTATTTGTGGGAAGAAAAGGACGCAAATTTTGTTTGGGTACAACATTGCATGACCGCGCAATTACCAGTTAAAGCAGCGCAGTGCCAAAGTGTAAAAAGACCTCTGGTCATTTACCAGCAAAATGGTCCGGTCTGAAAGTGGTTATACTGTCTGAATATCAAGCAAACCTGCAGCAGTTGGTTCAGAGATTAACCCATCTGGTAATGGAGACCAGTTGAGCATACAGTAATGTAGATGCAGTTATGGTAGCATATTTGATCTAGTGTTGTCAGCACTGAACATCCAGGTGACTGTATTTATTATAATCTTTAGCTGCTCATGACTACATTATGACAACTTTTTCTGTTATATAAAATGCACCACCTATAAAAACTTTAGAAGCTGTTGTATAATCTGTATTTTCTAGGTATGTTTTATATCATAAAAGTTCACTTGTAAAAGTCATGTTGTGGAAGAAAATATCCAGATATGACGCAAAGGACTTACACTGAGACCCTATGATCGAGCTTCAGGATTTATTGTGTTATATAGAAAAGCGCCAACTTGGTTTTAGCAGTGCCGAAACCTTTTCCCCTGAGCCTATAAATCACTATGCTCACCTCGACAGATTTCAGGAGCTGGGTAGTGGCTTTGCATACCTAGAGTTCATTTTCTGTTCTTGATTCAGCCCATACTCTTCAATGTTTGTTGTATTTTAGAGGTCAGCATAGCTGAATCAATGATTTATTTGTGCTAACACAACTGAAAGGAATCAACAAGTGCATTGCACACAAGTGCTTTTCATAGATGGATCCCCTAGTGGGGATTTTAAGATGAGACAAAAATATTTTTCATTACTTCTTGCATCCTTTTTTTTCACTGGTTTGTGATTACCCATAGTTTTTACCTGATGTCCCCAAATCAGTTGCCTTTGTTAAAGTGAAAGTCTGGGCTAAACTAGTCTTAAATGTGCTCCCCCCCAACTTCTTTCCTAATTACCCCGTAGAGGAAAGATGTGTATATTTACCTATTCTCAGAGTGCTCCAGTCCTGTGATCAGCTCCCACCGTTGGCTTCAGGTGAGAGGAGGGGCAGCGGACAATGAATGCTTCATAGTAAGTTTATGGGTGAACGCAGCCACTGGGGAGATCACATGACTGGATCAGAGCACCCTAATAGTAGATAGGTATAGACATCTTGGTCAACAGAGGAGTCTCATCTCCTGGTCAACATTCTAGAGTTTTAGGTCCTGACCCTCTTGACTGGAGGGTCTGCCCATCAGTATCCAGTTGAACAACAACATGGAATTGCCATGCATAAATTACCTAGAAGGCACCAGCAAGAGATATAGAAACATTTTAGCCTGAGCAGAACTGCACATTCTAGCCCTGCCTGCTGTTCACATTCCAGGCATAAACAGCAGGCAGACTACCCCAGATGTTATCACTTGGACCTAGAGAAATTGTCCCTACACCCAGACTTTTTTTTAGTACCTATTTTACAGGCAGGTGGTTGCCAGATGTGAATAAAATCCTTCATATTCAACAACAAATTGGATTGGTTTGTCTTCAGATGTAGAGATAATCTGACAGAAGCAGTGGGTGCTCTGGTGACTCAATAGTCAGGGTAGGGAACCTCAGCTCTCCAGCTGTTTTGAAACTACAAGTCCCATGAGACATTGCAAGACCCTAACAATCACAGGCATGACTCCTAGAGGCAGAGGCATGATGGGATTTGAGTTTCAAAACAGCTGGAGAGCCGAGTTTCCCTACCCCTGCTCAATATGATCAGTACAGCCTAATCTATATGCTTTATTTTCTCTAAATTCTCTTAATTTTCTCTACAGGATAGAGATGTAGGACTTTCCAGTGATCCTCATGGCTTTGAACTGGCCCAGGCAGCTGGGGTAACTCTGACCTAAACATCTGGCAGAGACACGCTGTGATTTGATCTCCCATCTCAATTACTGTACCTGTTTACCAGCCTGCTTCATGGTCGCTTGCTTTAACGACATGGCTGTTTTTTTTTAATATAAATTCTTTATTTTTTTATAGATTTCACATTACAATTCATTACACGCCTATATTGTCTTTAACAGTTGTATCTTACAGTATTTCCAGTTTATACCTTAATTCCATGTGAATTCTCCTTTTTAATTTATCCCTTCCCCACCTACCCTACATGGCTGTTGATGCCCAGGTCTTGAAAGCTAGGAAGTCTAGCTCCCATAAGGTTTACCATTTCTCATGGGAGGCTTATTTGCCTTGTTCCTGCCCCTCTAATAAGTTGTGACTCACTGGGATTTTAATTTTGGTTTTGATTCCCCTTTTCCTAACAAGGTTGCTATTCATGTTGCCATCACTTCAGCGAAGTGTGTATCTGAACTGGCAGCTTTGTGCTATAAAGAACCCTATTTGTTCCTACGCAAGGGCAAAGTAGTATTCAGACCTACAGCCTCCTTCCTTCCTAATTTGATCTTGACCTTTCATTTCAACAAGACCTTGTTATTCAGCCTTTTTGTTCAGCTCCAGTACAGCAAAAGGACATTTCCCTTTACTGTCTGCATGTAGTTCTTGCTGTGTGGATCTACCTCTCCGCAAATGCTTCCTCTAGAAGTACTCACTCCATATTAATATTACTGACAGTGCCCACAAAAGGGAACCAACTTCATGCTTTACTACTTTGCAGTGGCCTAGACGGGTATTTGTTCAAGGTTATGACCTTCAAGTGATTGTAAAGGACAGTTTTTTATTTTTTTTTAAATAAAAAACATGTCATACTTACTCCACTGTGCAGCTTGTTTTGCATCCTCTTCTGGGGTCCCCCTGGGGCTCTCGCGGCTCCTCCCTGCATCAGATAACCCCCTAGGAGAAGTGCTCTCCCAAGGGGGTTACATTGCGGGCACGCTCCTGAGTCCAGCATTTGCATCCATAGACATGAATACCGGACTCGGCCCTGGCGCCCGCTTCATTGGATTTGATTGACAGCAGCTGTAGCCAATGGCTGCTTTGCTATCAATCTATCCAATTAAGACCTGGGAGCCCATGGAGAGAGGGACAGCGCATCCCCGCAGAGGAGATAAAGGGGCTCAGGTAAGTAAAACTGGGGGACCAGTGACTGCCAGGTGTTTGTTCACCTTAATGCATAAAAAGGTGAAAAAACACGAGGGTTTACAACCCCGTTAAGGACGAGGTTCCATGTTTACCTGTCAAAGCACATACTACTAGATCTGTGAGTGATTCTTGTGCTTTTCTGCATCAAGCAACAGATTTGCAAGGCTGGCAGCTAGTGTATGTTCATGCCTCATCTGTTGTGTCAGCTTCATGTGTAAGGTCTTTCAGGCAGTTCTTTGAGTTACATCCCCCTAACCCCCACCCCCAAGTTCTATTGTTTTTATGTTGGTCTGTTGGTGTTTCTTTACTGTTTCCACCCCTCAGTTTGACTGCTCTTGGAGGTCCCGATTGTCTCTGAATAACCATATGAATGAGAAAGAAAACATGATTTTTGTATGTGCTGTAATATGCTTTCTTTGGAATTCATTAGGCCGCGTACACACGCGGGGACTGTTCGCCCAACTTTGTCCGTCAAACAGTTTCGGCAAACAGTCCGCTCAAAATTAGCATGGACGGACATGGCCACACACGACGTACGAACAGTTTGCTGAAACCGTGCGCGATGACGTGAACGGCACGTACGACGGGACGAAAAATACGACGTCCTATACACTGCATTATAACTTTCGGCGTGAAAATCCTTTCTGAGCATGCGCGCAACTTTGTTTGACGAACAAGCCTACACACGCGGGGACTGTCCGCTGAAACAAGGTTTCAGCGTACAGTTTTTCGGAATTTCCGAAAAACCTTGTTCAGCGGACTGTTCGCTGAAACTGTCCGCTGAAAGCCCACACACGAGCGGACTGTCCACTGAAACTTGGTTTCA
This sequence comes from Lithobates pipiens, assembly GCF_037356315.1. Taxonomy (NCBI): domain Eukaryota; kingdom Metazoa; phylum Chordata; class Amphibia; order Anura; family Ranidae; genus Lithobates; species Lithobates pipiens. Next base: position 186,679,681 of record NW_027507758.1, read on the forward strand.
GCGGACAGTTTCAGCGAACAGTCCCCGCGTGTGTACGCGGCCTTAGGGACACAAATCTCACCACTCAGTGTTTGTAATTTACTGCTGATACTGCTTTTCTACAAAACTGAAACATGCAGGAATGGAAGGGTTTGCTTGACCAATTTCTCCTAAAGGTGGCAGAATAACTGAATCCTATATTCATTAACAAAACCAACACCAAGAAACATATTTTACAATAAGTACATAAAACTTCCTGATAATCAAGGCCAGTCACTGCTTCTTTCTCTTTTTGTGCAGGGTGACTGGTCTAGTAGGCTGTAGTCCAGCCTGCCGGGTCCATCCCACAGTTGTGCTGTCTGCACAGGCTAAGTGCAACAACCTGGTAATGTTAGTGTTAATGCTATCTTTACAAGGGTATATCTGGGTTTACAAAAATGTGTGGTGCTCACAAAGTGGATTTATATCCTTTATGGTTCTTTAGAATATGTAAGTACATTTTATTTTTATGCACAGAGTTCAGTTTTACATTGCAATACATTGTTTTATCAGGCCTTGCATTGTAAACTGTAATGACTTTTAAAAAGGCCTATCAAGCATCAGAAAAATGGATAAAAATGATCTAGCTTCCCTCAACACTGATCCCCTTGTGAAATGTTTAGAGTTCATGCCAACAGCTCTGAGCTACCGTGTGCATGCATTAATGGATATCTTCTGTCTTATTTCCGAGAATCTTGTCTTTGAACATGCAGAGAAACCTGTGCAAGTATGAAGGCTTAGGGGCTTCTCCATATTGGTGATTTCTATGATGCTAAAAGCTAGAAGGTCCACATTTCACAATCTTTACTGTTGCACTTGGATAACATATTTTGCTTGGTGCAAAGCAAGAAAATATTTTCTGTAATTAAAACTTCTGTCGGATGAATCCTGGCAATTTTGCATTTAGACCTTATCAGCATTTGGCCTTGAATATCATCAAGCTTTCCCGTTCTTTTATTAAGATCTTTTTTTACAGAGCGTCTCTTATGTGGTTTCCTTTACCTTTTGAACAGAGATATTCTTCTTTCCACTCTTATAAGGTTGCATTCCTTGTCGCCCTCCCCTTGGTAAGGCATAAGTCTGAACTGGCAGCTTTGTCCTATAAAGAACTCTAAATTGCCTTGCACAGGGACAGGGGGTTGTTAAGGTCAAGGGCCTTTTTTCCTTCCTAAGATTTCAGCTTTTCACTTCTACCGGGACACTGTGCCATCTGATGCCAGCTTTAGGAGTAAGATTGTTCAGGTGGCTCACCAAACATATGAACTTAGTTCCTCCCGCTGGCAATTATCGTCATGCAACAGCTGGGCTCCTGTTGCCTGTATCCACTTGTTTCTCAAAAAAGTACATTTTGGAGTTCATACATAACCCGCAGAGTTTATTTATAAAAAATCAAGTGGTTCAGCTTACAACAGAAAGCTAATGTGTTTTCACTTACAACGCCTTACTCCTTCAGGTGGCCCTTTGTGCTGCAGGCAGCCAAGTTCTGTTTTTTTGTTTTTTTTGTTTCTTGTTATGTGTGCTTGATAGTGTTTTGTTGCTGTAGAAGTTAGACTGCTTTTGGACATCCCAGTAGTCTGTGAATCCTGTGTTCCTCAATGAATAACAAAGAAAATTGTATTTTTGTAATTACTCCAAGCTGCTTTTCTTGTAATTCATTGAGGGACCCATCTATGCTTATGGCCTTGTTTTGGGTAATGCTTTACCACAAAACTGAGGTATGCTTGGAGTGGGAGGAGTTATGCCAGACTGTTCACTGTTGTTTGCCAGTGTCCAAATCATCCTGAAGGTGGCAGTATAACCCAACAGTTATCACTAAATCCTATATCATTTAATGAACTCCAAGAAAGGGCTTTTACAATGTGTACAAAAATGTAATTATGTTGCAGCTTCTCAGACCTTAGATGTGAAAACTGCAATACATGTATTTTTCAGGGTTTATTTTACCTGTTATCTCTGCCAGCAATACATCTACTGTCTTAGGAATGACAGTGCTTGCTCTTCATACTGTATGGAGAATCAGCATTATCATGCTAGGATAGGATATGTAGGACTACAGAACACTTTCAGCTATCCTTATCACCAAAACATTGGGGATGTGATGGTTCTATAGTCTAAAGAGAAAACTAGGAATAATAACGAGACGAGTGTACAGTAGGTTATCAGCTCACTAGTTTTCCGGAATAATTAACAGGTATTTATTTGTATTGTACAGATATACTGTAAGATAATGCTTTCAATGGTATATTTTAAAAGTTTAGATTACAAAGGAGAAAAAAAGAGCAGTTCATTGCAAAAGGTTTATGTACGGTGCAACACAGGAAAAAACTGAAGCGTTCCTACACTAAATGTTTCTTTCTTTTACACACACAAGTGTGTCAATGTAGGAAAATGTTACTCTACCACTGCTGTAGTACAATTGCTAAATTTAGTAATATTCAATTCATGCTATATTCCCATACAGTATAAGGGACAGTGATTGTCACCTGACCACAAGCCCCCCACCCCCCCTTTACTTTACTTTACAATACAAGCTGTATAAATAAAGTCTCAGTGCTAAAATGATAAAGCAAACAGAGGGGATGGTGGGTTATAGTTTACGTTTTTAGTGATTTTTTTTTCTTTAAACCAGCACAAGGGACAGTACTTACAATGAATCGGAAATTTCACTTCTATGCTCATTGAAATCTTCAGCCCCCCCCCCCTCCCCCACATACATCTGCAGCTGTGGTCTTACAGTCCTGCAGGGACTAGAACTTCAGACACTCACCCACCATCTCCCTGCACCCTTCATGAAAGCTATAATATCACTTCCTTACGGCCAGTTTCACACTGGAGCAGTGACAGCTAGTTTTAGCTGCATTTTACTGTTTACTGTCGTTTTAGCAGCACTTTTTGCAGCAACTGAGCACTTTTAACCCCCACTAGCAGCCTAAGAAGGGGTTAATAGCACCCATGTAGCACCGCTGCCAAATCGCTTTTTAATGGGCAGCGACATTTTAGGAGCGGTGTATACATACATTGTGTTACTCTCCCAGTGGATCAAAATGATCCATGCACAGTTTTAAGGTTGATTTGTTTTTTACACTGAGCAGAAGGAAAACAGGGACTTTGTTAAAAGTGGCAAAATTACTGGGAGCGATAACTGTGCACTTCTGATGATTAAAGGTCCTTAGTATTGTCCCCTGGGATAAGGTTTAAAGAAACATTGTCATTGGGTAACTCTTCAGCCTGCTCACACACACAAAATGTTTGAAATTCAAACTTATTGATGCTGCCTTTGCTATGACACTTCATTATGCCTTTTGTCAGTAATAGCCCTGTAGTTTTCTTTGCCCTCTGACACTTTTAGGAGTGTTAGAGTCTTTCTGTAGTTGGTCCTGTACTGGCCTTGAAGTCACCAAGGTGACTCACTGCTGCCCCTGAAGCTTCTAGGCCTGAAGCTTTGTGAGGGATGGCACATGCACATTTTCAATGACAGCAGTAAGTTCAGAAGCTCAGCACAGGCAGAGAAAACATCCCATTCCCAGCTGTCACTCACCCAATTCTGGAAGCTTTGCAGGCAGCAGCTGGAAAACCCTTGTGGACCAGAAGGGGGAGCAGTGTTCACTGTCTGAAAGTGTCAGAGGTTAAAGAGAACCTCATTACTGTTACTGACAATGGGCAGAAGGCAGCATCAGCGAGTGCTCATTATAGCATTTTATTTATTTGAGAAGCCTGAAAAATAGTTTCTTAATGATAGTATATATTCAACATTTTGATCCTGTTCTGAGCATATTGGGCTTCTGCCATTTATGGTTTCCTTTTCCAGACTGCTATTCATGTATTTGAATACATTTACTAAGAGGCTTTATATCACCCGTATTATTAGAAAGCATAGGTACTGAAAAAAAGTAACCAATCACTTGTTTACTCATAGTGCTATCACAAACGTCTAATCAAATCTTTGGAGTCTAACCAAAGTGTGCCCAGGATGCAATTTTTTTGGAAGAAATACACTTTCATGAAAAAGCAAAACAGTAAAGTTAGTCCAATTTTTTTGTATAATGTGAAAGATGATGTTGCATTGAGTAAATAGATACCAAACATGTCATGCTTTAAAATCGCGCACACTTGTGGAATGGTAACTAACTACTAAGTACTTAAAAATCCCCATAGGCAACATTTTAACATTTTCTACAGGTTACCAGTTTAGCGTTACAAAGGAGGTTTTGTGCTAGAATTATTGCTATTGCTCTAACAATCGCAGTGATACCTCACATGTGTTATTTGAACACTGTTTACATATACGGGAGCGACTTATGTATGCGTTCACTTCTGCGCGCGAGCATGGAGGGATGGGGAGCTTTCAATTTTTTTTATATATTTTTTTTTTACACTGTCCCTTTAAAAAAATGTCTGATCCCTTTTATTGCTGTGCCAAGGAATGTAAACATCCCTTGTGACAGTAATAGGCAGTGACAGGTACTCTCTCTGGGGGGATCTGGGATCCATAAGACCCCAATTCCCTCCTTTGCACTTAAAAGCATTCAAAATACCAAGTTTGTCAGTTTTGAATACTGTAATTTTTGTAAATTTTGCATTTTTAAGTCTTCTGTAAACTGGAAGTTCTGGGTTACTAGATTCGAGACCCGATTAAAGCTGATTTCGGCTTAGTCCAGGTCTCCGGCGGACATGCTGGCTGGTCACTCGGGCCTCCCGGTGAGACAGAAGAGCCCAGGCGAGCCACTGAAGTCAGAGGGGGGGGGACATCCCTTCCCTTCCCACTGCTTGGGATAACACCTGCACAGCTTCTTAGCCGTATTGATGGTTATCACAAGAAAGCCAAATATAGGCTCTAAAAAAAATTGTACCGGGTGATGGGTTCAGCTGTATGCATCAACCTGTACAACCCCTAGGCTGCATATTTGTGTTACATCGACTTGAAGGGGTTAGTATTTGAAGTGATGTGTTGGATAGGAACATACTTATTATCAGCTGGTTACTGCAGCAAACAGCAGCTGATGTACATGTGCCTATCCAACATGCCTATACAGGCTTCAAGCTAATAGGAGCTCTTATATTAATGTATCACAGGTATGTGGTTAACTGCTTCCCGTTTATGCCATTGTAAAATGATGGTCCGACAGGAACCCTATTGTTCTGGGAGGATGTGATATGACATCCTGCCAAGAACATGCTTTGGGCGGTCTCCTCCGGGTTGCTCTCCGGCCTGATCTGTCACCCTCTGTGTCCATTCATTGTATAAATTGTGTTGCTAGCTTTGATTTGTACCATGTGATTAGCTGTGCCCAATCACAGCTAAACACAATATACAGTGTCTACACACTGTCATTCAGGAAACATACAGTAGATTTGCTTATAGCAGTGAAATTCACTGCTTTAACCTCCCTGGCGGTATGATAATGTCGGATTTTAGGTGCTGAAAGTGGTACAATTATTTTGCATGGAAATGTGGCGTTTTATATTGTAGGCCTGTAATTCTTAGCCCTTGTACACGCGGTCGGAGATTCCGGAATGTGTCCGATCGGACTGTTTTGTCGGATATTCCGACTGTGTGTGGTCTACATCGGACTGTTTCCGTCGGAGTATCCAACGGACCAAGTTTTCCAACGCATGTCACGCATGCTCAGATCAAATTACTACACCAAAGCTATTGGCTACTAGCGTGAACGTAGTCCCGTCGTAACGAAATAACGTCATCACGTCGGATTTTCCGACAACTTTGTCCGACTGTGTGTATGCAACAGTTTCGGCCAAAACCGAATCCGACGGATTTGGTTGTCGGAATATCTGACCGCGTGTACAAGGGCTTAGGATTAACTCACTTAAATCTGTCCAAACCAGAGTCTAGTAGACATCCCGAGTATGATAAAGTTTGAAAAATGAAATCATAAATTATAATATAATAAATGACTATAAATAATTATTCCAAATAATATAATGATAATAATACAAATTATTCAATAATGTAATGAAATCAAAAACACTGAAATTTGCTCAGTTGCAGAATTTGTCACTGTCATTACTTTCAGTGTTTGATGACAGATCTCCCCACAAATCACTATCTCTCAATTCTGCAAGTGATTCTAATTTATTATCGCTGTTTTCTAGCTGGTCTAAAACCACTTTTGATGTAAAGGGACAGTTTTGGTTGCTATGGACAATCTCCAGTTTCCAGGCATAAAGAACAGTATTTATAATATAAAACTACATGCAGGGCACTGGACTAACCACTAGGGACAAAAGGGATGTGAAATAATTTCATACAGCAATGTAATCTGTAAGATTACAGTGTACTGTATGTGTTGTGTGTGTTTCACTTTTTGAATTTGGCGCCGTTGTCCGTCCCCTTGCGTCGCGACGCTCGCAGGGAACGGAGCCTGGCTCCGTGATGAATTGAGCGGAGGATGAGCTGCTCACACTGTGGGAAGACATCGCAGGGGACAAGGTAAATAAGCACTTCATGGATTCTGCGATGCGATGCCGAGTCTGGCTCGGGATTACCGCTTTTGGTTCTGAAATTCCACATCAAGCCAGTGTTATTATTACTATGGTATTGCTCTGGTCACAGTATGTAAGGGAGAAAAAGAAAAAGTATTAAAAAAAATTATTAAATGTTTACTTATTTTTAAAAAAAAACAGTGATGTTTAACCACTTGACCACTGGGTACTTAAACACCCTTAATAACCAGACCAATTTTCAGCTTTCGGTGCTCTCACATTTTGAATGACAATTACTCAGTCATGCAACACTGTACCCATTTTAAATTTTGTCCCTTTTTTCACACAAATAGAGCTTTCTTTTGGTGGTATTTAATCACCGCTGGGTTTTTTATTTTTTGTGCTATAAAAGGAAATTCTTTAAAAATTGGGTATGGGTCCATCAGCAGTCTTACAGTGGCTCCGACCCGTGGGTTTGTGTCCTCCGATGTCCATTTTCTTGGCTTTGCCAACTGTTATAGGACGTTTATTAGTAACTTCTCATCTCTGGTCAAGCCCCTGACTGATCTGACCAGAAAGGACGGCAACCCACAGAGTTGGTCTCTGGAGTCCATTAAGGCCTTTGAGAGTCCCAAGGCCGCCTTTGTTTCTACTCCTGTGTTGGCACATCCTGAGCCTACATTTCCTTTTATCCTTCAGGTTGATGCTTCTGAGACTGGTGTTGGCACCCTTCTGTCTCAATGTCCTACCACTGAGAGAGCGCTATGCATCCTTGTGGCTACTTTTCTAAGAAATTGTCACCTGCAGAGTGCAATTACGAGATTTGTGACAGAGAGCCGTTAGCGATCATTTTAGCCCCGAAAGAATGGAGACATCTCCTCGAAATTTCCACTGTGTCAGTTCTCATTCTTACTGACTATAGGAATCTCACATTCCTGTCTGAGGCTAAACGCCTCTCTCCGAGAAGGGCACGATGGGCTCTTTTCTTGTCAAGTTTCAATTACATGGTCTCGCTTCTCCTTTGGGTGACATAATTCTTGCTGCTCAGGTCCATGCTTCTCCTGAGAAACCTTATGAACGCTGCTTTGTCCCAGAGAGTCCCTGTACTGCCAGCCATGCTACAGACTTACCATCCTTCCAAGGCTGCTGGCCACCCTGGGAAGAATCAACTCTTTTGGGCCATTTCCCAACAACGTCTATGTGTTGATGTAACCGCCTTTGTAGCTGCCTGTTCTATGTGTGCTCAGAGTAAGACTCCACAACACATTCCAGTGGGTCTCCTACAACCCAAACCCAAATGGAGAGAGGCCCTGAACCCACCTGTCTATGGATTTCATTGTGGAGTCACCCAACTCCCAGGGCAACACAATTATCCTTATGGTGGTTTCTCATTGTATTCCACTTAAGAAGTTGCCCACTTACATTTTTGCTTGGGAGATCTTTTGCTTACATGAGCTACCCAAGGTGATTGTCTCAGACAGGGGTAGTCTGTTTGTGTCCTGGTTCTGTTGAGCTTTTTGTGCACAGTTGGGAATTCAGCTTGCTTTCTCCTCTGCGTATCACCCGCAGTATAATGGGGCGGCAGAACGAGCCAATCAGCCCTTGAAGCAATTCCTACGTTGCTATATTTCTGACCATCATAACTGGTCAGAGCAAATGGAAAAAGATAACTGTGCCACAAAACTAAAAATAGAAAAAAATATCAATATTAAAAAATTATATCTCCAAAGATAATGTGCAAACTAATAAAAGTCTCCTTGATTCTGTAATGCTAAAATAAGCAGTATTAACACTGAAAAAGTCCTTTGTTCATAATAGTGAAAAGGTGATGATAAACTTGAATGAACAAATAATTATTATGCTAAAATCTTTATTAGACCACCACCGTGCTCCACACTAATAGTGAATCCTGTCACTGTTCGGAAAGCAGCAAATAGCCTTCATATGCTCCCAGCCACAGACATTCGACCCATGGAATGGAACCCTCACAACAGCTTCCTCCCAGTAGATGTGAACCATTGGTCTTAATATTACATGTAGTTCGTAACCGCATGGATCATATAATTCAAAAAGAGAACCATAGCGTGATATCGTAATTGTGATGGATTTATTTAAAATATAAGATACTCACAAAATTTTCAAACGTGCAAAGACATTAGAACAAAAACGCCAGCCGGCATTCAAAAGAGCCCTTCCTCCTTCCTAGACAACGCAATGACGTCACTGCACATCTTTCCAGATAAGTTTCGTCATCAGACGTTCTCAAGTGAGAACGTCTATTTGATGTTTTTGTTCTAATGTCTTTGCACTTTTGAAAATTTAGTAGAATTTTTTTCTATTGTTATGTTTGATATTTTGTTCTATTTTTTGTTTTGTGGTGCAGTTATCTTTTTCCATTTGCACTGTGTTTATCTCACATTTCTGCTGCCTATATTTACAATTTTTGATTTATTATTTTTTGGTCAGCGCGTTTTTTTCCATACCATAACTGGTCAGATCTCTTACTGTGGGCAGAGTTTGCTCACAATAATGCCTTGAATTCTACTTCGCGATTGTCCTGTTTATAGCAAACTATGGTTTCCAACCTTCCATGTTGCCTGACTCTCTTGTTCCGCAGAGTATTCCTGCATTAGAGGAAGTGGTCTTCGTTCCACTTGGGCACAAGTCCAGGAGGCTTTGTGACATGCTAATGATAGGTACAGACTTCATGCTGACCGCAGACACTTGCCTACGCCTTCTTACCAGGTTGGGGACAGGGTCTGGCTTTCATCTCCCAACCTCTGACATTGTGTTCACACCTCGATTTATTGGAATTTTCCGTATTCTTCGCAGGATTAACCCAGCGGCTTACGCATTAGACTTTCCTTCTAATATGCGTATCTCAAATGTACTTCACGTCTACTTATTAAAACCTTTGGTCTGCAACCGCTTTACCAACTTGGTGCCACGTCCTCACCCTGTTTAGTGTCAGAACTATGAGGAGTATGAAGTACTCCTTGTACTCCCGTTGACTCCCGTAGGTTCTGTGGGTGCATACAGTACCTGGTGCATTGTAAAGGGTACAGTCCAGAAGAACTCTCTTGGGTCCCATCCTCGGACGTACATTCCCCTGAAATTTTGGCTTGCCTGACTATCCGTTCCGATTTATTAACTCGGGCTATGTTTTGACTATGTTTACTCAGTTTACCTTTTATTATTATTAAACAAGTGTGATTTAACTGTACTTCTGTCTCAGTCTGATTCATGGTTTCTGACACAAAGAGCTCTTTGGAGACCTTTGCAACCTTATAGTTACAAAACATACTGATGGTATTGGTTACAGAAGGATTTCTACACTTGTGATTGTCTGAGTGAGCACTGTTGGAGCCATAAACCGGAAGAGGAAAGAACAAAACTTCACTATAAACCATAAAGAGCCAAGGACCACGAGTGGAGAGCTTCAGAAAGTCCTGGAATTAGAATGTGCAATTGATTTAAAGAAAACAAAGTACTCAACTGCCATGGCCTGTACTCACGCTGGCCACACAACGCTCCATTGCTGAAAAAAAAAAGCATGTTGAAGCTTGTTCATAATATGCTGCACAACATTTAGACAAGCATGAAATACTGGAAAAATATAGTCTGGCCAGATGAGACCAAAATTTTACTCTTTGTATGCCATCATACACACCATGTTTGGAGATCTAATGGCACTATACATCACCCCAAAAACACCATGCCAACAGTGAAGTTTGGAGGTGGGAACATTATGGTGTGAGACTGTATTTCAGCATACTGTACTGCCAAATGTCAGGTTTAGTATTAGGTGACCTTAAAGTGCATATAAACCCTACTTTAAGAAAATTTTTTGCTAAAGCAATTGCCTATTCAAAATAAAATGCTTGTTTTGTGCCTTTCTTTTATCTTTTGCTACATCCTAAAGCGAAAATGGTTATGCTCTAAGGCCCCATTTACACATAGTGTTTTCAGGCCGAATGTCGTTTGATTTTAATGCAATTTTTTTGCCACGATTTTGTACAGGTCAAAGGGTCACCAATGTAAAAAGCAGAAAAACACCCCAAACCTACCTGGCTTCAGGCATTTTGGAGTGGAGATGTGAACCATCTCCATAGAGAATAATTGTTTTTTTTCCCCTCCAGCGTTTTGTAGCTTCAGGCATGAATGGGGCCTTACAAACAGTGAGCTGGCAGGCTTTTTATTGCAGGAGAGACATGAGGGAGGAGATTTACTAAAATTGGAATCTGGTGCAGCTGTGCATGGTAGTCAATCAGCTTCTAACTTCAGCTTGTTCAATTAAGCTTTGACAATAAAACCTGGCAGGTAATTGGTTTCTATGCAGATATGCATCAGATTTTGCACTCTCTAGCTTTAGTAAATCTCCCCCTTGGTCTCATCTGCAATAAATGTACCTACTTGCATGCTCTGTCTTCCCTAGCCATGTAAACTAAGCTGTGCATGTGCAGTTCAGCTTATAGCACCGACCCAGTCTCTGTCTGAAGTCATCCCATGCCACCCAATAAAGAACCGACACACGGGAGACATGTACGTCGTTTCTGCTGGTGCCGGCCAATGAAAGTCCGCCGGCACCCTCTGATTGACAAGAACAGAGACACGATGAAGCTCTGCTTATATTAACAAGGCAGGGCTCCGTTCTGTCAGCAGGAAAGTGCTGTATTTTGTTTCCCTGCAAAACTGGAAATAAAATCCAGCACATCACTTAAAACATCACACACATGTGTACACATAAACACAGGTTAGGCACATATTCCCCCCTCCCCCCCCCCCCAAAGACACCCTAGATGTTTAACCTCTTCCCAGCTAGTGTCATCACTACAGTATATTAGTGTCACTGGTTCCCACAAAGTGTCAGATTGTCAGCCGCAATATTGCAGTCCCACTATAAGTGATTGATTGCCACTATTACTAGTATAAAGAAAAACTGTCAAAACAATAAGAATTTAAATAAACAAAAGTTTCTAGATGCTAATATAACTTTTGCCCAAACCAAGCAATATATGCTTATTTGGATTTTTTACCAAAAATATGTAGCATATTGGCCTAAATTTATTAAGAAATTTAATTTTTTTTTCATTGGATATGTTTCATACCAGAAAGTAAAAAATATTGTTGTGGTTTTTTTATTTATTTTTTTTGTTTATAGCATAAAAAACCCAGTGGTGATCAGATAACACCAAAAGAAAGCTCTATTTGTGGGAGTAAAAAATTACATACATTCCATATATGGACAGAGTTACATGACTGCGCAATTGTCAGTTAGGACTCATTTACACTTGCTTTGACTTCAACACACAGTGAAGCACCTACCGCTTCAGCATGTGTTTTTGATGCATCTGCAATGCTTTGGTGATGCTTCAATGGTGCTTCAGTGGTGCTTAAAAGATGCTTCGGTGGTGCTTCGATGATGCTTCGTGGTTCTTTTTTAAAGCCCTGCCCTGTGTGTTGATATTTCATACCTGCAATACCTCCAAAACAAAGCAAAGCTAAAGCTGAATTAAAGCCTCTTCAAAAGCTGCAGGTTCTTCAAGCGAGCTTTGTCATAGACTTCTATGGGGCTTTGAAGATGATTTAAAGTACCATTAAATTGACTTTATAATTTTTAAAGCAACACAAAAGCAAGATGTAAACAGGACTGTAAACTAATCATTTTAGTGTAAACGAGCCATTAAAGTAAAGCAGTGCTGTATTGCAAAACATAGCCTGGTCATGAAGGGCAGTAAATCTTACGGAAATTAACTGGTTATGCTGCTGATCCTGTAGCCTTTTAAAGTCACTTCCTGCTTAAATGCTTTTTTTTCCCAACAAAGTCCACATAACATATTTCAGGGCGGGTTTTCTTAATAGTTACAAGTACTCTGTCTGCGTAGTGTATATTGACATGACCAACTGTAATCCCCATTGGAAGCGTATTTGACAAGGTGGCAATGCAGGAGCATAAATGGGAATTGTCACTCTTATAACGGAAAATGCTTGCACAATAACCTTTATGTCAGGGGTCTGAGTATTATTTTAATAAAAGCTGCAGATTTGAAAATGCAAAAAATGTTAAATTTTGAGTTTTCACACAGTTTAAAAAGGTTGCTTTCAGTCTCCCCAGGTATATAAAGCTTTTTGCCATACTTCTTTCTCCACCAAAATCATTATATATATGATACACATGAGTGCTTGGGTCGTGTCAATGCTTGGCCGTTCACTAAACACAGTGTCATCACAAGCTGCATTTTGTGAATGGCCAAGCACAGATGCAGATGAAGACATGATTTTTGATTTACCTTTGTTTTAATACACATTCTCAAGTTTGGACAAGGCTTATCTTATGAAGTAGGGTAATAAGAAAATAAAAATTAATTTGTATGTTATAATATTACGGTGTTAATACAATATAGTTCAGAGTGCACTGTCTTGTATCTAAAAGCACAGAAAATATCTGTTATAGTCCTTCTGCAGTGCTTTGTTCTGAGCTTCCTTATCTCTGGAATAAGAGCAAATGTGCTGTGACTGGTGTATAAATTATAACTAAATCTGCACAATAGAAATAGTATAGAATTATTTAATGTGATCTGTTTAGAGATGCTTCTCAGAAGCCAGCAGCTATACATATGTATAACTTAAAGTATGTGTGCAAACTGTTTTGAGACAGTCATTAACTTTTGTCCATAAGCAGTACATCTTCCTCCATTGCATTCTTCTGCACAGTTTCTGGTGTATCACTCTGTTTTTCTGATCACAGCCAAAGGTTACATGAAGAAACAGATGCTGATGTTCTGTAGGTCTTCAAGAAATTACACCAAATTTACAATGTTCTTGATTTACACAGTCTGATACATCAACAGCATAAAGAAGTATACATTTTTTTACACACTAACATCTTTTGTTGGAGACCTAATAAATATTCAGTAGCAAATATGTTGTTCCTTAAAACAAAACAGCTGTACAGTTTGGTACTTAAGGTTTACAAATTTATGCTGCAATTACCAATGAAAATACATCAATACCTTATATGTTTAATGATGGTAAGTTTACATATTGTAAAATTTTACTGTAAAGAGAAATATTTAAGTAACTGCTACGATACTGCAAAATCATATGTATACTGCAAGTTATTGTGCAATTGCTAATACAACGTACAACAATTTACATTTATAGAATAAAAAAAAAGGCATTGTCAGACCGTAATTGAGTTTACTGGTATACAGGAAAAAATTGTTAGCGCATATATGAAATGGGGCAAGAAGTTCTTACTTCTGAGTGCTAGCTCCCCTGCTAGACAGTACAATCATCCAGCATACCTATCTAGTACTAGCTCAAAGAGAGGACAGGCTTGCCTTACAATTCAATGGGTGAAACCCTACCTAGCATGCTAAAATTATATTCCTTGTTTCTAATCTAAACCTTTGTTTTCTTTTAAAATAAATTTTATTTCAAATACTGTTTGCAGTCAGAACTTTGTTATAAAAAATGCTTATTTAATTGGGCAAAAATAAATGGACAATAGCAGCAATCCATTGTAGAATGTTTTGGGTTTTTGTACAGTATATAATAATGCCAATAACCACACACATCCAGCTCCAAATGGCAGGATGAAGGGCAATAGTAGCAATATAAGGCCCAGTCTTTTAAAAGAATAAAAAACATATAAATGTATTAGGATTTTATGTGATAGACGAACACAAAGTGACACATAATTGTGAAGTGGAAATGAAATGATAAAACCTTTGCCCCAGCCTCAAGTCTTTTGGCAGACTCTAACAGGTTTTCTTTTAAGACTGCCCTGTATTTGGCTCCATCCATCTTCCCATCAACTCTGACTATCTTTCCTGTACCTGCTGAGGAAAAGCATCCTCACAGCATGATGCCGCCAACACCATGTTTTACAGTGGAGATGGTGTGTTTAGGGTGATGTGCGGTGTTTCAGCCACACATAGCTTTTGCTTTTAGGCCAAAAAGTTCAATTTTAGTCTCATCTGACGAGAGCACCTTCTTCCACATGTTTGCTGTGTCCCCGCATGGTTTCTCGTAAACTGAAAATGGGACTTTTTATGGCTTTCTTTCAACAATGGCTTTCTTCTTGCCACCCTTCCATAAAGGCCAGATTTGTAGAGTGTACGACTAATAGTTGTCCCGTGGACAGATTCTCCCACCTGAGGTGTGCATCTCTGAAGCTCCTTCAGAGTCACCAATGGCTTTTTGGCTGCTTTTCTGATTAATGCTTTCCTTGCCTGGCCTGTCAGTTTAGATGGATGGCCAGGTCTTGGTAGGTTTGCAGTTTTGCCATACTCTTTCCATTTTCGGATGATACATTCGGATGATACAGTGCTCCATAAGATGTTTAAAGCTTGGGATATTTTTTTATAACCTAACCCTGCTTTAAATTTCTTTACAACTTTATCCCTGACCTGTCTGGTGTGTTCCTTGGCCTTCATGATGCAGTTTGTTCACCAAGGTTCTTTAACAAACCTCTGAGGGCTTCACAGAACAGCTGTATTCATACTGATGTTAAATTTCACACAGATGGACTCTATTTACAAATTAGGTGACGTCTGAAGGCAATCGGTTCCACTAGATTTTAATTAGGGGTATCAGAGTAAAGGGGGCTGAATACAAAGGCACACAAAACTTTTCAGATATTTATTTGAAAAACCATTTATCATTTTTCTTTGACTTCACAATTATGTGCTACTTTGTGTTGGTTTATTACATAAAATCTCAATAAAATACATTTACGTTTTTTTTGTAACATGACAAAATTTGGAAAATTTCAAGGGGTATGAATACTTTTGTAAGGCACTGTATGTTACATTATGGAGAATACAGTAGGGGCGACACTTGGTGACAATGTAGAAAAAAAAGCAGGAAGACTAGAGTGAAAAATCTCACCAGTGACATCTGAAATTCTTGTGTGTTTTTTACACTCCACACTTTACCGAAAACTGCTTTTATTGGCTGGTAAATAGCTTCTTTTTTTTCTAATAATCTTTAAAAAGAGTATGGCATAATAAGTGTGTTATGGAAACTATTATTTTGACCAAGACCTTTTCATTTCTACATAAATATTTGAAAATAAGTGTTCCTATATAGTAACCTAGTGGAAAGCCAGTAAGAGGCTGAATTATTGCAAGGCATTTCTGAATTAACCACACAGCAATTCATGTTCTCAGAGCTGTCTTTGTTTTGGATGGGAAGGTCATTTTTAAGTGTGCCTTTTTAAAATGGAACGTTCAAATGCATTTTCCACCTTTTAAACTAACCTGTGTTGGAGAGGCAGTAGACCGGCAATAGATAGTGCCAACGGAAAATACACTTTGTACCTGATATCCATTTCCTTTGCCCAGTTCAGGAGATCTGAGCTGACACTTCCTGCCACTAAATGTTTACATTCACTCTTCCAGATGAATCTTTACAGCCCTCAGTGCCCAGCAATGAGAGCCTTCCCAGCTACTGCAAAAATGAGGAGGGAGACATTTTCCTGGCAGCAGAGTCTTGGAAACCCAATGTTTGCACAAGCTGTGTCTGTATGGATGGAAAGATAAGCTGCTATACAGAAACCTGTCCACCTGCTACCTGTGCAAGGCCAGTCTTGAGGAAGGGTCAGTGTTGTCCATACTGCATAGGTGAGACTTTCTACTATTACTACTTTTAAGGATATATGAATGCGGAAACAAGAATGGATACATTTATTGTTAGACTGTAATCCAAAATGGATTTTTTATTTTAGAAGTCAAATATTTGTGTTGCTATTTGCAACTTTGTGCTGCATATACCCTACAAGTTACTTTTTTTTGCTAAATTGATACAAAGGAAATATGTTACCAAATCTCTGCTTGTATATTAAAGAAGCTCATGTGGTGGTCACCTTTTAGAGGCCCCATTCCTTATTGGTAATATTAGATCATGAACACCAAAAAAAAGCTGAATCCAAAAGCAAAGTCATCGGATATTCTGCAGAATAGTGAGAAGGCCATAGTACTGAGCAGACAAAACATGTTCATAAGGTCAAGTCACAACCCAAGTCAGCAATCTTTACTCAATTTAAAGTACCCTTGACATACACTTTCTTAGAGGAACACTTCCAAGCACAAGAATGTATATCTGTAATGCATCTTCAATGTTTGGCACAGATTATAAAATGCAGGAACACATCCTTGCACAAGAAATTCCATCCCATTTTTTTTGTGGGCAGCTTTCAACATCCTCATTTATTGCTTACCCAGGACGAGCAATAGAAAACCCTCTCCTCTGTATTAAAACCCTTTCAGAGTATAAGATAATGATGTGAAATTTTCACATTCATATCCCTAGCATATAATTGATCTATTTTTTAGGTCATCTCTTTAATCATTAAAAGCAGAGATTTCAAAGTAAGGAAGTTCATTGGCAGGCTTCACCAAAGAGACATAATATAGGTGTTCCCCTTAGTAAACTTAAAACTTTACTAGCTGCTTGGAAGGACCAGCCATTATCTTGGATTGCCTGCAGCCGAAACTCCTGTACTTGTTTCCATTAGGATCCCAACTCCCTTCCTATGGGAACTTCAACAACATCTTCTAAACAGCTTCTAAAATTGATTTGGCACCACCGAAGACCACAAGTAGCTGAACAAACCCTCTATCATGAGTCGGCCTTGATGCAGTCTGGGGGTTCCACATCTCCAGAAGTATTATCATGCAGCCCAATTACCAAATATCATGCTATAGCTGAAGTACCCCTTTTGGTATCCCTCCAATTGGCGGACTGTACGAATTTAATATCCTCCTATGGCTTCTTCCACACAATAAATTCTCCCTGTGGAACGCCATCGCTTAATATTCGCCATCTAAATGGGACAACATTAAATAATCTGGAGCACTTCAGTCCTTCCATTTGCCTTTAACGTCCTTTTTACGTAATCCCGCTTTCTGTCAGGATGGGAAAAGCCCCATGCATTTCAATATCGGATAGATGTAAAATTGACTGGCATGTGTTGCGTCCTGACATCCCATGATGCTATATCTTTTCATACTTTGCAAGTGAATAAAAAAAATGCTACTTCCATTTTTGCTACTTACAAGTTAGACTTCATGAAGTCTACGTTCAAAAGTCATTGTAAGGATCAGCACTATTTCTAGGCTTGATCTCCTTGTACTTCCAACTTATTGCTGGCTCCTCACCACCCTGTCATGCCTGCATGCAGAAATGGGAATCAGATCTCAGCATTACCATGGAGTCACAACAGTGATAAATCCCTAAAGCAAATAAATTGTGCTCCTAGAATGTTCTTGCCCTTGAAACTAATAAATTGTTGTACCGTGGGTATCTAGTCCTGACTCAAGTCACACATTACACTCAGGGACATGACTGGTGCACAGTCATGTTGGAACAGGAAAGGCCCATCCCCAAACTGTTCCCACAAGTTTGGGAGCATGAAATTTGTCCAAAATGTCTTGGTATGTTTACGCCTTTAGAGTTCCCTTCACTGGAACTAAGGGACCAAGCCCAACTCCCAAAAACAACCCCACACCATAATCTCCCCTTCACCAAATGATTTTGAAGTGCATAAAAAAAGGTCCACAAAGACATGTATAAGTGAGTTTGGGGTGAAGGAAACTTGACTGGCCTTCACAGAGTCCTGGTCTCAACCCGATAGAACACCTTTGGGATGAATTCGAGCGTAGACTGTGGGTCAGGCTTTCTTGTCCACATCAGTGCCTGACCTCACAAATGCGCTTCTAGAAGAATGGTCAAATATTCCCATAGACACACTCCTAACCCTTGTGCACAGCCTTCCCAGAAGTTGAAGCTTTTATAGCTGCAAAGGGTGGGCCAACTCAATATTGAACCCTATGAATGAAAACAGATGGCATTAAAGTTCATATGCATGTAAAGGCAGGCATCTCAATACTTTTGGTAATATAATGTATGTGTAAATAGATAAATAAATTACACTCAAAGGCAGAAGAAAGAAATATAATAAAACACCAGGTATGTGCATTAACTAATTGAGATAATGTACTAAGGTAAAAAAGTGTTCTATAAAACAATCTATTATTACTAAATAAGCAAAATAAATAAATCTATTGGTGTACATGATTATAACTCTAGACCTCATATCAAAACCAGCAATGCATAGTAAAATTAATCCAAGCATGCTGTGTAAACTGATGGGCTCAGAATGGATACTAAACCTAGAAATTGAATGTAGAAAATATACTGTATATATCCATAGTGCTAATGCATTACAGATATCACAAGAAATTAGATTGATAAATGGATTAATGGTGGAAAGACAATGGAGAGACTGTAAAGTGTCCCAAATGGCAATGCATTACCAATATCACAAGGAATACATGAATGTCCAACATAACATAATATAGACTGTATCCTAAATTGTTATTATAGATAAGATTATTTAAAGCATGTAATAAATGTAAATGGAGATCAATATAATAAGTTTGCTAAAAATGAGTATAGATCTCATATGGCTATATGTATAACAAAGTAAATAACTGATGAAGAATGAATGTGGTCAATATATTTGAACAATATATGAATAGAAAACCTAACCTTAGTTTGGCACCATTTGCAGAGTGATGAAATATAGTAAAAGTGGTGGCTCCCTATATTCTAACTATAAGAAACGATCGAAAAATTGGATAAACAGATAAATGAAATGACCCTATATCAGAACATTAAGGTCCCATTAGAATAGGCCTCGGAAGGAAGGAAGATGGCCCACAAATTATCTTTAGTTATCTTGGTGTAATGGATGGTTAAGAAATTATGTGTACAGTTCTTTGTTTAGGCCTTGCAGGGGGAGACTATCCAGTTGCAAGATCCAGAACATTTCCTAGGCACATATCTTCCTATAATGCTTCCCTTTGGGTATGGAATGAGCGAACGATTGAATTGCAAAAACCTGCAGTGATGCTGGGTCCTTATGGTAGACAGAATATTGCCTTGCTACATTATATTTGGGAGACCCTTGTCCAGTACTCTGTCTGTGTTCACCTACTCTGTGGTACTCATGGGGGTTGGTGAGGCAATATACCATATATAGTAGGAGGAAGAGATGGTAAGAAACTAATATTGTTGCTCCAGCCTTTAGATCCACAGAAGGTTTTCAGGCCATGAGGAGCCAATTGGCAACTAAAGCATTTGAGTTTCTTATAACAACATGCCATTTATGGAAAGAAAAATTGGTATATTTTTTGGTTCTTTATAACGTGAGTTTACCACGTTGTTGGAAGTGGTTAGATTCTTTAAATTTCTATCTCTCTGAAAAAAACAGGCAGCACAAGACCCAATTTGGGATTATTCCTCAGTACTGCCCAATGTTTGATTCTTCTAATGGGTGTGATCCCTTTATTGAATTGAGTAATAAACAATGGACCCTCATTTCTGACATTCTGTACAGTAATTGATGGTACACTCTCACTCCTGAAGTAGAGCATGTAGGCTGCGCAAATTTAGCTCAGTGTATACCTCTTTTATAAAAAAAAAATTTAGATGGCAGATTGCTTTGTGGTAGGCCTCCAATGTAGAGCTTTTTGATTATATTGATTACAGTCACAATAGATTATGTGGCCGCTGTGCATCTGTCCATGAAGGGGTTAAGGTCTTGAGCCCCACCAGCACTGTCAGACTTTAAGCTAATATCCAGGTTTACTTTCACTTTAAATAATTTATTGGCTAGGGCTTCCTTGGGGTAGACCAACTAACCAGCTTGGAAACAATTGTAATAATTTTAGTTAAACATAGTTATTAGTGCATGAGGCCATAATTGGCAGGGATTTCCCCAATTTTTGGGAACTCTGGGATCGTCCAACCTCGGTCACAGTAGCTAAGTTTTTAGAGGCAGAGCCAGAATCCCTAGCCTGCACAGACAATTTGGGTTCAGGTGGCTCCTCTCAGGATTTCCCAGGTTTTCCTTTCTCTGTTATGACAGGAGAACTGGGGGAGACGGAGAAAGTCCCCACAACCAGTGAAACTGGACAGCATTCTGCTGACAATGAGGCTACCTTAGAGTTTACTGATCTTAATGTGCCCCATAAAAACTTATATTCTGAGCAGAGAAAAGACCATACCCTTGCCAGGGCCTGGGAAAATGTAGTAATGGTTAATGGTGCACCTGTTGAAATAGGGGACAGGTTCTGTTTTCCAAATTTCAGTAGCAGGATTTACTGTATTGAGTTTATAAAAAGAATGATGAAATTGTTGAACAGTTAGTGGTCCCTAAACCATGCAGAAGGGTGGTAATATAACTTGCTCATAGACACTTGCTGGGAGGCCATTTGTGTGTTGCAAAAACCACTGAAAGAGTGTTACGCAGGTTTTACTGGCCTGGGGTTCAGAAGGACTTTGAGAATTATTGTCAATCCTGCCCTGTATGTCAAATGTCAGCACCCCTGCCTCACTTTCAAAATCCTTTAGTGCCATTACCCATTATTTAAGTTCCCTATGAGAGGAATGCCATGGACCTTGTGGGTCATCTGCCTGGCACCATCAGCACATTCTTGTGATTATGGACTAGGCTGTTACCCCGAGGCAGTCACTTTACGCAACACATCTGCTAGAAACATTGCCAAGGAGTTGTTTATGATGTTCAGTCATGTTGGGGTCCTTATTGGCCAAGGCACCCCATTCGTGTCACGAGTTACTAGTTTGTATAGAGAGTTGTGCAAATAGTTTAAGGTGACACAGTTGCAAACCTCTGTGTACCCACCTCAAACTGATGGCTTGGTAGAACGCTTTAATAAAACATTAGAGTGTGTTGAAAAAGGTTGTTGACAAGGATGGTAAAAACTGGGACTTTTTGCTTCTGTACTTGATATTTGCCAGCAGGGAGGTTCCCCAGTCCTCTACGGGGTACTCTCCATTGCTGTATGGGAGACACCCTCAGGGACTCTTAGCCCTTGTACACACGGTCGGAGATTCCAACAACCAAATCAGTCGGAGTAATTCCGACGGATTAATTCCGGAAGAGGTCTGGAAGTGATGTTGCATACACACGGTCGGACTAAGTTGTCAGAAAATCCGATTGTACATAACGTGATGACATTATTTCGTTACGACGGGACTACATTCCGGCTAGTAGCCAATAGCTTTGGTCTAGGAATTTGATCTGAGCATGCGTGGCACTTTGTCCATCGGAGTAGGCTACACATGATCGGAGTATGTCCGATAGGAGCATTTTGTCGGAAAAAAATACCGGCAAGTTGGAAAACTTGGTCCGTCATATATACCGACGGAAACAGTCCGATGCAGACCACACACAGTCGGAATATCAGACAAAACGGTCCGATAGGAAACATTCCGTCTCAATCTCAGACCTTGTGTACAAGGGCTTAGACATACCCAAGGAAACCTGGGAGGGGGAACAGACACCCCACAAAAATGTAATTAAGCATATTGCTCAGATGCAGGACAGAATTTCAGAGTTAATGCCCATGGGAAAGGGACACTTAGTTAAGGCCCAAGAAGCCCAACAAAGAATATACAACTGGGGGGGGGGGCTCGACTCTGTGTTTTCTCATCTGGTGACAGGGTGCTGGTCTTGGTTCCCACTGTTGAAAGCAAGTTCTTGGCTTAGTGACAGGGTCCCTTTGAAGTAGTTGAAAGAGTTGCAGAGGTGAATTACAAGGTATATCAATCTGATAGAAGAAAGCCTGAGAAAATATACCATGTGAACCTGTTAAAGTCCTGGAAGGATAGGCTGGTATTAGCTGCAAATTTTGCACCTGTAGCTCCTGGGAGTACTGAGTCCCCTCTGGTCCCTGAAGTTACAATTCCAGACACACTGTCTTGTTCCCTAAAACAGGTAGCAGGTACCTCCCTGGGATAAGCAGTCTCTCAGGCACAGATACTAAATCCATGAAGGTAGTGACAAAACAGTGCAGTGTTTATTTGTGATTTTTACAAGTCTATATACAGGTGCTGTACAGAGTCTTAGAAAACAAACAAGAAAAATAATAGCAAAACAAAATACAGGCCCTAACAGGCTGAGCAAGCCTACAGCTTGTCAGCTTCCACATATAAAACTTGTTAGCTTTTAACACCCTCTTGCTCTCACAGACAGGAGTTGTCTGATTTCCCAGACCAAGAGCACTGGTGTCTGTCTCAGGTGAGTATAAATTGGCCTGGGGAAGAGGACCAAGATCCGAACTGGTTCGTGAATTAGAGATGCCTAAGTTCAGAAATTAAGTTGTGTAATAAAATAGAATGACACTGGGAAAAAGTATTAAATACGCTAACTGAAATGTATTTAATACGTCGTACAAAATCCTTTGTTGGCAATAATTGCTTCAAGACACTGCCTGTATGGAGAAACTAGTCACGTGCATTGCTCAGGTGGGATTTTGGCCCATTTCTTTTACACAGTCTTCAAATCTTGAAGGTTCCGTGGGCCTCTTCTCTGAACTCTGATATTTATTTCCATAGATTTTCTTTGTCATCCCTCTAAGGCTCGGTTCACACAGGACGCGGCACGACTTGCAGCGCCGCGACCTCAGCGGCGACTTGCAAAACGACTTCTGTATAGAAGTCAATGCAAGTCGCCCGAAGTCGCCGCAAAAGTAGTACAGGAACCTTTTTTCTAAGTCGGAGCGACTCGAGTCGCTCCTATTAGAACGATTCCGTCGTACAGAACGGGGGCGACTTGTCAGGCGGCGAAGTCGCCTGGACAAGTCGCCCCTGTGTGAACCGAGCCTAAAGCCTGGCATTGCACAATACTGTCCACCTAACATTGCAAACTGACACAGCAGTGTTTTACTGTTGCCTCACTGTCAATTGATGTGCTGGGGCAAGTTCTAGACCAATCTGTATTGCTCAGTTGTAGTGTAGAGGGTAGGACATGGCTAGGTTGTTTGGCTCAGGTACCTGGATAAAAGGATTAGCTAAACAAAATTACACATAATTTGGTAGGTAAAACTGCTCAGTTGTTTTTCAACAGTGTATTTAGCTGTTTATGTAAAGTTGAATAGCTGTTTGATGCTACATACCAGACCAGTGTTATGCAGTAGCTTCTGTATATACTCGCATCTCTATTTTAACCACTTTCAGACCGGACCATTTTGCTGGTAAATGACCAGAGGTCTTTTTACAATTTGGCACTGCGCTGCTTTAACTGGTAATTGCGCGGTCATGCAATGTTGTACCCAAACAAAATTTGCGTCCTTTTCTTCCCACAAATAGAGCTTTCTTTTGATGGTATTTGATTGCCTCTGCGATTTTTATTTTTTGCGATATAAATGGAAAAAGACCGCAAATTTTGAAAAAAAATGATATTTTCTACTTTTTGTTATTAGAAAAATCCAATAAATTCAATTTTAGTCATACATTTAGGCCAAAATGTATTCAGCCACATGTCTTTGGTAAAAAAAAAGTCAATAACTGTATATTTATTGGTTTGCGCAAAAGTTGTCACATCTACAAACTAAGGTACGTTTTCTGGAATTTACGCAGCTTTTAGTTTACGACTGCCTATCTCAGTTCTTGAGGTGCTAAAATGGCAGGGCAGTACAAAACCCCCCCAAATGACCCCATTTTGGAAAGTAGACCCCCTAAGGAAATTGATAAGTGGCATGTTGAGCCCATCGAATATTTTTTTTTTTTTTTTTTTTTTACACAAAGTTGTCACTAAATGATATATTGCTCACACATGCTATGGGCATATGTGAAATGACACCCCAAAATAAATTCTGCTGCTTCTCCTGAGTACGGGGATACCACACGTGTGGGATTTTTTGGGAGCCTAGCCGCGTACGGGGCCCCGAAAGCCAAGAACCGCCTTCAGGTTTTCTAAGGGCGTAAATATTTGACTTCACTCCTCACTACCTATTACAGTTTTGAAGGCCATAAAATGCCAAGATGGCACAAAACCCCCACAAATGACCCCATTTTAGAAAGTAGACACCCCAAGCTATTTGCTGAGAGGCATTTTGAGTCCATGGAATATTTTATATTTTGCCACAAGTTGCGGGAAAATTACAAACTTTAATTTTTTTTTATTTTTTTTTCACAAAGTTGTCACTAAATGATATATTGCTCACACATGCTATGGGCATATGTGAAATGACACCCCAAAATAAATTCTGCTGCTTCTCCTGAGTACGGGGATACCACATATGTGGGACTTTTTGGGAGCCTAGCCACGTACGGGGCCCCGAAAACCAAGAACCGCCTTCAGGTTTTCTAAGGGCGTAAATATTTGACTTCACTCCTCACTACCTATTACAGTTTTGAAGGCCATAAAATGCCAAGATGGCACAAAACCCCCACAAATGACCCCATTTTAGAAAGTAGACACCCCAAGCTATTTGCTGAGAGGCATGTTGAGTCCATGGAATATTTTATATTTTGCCACAAGTTGCGGGAAAATTACAAACTTTTTTTTTTTTTTTTCACAAAGTTGTCACTAAATGATATATTGCTCACGCATGCCATGGGCATATGTGAAATGACACCCCAAAATAAATTCTGCCGCTTCTCCTGAGTACGGGGATACCACATATGTGGGACTTTTTGGGAGCCTAGCCGCGTACGGGGCCCCGAAAACCAAGCACCGCCTTCAGGCTTTCTAAGGGCGTTACAGTTTTGAAGGCCATAAAATGCCAAGATGGCACAAACCCCCCCCAAATGACCCCATTTTGGAAAGTAGACACCCCTAAATTTAGGGGTACACTAGTGAGACTAGGTAATAAATGGCGGGTGCCCTGAAACTATAAAAAAAATAACTAACCAACCAGCGTCACCTGTAACAGTTATATGGTGATCACTGGTGAAAGGGTTAACTAGGGGGCAATCAGGGGGCTTTATGCGGTAGTATATGGGGGTCCCTGGCGCTATAAAAAGCTGCGGCGAACCTAAATACCTACCTGCCTAACTAGCGTCACCTGTGACACTAATACAGTGATCAGAAAAACGATCGCTTATTAGGCTGGGTTCACACTGGAGCGATGTGGGAACGCCACGAATGCGCGGCGGGTTCCCGCATCACATGCCTCCCGGCGGCAGTTCACACTGCCCTATGCGAACTGCTGGGAGTGTCAGTGAAATGTTAATGACACCCCCAGATCAGTTCGCATATCGCAGTGCGATCTGCAAACTCGGATCGCATGGTGTGAACACCCATGCGATCCGATTCTGCTGCGGACCAAAAAAAGGGTCCCGTGCGAGTTTGCGGCGGGTGCGGCGGGTGCGACACGAATTCAGCCATACTATCTGTATGGCTGAACTCGAATCGCACAGAGATCGGATGTGATTTGCACTGCAGTGCGGTGCGAATCACATCCGTTCTCATAAACCGCTGCAATGTGAACCCAGCCTTAGTGACACTGGCGACGGGGGGTGATCACGGGGTTAAACCTTTATTGGGGGGGTTAGAGGGGTACCTTAGAACTAAAGGAGGCTAACCCTAACTGCCCTAACAGTTATTACAGTCACAAATGACACCCGCCGGGTGATCAGGGGGTTAAACCTTTATTAGGTAATAAATGGCGGGTGCCCTGAAACTATAAAAAAATAACTAACCAACCAGCGTCACCTGTAACAGTTATATGGTGATCACTGGTGAAAGGGTTAACTAGGGGGCAATCAGGGGGCTTTATGCGGTAGTATATGGGGGTCCCTGGCGCTATAAAAAGTTGCGGCGAACCTAAATACCTACCTGCCTAACTAGCGTCACCTGTGACACTAATACAGCGATCAGAAAAACGATCGCTTATTAGGCTGGGTTCACACTGGAGCGATGCGGGAACGCCACGAATCCGCGGCGGGTTCCTGCATCGCATGCCTCCCGGCGGCAGTTCACACTGCCCTATGCGAACTGCTGGGAGTGTCAGTGAAATAATGACACCCCCAGATCAGTTCGCATATCGCAGTGCGATCTGCAAACTCGGATCGCATGGTGTGAACACCCATGCGATCCGATTCTGCTGCGGACCAAAAAAAGGGTCCCGTGCGAGTTTGCGGCGGGTGCGGCGGTTGCGACACGAATTCAGCCATACTATCTGTATGGCTGAACTCGAATCGCACAGAGATCGGATGTGATTTGCACTGCAGTGCGGTGCGAATCACATCCGTTCTCAAACCGCTGCAATGTGAACCCAGCCTTAGTGACACTGGCGACGGGGGGTGATCACGGGGTTAAACCTTTATTGGGGGGTTAGGGGGGTACATTAGAACTAAAGGGGGCTAACCCTAACTGCCCTAACAGTTATTACAGTCACAAATGACACCAATGCAAAAAAAAAAAAAAAAAAAAGCAATTGGTGTCACTGTGACTGGGGGGGCAGGGGTAATTGGGGGGGTGATCGGGGGGTAAAGGGGGGGTGTGAGTGTGCCTGGCATGTTCTACTGTATGTGTGGTGTGTTGGTGCAACTCACCGAACCTCTCTCCTCGGTGCCGGAACGAAAAATACCGACACGGAGGAGAGAATACATCACTTCTTCTCCTGTGTTTACATTACAGGAGAGGAAGTGATGTCACGGAGGATTTCCATTCGTCGAGAGCGATCGCGAGGGGGTGGCCATGAATGAATGGCCGCCCCCTCATCCCGGATCGCTCTCGAAGGAATGCCGACCCGCAGGCAGGCAGGGACTTATATATACGCCCATATGCCTGCCCGTGCCATTCTGCCGACGTATATCGTCGTGCGGCGGTCGGCAAGTGGTTAAAGTCATTATTTTTTCTTTCATTTCTATCATTTAATTAAATATTTAGACAAGCTTTAGACAAGCTTACACACAGATAGACTTAAAGCAGTCAAATACTAACTATACCTAAACCTGCTACCAGCCCCATTCTAAGCCTATTCTAACTACCTTGTAAGTATGGGTGTCACTGATCAGGCAGTACAGCTGCTGTTGGCGATCTCTCCTCTTCATTGATTTTTTTTTTTTTTTTACATTTGGCTAGAGTGGTAATGGTTTAGAACCACTTTTTTATTTATTTATTTTTTCTGTCTGCATCCTCATTGAAGAGATTTCTTCTAATTGTCCTGATCACAGATGTCACCGGGACTGAAAAACTGATGATTTACCCAAAATTTTTAGCTGGTGCCAGAACAGGAATAGAAAGAAAAACAGCAGTTTAACCCTCCCCTATTCTATTCAAGATTAAACAAAATGTCTTTAGGTATATACCTTTAATTTCCCTCCCTATAAATGTACAGTATGTAAAGCCTTGTTATTGGACAAAAGCATTTGAGCTTGTTACATTAAGTTCTGAGGTATAATGCACCAGTAAATCCACAATGATTAATATCTTTCATTCCCACACACAGCTTGGTATAATTGTACTTTCTGTGCAGAGTTGGCATTACAAGCGGGAAAAAAACTTTTTAGTGTCCTAACTACCGATTGATTGATGAAGTATGTCATGGGTAGCTTTACTTTTAGCTTGCAGTAGTGGTGATAAATTGCTTCTGATCTAAACAACCTTACGGCAGAACTACAGCCGAAATATATATTTTGGTGTGTTTTAGAAGAGGAGGAATTGCACAATCTCCTCTATTCCT
This sequence comes from Lithobates pipiens, assembly GCF_037356315.1. Lineage (NCBI taxonomy): Eukaryota > Metazoa > Chordata > Amphibia > Anura > Ranidae > Lithobates > Lithobates pipiens. Next base: position 186,707,649 of record NW_027507758.1, read on the forward strand.
GTCAGATAGTAGTTTTGTTTTTCATCTGGCCTTTAAATGTGCAGCCAGCAGCTGTAGCTTCCAACTGCTGACAGTCAAAACAAGGATTTGGTCACAATCATGCCCCTTTCCTTATGTCCCATTTGCTTAGAAAAATGTGGTAAATAATTAAAAATATATATGAATGTGTAATAGACCAGAGCAAACAATCAGTATTCATGTTCATTGAATCCACCTACAGAAAAAGATCTTCCTATCAAAAAATCTAGTTGCAGCACGTCATTGATCTTTGCACATCATCCCATTTCCTTTTTGGACTTTTCAAGTGAATAAGGCTAAACATTTTTGAAACGAAATGCTGTGATTTAAACAAAAATAAGGGCGAGAAATGTGTAGATATAGCAAATAACGAAAAAAAATTCTGCACATATCTAGTAGGACTATGAAGAATGAAAACCCTCTAACAGGAAGTCAGATCACAGCAGCAAAAGAAAAGAAAAGGGAATTTGGAGGCTGAGAGCAAAAAATGTATTTATTTTTAACCATAGCTTGGTGTCACTATACTGTAACATAGATTAGTAAATGATAAATTCTTAGTGGTTGCTATGTGATTTTATGAAAATTAATCATTATTGATGAAACAAAAAAATGTGTTTTCATATTTTACATCTTAAAAATAGAATGTTTGGCATTATTAGTTATTTTTGGTTTGCAAACCATTATTCAAATTCCTGACCCAAAGTTTCACCTGTAATTAAAATTTAACATTTTAATTACTTCACTGTTGTCTCCGTAATCTGCTTACTGTGTAATACTGTAGGAAGCTGGGGCTTTGCACAATATAATAGTATAAAAACATAATACTTAATTTCAGTGTTCATTGTACAACCCAGTTTGCAAAATAGGATTATAGTATTATACTGCAAAGCAATTGTATGGGTTTAGAAAATTGTGTGTGTGTGTGTGTGTGTGTATATGTGTATATATATATATATATATATATATATATACACACACACACACACACACACATTCAAATGCATTTAGTTTCTATGAACCATAGAATGCAGTTGTAAAAAATAAAAATAAATGTAAGTTTACTTGCACTTATGACATTTCATGGCTAAAGTAAAGTGGTTCTAAAGGCTGAAATATATCTCAATACTTTAATATATTCTTAAGGTAAAAAACTTGTGTCTAGCTCCCCCACCAGCCCCCAATACTTGCGCCCAATATCTATCCAGCGCTGTGCCCAAAAGCAGCTCTCTTCACTACTCTGCTCTTCCTCACAGGGCAGATTGATAGCAGTGGAAGCCATTGGCTGCTGTCAATCAAATCCTGTGATGAGGGGGCGAGCCGAGCCAAGCTGAGCTGCGCTGTCTGTGTCTATGCAGCAATGCAGCTCGGGATTGAGACCATATTAGTGCCACAATAGAATGCGTCTTCCTGGCACACCTAGAAGAGGAGGAGCTAGGAGCGCTAGTGGAGGGACCCTAGACGAGGAGAATTGGGGCCGCTCTGTGCAAAACCATTGCACAGAGCAAATTAGAAAAACATGGTTGTTATTTTTAATACCTTTATTACCTTTAAAATTCAGATCGTACACACGATCTGAATTTTGGTCAGAAAAAGCTGTGATGGTCTTCAAGCGGAATTCCGATGGGATTGCACTTAAGCTGTCTTGCATACACACGGTCACAAAAAAGTTCTCTGAACTTTTCGACCGCCAAGAACGCGGTGATGTACAACACTACGAGACAAAAAAATGATGTTCAATACTTCCAAGCATGAGGCACATGTTTCTGAGCATGCCTAGGAATTTTGCACATCAGAATTTGTACAGACAATCAGAATTTTTCGACCGAAAAATTGAGAACATTCTCTCAATCTTTTGCTGGATGAAATTGCACTAAAAAACGTCAGATGGAGCATACACACAATCACATTTTCTGACCAAAAGCTCTCATCTGTGTGTACGGGGCATTACAATCCTTTTACATTTGCACACTGCATAGATTAAGTTATGACATCAGATGACCAGATATCATTTTGATTCATTTGGTACACAGTTGCTTATAGGTCTGACTTGGTCAGGCTTTGCCCTTCATAACCCTGCAATCCTAGGGGAAGATTTACCTCACAAACTGCTTCTTTCTCACAGTTCTGCACATAATTTATTTTTCTCACCATTATGCTAGGCAGTCATGCCATGATTGCCCTTGTATAGTCTACATTGGAAAACAAATGCCAAATCCTGCAGAGAAACGTGACAACAGAGCATCTGCAAGAGTTATTGGCAGGGGAAACTGGAAGAAAGGAGGGAGATATAAAGAGTCAAGGTTATAAAAACATGCTAGATGATTTTTGCTCTTGGCTTAAAGCTGAAAGATTAATTTTGGGTGCATTTATACTTTAATGACTTCTAACACGTATGGAAATATTTGTAGTTTGCCAGCATTAATTGGGAATAGAATGTCCACTGTATCGTTTACTTAGTAGTTGTAATAAATGGTGTGTCTCTCATAAGATTAAAACGAAAGTACCTTGCTCTCATTTCAACCTTGTAATTGCATGTAAATGGCTATCTTAGGACACATCACTGCTTATCTTGCAGTCATGTCAGCTTTTCCATTGTAAATCTTCAGACCTATGTGATATTGACTAAAACAGTCTATGAAAAAAATAACAATAACTACTTTTTGGGGATATTAATGTTTTCAGAGATCCCATAAAATTAAATTTACTGGCGTGTAAGCATTTAATCCAAGGAATTTAATAATTTGTGTAGTAAACTGTGTGTGTGCTTTATGTGTGGTATTTGTGTGTGTATACGGTTATGCTCAAAAGTTTGACTGATCATGCCAAAAAACTGTCTTTTATTTAACCACTTGCCGACCGCCCGCCGTCGTTTGATGCCAGCCGTAAGGCACTCCTGCATGAATCGCAGTAGCTGTACGGCGGGTGCTTTAAGGAATGTAGGGGGAATGCACGCCCACCGTGGGACATAGGAGCCAATGCTTGTGGCTACGATGGCCACCTGCTACCCTCAATTGCTCCTGAGGACAGAACAGAGATCTATCAATGTAAACAGACAGATCTCCATTATGTCAAGGGAGTAGAGACAGATTGTCTGCTCCTAGTACTCAGGATCATCGATCGGTCTCCTCCGCAGTCAGTCCCATACCCCCACAGTTAGAAACACACCGAGGGAACACGCTTAACCCCTTGATCTCCCCCTAGTGTTAAATCCTTCCCTGCCAGTGACATTTATACAGTAATTGATGGCTATTTTTAGCTCTGATCACTGTATAAATATATCCTCTATTTTGTAGATGCTATAACTTTTGCACAAACCAATCTATATACGCTTATTGCGATCTTTTTCTACCAAAAATTTGTAGAAGAATACATATCGGCATAAACTGAGGAAGACATTTTTTTTTTATATACTTTTTTTGGGGGATATTTTATTATAACAAAAAGTCTTTTTTTTGTTTATAGCGCAAAAAATAAAAAACGCATAGGTGATCAAAAACCATCAAAAGAAAGCTCTATTTGTGGGAAAAAGGGATGTTTGGATACAGCATCACACAACTGTGCTATTGTCAGTTAAACCGGCGCAGTGCCGAATTGCTAAAAATGGCCTGGTTAGGAAGAGTGGGTAAATCCTTCTGGGGCTGAAGTGCTTAAAGATAGTGATCACATGAGGCCATTTATTATCACTTAGTTGTTTGACTCCTTTTTAAACCATAATGAAAACAGAAATCACCAAAATGGCGCTAATCAGCAGTTTACATACCCTGGAATGCCTGCCTTTGTCCTGACACACGCAAGTTAAAATGGCAATAAAGGTTAATTTCCCACATATGTAGCTTTTTAAATTGCAATTTGTGTTTGTGTGTAAATAGTCAATGAGTTTGTTAGTACTCAATAATTGGATGCACTGAGCAGGCTAGATACTTAGCCATGGGGAACAGAAAAGAGCTGTCAAAAGACCTGCTTAATAAGGTAATGGAACTTTTTAAATTGGAAAAGGATATAAAACATTATCCAAAGTCTTAATTATGTCAGTCAGTACTGTTAAATCACTTATTAAGAAGTGGAAATTCAGGGGTCTCTTGATACTAAGCAAAGGCCAGATAGACCAAGAAAGACTGCAGCCACAAATCCCAGAAGAGCTGTTCGAGATGCAAAGAAAAACCCACAGATAACCTCAGGAGAAATACAAGCTGCTCTGGAAAAAGACAATGTGGCTGTTTCAAGGAGTGCAATGCAACGATGAACAAAAATGAGCTGCAAGGTCTAGTTGCCAGAAAAAAAGCCTTTAGTGCGCCAGTGCCACAAAAAAAGCCCAGTTACAATATGCCCAACAACACCATGACACAACTCACAGCTTCTGGAACAGCTTATTTGGGGCAGCACAGTGGTGTAGTGGTTATCACTCTCACCTAGCAGTAAGAAGGGTTGCTGGTTTGTATCCCAACCATGACACTACCTGCCTGGAGTTTGCATGTTCTCCCTGTGCCTGCATGGGTTTCCTCCGGGTACTCCGGTTTCCTCCCATACTCCAAAGACATGCAGGGAGGTTAATTGGCTTCTGTCCAAAATTGGCCCTAGTATATGAATGGGGACCTTGGATTGTGGGCTCCTTGAGGGTAGGGACCGACGTGAGTGTGCAATGTACAGGGATAGGGACAATTGTAGACACTCACTCAGGTTGAACTGAATGGACTGGTGTCTTTATTCAACCTAACAAACTATGAAACTACTATGAAACACTGTAATCTGGAGTGGCGAGACCGAAATAGAGCTTTGTGGTCACAATCCATAAGTGTTATGTTTGGAGAGGGGTCAGTAAGGCCTTTAGCAACAAGAATACCATCCCCACTGTAAAGCATAGTGGTTGCTCACTGATGTTTTGGGAGTGTGTGAGCTCTAAAGGCATATATGTTGATTTTGTGAAAATTGATGGCAAGATGTATGCAGCATGTTATCAGAAAATACTGCCAATTTGCATACTTCTGCACAAAAGCTGGGCATGATTTTGGATTTTCCAGCATGTCGGTGACCCTAAGCACAAGGCCAAGTTGACCCTCCAATGGTTACAGCAGAAAAAGATGAAGGTTCTGCATGGGCCACCACAGTCTCCTGACCTTAATACGATTGTGCCACTCTAGGAAGATCTCAAACGTGCAGTTCATGCATGACAACCAAAGACTGACCTGGAGGCATTTTGCCAAAACAAATGGGCAGCTATGCCACCCGTGAGAATTCGGGCGGGGCCTCAGACACTTATCAGAAAAAGCCTGCACGCTGTCATTGATGCTAAAGGGGCAATACACACCATTAAGAACTAAGGGTATACAGACTTTTGAACAGGGGTAATTTTTTTGTTTATTTGTTGCCACGTTTTGTTTGGATTGTGCCATTCTCTTATTATGTACAATTGAAGATGACTCCCATAAGAAATAAAAGAAATGTGTTTTGCCTGCTCAATGTTTTCTTAAAAAATGGTACATACTGTATGTTACCAATTCTCCAAAGGGTATGCAAACGTTTGAGCACAGCTGTATGAGTATGTATCTGTATATTCTGTATATATACAGTGCAAAAACAGTGTGTATACATATATAGGCTGAGATTATTCTTCCTATGTGTCAGGTGTGAAAAAATACTGTAAATTAAGAATGCTTACAGAAATAGAAGTGTTAACAGTTTATTTATATCAATTAACAAAATGAATAGAAAGAGAAATCCAAATCAGATCAATATTTGGTGTGCACACTTTGCCTTTAAAACAGCATAATTTCTTCTAGGTACACTTGCACACAGTTTTGAAGGAACTATGTTGTTCCAAACATAGTGGAGAACCACAGGCCTTCTGTGGATGTATCAATATCCAAACATAAACAAAACAGCACTTGCACTTAATAAATGTCTACAGAAAAAATGGTACAATGAACTATACTAAATTCTTGTGTGCTTTGTCCTTATTTCACCCTCTTAAAAAATAAACGTGCTTTCAATTAGTACTTCTATCAACCATGCTCTTGTGCAAAACACTCCCTACTCACTGAAACAAATTGACTTGAATAGGATAAACCAGAGCACTTGCTATTGACCATACACCAATACATAAAGGATGGGAGGATGCATCATCTAATTGTCAACTTATGCCTGGGGATATCATTTTAAAAACACTAGAGGCGGCTGCGTGGGTTTCCTCCGGGTACTCCGGTTTCCTCCCACACTCCAAAGACATGCAGGGAGGTTAATTGGCTTCTGTCCAAAATTGGCCCTAATATATGAATGGGGACCTTGGATTGTGGGCTCCTTGAGGGTAGGGACCGACGTGAGTGTGCAATGTACAGGGATAGGGACAATTGTAGACACTCACTCAGGTTGAACTGGATGGACTGGTGTCTTTATTCAACCTAACAAACTATGAAACTACTATGAAACACTGTAATCTGGAGTGGCGAGACCGAAATAGAGCTTTGTGGTCACAATCCATAAGTGTTCGCTCTTTTTTTGTTTATAGCGCAAAAAAAATAACCGCAGAGGTAATCAAATACCACCAAAAGAAATCTCTATTTCTGGGCAAAAAATGACATCAATTTTGTTAGGGTACAACATCACATGACTGCGCAATTGTCAGTTAAAGCGATGCAGTGCTGAAAGGTGGTTGTGGACAACAATTCCAATTTTCTTTGATTCAGTTTACATGTATGAGTCATGATAATGGATAATCAAGTAATTGCTGGTTCTGACATTTAGTGAAAAGTTTATTAAAGTTGGGTTTATTGTAAGGCCCCATTCACACTTGGCGATTTGGAATCACAGGTGGAATTACTGTTATTCTGCCTGTGATTCTTAATCTTGTGACAATTGCTAAAAAATGCACAATGTGCGCTTGAATGTCATTCATTCTAAATGGCACCCCAAACACGGTGCGCCTTTAAAAATTGCAAGAAGCGCATTGCCCAAAATGGAACAGGAGCTTCTTTTGGGGTCCAAACGTTCATAAGGCGGCAATGATATTTAAACTCTTTTAGTAAAATCTCATGTTAGTGTAACCTAATATGTCATTTTCAATATTCTTTAATATCTGGTAATATTGCCATAAAGGTCCTTCTTCAGGCTCTTCGTATTATAGAGTGACAGCACCCTTCCCCTGTCTCATAATTCTGCTCTTTCATTGCCACCATGGCTATTTCAACATATATTATACAGTCATAGTCCACTATTGTCACCAGCGCTTGCTCTGAGAAATTGCATGCAGTTCTTTCTGAAAGTGCATGCATGTAGGCATAAAGTGTTTGCACAGACAACAAAGCATGAAAAAAGGATTGAAAACAAGAATTACATTTGTTCAAAGAAAATATACATTTGTTATGAGACAATTTTTATTTATTTTTTTGCAAACTAAGGGCTCATATAGATGGATCTTTTTGTCAATTTGAATACAACACTTTTTGAACACATAAGTTCAAATGCAAAACACTGTGTTTTACAAAAAATATTGCATTTGACATTGCATTGCCTGTATTCCAAATCCATTTCAATAGGACCCTCTGTGTCCAAAAAATGGAACCCAGAGCAGGTTAAACGCAGCCTCTTAACTCTTATCTACTCCATTAAAGTCAATGGGAATCTGCAGACCTGCATTTTAATGTGTATTTCTAGCACAGGAGAACAATGCCTGTCTTCAAAAGCCCTGAATGTCAATCAGGGTTTACGTCTAATTTCAAGATTAGATTTGGGCTTTAACAGATGTGGTTAAAGAATATTTTAGGGGTTAATTTCATCTTTAGAATTGCCCTTTCTGTTACTTTTTGGTGCAGATTCTTTCAGATGTTATATTTCTTGCTGACAAATCTTGTTGTAATAAATCACTTTTTGGTACATGGATGGGCCCCTTATTGCCGAAAAGCAGCCATTATTTTGGCAATAGAAAACCCAGCGCTCGCTGTGGAAGTATTACAGTTTTGGGAAGTTTGAAATTCCCAACTTTTGTTGCAATTCTGAACAGCAGTAAATATTATACTGTCTATTTTCTGAAAGCAGACACCCTATAAAATAAAATAGTGGTAGAACTGAGGTCTCTCCCGCCATACTGGTCATGAGTCCACCACTGGGCACGATGAGAATGGGAAACATGATGGTAGTTTGCTGGAGAGATGGGGTGGAGAAACATATAAGGGTGTGTGGAAGCAATCTACCAGATTGCTTTCATCTGACAGCCAACAGCTGGCTTGTCAGATACACACACACTTCCAGCGGCGGCAGCAGCTATGAGGACTGTGCGTAAACTCCCCACCACCATCATTAACTTTCCATTTGTTTGCATGACATTTTTTCACATTGCTTCTGGGTGATTAGCAGGAAAGGAAGATCAGCGAATGCACATTTTGCTGACTCATTGCACCACAACACACAGTAGTGCATTACTGTGCAGCATGTGCCAAGTGTACACTGGGGTGCTACTCAATGTGAATGATAACAGAATGCAGTAGGCACAATACAGCAATGCATGTCACTACAACACATAGCCTTGGAAAATGTGTGCCCATCTGTTTGTAGTCTTCTCTCTATTTTAGTAACTTTCTTCAATATAATTTCATTTGAATCTTTACATGCTTTTGTTTATATTTTTCTGCATATTTACATGCAGACTAAGCTGTCCATAAAAAACTATAGTGACAGCCGTTGGGATAAACTATAATACAATATTGCAGTAGCCACTTTATATTTTATGGTTTAAAGCTGGCCATAGATGGCTAGAATTTTAAATGAAAATGTATACAAAAATTCTCAGAACATTTAAATGTCGAAAGATTTTGTTTGCTTTTAACATTTGATTTTGGAATGAATAGACCTTACTGAATGAAAACCACATACATTGTTACAAAATGTGTTCATTAGAGAAAACATTTCCATCCTGCTCCTTCAAATGTTTGCATCCCTGTGGTAAAAATTAGAAGGGAAATAGTGTAATGCCGATATGAAAGCATACAAATTTATATGTGTAAATGTGTATACAAGATACCAATGATGGCTAATCACATAAAAAGTCCATAGTGGTAAAACACAGGTAAATGAAAAAATTTATAAATAATAAAAATGTGAAAAATATAAACTGTGCGGATGTGAAGTCCATAATTCACTAGGTATGTAAATTCTGTACAAAAGGGAACAGAGCCCCCTTAATCTGAACACGAGGAGAGCTTTGTGTAAACTGCATCCTGGATACTATCAAATCTTGAGTGTATGATCCTCTGGAGTCCGGAGACGGATAAGTGAGGACCTTCCATCAGGATTCACCCAACGCACAGTACCTGATTGGGACCAGTCGGCATTCTAAGCGTGTTAGACTCACTGTTGTACGACACGTGTGTCCAACCTTTTTGGTAAGAGTATCCATCTTCTTTCCATTATTGATATAACTTCAGACAAGCATTTGTTCCTGTTGGTCCATGCGGTCTTTACCTCGCTTGTAGGAAGACCCCCCACCGATACATTTCCATTACATATTATATGCGGACTGCTTACTGGGATAAATGTTCTGTTCCCTTTAGTATGGAATTTACATACCCAGTGAATTGTGGACTTCACAGTTTATATATTTCACATTTTTATTATTTATAAATTTTTTCACTTACCTGTGTTTTACCACTATGGACTTTTTATGTGATTAGCCATCATTGGTATCTTGTATACTAAGTCACATTTCCACATATAAATTTGTATGCTTTCATATCAGCGCTACACTATTTCCCTTGCATACACATGGTCACACCAAATTCCGACCGCCAAGAACGCGGTGACGTACAACACGTATGACGGGACTAGAAAAAGGAAGTTCAATAGCCAGTAGCCAATAGCTTCCATCTCCTAGTTGAATCTGAGCATGCGTGAGTTTTTGCACATCGGAATTGCATACACACGATCGGAATTTCTGATAAAAAGTTTTTCCTTCAGGAAAATTGAGAACCTGCTCTCAATCTTTTGCTCCCGGAAATTCGGCCAGCAAAGTTCTGATGGAGCATACGCACAGTCGCATTTTCCGATGAAAAGTTCTCATCGGTCTTTTGAAATTCTGACCATGTGTACGCGGCATAAGTCAGCATTTCGGGCATACGTCCCTGTAAGCAAAAAACTACTTGAAAAAGCATACAGCCACTACATATTTTGGCCTGTTGTAAGCTTTGACAGGTTGCTGCCAGAAGTCTGTATACTGCACCTGCGCCTCTCAGCAGCCAAAATACACCTTTTTTTCAATCTGGTGCCAAACTGCTTCAGCCCTGGAAGATTTTACCCTCTTCCTGACCAGAGAACTTTTTACAATTTGGTTCTGTATCACTTTAACCGACCAATTAATCAATTGCACGGTCATGCAATGCTTTACCCAAACAAAATTTGTGTCCTTTTTTCCCCAAAAATAGAGCTTTTTTTTGGTGGTATTTGATCACCTCTGCGTTTTTTATTTTTTGCACTATAAACAAAAAAGAGAGACAATTTTGAAAAAAAATATATTTTTTACTTTTTGCTATAATAAATATCCCACAAATGTCTTCATTAGTTTAGGCCAATATATATTCTTCTACATGTTTTTGGTAAAAAAATTGCATATATTGATTGTATTGCACAAAAGTTATAGCGTCTACAAACTATGGGAAAGATTCATGGCTTTTTTTTTTATACTAGTAATGGCGATGATCTGCAATTTTTAATGATACTGCAACATTGCGCCAGACAAATCGGACACTTTTGACCATTGATATTTATACAGCGATTACTGTGTAAATGTCCCTGGTAGGGAAGGGGTTAACACTAGAGGGCGATCGTGTTCCCTAGATGTGTTCTAACTGTATGGGAATAGGACTGACTGGGGGAGGAGACATATCGTTGTTCATACTTGCTAGGAACAAACAATCCTCTTCCTTGACAGAACAGGGATTTGTATTTTTACACACACAAATCCCTGTGCTGGCGTACACGTGATCACGCCCGCCGGCCACATGCATCTGGTCCCCCGCCGTGTAGTGTGCACGCGCACCTCTCCTGTGGCTCTTAAAGGGAAAGCCGTACCTGTATGGGGTTTCACCCAGGAGAGCCATTCTGCAGCAGTATATCTACGTGAGCTGGTCGGGAAGCGGTTAATGACATGCATTGACCACATACAGTAATCAAAATAAAATATTTTTTGCTATAGCGGTGCTGTAACTAAAATTGATTTGGTACATCTTCCAAAAAATGCAGTTAAACTTTTATACTTGTTAGTGATTTTACATCTTTTGTCTTTTGCCAATTTAATGTATGCATTGTTTTCACTTTCACTTTACTAGGGCTTTAGATTGTAAGCTTCTTGATAAGACGTTCCATCATCTGTAGTCTGTTTTTTTGCTCTGGTGCAATGCTAAAAAACAAACCTAGTGCTCATGGCACAGTATAACCCCCTCAAGATATTTTAGAACAGACCAGGTGAGGATTTAAAAAGTATTGTTTATTGAAAACATTTAATAATCTATACAGTAGAAATAATGTATAAAATCAATTGCAGTACAAAAATACAGGGATGAATGTATGTAAGTGCCTTATGGTATAAAGGGCTATTGCACGTAGCTATAGGAGATGACGCCTGACATGTTTCAGACCCTAGGTCTTTCTTCATAGGCTGAATGTCATCTAAAGCATACATAAATCTATGAAGTATACATATTTAAACATTAGTATAGTTGTAAATTTTGAACATTGATCAGCCTATTGCATGGAATTGAACATCCATGCAGGTACAAGACATAAGCATGGAAGGCTAATACTTAATTGCATGAGTACAATGCCAAAAGGATTATAACATTTATCTATACAGAGGAGTTTGAACCAGTCTAGTGTGCATGTGCAGTAGGCTTGGCAATGTGTAGGTTCAGAACTTTCTCTTTTAAGTTCCCATTGCAATTCCCATGTCGGTGTATGTATTCTTTAAATCACCATACAGCAGCTTCTATCGATTACCGATTGCATTCATTCAGTTTTTGAGCTCTCTGAGAAACAAGGACCAATGATCAAAGTTGTCTTATCTGACAAGGTTGTGATAAGCAGAACATTCAACCTTTTACTAGTAGTCATCTTCTCTGTGATAAGTATTGACCTAACAGCAGAGCTACTCTTATAACATTATAGGTCCTTGTTATAAGGACATCTTTCAAAATTATTTCTATCTTTTGTGGGTCAATGTTTCAAAATAGCATCAAGCAGGACTTCTGTACTTGTAAATCACTAAAACATACTGCCATACACAGTAGCATTGTGGTTTTAAATTACTTGCTTGTCTTTGTTGTCTTCTAGTGCTTGTTCTTAATTGATTGTGTGATAATAAATTCATTAGCGCTTGATAATATAAATGTGACATCAATGGAATGTGGAATATTATAGTAACTCTCATGCTCGTGTGTGAGGTATATCTTGTAAGTTCATGAAACAGATATATCTATTTCATCTTTATATTGCTGTGAGAAATTGTATATAATGATATACAAAGATCTATCATTCATTTCTCAAAATACTGCTCTGTCTGCCGTCAGTTAGACTTGAAGATTTCCCTGCAATGTTGCTTTCAGTCCCATTTCCCAGTTTTACTACCTGTTTCAACATTCTATTTTTAGCTGCACCTTTCTATAGCTTTGAAGTAAACCTACAACTAACTGGAAATAACTGGACCACTTTAAAAGGATTGCATCAGTTTCAAAGCCCAGTGTCATTTGTCAGCACAGCATGACTGATGCACCAGTGGTCACAGACTACGTTATAGGACATTAGAAAGCAGTGACAGCATGACATCTCCCACTCTGTAACACAGCCTCACTGAGGGAGGCATGAGGTTTGACACTAATTGGGACAAACACTGAACCAACATAAAAAAAAAATCTGAAAACTTGAGCAGGGAGGATTATTTTGATTCACATGCAGTAGCTGCTTTTTAAAAAGGATAAAAATGCTGCAGTTGAAGCAAAAAAAAAAAAATGACAGAATCGCATTTATCATTGTCAGATGCCAAACCATCATGACAATACTTGTTTCTCCATTTGTTTACAGCCTGTAATTTTATTTGCCGTTCATCCCTCTTTGTCAGCTGCAGTACAGGCACAATGTGTAAAAGGCAAATCTGTATCTTAATGATGCTTTCTGCACTTTATTGGAATGTATTAAATAGCAAACTTACAGACTTTAAACATCTAAACTGTAGGCCCCCCTCTTCAAAGAGGCACAAATTTTATTTTTATTCTTGCTTATTTACAAAATCAATACAGTTATAATGTAAGCATATAAGATAATATTCTTCACCTTATTTTTTTATTTTACTTAACAGATGTATTTTATTTAAAAAGAAAACAAAGAGACATGTACACGTTAACAGTGACACAGTGCACAAACAATACAAAGAAGTAGATATGCTAAGAAACCAAGGCATCTAAGAAGTCAGACTTTAACATTTCTTCTGGTATTCAAGCAGGCATAGCAATCAATACGACAACCACAGCCACCATAGTGCCCTATCAGGGAGGAGTGGGGGGTGGGGAGGATACAAGTATAGGAACATCTCATAGGACAGTATAGTCTTAGGATATCAGCATAGGAGCACAGGATAATACAATGCGTCTTAAGAGATTAAGCCGTGTGCATCGATCCATTGCGGCCAGACCTTATCAAAATTTTTTGGGCAGTACCTACTCTCATAGGTCAGTTTATACAGTGGTAATACAGAGTTAAAGTGGTTGTAAACCCTTACAACCAACTTTGACCTGCAGGTAAGCCTAGATTAAGGCTTACCTGTAGGTCCAAGAAATATCGCCAAAATCTACACGGTTTAGGAGATATTTGCCGAAAGACAGGCACAGACAGCGGCGCGCAGGCGCACTGAGCGTGCCTCAGTCAACGGTGATATGCCGCGAGTGCCGGCTCCCGTATGCATATGCGGGAGTGACGTCATCGCGGCTTCGCCGAATGACAGCGGCGGAGCAGAGAGACCCACGGAGACCTACCGAGAAGATGTATGCGCCGGACTACAGGGGACAGCGGTGACTTCGCTGGCTCCTGTGTCAGGTAAGTGACGCATAATGGACTACTATGCGATGCATAGTAGTCCATTATGCTTTACCTTTGCAGGGAATGAAAGAGGAAGTAAACCCATCAGGGTTTACTTCCTCTTTAATCATTGCTATCCAGTTGTTGAGCGTTGGCAGTGTTGGTTGTTTTCACCTAAGGAGAATCTCTCTTCTGGCATAATATAGAGCATAGAAGAGAAATAATTTCCCATGCCTGGAGGCCACAATATCTTCTATGCTACCAACTAGCGCTAAGGCTGGATCCAGCTTTAGGGACCAGTCCCTGAACTGAACTGAACTCCCAAAACTGACAGATACAGGGACACTCCCATACCAGGTGGAAGAACGTACCCAGGAAGAAACTACACCTAGAGCAGAGGGGGCTAATCTTGGGATATATTTTGGCTAATCCTACCGGGATATAATAGGCTCTATGAAGGAATTTAATTTGGATGAAGTGGTCTCAAGCAGATATCATTTTAATGATGTAGCCACTCACCAAGTCCTCCTCAGTCAGCCCCAGTTTGTTGGCCCTCCACTTGTCGTATGCTGTCAGAGTGGCCGCATGAGCTGAGGCGACATAAAAGTAAAGCCTCATAGCCACCGAATGTATGACTTTGCCCCACCCACCTGCACCCATATCATTGTATTTGACAGCAGGGGGAGTCAATGGCTGCACTCCTATCAGTCTAGTCAATCAGGACACAAGACACCAGCTAGAGCTGGTGTGCTCATCCCCAGTGCGAGAAAAAGAGGGTTCAGGAAGTAAAACGGGGGCACTGGGGGCTGCTGCACTGCAAGAGGGTTTTCACCTCAATGCATAGAATGCATTGAGGTGAAAAACCATGAAGGTTTACAACCCCTTTAAGCTGTGGATTACCCCATAAGGGGGTATGGGGGAGAGGGTAGAATCCATATTGTATATAGCCCCTGCCTGTTGCCATACACTAACAGTCGTTTTCATCAGCGTTGTCACTGCGAGGTGGGGCTTGTTTGCTCAAGACTGCATATGATCCCAAAACACTGCAGAACTTGGGTTGGCTAAACCTCCAGCGGACAGTCACTAGTACTGCCCCCCAGTAATAGAGTTGGAAATGAGGCATTGTCAGCCCCCCCGTGAGAAAGAGGGAGTTGTAGCATTTGCTTTGCCAGTCGCTGGGTTTTCTCTGCCCAAACAAAGAAAGTTATAAGACTGTCCAGTCTACGAAAAACTGACTTAGGAATAGGGATTGGAGTGTTCCTGAAGAAATACCAAAATTTGGGAGGGTAAACCATTTTGAGTAGGTTCACCCTACCCACTGGCGACAGTGGCTGGGTTTTCCATGACTGACATTTCAAGTTACATAATCAGGTTGAAAAAAGACACAAGTCCATCCAGTTCAACCACAAAAAAAAAAATCTCACAATCCCATATACCCAATTCTATACCCACAGTTGATCCAGAGGAAGGCGAAAAACCCCAGCAGAACATGATCCAATTTGCTAAAGCAGGGAAAAAAATTAATTCCTGATCCCCCGAGAGGCAATCAGATTTTCCCCGGGTCAACTTTACCTATAAATGTTAGTACCCAGTTATATTATGTACATTTAGGAAATAATCCAGGCCTTTCTTAAAGCAATCTACTGAACTGGCCAGAACCACCTATGCAGGGAGTCTATTCCACATTATCATAGCTCTTACTGTGAAGAAACCTTTCCGTATTTGGAGATTAAATCTCTTTTCCTCTAGACGAAAAAGTGCCCCCTTGTCCTCTTTGTTGACTGTAAAGTGAATAACTCAACACCAAGTTCATTATAAGGACCCCTTATATATTTGTATACGGTATGTTGATCATATCCCTTTTTAATCTCCTCTTATCAAGAGTGAATAAATTCAGTTCCTCTAATCTTTCCGCATAGCTGAGCTCCTTCATGCCTCTTATCAGTTTGGTTGCCCTTCTCTGAACTTTCTCCAGTTCCCCAATATCCTTTTTGAGAACTGGTGCCCAAAATTGAACTGCATATTCCCGATGAGGTCTTACTAATGATTTGAACAGGGGCAAAATGATATCTCTCTCTCTGGAGTCCATACCTCTCTTAATACAAGAAAGGGCTTTGCTCGCTTTGGAAACCACAGCTTGGCATTGCATGCTATTATTGAGCTTATGATCTACCAAAACCTCCAGATCCTTCTCCAGTTGTATTCCCCCTAGTATGTATGATGCATGCATATTCTTAGCCCCCAAGTGCATAACTTTACATTTATCAACATTAAACCTCATCTGCCACATAGTCGCCCAATTAGACAGAGCATTGAGGTCGGCTTGTAAATTGGAGACATCCTGTAAGGATGTTATTCTACTGCATAGAGACAGAATTGTTACTTTTGATCCTAGACCTGATATCATTTATAAAAATATTAAAAAGTAAGGGTCCCAGCACTAAACCTTGGGGTACACCACTGAAAACCTTAGACCATTCAGAGTAAGAATCATTAACCACTACTATTCTGTCTTTTATCCATTTACAAACTGATATTTCCAAACCTGTAGACTTTACCTTAGACATGAGCCGTGTGTGCGGAACTGTATCGAACGCTTTTGCGGTGGACATGGTAAATCCAAGTTTACCACATCCACCGCCACCCCTCTGTCCAAGGTTTTACTTACTTCCTCATAAAAAGAAATCAGATTTGTCTGACAACTTCTGTCTTTCATGAATCCATGCTGTCTGTTGCTTAAAATATTTTTTTCCTGCAAGAACTCATCTATGCAGTCTTTTATTAATCTCTCCAGTATCTTCCCAACTATAGGAGTTAAACTAACAGGTCTTTAGTTACTTGGTAAAGACTTTGTTCCCTTTTTAAATATAGGCACCACATTGACCCTGCGCCAATCCAGTGGTACTATTCCTGTCATTAATAAGTTCCTAAAAATTAGATACAATGGCTTTGTAATTACAGAACTCAATTCTTTTAGGATCCGTGGGTGGATGCCATCAGGTTCAGGTGCTTTATCCACCTTTATTCTGTCTAAATATTTCTGGACCATATCACTTTTGAGCCATTGTGGATTTGGGGCTGTGTCACGACCACCCCCATTATGGACATGAGCTCCCCAATGCTCCTTTGTATACACAGAGCTGAAGAAAGTAATAAATTGTCCTTCTCTAAATCTGATTAAGGGCGTAAGGTTATCCTCCAAATAAGCAAGTAGGGATCCTCTGACTTTTACCCCCAAGTATGTAAACGCCTCTACCCACTGGAGGGGGGTCTGAGTGTCCACTCCAGAGCCTGAGGGGTGAAGGGAAAACAGGACTGACTTGTCCCAGTTGAGACCGATCCCGGAATACTGACCAAATTGGTCAATTATCTCCAAAGCAGGCTTCAAGGAGACACCCACATCAGCCAGGTATAACAACGTGTTGTCCACATAAAGACACCTTTTCTTGGAGTACTCCAACTGGAATTCCCTTTATCCTAGGGTCCTGGCACAAAAGGATTGCCAGGGGCTCTATTACCAAAGCAAACAGCCCCAGGGAGAGGGGGAAGCCTTATCTGTTTTCCCTGCTGAAATTGAAGGGAGCAGACAATAGGTCATTAATGCTGACTCAGGCAGTTGGGTTTCTATACAAGGGTTGGATCCAAAAAAGGAACCTAGGCCCAAAGCATTCTAGCACCTTCCAAAGAAAAAGCCACTCGACCAAGTATAATGCTTTCTCGGCATCTAACACCCCTACCACCCCTACGTTGCCCTCCTCGGTCAGATCTATATGGGTGAAAAATCTATGAATATTAATGTCTGTCCCCCTACCTGGCATGAACCTAGATTGGTCCAGATGCACCAAGGCTGTAATTACCGTGTTCAAACAGTATCTTTGGCAAATGCATGGTGTCCACGTTTATCAAAGATATCGGACAGTAAGATTTACAGAGTTCCAGGTCCTTGCCAGGTTTGAGGACCACTACTATCACAGCCTCAGACATGAAGGCTGGCAGACACCCCTCCCTCAAGGAAGACAGTAACATAGAGTGGATTCTAGGCATCAATTCCTCTACATATGTCCCGTAAATTGAGTGGGGAAATCCGTCAGGTCCTGGTGTCTTCCCTGCCTGGAGAGTGGACATGGCCCACTGAACCTCTGTAAGGGCAATAGGAGAGTCAAGCTGATCTCTATAAGTCGAGGTAAGGACAAGGAAATCAACGTCAGAAAGGTATATGAAGATCTTCCATTGAATAGTTTACCTGGGAAGAGTAAAGTGCAGTGTAGTATGAAGCAAAACAGTCAGTAATTGTCCTAGATACAATCTGTCGGATCCCATCCATATCAGCTATGCAGGGGATACTCATCGAGGGTGACTGCTCATGGGCTAGCCAGGCTAACAACCTACCATTACACTCGCCCTCCTGAAAAATTCCTTGAGACTGCTGAAGTCATTTTTTTAGTCAGGGAAGTACGGAGCAGTCAGGGAAGTACGGAGCAGAAGAATGGCTCTAGTACTTTTCTGAAGCTGTTCGTGAATCTGGACATATTGTTTCTCCAAGGAGTTAACTGTGTCCTCGGCTTTAACTAAATCAGCTTTGATCTGCAAACCCCTCCTAAGAGAGCCTGATAGTCACCTCTACAGAAGGCCTTGAAGGTATCCCACACCACAGCCTCCGAGGCAGACCCAGGATTATGGGACCAGTATGCATGCAGCTGCTGTCTAAGCAAGGAGTCCACCTCAGGGTTAGAAATTCAGAACCTGGATAGTGCCCACAGTCTATCTGAGTGAGACCACTCCAACGACAGCCGCAGCAGTGGTGCGTGGTCAGAGATTCCCCTCGGGAGGATAGATATCTGTTGGACTCTAGGAAAGATGGGGCTGCCCGCATACATCAGATCGATTCGAGAGAGAGACCTATAGGTGGCAGAGTGACACATGAAGGACCTGTCGAGGGGATGTCTCCACCTGCACAGATCTGTTAGCCCAAAAGCCTCCGCCTGCCCATAGAGGTTCGATGAGGAGCCCCCGTGGAGGTGAAATGGTCAAGCTCTGGTGACATATTAAAATCCCCAATAAAAATTGTTATCTTTACAGTACTTGGCAAAGAAGGAAGTAAGCTTATGGATAAACTTAATAGAGGTAGGGGGAGGTATATAGAGTCCCAACAGCACAATTTCTAAACATTCCACTATAGCGTGAATCACAACATAACGTCCATTTGGGTCAAGCACCAGGTCCAGAAGTCTAAAGGGTAAGGATTTAAGTATCAAAACACTCACCCCCCTGGCAAAATTAGAATAGCTCCAGTGATACTAATGGTCCACCCAGGGTTTTGTTAAGACTGAGAGTCTTCCTCTCCACTAGATGGGTCTCCTGGAACACACAGATATGAGGATTATATTTTAGCAACTGTAATACCAAGGACTGCATTATAGGAGAGTTTAGGCCTCTGGTGTTCCAGGAGACTACAGTAAGGGACGCCATCAGAGCACTAGGACCAACATCATAGGAGGAGACTCGGGGATCAGTACTAGCCCAGATAGATCATAACCACTTGGCAGGATGCCAGCCACCGAATTGCGTATTGAGATTAAGAATAAAATGGGTACAACTAGTTGTCACATACACACATTCATAAAAAACAAGAACATAATAAAGAAAACAAAAGAGAACATACCTTCCCAATCCAGGCACAGCTCACTGGCATGCAATGGAGGCAATATGTGCAAGAGGCATACCGTGCATAAGTCTGTTAACCCACAACAGCTAGGGTCATCCAGGGAATAAATGGAGTGCAGGTCATCCAGCATGTTGGGGGTACAGAACTTGTTACAGTCCACAGGAACTTCCTGTGTAGCTAATAAACATCTGAGGACAAAAATAGCTTAACTTTCACAAGGCCACACGTGTTGGTCCTAGATTTTAGGCCAGACATATATAGCTCAACAGGACCATATAAACTGAGAGATCATGGCTCAATTACCCAGCCGATCCCAGTGAGAGTGGCAAGGAGGTGATGAGGATCAGTTCCCACCACTGGCAGAAACCTGGTGAGCCGCAGGGCTTTCCAAAAGAAAAGGATCCAGTAGTATATGTGAGGCCATAGGTAGTCCAGGGAAGGATTCCTCCTTAGATGATGTGAAGAAGCGCACCCGCTATCCATCTTGAACCCGGAGTCACGCTGGGAAAAGCATACTGTACTTTGGCACGGAGGTGGGTTCGGACATGGTCAAATGATTTCCGTAAGCGTTGCGTTTCATTAGAATAGTCAGGGAATAGGAGAAGTTTACTGTTTTCAAATTTAAGCTCACCCACATTATGATCATCCCACAGTACAAGATCCCTGTCCCAGAAGTTCAGATGTTTGAATATGAGGGTGCGGGCACAGTAGGCACGCTCCACTGCAAACTGAGGGGAGAAGGGTTTGCAATAAATTTTCCATGATTAAAGTGGGGTCATTGCCTTCTGCTCCCTCGGGCAGTCCCAGGATCCACAAGTTATTGTGACGATTACAAATTCTCAGCATCCTCCGCAATGCCATCCAGGTTAGATGCTTGACCTTGGCTTTCAGCATGTGGAGGTCTGCCGAATGGTCCCTTTGCATGTCCTCAGTCCAGAAGATCCGCTGCTGCACCTCCAACATGTGGGCCCCAGAATGTATCCAGGTCACGGCAGATCAGTCCGAGCTCCGTGTATACATGATCCATTTTGTCTGTCAGTGTGATACGGAAAGCAATAATAGCCTGCATTAAGTCATCAAACTCTGAGGAGGACACAGAGGTCTCCAGTGCTGGATGAGACTCCGCCATTGTGCACATCTCTCCTATCTGCGGGGCCAGGGTAGTACAGACAGTTGCTGCTGCCCTGCTCATGACTTCCGGTTGATCCTTCGGCGGGTTGTTTTTCCAGAGAAGAGCCCGGTTTTCTGTATCCAGGCATGGAGGAACAGAAGGGGATAGGAAAACTCAGCCCCCCAGGCAGATAATGATTGTCCTGCACTCAGTGTGATCAAGATAAAATCCCCGGATGACGGAGCAGCACTAAAACATGCCTGCCCCCCGCGCCATCTTGGACACGCCCCCTTCTTCACCTTTTTAATGTGTTTTTTTATTGTGAACCTAAATTAGATATAATGATTAAACCTTTTGAATGGCCATCCGTCACTGAGAAATTCTTTGGCTGCTGTAAAAATCTTGCTTTATGTAAAGTCCATGAGGAAAGTAAGTTTGCCTTACTTATTGTTGCAAATAATGAATACATGAAAATTGTAGTATTGTTTTCAGCATGCCTTTTTAGCTATTGCAATTGAAATGTTCTGAAAATGATATCACATGTTGTGTGCCATCCTATCCATCTTCATGTTTTATTACCTGTTATGCTGTTCAATTGCCATTCTAAGGTGGCTGGTAAAATTGCAAGTATTAAATGGTGGATATTCATGTGAATAGATGCCATGTTCTAAGTGTGTACTGAGGGGAAATATATGTGCTGCCATACCCTTTTGAAAATGCTATTTACTTGCAAGTCACACTCTTCCTAAAGAATCATTACTTTCTGACTCTCAGACAGAACAGGGGTTCTGACATTTTACCCTGAATTCCCTTGCAGCATGCTTTTTCCAATGATGTTAAAGCTAGAGACAGCAAACTGAGAAATCAGTAATACCAAGGATAAATTCTTACTATGTGAACCAACCTGACTTTTCCCAACCAAAACATGGGTGGGAAAAGATTTGGGTGGATTTGACCTGAGAATCTTTGAACTACTGTCATGAGATCTTCACCAGAAATAGGGTGCCTTTGATTCATAGGACAGTGCTATTAACGTTCAACATGCTAATAGTTATGGTCTGTCCTATGTGCTGTTACAGCTAATAACTTGATTGTCCTTTTCATTGGCAGAAATCGATACTGAGGGTAGGGAAAATAATTCTAAATTAATAAAATGTTTTTACCTAGCAGTTCTCGGGTACCACTACATTCATAAAGAAGGGCACACAAAGCTCCTGAACTCCCATTTGAACATCATTGTATATTGTGTAGCCTAAGTTAATAAATAACAATGACCATATAAACATCCACAAGCATTATAGTCATTCTTCTTTTTTAGCCAACAGCTTTAGAGAAGACATGATGCAAAGGTATTAATTGTGATTTATTTTTATTGCGTTAGATTAGTAGTTAATAGTATCCTCACATGTATAATGAAATGTATTAGTTACACTGATACAACATTTAGCTCCAGATTAGACTGTCTTCAGGGTACACCGAGAGGGCCCAATATGGATCGAAATGGCAAATCAATATGCTTAATAAACTGCCTTGCTTTCTTCAGAAATATGCTGAGGCAATTTCGGTTTTATTTTTGTTGCTTTGCTACTTGCTAAGAATGTGTGGACTAGCACATATTGCCTTAAGGCTAGGAATCTACCATACGATTAATGGTGATTTTAAGGTAAAGCAAATTTAGAAAACATTTTAATCCCCTTACTGAACCAGCTCTCTGAAATTTTTTTAAAAAACTAAATAATATTACATACACATCAGAAACACATATTTTCATTTATCTTATGAGCTTTAAATTAAATTGAATGATTTTTTTTTTAAGCTGTATGAGCTTTAAGTTGAAGCTTGGGTATAATTTTTATTACATTGATCCCGCTTGATGTAGATTATTTTCTGTGCAATTTAATAGTATAAAGCATTTTCATAGGAAGAGGAAGGACTAGGTGAGGATGAATCCAGAGGTATTGGTGCCCTATACACTGTGTTTTTCCTTTACTGCATCTACTAACACTACAGTAACCTGCCCTCCTGAAACTTTCAAAGCAGTACAGCATACATCACAGTGCAGTTTTATCTGCTTACCAGAGGTCAAAATTCTTAACCTCTAAAAAAAGGGGGGGGGGAGATTTTGCCCCTCGAAACAACATGAATCAGTTTTATCATTAAATTACTTTGGACTCTTGGACACTTGATTGGCGCACTTAATCATATGTGTCTATAAATTGTTGAGTCCAACATACAGTAAGCGCTGGAGCGCCATGATATTTTGCCTTGATGTAAGAAGAAACCTTTTTTTACCCTTGCAAACAACTTTCTGGATGTAGCTCCAAGTGTAGCTGCTGATTTTTAATAAACAGACACTCACCTGTCCCATGGTCCTGCGATGAGGCTGCCTGAAGCATCAGCTTTTCTCCTCCTCTTTGCGGTGCTGGCATTGCAAGTGTGGGCATCCGGCTGTGATAGCTTGCGACTTCACAGCCGTGTGCACATTGTGCATGCATGAGTCACGATATGTGTTCTGAATGGCTGGGCAATCTTCTGGGACATGTTACGTGTCCCAGAAGATTGGGAGGAGAGGAGAACTTCTGCATGGTGCCATGAGCAGAAGTGGGAGCTGGGTACCTCTTAAAACTAGGTACCCCCCCAAATAATGACATGCCAAAAAGGGCATGTCAGGGGGTCAGGAGTCCTTAAAGCAGAAGTTCCACTTTTGGGTGGAACTCTGCTTTAATCTTTTAGAGAAACTATCTACAAAGTTTGTGCAGCATGCACAAATGTGTGTGACATTACCCAAAGAATGTTTTATAAAGAGATCCCTTGGTGTAATTCAGAAAAAATCATAAAAAATAAAAAATCTAGTGTTTGACATAACAGAATTAAATTCATTATGTTTTAAAAACAGTTATCGCCACACCACAATCCTTGAATCTTGTGATCTCTACCACCACACTTTAGTAGTGGGATTCGCCTTATAAATTGGACCTTATAAATATAAGAAGGTTAAACGACACATTTTGAGGGATAAATCACACATGCATTCTTTAATAGTATAGTATAGCATCACAGCAATAATATTTACAAGGACCCAAATACAAAGCCCAAAAGTTTAACAAAGTAATAGCTTGACAAAGTTTTAAACATCAACCTAAAGAACGGAAGCAAGAGAAAATAAAAGCTTTTTTAAAGGACACTTGCTTAAGTAAATTACCAGAGGATAAACTTAGCTACTTAGAGGCCCCCATAACAGAAGAGGAGATAATAAAAAAAACTAAAAGAATCACCGGCTGGAAAGAGCCCTGCACCCGATGGTATGACGAATTTATTTTATAAAAAATTGAAAGAAATCTTTATCCCCAAACTGTGTGCTTATATGAATGGGATTGGGGATAACTGGGAGATGAGAAACGAGGTGTTGGAGGCCACTATAACTATTATTCCAAAAGAAAGGAAAGACAGTACACTCTGCTCCAGTTATAGACCTATTTCGCTCCTAAATACTGACAATAAACTATTCGTGAAGGTAATTGCAGGGAGATTTAAAGTAATAATGAACAACGTCATACAAGAAGATCAAGTAGGATTTGTTCCAGGAAGGGAGGGGCGGGACAATGGAATCAGGACACTCCTGGCAGTACAGAAAATTGAAGATGGTAAGGCCCCAGCATTACTGCTGTCTTTTGATGCCGAAAAAGCATTTCACAGGGTAGACTGGGGCTTTATTCAGAGTACTTTGGAGGCACTAGGATTGGGAGTGGAAATGAGGAGCTGGATAAAGGCATTATATACTCGACCCACACTGAGGGTGAAGGTAAATGGTGCAGCCTCTGGACCATTTGAACTGTTCAACAGCACCAGACGAGTGTCCACTATCTCCCCATGATGGCGTTAGAACCCCTCCTAAAGAGGATAAGACAAAATCCGGATATTAGGGGGATAAAGGTAGGGGAGGAGGACCACAAACTAGTGGCCTATGCGGATGATATTTTATTTTTTATTACTAGTCCCAGGATTACCCTCCAAATTTAATGAAATCCCTAAAAGAGTATGGAGAGAGATCTAACTTTAAGATGAACCTGGCCAAATCAGAAACCTTAATCATCAATACATTAAAAACAGAGGAGCTCACATATAAAAAAAAATCCATTTGTTTGGGGGAAAAAAGGATTGAACTATCTTGGGGTCAAGATAACAACATCTATTGAGACACTGCAAATTTCATCCCATTACTGAATGATATTAAAGCAGAATTGAATAGAATCACAATAGGACAGTTATTCTGGAGGGGAACAATCAATATTTTTAAAATGGTAATCTTGCCTAAAATCACATAAAATATGCAAATGCTTCCAATCCCACTCCCACAGGCTTACATTAAGATATTACAAATGATCTTCCTAAGGTTTATTTGGAGAGGGGAAAAAGCACATATCAGTTTGGCACAGTTGATAAAAGAGGATGAAGGGCACCGGATCTAAGAAACTACTATAATGCAATAAATGTATCACGAATAATAGAATGGGCAAAAAATAATAAGGAAAAGAGATGGGTAAAAATTAAAAGCACAATTGGTAATATCACAATGGTGAAGATAATTTGGCTTCCTGCACAATATAGAGAACTTAGTAAAGACACACACACAGCATCACAAATTATGCACTAAAAATATGGGACAATTTACACAAAAGGGAGAAATGGGATTATAATTCACCCTTGATTCCATTGAAAGCCACAAAATACTTCACACCAGGGCTCAAGGTAATGTTTGGTAATTGGATTATACAAGAGGACACACAACTGAAAGATGTAATGGTACAAGATAAAATGTGTACTTACCAGGTGATAGATGTATGGCGGTATAACCAACTGAAATTTTTTTTTGAGAACTACCCCAGCCCATTAGCTCGATGGAGGACCTACTTCCGCTAGAGAAGGTGTGCATAGAAAAAAACAAGAAGAGGGTGATCTCCAAGATCTATAAAATATTGAATGACTCTAAAGGGTTGGAGATACCGCCATACATCGAGAAATTGGAAAAGAAACTGGGATCACAGGCGAAAGACTTGGATATTCGATAACTTCTGAGGCGGGTTCATTCTATGTCAATAAACAGCAATATGACAGTGTTCAATTACAAGTGCCTGGCCAAATGGTATATTGCCCCAGACAATCACATAAATGCCAAAGGGAAACATCACAGTTCTGTTGGTGGGGGTGCAAAGAAATTGGGACGATGGCCCACATAGGGTGGCTATGTCTTAAAATGTAATTATATTGGGAGGAGATCAGGCAATAGAGATCGCTAATATAGAGGTCCCTGATGACCCGTGGGGGTGCCTATTCCATGGGCATAGAATGCCAACCAAGCAATATAAGAGAACGCTGCTCCCACAGCTCTTAAACGCAGCTAAATGCCTAATCCCCAGACACTGGCAAGAATCAGAAAGGCCAACAATGAAGGAATGGTGTAATAAGAAAAAACAAAATGCTAAATTTAGAATCTTAATCTTAAATTCAGTGACGAGGAGGGGATAGTGGAATTTGAAGAGAAATGGAGAGAATGGTCAGAATAGAAGTGCTCAATGAGATTCGCTGAAGTAATGGGAGTATAAGGGTAGAACAGGAACCAATAAACTAGACATATGGAGGGAGTAGATAAGGAACGTGTAGGATGAATCAGGACTGAGAGTGGAAACCGGGGAGGGGGTGGGTGGATAGGTGACAAGGGGGGGTGGGAGGTATTGGTAATGTATTTTTAACAGTCTTTATTGCTGATACTATGTAATGTTGAGATGAGAGGAGCATCTCACCAATTGTAATGTGTTTTGATACAGAAAAAACAAATACAAAAATTATATAAAAAAATAAATAAATAAACATCAACCTATAGAAGCTCAACTTAAAATTTCATATTTTTTCAATAAATTCTCCGGGTAGGGTATGTTGAGAGAGGACCCCAGGATAGAATACAACTGGAACTATATTGATTTTTTTGATTTCTCTAAGCTTTAACCTCTTGGCGCCAAGCGCACGAAAATATGTGGCCCCTCGATGGCTGGGCCTTGATGCTGAGCGGTCGCATATTTGCATGCAATATCGGGAACAGCGCTTTGCCGGGAGTGTGCACCTTGTGCGCTCCTGGCACGGTGACCGGCAGCTCACAGAAAGCTCTTGATCGCCATTTGTGATCGGGACTTTTCCGATATTATGACAGGCAATCATGGCGGTCATGTGGCCATAAGCCCCACCTCCTGGTATAGCAAACCCCTTATAGGTCCTGAAGCACCCGGCATCAAGGGGTTAATTTAAATTTCATTAGTGGAGACCTCTACATGTTTTTATATTTAGTCTATTTTACACCTGTATTGATTGTCTTTATTTATGTTTATTCTCATTTGATGATTTAAATTTTAATCTGTATTATGAACACATTTATCAGATTTTTTAGTTTTTTCTGCTGTCAGTCTTAGAGGAAGTTCATAATAATAAAACACGTTTGACAAAGGAGAAGATGTCATATTGGTGGAAGACACTGCAGTGCAGCCTTTCTGTGAAATGTGTAGTGCTGGATGTAGTATGAAATTGTGAGAAAACTGATCTTCTTTTTTAAATTGATGTTTGATAGTTGATATTCTAAATAAAGTTCATTTTGACCTTTGTCCTACCTAGTAAACCTATTGCGCAAACTTAAATAATTGGTTTGATTATTTTTACTTTCTTGTCTATTGAGGGACACAGGAAGACTTTAACCTTTAGTGTTATACTGCCACCTACAGGAGAAATGGACATTGGCCCCAAAAAACTGTTAGCCAGGACAGGATAACCAAGATTATGTCAGGTCACCTTGAGGCGAGGTGACAGATGCACACACTGTAGGGATCAGGAGTGCACTGCAAGGTTGTGGACCCTACGGCTGACTGCTGCAGACGGGGGACAGATCCCATTGGGGTTAGAGCATAAGATTCCCTGGGGTGCAGAGTCTAAGAGCCAGCAGGTGTTCACCAGTGCCTCTAGGGGTGAGGATGGACTTGGCTGCAACTGGCTCCAGGTCGCGACCCCCAGGGTCCCCCAGCTCACATACACAGTAGGCAACAGGAGGATAGGGATGGTGAGGGACAAAGCCAAGGTCGGGGCCGCAAGCAGACAAGAATAGTCGGGGACACGCCAAAAGGTCAGGATCACAGGCAAACAGGGATAGTCAAAAACACGCCAAAGTCGGTAACGGAAAACAGTAGAAGAGCACAGGAGAGGTTATCAACACCACCAGGTGGAAGTGGCTGGCCTCTAGTCTGAACACATGAGGGGAGGTAAGCAAGCACAGGAAGATCACTGCATAACCATGACAGATTACAACCAGCTTGCCTCAGTTTTCTGCTAGTGTCCTCAGATGAATGGACATGGTTTCTTCAGCTCTGCTGTTCTCTGTTTCTTTTGCAGATTTGTTTTCTAATATCAACAGGTGCTGGGAGAATCATGCCCAGTATAATCCTGGAAGTGTTTCCAGTCAGCCAATGAGTGCAGATTTTCCCAGGTTAAAGCGGAGGCCCACCCTAAAGTGGATCTTCCACTCATTGGAATCCTCCCCCCCTCCGGCGCCACAATTGGCACCTTTCAGGGGGGAGGGGGGTGCAGGTACCTGTACAGTACAGGTATCTGCACCCACTTCCGGGATAGCTCTCTGCGGAAAGGGGCGTGAATCTATGCCCCTTTCCGAAAGTCCCCCGCTGCCTGCTGGGAAACGCACAGATCCCAGAGGCAGCGGGTCCATCCTTATTGTGCAGCGCGACTCGCGCATGCGCAGTAGGGAACCAGGAAATGAAGCCGAAAGGCTCCACTTCCTGATTCCCATACCCAAGATGGCGGCGGCAGCACCCGAGAGACGATCAAGAGATCGGCTTCGGGTGCCGACATCGCCGGCGCGCTGGGCGGGTAAGTGTCCTTATTTTAAAAGTCAGCAGCTGCAGTATTTGTAGCTGCTGGCTTTTAAAAAAAAAAAAAACGGCGGAACTCCCGGCGGACTCCCGCTTTAATCCTGGTTTATACTCTGTGATGGCCCTGATTTTTTTTTTTTTTTTTTTTCTCCATTGGTCTGCTTCTACTGGTAGATTTGGGCTAGATGTGAAAATCCATAAAAGCTCCCCAGTTAGAGAAGCAGCACAGGTTACCAGTTCATTATCTATACTGGTGTCCTCTGCAACACTTCTGCAGTCAGCAATGCTTGTGTCCCAGGACTTTGCTCTTCAGCTCAGGCTAGTATGTCTGGTGATTTCTTATGGAGTTTTTAGTCTTGTCCCCTCACTGTTTGTGAGTACATAGCAGGTCCCATGCTGGGCTGAGGTTTCCTCTTTTAATACTAAAACGATGTTCGTGTTTTATGCTACAGAAGCAACTTGAGCTGACCACCTATTTTGTGTAGTGAGTTAAAATTCTCCTTTTATTCTAAGTTACAGTTATACTTTAGGCATTTTGCAGGTTGAACATAAGGGAGACCCTCCCTTACTTTCAGCTATGGACTATACTAAAGAAATCCCCCACTTTCATTTTCCTTGCTCTTTCCTTTTTCCTAGCTGCACTGGGTGACAACTGTAATTGACAGAATGTGCAAAGGCAAAATCCAGATCAACATATTTCCCTGTATTTCCACTGGCTGCAGGTTGATTAATGAATCAACAGCGTTGCCTCAACAATTATAATTTCATACGCTGGGGCAGAATTTTGATGGGCACCTACTTGCTTCTCCACTATCTCCTGCAACCTTAGGGAAAAACAGAGGTAGGAAGTGTTATGGCTGAAGAAGATACAATGCTGTGAAAAAGTATTCGCCCCCTTTAATGATTTTTAATTTTTTTGCATATTTGTCACACTTAAATGACCCAGATCATGAAAAAAATCGTATTATTGCACAAAGATAACCCGAGTAAATACAAAATGCAGTTTTTAAATGATGGTTTTGTTAAGGCAAAAGAGCTATCCAAACCTGCCTGGCTTTATGTGAAAAAGTAATTTCCCCCTAAACCTAATAACTGGTAGTGCCACCCTTGGCGGCAACAACTGCAATCAAACATTTGTGATAACCGGCAATATGTCTTTCACATTGCCATGGAGCAATTTTGGCCCATTCTTCTTTGCGGTATTGTTTTAATTTAGCCACTTTGGATGGTTTTCCAGCTTGAACGGCCTGTGTAAGGTCATGATACATTATCTCAATTGGATTTAAGTCTGGGCTTTGAATAGGCCACGCCAAAAACCAAAATTTTGCTTTGAACTGTTTGGAGGTGGACTTGTTGTTGTGTTTCAGATCATTGTCCTGCTGCATAACCCAAGTGCACTTGAGCTTGAGGTCACAAACTGATTGCCGGACATTCTCCTTTAGGATTTTTTGGTAGAGCGCGAACATCATGGCTCATCAATTATGGTATGTCCTCCAGGTCCTGAAGCTGCAAAGCAGCCCCAGACCATCACGATACCACCACCATGTCTGATTGTTGATATGATGATCTTGTTATGAAATGCTGTATTTGTTTTATGCCAGATGTAACGGGATGCACATCTTTCAAAAAGTAACATTTTTGTCACATCAGTCCACAGAATACTTGCCTAAAAGTCTTGGGGATAATCAAGATGTTTTCTGGTAAATGTGAGATGAGCCTTTGTGCTCTTTATGGTCAGCATTGGCTTTGGCATTGGAACTCTCCCATGGATGCCCATTTTGCCCAGTCTTTCTTATTGTTGATTCATGAACACTGATCTTACCTGAGGCAAGTGAGGCCTGCAGTTCTTTAGAGGTTGTTCTGAGTTATTTTATGACCTCCTGGATGAGTTGTTGTCATACTCTTGGAGTAAGTTTTGTAGGCCGGCCACTCCTGGGAAGGCTCACCACTGTTCTATGTTATCTCAGTTTGTGGATAATGGCTCTCCCCATGGTTCATTGGAGTTCCAAAACCTTGTTCTTGATTTCTTTAAGATTGTGGCATGATGTGTGGCTTTTTCTGATCTTTTAGCATGCTTCACTTTGTCAGACAGCTTTTATTTATGTGATTTCTTCATTCAATAGGTCTTGGCAGTAATCAGGCCTGGTGTGGCAAGTGAAATTTAACTCAACTTTCAAAAACAACTTTTTTCCCTTAATAAATTGAATAATAATTTAAAAACTGCATCTTGGATTTACTCAAGTTATCTTTGTGTAATATTAAAAATTGTTTGATCTGAATCATTTAAGTGTGAGAAATATGCAAAAAAATCTTTTTCACTTGTAGTGTATGTACAAGCTGCAAAGGTGAAGAGGTTCTGTGCTGGTGCATACCTGATTGATCAAACCCGATTATATATGTACTTGCCTATTTCCTGCTCTGGATGTCACTACTATCTTTGGCTAGCAGAAGAGGGAGTCACTTTGCACAATGCAAAGGACCCACAGTACTTAGGCTAAATGGCTTCCCGTGTGCAGGGAGTTCTTTAAGGAGTGGTTTGACTTCTGAAAACCACCTTTGAATCATTATTCCCTAAATCTTTTTACACCTTCCCTGCTAAAATTGACAGACATGCTGGACTTTACTGGTTCAATTGGGATCCCTTTATGGATCTGTTAACTGATATCAGTTCTTTGCCATCTCTAAAGGAAGAGTTTTTTAGATTGCTGTAAGTCTGCAGTGGAATTGAAGACTTCTGTTCCAATTCCTTTGACTGGCCTGGTTGTTTTACACTAAAGCACAGGATCAAACATCCACCTTGTGACTGATCAGATTTAATTCAGAGGTTCTAAAGGTAAAAAAAAATTTTGTGGCCCTTAAAGGGGAGGGCCAGCTGTAAATTTTTAAAAAAAAAAGTCAGCAGACTTACCTGTCCAGGGTGCCTACGATGTCGGCCGCCTGAGGCTGAGTCTTGTGGCTTCACTGCCCGTTTCCTACTGCGCTTGCGCGAGTCGCTCAGCGCTTTGTGAATAGGGAGCGTGCTGCTGTGTTCTGGGGCACACAGTTCCCAGAACACACAGTGCCCCATTACCCAGAAGACAACGCAAGGAAGAGAGAGGACTGAAGATCACTGAGGAGTAGGAAGAGGCTGATTAGGACGATCTGCATAGAAACGGGCATTTCTGGTAAATTAAAAAAAAAAAATTTAATTTTTTTTTTCAGATTTTTTGTAACATTTTAATGTAGTTTTGTGTTTCAGGGTGGCCCTCCACTTTAAGGTAAAAAAAAAGTTCTGTGACCTGCTTTCCCCTCTCTCAGGAGAAGGTGCCCATGGTGCTGACTGCAACAATCCCACCCTCTGAATATTAGGAAGCTTTAGTTCAACATTCGATTCAAGACGAGTGATGAGCTCAGGCGTGTTTGGATCCTAGTCCAAACTAGCCTGAGCTCTCCTGCCAGAAAATTGACACTGCACACCACCAGTTGTAAGCTGAGACATTCCTCACCCTGCAGATGCACCAATATAAGTTGTGTCAATATGTGTGACTGTGGGGTGGGAATGGAATCTGAAAGGAATTCTTCTGGCTTTGTATAGGGACGTAGTGGTGTTGAAGTCCAGGTCTTTTCTTTTTACCTGAGGTCGTTTTTTCCTTTCACATCAACAATGACATTAAGATCAAGTGTAGTATATATACTTATCAGTTGCTGTGCTAATCTCATAGGGGAGAGCTATGCAAATGCAATGGCGTAATTGTGCCTGGAAGGGCGTTCTCAGCAGGGGCTACACCTGGTTGCCCGACAGATACTAGGGACCGGTCAATTGTTGAGTCTGAGCCGTCTGGAAGGCTGCTCCTGGTGAGGATGGGTGCTGCATCGGGTCTGGCCAGAGGGTCGGGACCCTGGCCTTCTGGCCTAGATTGGTGTAGTTCTAGCTCCGGTCAGTTTTTCGGTAGAAAACGCCCCCCCCCCCCCCCCCCACGTTTAGTATATGGCGTTTAGTATTTCCCCGAATGTAATTAGGTAGGAGCGATGGTTGAGCCTCAGGGGCCAGGGGCTCTCCCTAAGCTCTCAGAACTTCAAGCCTTCCTGGCTGGGGTGGGGGCTGCGCTGTTGGTCAGGGTTGTGACGAAAAGCCTGTGGTGAATGTCCCCATGAAGTGGCAGTTCAGAGGTGCCTTATAATCACTGTGAGTGAGGGTCACTTTGATTTATGGTCCATGGTCAGTTCACCATACAAACGTTTTTCACACCTGTCTCTAGGGCTGAGCCTTTGTGCTAGGACCAGGGGAATTTATTATTCCTGGCCGTAGGGCTGGCCATTGTATTGCACAATGGCCACTTTCACTTCTCCCACTTCCTTCTCCCCACTTTCTTTTAAATTATTCCCTATGTTTGTCACTTTTATGCATTTTTTTTGTTTGAAGTGTTACACGTTTTGTCACTGTGATTAATAGGGTGTGGGTCCTCGGGCCTACCCTGAACGTCTTGGGAGGGGATCGGCATGGCCTTCTGGCTTGGTTCGCCCTTTCTCATAGAGTTCCACTGAGAACTTGGGTGGGTCTGTTCCGGCATACCTTCCAGAGAAGGGGGGTCCATCTGGTTTCGGCCAGATGGACCCAGTGAAGTACCTCAGTCCCCGTCTGGAGCCTAACACCATGGGGGATTAGGGTAAGGTCCTTCCTAGGGAGGACCATGTAACACCACTCTTTTTTTGTGTGTGCACTTTTTTTTGCCACCGGGTGGAGTTTTTGGGTGTGTTTCACACACCACAGGCTTTTAAAAAAACAATCAATCAAAAGAAAAGGTATCTTTATTGTCTGGATGTGGTTTGGGCTGTGTGATTTATCTTTCAGCCACTGCTTCATTCAGAAGTCTGATTCCCTTTGTGTTATTCCATATTGACCCTTTAAGCCCCTGTACACACGGTCGGAGATTTCGACAACCAAATCCGTCGGATTTTCTCAGTCGGATTTTGTCCGTCGGATCTTGTCCGAAACTGTTGCATACACACGGTCCGACTAAGTTGTCGAAAAAGCCAATCTTTCAGAACGTGATGACGTAATTTCGTTACGATGGGACTAGATTCAGGCTAGTAGCCAATAGCTTTGATGTAGGAATTTCATCTGAGCATGCGTGGCACTTGGTCCGATAAAAATTCTCTACACATGATCGGATTACGTCTGACCGGCCCAGTTGGTCGGGAAATATTTCCAACATGTTGGAAAATTGGGTCCGACGGAGATTCGGACGGAATCAGTCGGATTATCTGACGACACGGTCCGATAAGACGCATTCCAACGGATTCTCCGACCGTGTGTACGCGGCATAAGAGTGTTTTGGCTTCTCATACACATTCCACATTCTTTGTACACATTGTTGATAAATTGCTAGGACAGTCAATCCTGATGTAATATACTTTATTAATTTCATACCAAATTTTCACTGTTTAAACACATACTCAACAGTATATACATTTTCTGTATGGTAAATATAGCACATTCTATTGACAAGCATACCGTACTATCATTGGTATCCAGTGTAAAATACTGCCCCCAACAATCTCCCAGCGCCAGGGCCACAAAACATATATTTGCTGGCTGCCTTAGAGGGGACAGGGAGGAGCCGGGAGGAGTGCCCTACACACAGGAGTATTTCCTGTTTACACGGCAGCCTCTGTAATAGGAAGCCCTGTCTCTGGTGCTGCCATTGTATGACTGTTCTGTCCATCAAAGGAGGCAGGACTTTCTATTAAAGAGACCACTGAGAAAACAGGCGTTTTACCTGTATGTAATCTTTTGCCACTCGTCCCGCCCCCTCCCTGTCCCCTCCAAGGCTTCTGCATTCATGGCAATGGGGGTGCTGCATTACTGGTAATACTGGGTGCTGCCTTCCTGGTAATGGTGGGTGCTGTCTTCCTGGCAATGGGGGTATTGCACTGATGGCAATGGTGGGGCTGCATTCATGGCAATGATGGCGCTGCATTCATGAAACTTGTGAAGCTGCATATGGGCACTGACCCTTATTTTGCTTCTAAAATGTAAGTTTTTTTTTTCCTGAAACTTCCCCCTTAAAGTGAAGGTGCGTGTTATACGCCAATAAATACAGTATATCCAAATAACACACCCAAGCTCATCTCTTTATTTGCATACAGCCACAAAGGCAAGAGAATTCTTGTTGGACTTAGACCGAATTTTAATGGATCAAAGAATGTCAAGCAAAATGGTCGGCCCTCACGCATGTTCACTTCATAAAATCTGGCCCTCTTTGAAAAAAGTTTGGACACCCCTGACCTAGAGTATCATACACTGCATTGCATGCATTTGCTTTTAGTATGTGTACTTTTATTTACAGTTACCACTGTAGGGTGGGTAGCATCTATGGTATCCACACCCTCTGCACTAGCTGAACACCATACTGATTTATCATGAATCCACTAAAATGTAAAGTCCATTTGAGATCACCATTCATTTCAGTCCTGGAACAGTTAATGGTTATGATTTATAATGAGATGGCAGATTTGAAAGAGGAGTAAGATAATCTTGAGTATAAGCCTAAAGCATGCCAAAATGAACACATTAATATATTGTTGAGGCGACGTAAAATCACAAAGCTTTTAAAAAAAGAGGGTTTGTATGTGCTGGAGAAATTATTAGCAATACGTATTTTCTGCAGAATAAACCCTGAGCAGGGTTCACTTTTACCTTTACTATGTCAAGTGAATTGAGAGTGTAAAGTCACATGAAGGAGATTTGCCATTAATTGCACTACTCCTAATTAACATGTAGAATGAAGCCAATGGACAGGAGGATGCAATAAATGTGACTGTAGATAATAAGGAAATATTTAAACATCCCGGCAGTGTAACCGGTTATTACAAGCATCACATAATGAGTGATTCAAAGCAAGTCTTAGTTATTTACGTTGTTTTGCCTCATCTCCTAGTTGAATTAATCAGGTATAATTTAGGTATGAACAAATGCCTATTTTTTGTGCCGTAGCACCATCTAGTGGTTTTTCTTATAGCCTTTAGTGAAATAATTAGGTACAGAGAACATTTTATGATGATGCTATTATCTGTACCATGAGAGTCATAAATTTGTTTTTGTAATATGCAGAGTAGCATTATTGTGCTCTTTATGAAATTGAAAGCCTTGTTTAGTTTCAACCTTTTAAATGGATGTGCAGCATAAGCCTAACTTACTTCTGATACACCATCCAATTATAGTATATTATTAAACAAGGAGTATATCATTTAACATCTGTGTTGCTTTTTAGGGACTGCATACTGTCATAACCATTTTTATCAAAAAAGCTTGAGATTCATATGGTAATAAATATCTCAAGGTACTTATGTCAAATTATATACTTTCTGTAATTTGTGTTATTCCAATCAGCAGTTCCCTTTCATAATGCTTTTAAAAGTGTTACAAAAGTTTCTGTAATACCGTATATGTGATAATATTTTTGCTATTTGGTCTAGTTTCAGAGGCTTGCCTATATCCTGTGTATTAATTTTCATGTATCCATTTTGCCACCGGGAATATATTCTTTTGTAGCATTATCTCAAACTGCTGCTTACTTTCTCATTGTTCCAGCCAGTGTAGCCAGGGATTTTCATTGGGTATGTATGCACTGTTCACTGGCAGTAACGTTTCAGATCACCTCTGACAAAGATCTTACAAAGATCTCAAATTAAACAATGAAAGGTAGTGGTGCGCTGTACCAAATATTGAAAAGCAACAAGGAGTGATCCAAAAAAGGGGGATAGAATACTTCAGATGAAACCGTGGTATGCAATTAAAACTGTACCTGAGATCTAAATGTGCACTATAATAAAATGAAATGAAAAAAATATTTATAAAATTACCTATTTGTGATCAGAATATGCTCAAATAATAAATAATGTTTATACACAATCAGCATGGGTAGAATCCAAAAATGTCAATAATAATGAACCTACGTGCTGGAAAATAAATACTAAAGTGCAAATGCTCAATGTGCAATCCTTAAAGTGACAACAGTGCCATGGTTACAAACTAATTGCATATATAAAAAAGAAAAAAGCAAGCAATGTCCAAATCAAACAATGTAGATCGCTTTAAAGTGCACAGTGTGACAGTCATCTGTATCCAATATATAAAGTGCTAGGTGCCGATGAATGAACATTTAGTAAAGTGCTGTAAATAGTGAGGATCCCATGCACCCCTGCGTAGTGAACATATGGTGGTCCCCTTACCTTACAGCTGTAAGGTTACAGCATAATTATGTATGACTTGTAAGGTCCTTGGTGGTCCTTATTTTCCTGTCGGGGTCCCCCAGATCCTGGTTGGCGTTTTCACCCTGCCTTTTACAGGCGGTGTGTAGTCCCCTTTAAGAGTAGTCTAGGGATGCTCAGGATGGGAGGGCTCACCAAAATATAGCATGGAAGGATTAGAGCAGGGGTGTCCAAACTTTTTTCAAACAGGGCCAGATTTGATGAAGTGAACATGCACGAGGGCCGACCATTTTGCCTGACATTCTTTGAACCATTAAAAATCGGTCTAAGTGTGTTCGTTCGAACACTAATACAGGGCCCAACAAGAATTCTCTTGCCTTTGTGGCTGTGTGTGTTGAAGAGATGAGCTTGGGCGTGTTATTTGGATATACCGTATTTATTGGCGAATAAGAGGGAAGTTTCAGGAAAAAAAAAACTTAAAATTTTAAATAAAAAAACTCTGAAGCAAAATAAGGGTCAGTGCCCATCTGCGCTCCCACCATTGCCAGGAATGCACCCACCATTGCCAGGATTTCAGCCACCATTAGCCAGGAATGCAGCCACCATTAGCCAAGATTTCAGCCACCATTAGCCAGGAATGCAGCCACCATTGCCAGGATTTCACTCACTATTAGCCAGGAATGCAGCCACCATTAGCCAGGAATGCAGCCACCATTAGCCAGGATTTCACTCACTATTGCCAGGAATGCAGCCACCATTGCCAGGATTTCACATACTATTGCCAGGAATGCAGCCACCATTGCCAGGATTTCACTCACTATTGCCAGGAATGCAGCCACCATTGCCAGGATTTCACATACTATTGCCAGGAATGCAGCCACCATTGCCAGGATTTCACTCACTATTGCCAGGAATGCAGCCACCATTGCCAGGATTTCACTCACTATTGCCAGAAATGCAGCCACCATTGCCAGGATTTCACATACTATTTATCAACTATGACTTTCTTCTTGCCACACTTCCATAAAGACCAGATTTGTGGAGTGCACAACTAATAGTTGACCTGTGGACAGATTTTCCCACCTGAGCGGTGGGTCTCTGTAGCTCCTCCAGGGTTACCATGGGCCTCTTGGCTGCTTCTCTGATCAATGCTCTCCTTGCCCAGCCTGTCAGTTTAAGTGAATGGTAATGTTTTGGTAGGTTTGCAGTTGCGCCATACTCTTTCCATTTCCAAATAATGGATTGACCAGTGCTCCTTGAGATGTTCAAAGCTTGGGATATTTTTTTATAACATAACCCTGCTTTAAACTTTATCTCTGACCTGTCTGGTGTGTTCAGTGGCCTTCATAATGCTGTTTGTTCACAAATGCTCTCTAACAAACCTCTCAGGGCTTCACAGAACATCTATATTTATACTGAGATTACATTACACAAAGGTGGTCTCTGTTTACTAATTAGGTGACTTCTGAAGTCAATTGGTTCCACTAGATTTTAGTTATTGTAGGTACATTAGAATAATGGGGGCTGAATGCATATGCACTCCACACTTTTCAAATAATTATTTGTAAAAGAAATTGAAAACGATTCTATCATTTTCCTTCCACTTCACAATTATGTACCACATTGTGTTTGTCTATCACATAAAATACCCAAAAAATACATTTACATTTTTGGTTGTAACATGACAAAATGTGGATATTGTCAAGGGGTATGAATACTTTTTCAAGGCACTGTAACTGTCATACTTTAGAACTATATTTTTAGATTACCCAAGGAAATGTAGACAGTGTCATTTGAGTTAAAGATGGGGGGGGGGGGGGAAACATTTTTTTTAGGCTTGATACAAAACTTCTGCAGTCCTTGATTAGGCACCTCACATTTATTCCCAATGTTCTACCATAGCAAATTACAACCAGAACTTCTTTTTGAACTCTTAACAGGCAAACATAAATTGTTTAACACTAACATTTTAGTATTAAAATAATTTAAAAAATAATAATTTAAAAAACAATAGCTCTGGCTGACCTACCCTCTGACGTTTCTTCCACAAACGTACACCTTCCCAACCAACACTGTTGCTGCATCATTGCATCATCCAACCCACTTCCTGTGAGCCCAAAGTATTGGGAGACTTTATGGAAGGGGGTGGCAGGGTGTTTAAAAAAAAACAAAACAGAGTTTTGCTTTAAAGCTAGATTTGGACACTTATCCACTCACACCCCTTGCCTAAATTGATCCTTTCCTGGCAAGCCATGCTTGGTCCTATTCCTTCCCTGATCATCAATCTCCTACTAATATTTTGACTTTTGAGGAGTTCTGATCCCTTTCATATAGAAATTGTTGGGACACGTGTTATCAC
Organism: Lithobates pipiens; assembly: GCF_037356315.1. NCBI lineage: Eukaryota > Metazoa > Chordata > Amphibia > Anura > Ranidae > Lithobates > Lithobates pipiens. The sequence goes on from NW_027507758.1 coordinate 186,746,963, forward strand.
CCTATCCGCTTTGAATTTGTACATATTTCCTCAAAAATGACTGGTGGTTTAAATGCCTTCAATCTAAATTGACCTTAGAATCCATGTGAGTTACTTGTGTGTCTTTGCTAAGGACATTAGACTGTAAACCCCACTGGAGAAGGGGATAGACATATAAGCTGCAAAGATCTGCATTCACTTAGACATATCTCATGCAGCTCTTTCAGCATGTATGAAATATTACATTTGTATAGAGAATTAAATGTTTATACCTTTCATTTATACCAATGCAGAATGCAGTGTTTAAAGTGGTGCATCTCACTGCAAAGCAGTCTTAAAGCATTTACTGTAAGTCTGCCCTCTTTAAGCTACTAACGGTTGTAAATTATTGCCTATCAGTGTTTTGTATTGTTGGTTAATAAGCCCATTAGTACTGTATCTTCTATACAGTAAGTCAACTCTCTAAAAACTCCTAAACTCTTATCTAAATGTAAATAAATTATAAACTAGCAACATTGTGATTCTGACACAATGACTGCACAGCATAAAAGCGCATTATTCATTTTAATATGTGAGAAAATAAACACAGCTTTGCTTAACTTGCTGAATAGCATTGTTGCAAATTGTATAATGTAGATGTTTGTGACTAGCTGTGCAGCTCTACAAGTTTAGTGCTGCCATTGGCACTCTATACCTGCTGTTCATTCAAATTGTAAGATACACAGAATGATTGCTGCACTTCCCTTCAGCTGCCATCTAAAGGTACTACTTTAAATTTCAATATTTCAATACAATAATTCATCCTACTTTCAATAGCCTATTGTTCCATTGTATAACATCTGTTTTTATAGAGTGAGCAGCTGCTGTTGCTGACTTGGTGAATTAACACTTCATTTTCAGTTTACTCATGTATCAAAATTTTGCCAAAAATAAGGAAAAAAAAGGCGGGAGGGCAGACATTTTTTATTTTTTGGTACTTGCATGCTCATAGATAACAATGTTTCTTAACTCATATCTGTGCATATCTCAACATTATTTGTGTGTACAAATGTATAATAATGCTAATGCATACCTGATTAAAGCACTAAAAGGCCCTTTTCACATTTGCAAATGGGGCTGTTTAAAATTAGCTGTGGGAGACCCCCCTCGCTGGGGCAAACCGTAAAAAAAAGGCCCGGTTTGCGAGCATGAATGATGCCTTACTCTGGAGTATGGGAGACCACTCTAGATATTCCAACTTCTGCCTATTTTTGTATATTTGTCAGGTTTTCCCCGTCACCCAGCTAGGTAGTCTCATTATCTCATTTTTTTCTTTATGGCCATTGTCACTGAGGCAGAAAGTAATGGAGATTCAAAAATTCACAGTTGTCACCAGAAATAGAGACCCAATGGAGACACCTTTTATTAGTGGCTATTTAAGAAGGGACTTCCTCTCTTTTTGTGAAGAATGTGTCTCACCTCATATATCCAACAGGACACAGTCAGTAAACCTTTCCTTACTCTATCTTAAACAAAAAAAATGTTGAGCTATACAAACCCTTTTACCAGTTCCCGGCCGGCTCACGTACTTTTTCTGCGGCACAATGGCACTGCTGCGCGAAATCCTGTATGGGCTTCCCTTTGCATACAGATTTGTGTGTGTAAACACACAAATCCCTGTTCTGTCAGGGGAGAGGATACATATCGTTTTTTCCTACTAAGTAGGGACAATGATATATCCCTTCCCCCAGTCTGTCTTATCCCCTCACAGTTAAAATACATCTAGGGAACACACATTTAACCCCTCGATCGCCCCTAGTGTTAACCCCTTCCCTACCAGTGAAGTTTACACAATAATCAGTGCATATTTATAGCACTGATCGCTGTATAAATGTCAATGGTCCCAAAAATGTGTCAAAAGTCTCCAATCTGTCTGTCGCAATGTTGCAGTACCACTAAAAATCACAGATCACTGCCATTACTAGTAATACATAAATATATAAAAATACCATAAATCTTTCCCATAGTTTGTAGACGCTATAACTTTTGTGCAAACCAATCAATATACACTTGATGAAATTTTATTTTACCAAAAATACGTAGAAGAATATATATTGGCCTAAACTGATGAAGAAATTAGTTTTTTTAATTTACGGGATATTTATTATAGCAAATTGTTAAAAAATATTGTTTTTTTTTTTTCAAAATTGTCGCTCTTTTTTTGATTATAGTGCAAAAAATAAAAAACGTAAAGGTGATCAAATACCACCAAAAGAAAGCTCTATTTGTGGGGAAAAAAAGGACTCAAACTTTGTTTGGGTACAGCATTGCATGACTGCGCAATTGTCAGTTAAAGCGACTTAGTGCTGAATTGTAAAAAGTGCTCTGGTCAGGAAGGGGGTAAAATCTTCCGGGGCTGAAGTGGTTAAATAACTACTAAGGGGGTATCGGAGGAGCGAGACTAAAGCCTGCTGTACGCGACTCACTGGTTGCTTTGACATTCACAATTTTTTCCAATGGTGTACAATGCAATGTACAGTAGTGTATAACCATGCTTTAAGGGTGCACCGCAACACATCTGCATTGGTTAGAAATTTGTTTAAAATAAATGGCACCACAACACACGAATGCAAATATGGTACATTGTGTTACTGCAATACACTGTAATGGATGAGTCTGAATGGAATTTCTTCATTAAATGCTTAATTCAAATGGTCCTTTAATTTACACATTAGAATTATCCACTTCAGCCCCGGAAGATTTGTCTGCTCAATGACCAGAGCACTTTTTACAGTTTGGCACTGCTCTGTTTTAGCTGGTAATTGTGCAGTCGTGCAATGTTGTACCCAAATGAAATTTGCATCCTTTTTTTTCCCACAAATAGAGCTTTCTTTTGATGATATTTGATTGCTCTGCGATTTTTATTTTTTGCGATATAAATGAAAAAAGACCAAAAATTTTGAAAAAGAAATGATATTTTCTACTTTTTGTTATAAAAAAAAAAATCCAATAAACTAAATTGTACTCATACATTTAGGCCTAAATGTATTCAGCCACGTGTTTTTTGTAAAAAAAAAATCAATAAGTGTATATTTATTGGTTTGCGCAAAAGTTATAGCGTCTACAAACCTGGGTTTGTTTTCTGGAATTTACGGAGCTTTTAGTTTGACTGCCTATCTCATTTGGAACAGAGGGTTGCCAACCCTACAGATCTCAGGTTTTACTTGATTTGTTTGACCAGTTCTCTGCAATATTCCATGTTTTGGGAGTTTGTTGTAAAAACAGAGCTCTTAAAGCGTTTGTAACCCTAAAAAAATTGGATCCTGATACTTTAAAGCATGTTAAACATTACAGTGCTTGTGTTGTGTCATTTGGTCCCCTGTATCACCTGAAATACCTGGCTGACTCGGCCCTCCCCCTGTAAACTGACCACAGTTTATTATGGCTGCTGAGCCCTGACACCGTGTTCAGTTTGTGGGCTTCCGTCATTCACAGTTCTCTTCTGTCCTCTCTCCCCCTCCACTCCCTGCCTGTCAACTAATGACTGTGCCCCCCCTTACTCCCCCCTGCTGCTGAAATTAAAGTGTAAATGACATGAAATCCCTTCTGTTAGAAAACATCCTATGCTGCAGTGCCTGTGCTTTGTAAAAAAGATGCCAGTTTCTACCTGAATTCACAGCACCACTCGGCACTCACATGACTCCTTGCTGCTGCCCTCTTGGCTCTCTCCCACCTGATGTCAGCCGGCGATTCTTTGCCCCTCCCGCTCTAGCTGTCAGATCGGGAGAGGGAGCAGCGAAGAGTCACGTGAGCACCACTGTGAATTCAGATAGAAATGGGCATATTTTTTACAAAGCGCATACACTGAAGCATAGGACTCTTTCTAACAGAGGGGATTGCATGTAATTTACTAAGTGGCATAACAACCATTTTACCTTTAGAGGAAGAAAAGGAAACATTTGAAAATGTCATTTTTTTTTTTATTGTGGTTTTCTTTCACTTCCTGTCTAATTGACCACCTGTCACAAGGACAGAAACAGTGGAGAAATCTCCCACCAAGCACATAGACGGCCATAAAAAGACAGATATACTTGAGCCCTGTTCCAGTCTGCTAAAACTGAGATATTTTGTGACCTGCATAAGAGATTTCTCCTTGCTCCCAGCCAGGTCTCTGCTACAATAGTAAGCAATAAAATCCTGACAGGGGCTCTAACATTTCCCCAGTCTAAATTAAAAATAAAAGTTTGAGTTCCTCATAAAAGCTGAACTATAGTTACATACCAAATGCCAGGCTATGCAGCTATAATATTATCCCCCAACCTACAGACACACACACACACACACACACACACACACACACACACACACACACACACACTTTTTTTTTAAATATTTTACTTTTACTAGCTTTACTTTCTTTTGAATAATTTCCAATCCCTGGTATCTGTGGTTCAAAGCTGAATGCTCCCTTCAAACTAAGCATTTCATTAATGTTTCCATGCATTGATGTGTGCTGTATTATGCCTCTCTATTCATTTTGAATTGGCTGACAGTGCACGCTAAAGTGGATGTAAACTCACCACTCACCCAGTATAAACAAATGGCACAGTATTAATGTATATATACATGCAAGCCTTGCAAATGTCACCCCCTTCAGCAGTTGGAGCCCCGCAAAACTCTGGAATCAGTGGGTGGGTCTCTTTGCCAGAGCTCGGTTGGCGGAGTCCTGCTGTCATAAGACTCCCGCCCACCTCTACACTCTCCTGCTGATCATGCCCCAAGAAGCGTAACATCCAGTCAAAACTTAGGAAAGGCATCACATGACTTTAGCATGCCCAATCATGCTGAGGTGTGGAGCAGCCAATCCTGGGAGAGCTGGAGAAGTAAGGAGGAGGAATGTGAAGCTGAAATTGTAACACACTCTCTGCTCGTTTGTGAGATAAAGAAATGTCAGACACCGCAGTGGGGTGTGTGGCAACACAAACGTATCAGTGTGTTGTTTTTTATCTTACTAAAAAAAGACAAGAGGATTGCTTAGAGCTGGATTAACTCTTTGTGGCAAAACTCGGCCGGATGAAGTGCCATCCTCTAGTGTACCAGGTAGAAGTCTTCATTAAAAAATAAAATAAAATCAGGTTTACATCCACTTTAACAGACAGAAATCATACTTGGCCCTTCTTTTTTTAATGCAAAGCATTGCTGCTGTGCATTGCATTGCCTGCTGCTGTAGAAATGAATAGTACCACAACACACTACAGGGCTGTGCATGGACTGTGTAAAAGCTCTTAATAGCTGGAAAGACCCCAAAGCTGCCATCATGCCTAGGGCCCCAAAAAACCTTAACCCAGCCCTGACTAACTGCTTTCAAGATGTTTGGCAGCAAAGCTGGTGTTAGGGAGGATTCATAAAACATTATATGCTCTTCAACTCTTGTTACGTTGTCTGTAAATGCAGAAATCATATGTGGGAATGTATTTGATAACTCAATCATTCTCACAAGAACTTCAGCACACAGTAGCCACAGTCTTTTCCCTATTTGCTTAAATAGCATGTCAATGGGGGGGGGGGGGATTTCATAAACAAATACTTGCAATCCACAGGTAATATACAGTACTTCACAAATTGAAATTGGCCTTAAGAACTATATATGTAACTTTGTTGGGTTGGTAATAGATGGGTCTGCCTTGTGGTGCTACAACCCTTGAATGTTTCTTACATTGTAAAATGACCTACTGTATGTTTGATATTTGGTGTTCATTGTTCTAAGACACTAAGAATCCCACATTTCACCTGCCAACTCTGGAAAGCATGAATATGTAAACTTCTGTGCTACATATCTGAAACGGTGGGTTAGTTTACCTGTAACAATAGTGTTTTGTAAGAACTCACATTCCCATCTATTTGTTTGTAAACATTACATATATATATATATATATATATATATATATATGTATATATATATACATTTTTTTACAGAAACCCCAATATATAACTAATTCATAAGCTCAGCTGTGGCTAATATATTTAATTTGTGTTCACAGAAGATACAATTCCAAAGAAGGTGGTCTGTCACTTCAATGGCAAGACATATGCTGATGAGGAACGATGGGACATTGACAGTTGTACACACTGCTATTGCTTACAAGGACAAACACTTTGCTCTACAGTTAGTTGCCCACCTTTACCATGCGTGGAGCCAATTAATGTTGAAGGAAGCTGTTGTCCCATGTGTCCAGGTAACAACATATTTTACTCTGAATAAGTCTTTTCTGTATGCCATGTCACATTATGTAAAATTAGTTCTGAATTTACAATTCTCATTTTGTGTACACCACAACCAATACAAAACACAGTGTTGATCAAATATCACCAAAACAAAAGCTCTATTGGTGTGAAAAAAAATGGCATTAATTTAATTTGGGTGCAGTGTTACACGACAAAAAAAATGGCCTGGTCATGGGGGGGGGGTAAATGATCCAGGGGTCAAGTGGTTAAAGGCAAACTTAACCTTTAAATTAATCATAAGCAGCCATTTAGAGGATATAAAACATAACAAACAAATCTCATGCCATGCAAAAAGTAAGCAGAGCAAGAAGACACAATGTGTGCATCCTGCATCAGCAAGGTATCTCACAAGCAGAAATTTTATAGCAGATAAGCCTAAAACCAGCACACCTGGAAACACTCCTCTGCAGAAGTACAAACAAATCATCTGGGCAGAGGACCGACAATGCCATGGGTTGGCTGAATGCCACAGGCACTAAATACTTTGAAAACGAAATTAAATTCCTGAGAGCCTCAATCAACCCAATGCGTGATTGACATCACTACTCGTAAACTTGTGCAAATAGTAGAAAAAGTAAGTATAACCTACTATTTTCTACTAAATACTTTGAACTTACCTACCTTTTAAGACTGGAAAATGTCTAGACCCAACTGTTAGCTCAGAACCAACAGAAGTCATTCCTCAGAGGTGGAAACAAAGCCAAGCTACTAACTTACACATGCAAACACATTGACAGAGATTCCAAAAATGACAATTTGTCTAGATTGAGAAGTGAGCATTTTTAAAAAAAAATTTTTGACAAAAGGTATGCATGGATGCACTTTATATTTATTTTTGTTTTAAATACTTGGGATTATTTTTTGAAGCATTCCTTCTTTACAGCATGTTTTCACACATAGCAACTGGATTTTCATACCCCAAGAGCTGTCATCATTCTTTCCTTTAAGTATGAAAATGTATCACTTTGACTATAATTGTGCTCCACTTAATCATCTTCACATTTACAGACTAAAAGTAGTTAAAACACTAAGCTGCTTTTACTGAGATGTTTATATCAACTGAAAATCTAACTGTTTACAATTGTATTCTATAATGGTGAAAAAGAAGTGTATAAACGCAGTGCATTGTAGTTGATACCCTGCTTCTCCTTTTCAAGATAACAAAGTGGGATCATAATAGTTGTTTTAGGAATTACATTCACTAAAAATATAACCATTCAGTGATGACTCCAAAAAGTTCTAAAACCTGTTAGGGCTCTTTCACACCAGCGAATCCACCTGCTCAGTGCTGTGCAGGTGGATGACAGGTCCGTGTCTACTCTGCTTATGCAGAACATGCCGCATGTAAATGGGAATAGATCATCTGTTTGTTTTGTCCATTTACATCCGCCTAAAAAACAGACAGGTGGACCTGCTTTGTCTGAAAGCTCTTAAAGTAAATTTGTACTGCTTTAAAAGAGAATGAAAGGTTTTGGGTTTTTCCCATATTCATACTTATCTAGGTGGTTGCAGCATCGGTCCGATACTGCATCTGTCCTCGGCGCCTCTACACTGAGAACAGAGCGATCGAACATCACCGATGGCTCGGTTCCCACAGCTCCCCGAGCAGAGAGCTGCTGACTGTCAGTCAGCAGCTCTCAGCTCTGCTCTTCCACGCTCACTGGAGTGCTGAGCTGTGGAGGGGCGGGGAGCATCCGTCTCAGCGGCTCGCTGAGACAGGTGTCAGCCCAGGTACCTGGTGGATCCAGACTTTACTGTCTTGATGACGTGGTGCCTTTACTGATTCCTGTGATGTCAGCAGAGAGCGGACTTCAGTTCGTTCTCTGCTGAAAATGGGTCACAGAAGTGCAAAACTAAATTGCACTCCTGTGATCCATGGGAGAAGCCCAACCAAATGAGCTTTGGCTGGACTTCTTTGAACTAAAATGTTTACTGAAACCTTTTACAATATTATACTATAGACATCATCTTTTACCTTTTCAAACGTGTGTATCAATGCACCCTAAAGCCTTCTGATGTGCCATTGTATAGAAATGATCCTTGGCCTATCGATAGGTTTTTTTAGACACTGAGGTTTGTGCATTGTGGGATATCAGCCAGGTATGTTCTAACACCGTATTGTGCCCAGTTTTCAGGCAAAATCAGTAAGTTGGCTACACATGACATAATAAATATAAAAATATATTTTTCTTAAAATGTAATAAATAGGTTGCAAGGTATATGATCGACTTTACAACCTGCTTGCTGAAAAATAAAACAATATATCAGTGGATAATACTATTGCTATTAATAATTATACAAACATAATACTGTACACCTTACTGTAAATACATTTCAATTTGTGTGTAAATAACAAGTTTGGCTTGCATACAAACAAAAATATGCCTCCAGTCATGATGGCATTGCAATTTGCCCCTGCTGAGGTTAAATGGTTAAGGATGTTAGAAAGGTCTGACGGCTACATGAAAAACGAATAGATCCATAAATTAAATCCATGTTTTGCAGAGATGTATATTCCAGAACCCACTAACATCCCTATTGAGAAGACAAATCACAGAGGAAAAAATGAACACGATAGCTCTCAATGGCCAACACCAAGTGAGAATGATATTCTCCACCATAGAGGTCAGTACAATATGTTATCTACCACCAATAGTTTCTGTATATTTACTAGTTATTTATTGGACATTTGTGTTTACTACATAAGATGTATACACTATCTGCCATTCTTAGTCTCAGGCTGGGTTCATACTTATGCCAATTGGATGCAGATCTCGGGGATGGCCACGGAGCGCACAGCAGAAGGGGGCAGCCATGGAGTGCACAGCATAAGTGTACTGTGCGTCTTTTTCTCTGTTTTAGGCCTGAATTTCAGGCAAAAATTTGGATGTGAATCACCTCTGAAACGGAGAACAGGGACACACCGGACCCCTGCTGCGAGCCTCTCTACACATTGTGTGAACCCACTCTGATACAGAAACGATTCTACTGAAACAAACATGTATTAACAAATCCGTGTATTTGTCTAATCTATTGTACAGTTCATATCACCAACTGGTATAGATTACACACAAACACAGTCAATATAACTCCACAACATAGGCAGCAATTAAATAGCTAAGATTATCTTCCTTAAACCTGATACACACTGCAAGTATGTTTTTATGTTTTTTCATTCAACCCAGCAAAAAAACCTGATAGATCACTGTACCAAATCAAGTGATGTTGGTGCAGCATCTCCCCCTGCTGTACTATTGTATTCTGACAGGGGGACTCACCCCCCCCCCCCCCCCACCCCTACCAGAATACTCTGATCAGCGCTTGCAACCATTTGCTGTGTACCCAGCTTTGCAGGGGGCTAGCTTAATGGGAACATGTGACATTTCTGAAGCTTAGCATTTCTGTCATTGCACAGAAACACAAAGCTGTGCAGTAAAATACAGTCCCTATAGGATGTCTCAAATTGACTTGGATACACCGCTTGAATGAGCAACTACGTATTAAATGAGGTTTAGTGGTGATGAATGTACAGATATGAAGTCTAAAAACATAAACGCATCATACAAATTGGGGGGAGAAAAACTGGGTGAATCAGTGATGTAGAAGGATTTAGACATGCTAGTTGATCAAAGACTTAATAAAGCACACAGTACCAATCAGCAATTTCTTGAGTAAGCAAGACACATTTTTAATACCTTTTTGAAAGAGCATATAAATACATTAATACTTTAACTGGTTAATTTAGTTGACCTGCTTTGTACCCTTTCCAGTTATGCAACAATGTTTTAGTTAGCTGGTATCCAAAATGAAGCTAAACACGTTTACGATGAGGTCTTACTAATTCTCTGTAAAATAGGCATAATAGTGTCTCCCTCTCTTCAGTCTATACCTCGCTCAATATGAAAAAGAGCTGTACTATTCAAGTTCCCATTTACCTCTCTAGCTGGTTGTACTGTAAGACCCCTTTCACACTGGGGCTGTGCGGACGTTTGCGGTAAAGCGGCGCTTTGCTGCTGTTATAGCAGAGCTTTTCGCCTGCTAGAGGGGCACATTTAACCGCTGCTAGCGGCCAAGAAAGTGTTAATAGTTCCCGTTTTTTGCATCGCTGCCTAATCGCTTTGCACGTGCTTCAGCAGCGCTGCCCATTAATTTCAGTGGGTAGGAGCAGTGTATACACTGCACCGCCCCAAAGATGCTGCCTACAGAACCTTTTTTCCTGTCCTGCAAGCGCATCGCCCCAGTGTGAAAGCACTCAGGCTTTCACACTGGGGTGGCTTGAGTGGCGCTATTCAGACACTATTTTTAGCACTAAAATGCCCTAAAAGTGCCTCAGTGTGAAAGGGGTCTTAAGGAATTTGTTCTCAAAAACTCATAAGTTAGATTTCATTCTGCGCGCAACAAATATTGAAGATATTGAATGCTGAAGATTCAAGGAAAGTTTTAAGTGGCTTTTTCAGTACATCCCAATAGCAACCTCTGTTCCATTAAAGTCCAATTCTAGCTACAGTTTTAAGAAATAATTAGGTCAGCCAAGGGTGAAAAGTTCTATCTCCAGAACTGTCCCCCACAGACTCACCACTTAGGCCGCGTACACACGGGCGGACTGTTCGCCCAACTTTGTCCGCTGAACAGTGTTTGGGCGGACAGTCCGCTCGTGTGTGGGCTTTCAGCGGACAGTTTCAGCGGACAGTTTGACGAACAATGTTTTTTGGAATTTCCAAAAAACTGTCCGCTGAAACCTTGTTTCAGCGAACAGTCCGCTCGTGTGTAGGCTTGTTCGTCAAACTAAGTTCCGCGCATGCTCAGAAAGGATTTACACGCCGAAAGTTATAATGCAGTGTATAGGACGTCGTATTTTTCGTCCCGTCGTACGTGCCGTTCACGTCATCGCGCACGGTTTCAGCAAACTGTTCGTCCGTCGTGTGTGGCCATGTCCGTCCATGCTAATTTTGAGCGGACTGTTTGCCGAAACTGTTTGACGGACAAAGTTGGGCGAACAGTCCCCGCGTGTGTACGCGGCCTCATCTCCAGGTTAAATGACACCCACCTATACTTACACTATATTGGCCAAGCATCATTCAATTCACCTCTTGTGAGCCCAAGGTGTCTAGGCAGTGGCAGCTGGTGCTTTTTGGAGGGGCGCAAATGAACTGAAAAATTCTGAAACAAGAACATCATTTGCAGCCACTGTTCCCATCATATTCAGCCACTCTGCTCATCATATGCATCCAGTCTGCTCATCATATACAGCCAACTGTGCCCATCAAATGCAGCCAACTGTGCCCCATCAATTGCAGCCACTGTGCCCATAATATGCAGCCACTGTGCCTCACAAATGCAGCCAACTGTGCTCCATCAATTGCAGCCTTTGTGCCCATAATATGTAGCCACTGTGCCCCGCTGTCTGTCTGGCACTTACCCCATCATGGTGGTGGGTCAGGCGGCAAGCTGTGGGACAGGTAGCACGGCGATGGATGCAAGACTCCTCCATGTATGTCTTCTTCCTGTTCTGTTCAGCCAGTGAGATCACCACTTTCTTCAGTCAATCAGGTGCCCAGTATTACATCCAGGCCTCCTGATTGGCTGAGAGGCGGTTCTGTGTTAGCAAAACAAATATTGATTTGCTTTGCTAACACACCTGGGTGCACTGTGAGCACAATGGTTTGCACTCGCAGTGCACCTTTTTTGAAGCCTATTAGAGCATATGGCTCTAATCAGGTGCTTAAAAAAAAAAACTCCCACCGCATATGATGGTGACTCTTAATTTCATAGCACTGTTCGTTGCAGCCTTCAGGACCTGCCCAGTGCTGGAGGAAGAAGAGGCACATGACCAACTGGACCTTGAGATAAAGTATACATGCAACGATTTAAACAGATAATGCTGGGGATGTTAAGCAGGAAAGGGTTCTTGAAGGTGGGAGGGGTTCACATTAGGTGGAAATAAGCTTTAGCATAACATTTCATTTACATGCTGCAACCTCTTCTAAGCATTTATTGCAGTTAAATGTTTTTTTTTTTTCATTCTTGTAGAAATGGGTCATCTTAAAGTTAACTACAGGGAAGGCGACAGACCTCGGCCCAGTGAAGATGCATCTCTTCATTCAGTTGCATGGGTGGCAGTCCCTATAATGACAGCACTTGTGATCATCATAGTCCTCCTTCTCATCAATCAGAAAAAGCAATGGATTCCGGTACCTTGTTACCGCACTCCTACCAAGGTATAAAATTCCTGCTATATATTTGAGAGAATATTAAAATTGTATATATGTATGCATTTGTTATTTTTCTATTTATCTGTTTTTCTTACATTCTTTGTCTTTTTCTCTAGTTAGCTAACTATCACAAGGGTCAAAAAATCATGTCTGCTTAATTTTCCCATATTTCCCAATTTAACTATCCTATATGTAATAGAAAACAGGAACAAATATAGGTAACTGTGCTGCGTGTGTGCTAAATTCTAAAACTAAATAAAGTTTCTCTGCATCCCATCTAACTGCCCATATAGAATAGCTTACCCAAGCATCCGATTTGTATGCTAAACGCTTCCAGTAAGGTTCACATGGTACCAATATACTCCAGGCACTAGGGGTTGATAGGGGGTGCTTATAGGGAACAGAGTACTTTATTGTGACTGCAATTTAGTATTAGTAATCATATCAAATGAGGCAAAAGTATACATAAAACTCTCAGTATCCATTCAAAAATTTCATTAAAATCTGATTGGCTGATTCTGCTGCATTCTATTGCTGTTTGCAAGAAGTTATTTTAAAAAGCATCAGTGGGAACACATCACAGCTTTATACATTTCTTTCTTTAAAGCTTTAAAAAGCATGCATATTTATACAGTACGACAATGTGGTTTACTAAAACGTATATTCTGTGCTCCACTGGCTTCCGAGTCTTAAAAAAAAGAACAGAACTGAATGAAAGTTGTTTTGAGAAGCCAAACAACTTGGGAGGAAAAGCCGGTCGCCTCAATTCCAGCAATGAGAATGTTGGATCCCTCACTGACCTCGATCTTCGGACTTCTTCCAGGTGCAGGGAAATCAGCTTCTTGATTGGCTGGCAGGGATGATGGGACTTCCGTGCATGCACATAGGAGTCATTTATCCCAGCACACTGGCACCATGCCAAGAATGTATGCTGAGCTACACATGCGCAGCTCAGTGTACATTCAGCAGAAGATTGTAAACAGGGAGCTTGTTTTATTTTATTTTTGTGTTTTGTTACAGAAGAGACATACTGTAGCATGTCTCTCTGCAATAAAAACATGCCTTTTCACAATTTTTTTAAGCAGAGAGAACTCCATCGGACACTGCTTTATACACATTGCGGCCTGATTTTAATGGATGTGTAGAACCACATGTATGAATTAAAGTCTATAGGCTTAGAAAATTCTGTTTGCAAATAGGTAGAAAACTGGCTAAGGGACCGTATTCAGATAGTATTGATTAATGACTCATACGCTAAATGGTCTAAGGTTATTAGTGGTGTATCCCAAAGTTCAGCATTGGGACACTTAATTTTTATTTTTTTTTCAAATATAAAGTTTATTAAAACACCAACCATGGGGCGGAGACCCTGCATTACAAACAGAAGTACATAGTATGTCCACGTAGCAACAAAGCACACTAATAGGAACATGAATATAACATACAAATTGGTGCATGAATCGGGGACAAGAAAATAAGAAGTACAAATACCTCCGCTATAAAGTTGAAGAGGCATACTGCTCCCCATGCATAATTGCGGAGGTCACCCCGTCAGTTTCCAATTTTGATAGGTCGAGGTAAATAACAATAACGCTTACTTTTTTTTGTACTTTCAAACAGTAACTTTTATTAAAGTAGGTATAAATATAGGATCACAGTGGATGTGCAGGGTACAAAATAACAAAGATACAGTTAGAATAAAAGCATATATTAAAGTTTGTTTGTCCTCAAGTATACCAAGGGTAACAATGCACAAAACAAACGTAATAAAGGAGATAAACAAGGTTATTGTATTGTGTTATATATTATTGCATGTATAAAAGTATAGCGTCTTCAACAAATACTCATAAATGATATTGGTAAAAGACCAGTAAGATCCCCCAAAGAACACATTATGTTTACATACACGCTTCAAATGCTTGTAGCCATCAGTCCCATATATATTTGGATGGGAATCCTCTATGAATATATAGGGATTTCTTATATGGCAAAGTATTGTTTATTTCAGGCATCCAGCTGGTAAGTTGAGGAGGTTTGGACCTCATCCATTGTCTGGCAATCACTTTTCTGGCAGAGAACAATGTTTCATGCAAGAATACCTTAGTGAATTTGTCTAATTCTGGTTCAGGAAATATTTCTAGCAAACACTGCTTGGGGTGTAAGGTTAATGGAGAACTCATGGTTTCGTAAAGGAATTTAATAACTTGTGACCAGAAACACTGTATTATCTGACAGTTCCAGAGCAAGTCATAGACCATACCCACATCAAGGGGAACACATAGGACAGTGATGGCGAACCTTGGCACCCCTGATGTTTTGGAACTACGTTTCCCATGATGCTCAACTACACTGCAGAGTGCATGAGCATCATGGGAAATGTAGTTCCAACACATCTGGGGTGCCAAGGTTGGCCATCACTTACATAGGACATGTGGTACTTTGTCCCCTTTTATATTGAGCCAGTTAAAGGGGTGTAAGATAAGATCGATGTACAAAGTAAAATTGGGTAAGGCGGTCTGATCGTTTGGGTGACGCTACCTTACATGTGTCCAGGGCCTCACTCTATTCCTCATCATCTATTGCACCCATATTTGCCTCCCATTGTGACTTCATCCCATAAGCTAATTGGGACAAGGAGCGAAAGATTAAGAGGCCGTTACTTGTTTACCTATTTTCAATTGACATAAAGTTTGGGATTAAAAGTACAATTTTGGGGTTTGCAGACGACATCAAGCTATCTAGTGAAATAACATCTGTACAGGATATCTCCAATTTACAAACCAACCTCAATACACTATTTAATTGGGCAACTATGTGGCAAATATGGTTTAAAAGAGAAGTATGGATTGTTGTTGTTGTTTTTTACCTATTCGTACTTACCTTGGTAGATAAAGCATCATACCGATGCTGCATCTGTCCCCCACCACCTCTTCACTGAGAACCGAGCCACCAAACATGTCTAAGTTCTCTCACCTCCCCAAGCGGAGAGCTGCTGCCTGTCAGTCAGCATCTCTCCTGTTCTACTCCTCCATGCTCATTGGAGCGCTGAGCTGTGGAGGGGCGGAAAGCGGCCTTCTCAGCCTCTCACTATGGACGGCGCACAATGCTGTTGACATTATCAAAACATGAAGCGTTAAGCCGCGTACACGGGCGGACTGTCTGGCCAACTAAGTCCGTCAGACAATCCGACAGACAGTCCATCCTACTTTCGAATGAACGGACTTGACCACACACGATGAACAAACAGTCCGCTGAAAGCTTGCGCGATGACGTGTACAGCACGTACGACGGGACTAGAAATACGACGTCCAATACACTGCAATGCAACCTTTCGCCGTGTAAATCCTTTCTGAGCATGCGCCATACTTAGTCCGTCCAACTTGCCTACTCACGAGCGGACTGTCCGCTGAAACCAAAGTTGGACGGACTGTATTACGGAAATTCCGAAAGACTTAGTCCGCCAGACTGTCCGCTGAAAAAGTCAGCTGAAGCCCACACACGAGCGGACTGTCGGCTGAAATGTGTTTCAGCGGACTAAGTTGGACAGACAGTCCGCCCGTGTGTACGCGGCTTTAGTGTTACATTGCTTTGCTTCAAAATTGAAGCCTCATGTCAAGTCTGTAGAAGTTTGAAGCCTTTCAACGCCTCTCATGTAAGTCTATAGTAATACTTCGCAAAAGCACTGGCAGCCTTTTGTGGTGCGTTAAAACGGCTCTTGAAAATAAAAATCATTCAGGTGCAATATAATGTCTCACAATGCCCTGTAATGGTAGTGGAGAGCATAGAGTATTCTGCAGTCGCTCCCTGTTTGTGCAGCTTGAAGATGGCTGACATCAACTTTTGAGGGTAGGTGCAAAAATCATGATACAGGGCATGAAAGTATCCTTTAGAATATCTCTGGGAGACAGTTGGATGTACCCAATAGTGACTGTATGCCCTTCTCCACTTCCTCTGCATAGCCAATTGCTCACACATCAGACCAAACATGAGATAAAGCATAGCTGCTGCTATTGGCGTATGCACAGGAAAAATTCAGCATGACAAGCCACACCTCAAATCGTTTATTTCCTGTAATGTCACTTCTGTTTAATGTAATCTAAAAAAAAAAAAAAAAAAAAATAGGCATTTGTGGAACAGTTTTAATGCATTAACACTTGTAAAACGTCAGTTTAACGTCCATACTAAAGCACATTAACACCTATACTAGTGCGCGTTAAAGCAAGTCCAATGCCCATACTAAAGCACATTCACGCTGAGAGCGTTTGCTAAGAGCTAGAAATTTAGTCAAGTTTGAACAAGTGTTATTTATTTATTATGGTTGAACTAGATGGACTTTTTTCAACCTGACTATGTAACAAGGCCCTAAGACATATAAAAATGTGGAAAAGACTCCCCCATGAACTAGCTCTGGCCAAGCCCATTAAATTGCTTTAAAAAAAGAGTTGGATGCAATTTTAAATGCAAAAACATAATTGAATTTTAACATTTAGGCCTCGTGCACAGTGGGCAGTTTTACAGCTGCTGTTTTTGGCTTCAGATGTTATTTTCTGCAGCCAATAAACTCCCCAGCATGCTATCTTATATGTCCATTTAAACATAGGCTTTTATCAGCTTTTTTTGTTTTCATAAGCATAATAGTAGTAGTAATAATAGTGGGCATATAGTTTTGCTGAAAAACAGTACTGCAAAAACACTGCAAAACTCATTCTACATCTACAGCTTTCTTTAGCTAATGCTACAGATGTTTTTTATAAAGTCCAGTGTGCATGAGGTAATAATACCAAGGATTGAATATCCGATAGCCACTGGAGCATATGCAACCTTGTTAGGGTTTTTTTTTTTGCCTTCTTTTGACTCAACTATGGGTTTAGGATTCTGCATATCTTCGCAGAATCTCCTTTTACCAAAATGTATAGGGAAGTGCAGTGCAGTGAAGTGAATCTGTTTTCACTTCAAATACCTAATTGATTTTTTTCATTTTTATCTTTTGTTTGATTGTACTTTAACTGCCCTGAACATAGCTTCACTTAACATTACATGTTAGTAGACCCAGTGTGTTGAAAAAAAGAAAAGGATACATATTATAATTTCTGCAAACAAGTCAATTTACAACAGGCTTCATTTACAATTTCATATCCTTATTGAGTTCCCTTCAAGTGGTTGTAAAGGCAGAAGGTTTTTTTTTAATATATTAATGCATTCTATGAAGATTAAAAGCTTTCTGTGTGTAGCAACCCACCTTTAGCCCCCATCCCCCCATACTTTCCTGAGCCCCATCTCGATCAAGCGACGTTGCAGACGAGACTCGGCTGTCCGGACTCTGCCTTCTCATTGGCTGAGACAGCAGTGAAGTGCCATTGGCCCCCGCTGCTCTCAGCCAAAGTCTGTGAGCCACTGAGGAGAGAGAGGGGGCAGGGCTGGGCTGCAGCTTCATGTCTAAATGGAGACACAGCGCTGCGACTCTGCTCAGGTGCCCCCATAGCAAGCTGCTTGCTTTGGGGCAGGAAGGAGGGGCCAGGAGTGCCAAAGAGGGTCCGGAGAAGAGGAGGATCCAGGCTGCTCTTTGGAAAACCATTATACAAAACGGGTAAGTATAAAGGCCCGTACACACGGTCGGACTTTGTACAAACTTTTTCGTGGACTTTTGTACAAAGGGCGTGGTCCACAAGTTTGTATTGCATACACACGGTCGGACTTTTTGACAACAAACACGAACGTAATGACGTCACAACGTACTGACGCCGCTTCAAAAGAGGACGTTCAATGACTCCAGCGCCACCTTTGGTCAACTTCTGTATTGTAGTCTGATCTTTTGCATTGGTTCTGAGCATGCGTGTTTGTACCTTGTACAAAAGTCCGATGCTTTTGCATACACACGGTCGGACTTTGCTCCATCGGACTTTTGTTGCCAGAAAGTTTGTCCGTTCGCACAGCCAACAAAAGTCCGATGAAAACAGAAAAAGTTTGTCCGATGGAGCGTACACACAGTCGGATGTTGCTCCAAAACAGCTAATTTGCATGTTTGTTGTCAAAAAGTCAGACCGTGTGTACGGGCCTTAACATGTTTGTTATTTTTAAAGGAGAAAAAATTAGACTATTAGACTTTAGTATCACTTTAAATAAGATCACTGTCTAGGTTCTTATGAAGTTTTCCATAGCAAGTGTTAATGTTGGCTTTTGGTGGTCAGGAAATTATACAAGTTGCCTCCTGATCCCCACTGATCTTTAGCAAAGCAGTGATCATCTTGGAGGTGTGTTTGTTGTCGTTATGTTGGAATACCACCCTGCAACCCAGTCTCCGAAGGGAAGGGGGATCATGCTCTGCCTCATTATGTCACAGTACATGGTGGCAACATGGTGACATTCATGGTTCCCTCAATAAACTGTAGCTCCCTAGTGCCAGCAGCACTCATGTAGCCCCAGACCATAACACTCCCACCACCATGCTTGACTGTCTTTGTACTGCTCACTTGGTTGCCACCACACACGCTTGACACCATCAGACCACAGGACATGGTTCCAGTAATCCATGTCCTTAGTCTACTTGTCTTCAGCAAATTGTTTGCAGGCTTTCTTGTGCATCAGCTTTAGAAGAAGTTATTTTAGGGTGATAGCCATGCAGTCCAATTTGATACAGTGTGCAGCATGTGGTCTGAGCACTGACAGGCTTACCGCCCACCCCTTCAACCTCTGCAGCAATTCTGGCAGCACTCATACATCTATTTCCCAAATAGAACCTCTGGATATGAGGCTTAGCACGTGCACTCAACTTCTTTGGTCAATCATGGCGAGGCCTGTTCTGAGTCAAACCTGTCCTGTTCCACTCAAAAACTTACCTGAACTGTGCTGCAGCTCAGTTTCAATTTTCTTATATCCTAGGCCAGTGATGGTGAACCTTGGCACCCCAGATGTTTTGGAACTACATTTCCCATGATGCTCAGCTACACTGCAGAGTGCATGAGCATCATGGTAAATGTAGTTCTAAAACATCTGGGGTGCCAAGGTTCGCCATCACTGTCCTAGGCCATCTTTATGTAGAGCAACAATTCTTTTTTTCAGATCCTCAGAGTTCTTTGCCACGAGGTGTAATGTTGCACTTCCAGTGACCAGTATGAGAGAGTGAGAGCAATAACACCAAATTTAATAGACATGCTCCCCATTCACAACTAAGACCTTGAAACACTAACGAGTCACATGACATCGGGGAGGGAAAATGGCTATTTGGGCCCAATTTGGACATTTTCACTTAGGGATGTACTCACCTTTGTTGCCAGCAGTTTAGACATTGATGGCTGTGTGTTGAGTTATTTTGAGGGGACAGCAAATTTACACTTTTATACAAGCTGTACACTCACTACTTTACATTGTAGCAAAATGTAATTTCTTCAGTGTTGTTACATGAAAAGATATTATAAAATATTTACAAAAAATGTGAGGGGTGTACTCAATTTAGTGAGATACTGTATACAGTATATATAACTTTTTTGTTTAGATGCTTTCATTTTGAATAACTGCATTCAATATCTTTAGGATCTATTACAGTTACGTTCACATTCTTATCTGTTGAATGCATGACCTCATTAATTAAAACATGAGAACTAGACTGTGGGATGTTTTCATCAGATAAGTTGCTCCAAAATACTTTCCATCACAATTTCTGCATAACCATAAAGCTCAGTGCAGCACATCATTACCACAAACAAAACTTTTAAGAGCGTGCACCATAATTTTGGACTCACATCTTGAAGCTTCTGCTTCAGCATGTGGGCTAATATAAACCCTATCCACAATGCTCATGACCCACCATCCACAAGGATCCTAGCCCATATGCCAGTTGTGTCAGACTTGTATGTCTTTGAGGGGGCTTCACTGCTTTAAACAAATTGAATAGTCACCCTGCATATTATCCATCAGGTAGAATTCTACATTGTTTCTACTTGTTATTATTATCTTTGAATTTGCTGTATGCTATTTTGCCACTCGAAAATTCTTTTTTTTTCTCTTTAGAAATTAGCCCCCAAATCCTGTGATACACTTGCATGTCTCTCTATATGAGATAGCTGCACATAGCATGCTGTCATGCCTTGCGGAAGAGAAGCAAGTTAAAGCACTAAACCAGAAAAGTAATATTGTGAATATTTGAATTTCAGCCCAAGGCAATATCGCTTGCTTTGCATGTCTGCTCACACAATCACATTCAGAACATTCCACAAGGGAATGTAAAATTTAGGTATTCCAAGAGAACATTTGCATTTTTCCTGTGCACTTAACCCCTTTTATACATGTACAGTAATGTACATGGATGAAATGTTGATTATAAAAACACATTCTTAAAAGGCATTGAAATTGCAACTTCCAGTTTGTAAAGCTTAGTTTGTCTGTCAAAATATGTTTAATGATAGGATTGAATCTTGGCACAGATTTAGTTAAACAAAACAAATCTATTTATTAACTGCACTAATTTGTAGCCACTAGCCACCATGAATGGCCATCTGCTTTTTCTATCTGGATAAAGTTAGGTAGATAGTAAGTTATCTGGTAAAGATATGCTACATATTAGTGGAAGTCGGTCTGACATTTACAGCTTCTGTTAAATATACCTTTGCTGAATGGTGACCCTGGTGTAGTCAAGCAAATGTATTGCATGCATACAGATTGCATGATGTGTACCAGTTAATAGCATTATCACAGGTATTTGGACACCACAGATATATATATCTTTTTAGCTGATGGGATTTTTGTGCAGATTAAAGAAAGAAAATGCAAAACAAATTGTTCAACTGTTTCACCTACTAAGAGCAGCTTCTGTTTATGTATATGGTGTTTGCTGTAATGTAAGGGTGGCAGTGGCAAGCGAGCACCCCCTGTGGTTAGTGTGTAGAGGGGAAGTCGCACAGAATCTGAGAAGGACCCAGAAGATCTGGACTATCACTGTAGTAGCACCAAATACTACAGTGATTGCCCCCTTAACCAGTAGCCCTTCCGGTATGATTTGCATACTTGCACTGCAAGTTGGACCAATATATGTATGAAATAAAGACACATACATACATATACCTGGTGTTCACCTTTTAAATGTTAAATGTAATCAAGGTCAGACTGTGGATACTCAAGTATTAACATATTCTTTTCGAGCAGTAAATTGGATTAAAAAAAAAAAAAACATCACTGACCTCTGTAGCTGCAGATATATCAATAATTTCTCAAATTTCAAAGCAGAAGCACTGAAATTGTTCAAGTCAGGTCAGCCTTCTCCTCCCCCAACTGTTTTCTGTTTACACTAGAGATTTAAAGAGGAAGTAAACCCTGATGGGTTTACTTCCTCTTTCATTCCCTGCAAAGGTAAAGCATATGGACTACTATGCATCGCATAGTAGTCCTTTATGTGTCACTTACCTGACACAGGAGCCAGCGAAGTCACCGCTGTCCCCTGTAGTACGGCGCATCCATCTTCTCGGTGGGTCTCGCCGCTCCGCCGCTATCATTAGGCAAAGCCGCGATAACATCACTCCCGTGCATGCGCACGGGAGCCGCCACTCGCGGCATATCGCCATTGACCGTGGTGCGCTCAGTTCGCCTGCGCGCCTGCGGCGGTGCCTGTCTTTCGGCAAATATCTCCTAAACCGTGTAGGTTTAGGAGATATTTCTTGGACCTACAGGTAAGCCTTAATCTAGGCTTACCTGTAGGTCAAAGTTGGTTGTAAGGGTTTACAACCACTTTAATGTCTGGAAAGCTGCCAGGGCACTGCTGGGAAAGGACTGAGTACTACTTCAGTGCTTCTCCTGTGAATTTTGAAGTTGAATTGCTGCACTGCGTTGGGAGCTAAAGAGATTAGTAAGTACTTATTTAAAAGGTCCTTGCAGTTTGTTGGGAATATATACTGTAAATAATTGAATGTCCATAAACATGGGTCATACACCACCAAGAATCAGCACTTCTATGCAGAGGGTATGCATGAGTGATCAGCTGTGGCCAGAAAACTGTGCAATCTATAAATGGCAAGCTGACAGGCACTGCAGGTACTGTAATATTTTCTCCAATAAAAGCGTATATCATTTATTTTATTTTCTATGCACCACAGCAAAGTTCCTAGGATTTCAAAAGGTGGCATTGTTAGAAAAATTAGGAAAAACAAGTAATAAATGGAACAAAGAAGGCGTTGAAGTGAAAATTGGATGCATGATCTGATTGATTTTGACACCATTCTGACACCGTTCATAGACTGATGATTGATGATGCCAATTTAGATTTGTACAGACCAATGTTTGTGTGTAAGCAACTGTGATATTACCCTCTTCCGACACTGAATGTAAACATACCTTTTGTGTTTCTAACAGCCAACCTGCTTGAACAACCAGCTGGTGTATGTGGACTGCAAGAAAGGAACTATGGTACAAGTGGACAGCTCACAGAGGATGTTAAGAATGGCAGACCCAGACTCTAGATACAGTGGCTTCTACAGTATGCAAAAGCAGAACAACCTTCAGGCAGATAATTTCTATCAAACTGTGTGAGGATTGCCTAGACAACTATATCATGGATTTTTTTTTCCTTTCTAAAGGAAAATAATTCAGACAAGAGGATGGGAAAAGACTAAAGCCTGCTATATAACTAAAATAAACTAGAAACGTGCACTTGCTCATTGGATTGTGTGACATGTACTGCCAATACCTTACCGAGACAAACTCCTGTCTCCTGCAATGTGCCAAAACAAACATTCCCACTTTCCCTTTGTAACAACTGACCAAGTGTTTTCTTAGAACCAAAGTTTGGAGAACTGGCTCATACATATCTGCTTGTAACATAGCTGTAGAAAAGATTTCTTTTTTTCTGGTTTGTTGGGGTGGTGGTTTGGGGTATCGACAATGGAGAGGTCACATGAGATTAAGTGGATGAAGACAGGAGGAAAGCAAATGCGGTTAGTGGGGCACTCAATTTCTTTTCACAAAGTTGGTCACATTGTCAAACCACGCACATGTAATAATGGAAATTCCTGCACCCCTACTTAAAGACATTGGCTTCTCTTGCATCCAAGATTCTACATATGTGTCAAATGACAAAAAGTGAGGTTGATCAGCGTGATCTTTGCAGTTGTTAAGCACTAATTATGCTACAGTATAAATTACAGCCATAGTTATGCTGCAATTACTTTTTCCTTTCTAAGATGATCTCTTTACATATGTATAGAGGAAATGGTAACTTAAAAAAATAGGCAAAAATAGATAATAGCTGCCATAAAGTAGAAATGAGGGCAATGGTTCTGAAACTATATACATTGTGCTGCTTTTTTAAAATAGCTATTTGGCCAGTTAAATTCAGGCAAATTTACAGAGGGCTTAGTAAGTGCTATTTTCATCCATAAATCTATATCTATATCTGAGCACTGGATTTTTATTTTTTCCTAAGAGCAGTATTTAAAGTAGACATTGTAAGATCTTTACTATGCTGTTCAAATTATTTCTTTTATAATGGGTATTGTTATTTTTTTTTTTAGTTTTTTTGTTTTTTTTGTGTGTGTGGGAGTGTGTGTGATCTTTTGTTGCATTTTTGTGCTATGAAGAGAAGGCTTGACAATGTTAGTAATATATTTGATGCCAGGGAGGTAGTAGATGTAGGTAACATTAACAGCCATTGGCATTATCTTGCTGGAAAATATAAGTTGTGCTTCAAAGAAGTGGAAAGAGTAGACAAATGCTTTGTTTTTATTTAGATTTTTATTTTATTTTAACTTCTTGTTTTTACATTTTTTTTTTTGTGAATGTTTTACGTTACTGGTTATGCAAATTAGAGAACTGCTACCCTACTTGGGTATTGCTTAATTTTGTATTATTCAAGCACCTTTTTCAAAGCTGAGTTTAAATTAATTGAATCCATAAAGTAAAAAAATATATATATTATATTAAGAAGAGGAAATTATGCTTCTTTGAACTTTAGCATTATAGGAATATTTATGTAAATGTATATTATGCTAAAATGATGACAAAGAATTTGTATGTGTGTGTATGTGTGTGTATATATATATATATATATATATATATATATATATATATATATATATAAAAAATATATATAATTTTATATGTTTTTTTTCCTGTTGAATGTATTTTTAACCAAGAAAGAAAACTTTACCCATGATAAACGTATTAAAAACCAGCATTCCATACCAATGCTTAACAGCTTATCAGCTTGGAGAAGGACAAAGGCAATTTAATTTTATCTGTTTTCCTTTCTTTTTTGTTTGTGTGTGCGTTGTCTCTGTACTGGTTCACGTGTGTTTGTGTGCATAAGCATTTGTGTAAAATATGTACATGTGCGTGTGAACCTGCAAATTCTAGTGACTTCAGCAATAAGCACAAGTCCTGCTATTTGCTATACTGAGTTTAGGGTGAGGGTATATTAATTTATTATATAGTATATGCTTCTGTTGTCTCTATTTTGCAAAACAAACCCGGGTATTGGATCCTGGTGAATTGGTGTTGCAAGGTGACGTTAAATAAATTAGAGATGGAAGGAATGCATTGCAAACTGACAAGAAAAATGTTTGGTTATTGAAAAAGCTTTGTGGTGGTGTTCATTCCTTTATTAGTTGGATACATTGAATACATTGGAGAAACATATATTGATGTGGATGCGCCTATCCTTTTCAGGTTATTTATTATTTGAAACTGAAGTTAACTTTTTTGGAACACAGCAGCAAACACATTCGTTTTGAGTAATGGTGTGTATCCCATTACATCAGTGGTTCTCAACTCCTGTCCTCTAGGCCCACTAGAAGGCCAGAATTTAAGTACAGGCATACCCCACTTTTAAGTACACAATGGGGTTTATTTACTAAAGCTGGAAAGTGCAAAATCAGGCTCACTTCTGCATAGAACCCAATGAGCTTCTAACCCCAGCTTGTTAAATTAAGTGTTTTTAATAAAACCTAGAAGCTCATTGGTTTCTATGCAGATGTGAGCCTGACTTTGCACTTTACAGCTTTACTAAATAAACCCCATTGTGTACTTAAAAGTGGGGTATGCCTGTATTAACCTGGGGAGAGGCAGTCTAGAATACTGCAGTCACTGAGCAGCAAATTATATCACCTGTGATGTATTTCAGTTATTTTTCAAGCCTTCTTGTTAGTGGGACAGAAGTTAAGAACCACTGTATTACATGCAGGCAGCTGCTTTTAGTTAAAAAAAATTAAATAAATCTTCCCTTCATGACCTCCTTCATAGCTGCCAAATGTTGCCCTTAGCAGCTGTCTTCTGGTTCTGTGAGAGTTAACATCTGCCACTGCTACTGAGAAATATTGCAGCACCCCTTGCTCCCTTCTGCCCTGTCTGCCATTCATATTACCTTATATTACTATTCTCCCAAAATGCATCATGGTCTGTAAATGGACGGTGGAGATCCTGTCATTCAACTGCTCTTCCTCCATTCAGGGAATGTAATGCATTGCGTGAGAATAGTAATAAAAGTAATATGAATGGCGGGCAGGGCAGAAGGGGGTGTGGGCGAGTGGCCCATCTTTTCTCAGCATTGGCTGCGGTTGACTCTCATAGCTCTGGAAGAAAGCTGCTCCGAGCAGTATCAGACAGCTATAAAGGAGGCACTGAAAGGAAAATTTTTACCAGAAGCAGCAGCCTTCCTGTAATAGTATACATGCCATTATACATAACTAATTTGGCGCTGTATCTCCCCCCCATCAAAAGCTAAACTTTAGCTTCATGTAGACACATGGGGAAATGTTGGATAAAAAAAATGAACTGAAGGTATAATTTCTGTTTATATCATACTGTATTATGTAAATTTAACATTGTTAACATGTACTAAAATAGACCTCTTGCCTGCATTAATTACTGGATCAGCGCTAAACTTGGATGCCAACACAGGTATATTTAATACCGAAAACTAGATGTAAAGTGCAGCAAAGAAATTTATCCAATCAGCAATTATCGTTCATAGCTCTGACTATTCTAAACTTTTTAACTAAAAAAACAAATTAGTTGCTTTGGGTCGTTCCTCTTTCCATCATCTTACTTAATAACCCTGCCTGTGTAGGCAATGTGTAATCTTGAGGGGGGTTCTACTCTTTTAATTAGGTTAATATTGGAAACATCCCGCATGGGGTCATTTATTGTTTTCCAGACCTCCACAAATGACCTGATTGAAGCAAGTTAAGCAGCTTGATCTCTCACCACCAAAATTACTCAATTTCTTTGTGAGGATGTTTGTCAACAATGAAACTTTTCTCTTAAGGCCTAGTTTAGATGGGCTTCAAGAGAAGGCATCTGACAAGCAGTTTTCTATCATCATGTGGGTTTATTGAGCACCTTCCTGTTTTTATTATTGTGGAAAAAGAGTAAACATAAGACTTTTATGGTGGTTATTCATGTTGCTTCACTAAAAATGTATTGATTTGCATTGTTTTATAAGCTTAGGTGCTTACAAACAATTTGCAAACAATCCAGAAGAGTTTGAATGCCCTCCAAATGCCTATAAGCAGACGTGTAGCTTTTTACAGCCATTTGCAGAGCTGACATTGATCAGACTTTCTATCCATCTAGAGAATTATTATTTTTTTTAAACTGTCCCATAATTCTCCAGGGGGAGACATAATAGCAGCCCTTTTCTCCATCATGGCAAGCTATGCACTCAATACGGGTGAGCTCATACTTGCAGCTGAGTCTCGTGCAGAGCTGTATGATTCTACATTGCCCAGCTACAGTGATTCCTTCAGAAAGTAGGAGGCTTGACAGGATGTTTAAGTTTAATATATTGCTGAACTACCACTTGTCCATATATGAAATTGCATTTTGCATTTGATAATATTTCCAGATCTCTGTACAAATATTTCATATGATTACAGAATATGTACAAAGTTTAAATTGCACGTTCACTTTTTTCAGTGAGCAAAAGGAAGTAACTATCCTTTGTATGCTAATTCCTCTGAACTTTTATTAATAAGAATCTTTGATCAAAAAGGAAAATGTAAATGCTACTGGGATGTAACTCGTACAATTCAAGCCATCAACATTGCTATGTATATTTCTTAGTGTTGTAAATGCAGTGCAGATAAGAAAAATAGTATTTTTATATGGTTTTCCTTCAGGTATCATTAAAATAAAACATTGCAATGGATGAAACTCTTCTTTATGGGACAGATTTTGATCTGCTGAACTCTTTAAATAAATTCATTCTTTTGCTGTTTAAAGAACCAGTTCATGGAACATGTTTTATTAAGTTGTAGTAAACACAATTTAAGGGCTTCATGTACTTATGTACGTATGTGCAATAAATGTTTACAGTATTTCTTTTCCAGAATCCTCACTATCAGGCTTATTGAATTATCCAAACACACAAAGCAATAAAGTTGTGCATCATAGAACCAGATTTCACTTGATTAAAGTCAAATCATTGATAACAATTTGCTCTGAGCTGTTGCACTATGCACCTTGCCTTAATGTTTTTGCCAGAATCTGAATCAACTTTGTAAAACTGGCCATAGACACTAAAGGACAGGCATGATCCACCTGCACCCTATCATCTGTACCAACCTGCCAAAGCATGAATGACTCAGATGACGTCAGTTTACATAATTTGTATTTGGACATATGGCAATAAAAAAGGGGGCATGCAACAAACACCTCCAGCACCAGTAAGAAAACAGTAGCCACTAGTTAGGATTTTCTAACCTGTCTGACAGATTTTAACCCTGAGTCAATTGTATCTGAAAGGAACATTGATCCACCAGACTATTATATAGTGCCTTTGGTTTGATAATTTAAACCAATTGCTTATTGTGATTGCAAGTAGTCTGGGTTTGTCTACAAATAACATTAAAGCTAAACACCAGTCAAAATTGAAGGTTAAGCCTTGAAATGTATACACAGCCTACATGCTCAGTACTTCAGATTTTTTTTTTTTTTCAGGCATTGCTGTGTAGCACCATTTCACTGCACTCCTTTTCGTTAGTGAATCTTAGAATGTACCTTCTAGTAATGCTTGATTACCAGTTGCAGGTTCTTAGCTTTATTATGCAGAAGGGCTAATAATAGAAATTCTACTGTTAATAAGTTTCCCACAGCCATCAAACATATTCAAACCCGCCCTGAAGTTTGATGCTGCAAGAGAAGGCATAGTTGAGTAGCGTGTGGTGGTGGATGCAGGTGTTTGCAGATTACAGAATTCAATTAAATGAAAATTAAGATTTTAGCACAGTTGCAGCATTAGCTCAAGCACGTAAGAAGCTCAATTATTGTGTTCACTTGTTGCCTGGATTTAGAACTAAATGAAGGAATTCACATTTTACACCTATAGTTAATCTCCACTATTACTGGGAGCCAGTAAATTTGTTTCAAAATTACCACCACAACTAAACCCCTACAAAATCCTAGAATTATATATTGAAACCTCCTATTTTCATTGGAGAACCTGTTGTTTGTTTGTTTTTTTGTTTTTATGAAAGATCGGGGCGAACAGCAGAGCCTAGATCTGAATGATCAACCTCGACCAATTGATGGAATACACAAAAAATAAAAAGGTGTACTATAACAGTAAACCTAGGTCGGGCTTTGAAGGCATAGGAAACAACGCAGAGGTATGAAAATAAACACTATTGATTAGAAAATACACAACATGAATAAAACAGTACAGAAAAATGAAAAAGCATGTACATTGATACATAATGTGCAGTGAGCCCTTGTGTATCTATGCATTTCACCGTTAGGCTTCTTCGGGATACAGTCAAGGTTCTACAGATAGCAAATAAAGGGAACGGACCTCACTGTCTGAAAATAAGACATATAGGTTTTAAAATGGTGATATACCACTGTACATTTAAAAACAAATTTTTGTCAACTGGAAATAACCATAATGCAGGTAGATATATACAAGAAGATGAAAAAAAAAAACGCTATTACATTTTTCTTAGGGCAGATATACTTGAACAGACGGCCATACCTTACAAAGAGATGTCTCACTTAGAAGTATCCGGAAACTGGTTCAGAGGGTACCATCCCACTGGGAACCGGTTCTACTACACCACCATCAGGATCTAGGCACAGATAGGTTAGGCCAGCCCAATCTAGTAAACAGTGTAAGATGATATAAATATTTAACTACCAACACACAAAGCAGGCTCCTTTAAGGTATGTTAATGTACAACACCTAATGACAATAATCGTAGGAAAGGAGTACCTGTTAGTAAGAGAAGAGCATAAAAGACTGGTCCAGGGATAGGGGCAGAATAATGCACAAAGAGGGGAGCCAAATATGGGTTACAGAGCCCACCAATCAACATGGACAACCACCGGAAAATAGTCCAGATATGAGACTGAGAGATTGTCCACAATGTTTATCAAAATCTATAGAACAAAAACAGAGCCAAGAAAAACAGAAAGCAAGAGGTTAAGTAACCAAGTGATTCACTATAAGTATCCATCTATAGCTACAAAGCAGAGGTACTTACAGCCTTATGCTAGTCACAACATGCCATTTATAGCCCAAATTTGCGACAAAATCGCGGATACAATTATGTGGTAATGATGACATCATAAGTGGGCAACTGCAAAAATAAGCAAATAAATCTTGTTGCATATTATCCATGTTACATTCAGCTAATCCCATGAGTAGACCAACATGTATAAAAAAATACAGTGCATGTTCATTCATTGTCCATACAAGGAGTTTTAAACAATTACAGCAGTGTTGTTTCCATAGATAAGATTCATTCATTATATATTTATATTGTAGCAACATAGATGATTATAGTAATCTGACAATGTCTTATAAAACCTCCATAGGATTCATATAAAAAAAAATATATATATATTATACATAGTTTATACAAATAATGAAAAGGTAACGATATATACAGAGACCAAAGGAAAGGAATACATTGCACTAAGTACCAAAGCAAGCAAAATTGCACGACCGATATTAGGAGAATATTGTACAAATATTATTAACATTGAGTGATGTCTATAAGAAAGATTTAAAACTAAGCATGTCATGCAGGCCTGGGTACAGTGTTGCTCGTAAATCATATACCCATTGGGTCTCCCTTTGGAGCAAAAAGCAGCCACATGACCTGTCAGTTTTGTCTCTTATCAGCACAATTATGCAGAGATCACTCCTAAGAACACTGCAGGCTTCACACCACTCTGTATTTTATGAATGATACTTAAAATCACACAGCCCACGGGGCTTGTTGGTACCACTTTAAAACTACCTCAGCATACACCGTAACCATATGCCCACCCCCCACCTATGCTGGATCAATAATCATACTCTCTCTCTCTTTAGAAGAGGCTTCCTTCTGGTACAACAGCCATGCAGACCAATTTAATGCAGCGTGCGGCGTATGGTCTGAGCACTGACATACTGGCCCCCCGCTCCTTCAACCTCTGCAACAATGCTGGCAGCACTCATATGTCTATTTCCCAAAGATAATCTCTGGATATGACACAGAGCACGTGCACTCAACTTCTTTGGTCGAACATGGCAAAGCCTGTTCTGAGAGGAACCTGTCCTGTTAAACTGCTGTATGGTTTTGGCCACCATGGTGCGGCTCAGTTTCAGGGTCTTGGCAATCTTCTTATAGCCTAGGCCATCTTTTATGTAGAGAAACAATTCATTTTTTTAGATCCTCCGAGAATTCTTTGCCAGGAGGTGCCATGTTGAACATCCAGTGAACAGTATGAGAGAGTGAGAGCAATAACATCAATTTTAACTAACCTGCTCCCCTTCACACCTGAGGCCTTGTAACATTAACGAGTCATGTGACACTGGGGAGGGAAAATGTCTAATTGGGCCCAATTTGGACATTTTCACTTAGGGGTGTACTCACTTTTGTTGCCAGGGGTTTAGACAATAACGGCTGTGTGTTGTTATTTTGAGGGGACAGCAAATTTACACTGTTATACAAGCTGTACACTCAGTACTTTACATTGAAAGTGTAATTTCTTCAGTGTTGTCACATGAAAAGTTATAATAAACTATTTACAAAAATGTGAGGGGTGTACTCACTTTTGTGAGATACTGTAAATCATGCCTTTTGCAAAAAAACTGCACCACGACTTTACACATCAGGAGAAACAAGATGACCACTCGCCATTATCCATAGTCGGCCTCCTCTCTGCATTTCATGACCAGCTCTTCCTCTCTGAGTGGAACATGATCAGCTTCTGCTCTACTCCCTCACATCCAACTCTATTTAAAACATTGTCCAGGTAAGCTTCAACTTGTATAAGAGCAGTGTGTACAACAAGCTTTTACAAAGAATTAGCAAAGCTTACCACAAACATCAGCCAACTTTGTTGATTTTTTTTTTCAAATCAACCTTTAGTTCCAGTCAGTGGCGGCTGGTGTTTTTTTGGGGAGGCTTCAAACAACCCCCCCCAGAGCTGCGGGTGGGAGGGCAATGTGGTGCAGCAGTGCTGTGTCCTTCATGGTGGCTTCCAGCTCCTCCCCTCTTCCTCCTAGGCACCCATTAAGATTGCCTGACCTTTCAGCCAATCGGGGGACCGGGGTGAAAACACACTTCCTGGTTGGCTGGGAGGAGGATCAGTGTTACAACAGCGAATATTATTTTGCTGTTGTAACACAGCTGGGTGGGATCAGAGAGCACTCTCTGCGACCCGAGCCTACCCTATATTGAATCCTCTTAGAGCCTCTGGCTCTAATCGGTGCTTCAAAAAACAGCCCCCCAACATTGGAATCCATGTGCCGGTGTCCTGAAAAAAGCCCCAAGCATGGATGGGGGGGGGGGGGGCGGCGATGGATGAGGGAGGCAGCACCCGTGTGCCCTTAATGGACGGGCCTCCCCTGGTTCTTGTTTATTGATGTTAAATGGAGGTGCAAGCTGTAATTTTATTGATGCTGTTGGCATGTTTAGCATGCATCGGGTGAAATTTTAAATAGTGCTGAGGACTAGTGAAGCCTGCTAGCAGCTTGTTTAAGGTGACAGATTACATTCCTATTAAGATTTGTGTTTAATATGTCTAAACTGGAGCTGAAGATTGCTTTAAAATATTTAACAAAGCTGTTTGAAACTATCTAAATAAAGTAGGGAAAATAATTATGATTGATCCCTTGCAAATTTTGTAAGTTTGCCCACTTACAAAGAAATGAAGGATCTCTCTAATTTTTTTTATAGGTGTATTTTAACCACTTCAATAGCAGATACTTTCGCCCCTTTCTGCCCAGGAAATTTTTTAGCTTTCAGCGCTGTCACATTTTGAATGACAATACGATATGTTTGGTACTTTATCTGTGGTTAAAGACGCACTCAATTGTGAAGAGTATATACAAAGTGACTCTCAGCCATGAACATTCCCACAGCATCTTTTGCTTGCTTACCAGCAAGCTGAAAAATGTTTATACTTAGAGCTTTTCAAATCCTACGCGCGATTCGCTTCTGAAGAAGCACTAAACTAGCGCAGAACATGTCGAGCTATCTTGCTAACTAAAAATACGGACCGACCCACGTACCTGACACCATTCTCTGGGACTCTGAATATTTTTCTACTACTGGAGACCAAACCAATGGCTTTGTATTGTTAACTATTGTATTATATACTTTACTGGAGAATATCAGTGGTCAGGCAATATGGGTCAAGCAACACTATGTTTTATTCAAATAATTGTTGTACCTATGTGACTGTTTTATGTGTATGACATTTTTGATAATTAAATAATAAAATATTTCTAATATTTTTTAGATTGAATACTCATGTGCCGTATAAAGTCCACCCAATATTAGTCTTTTTTTCCGTATGTAACTCATATCGGGATGTTGGCACATTAATACTGGTGTGTTCGTAGTGTCACCCTACGATACATACTATCTCCTTTAGACACTTCCTCATTCTCATGCAACACTATACCCAAACTAAATTTTTATAATTTTCGTCCCACAAATAGAGCTTTCTTTTGGTGCCATTTGATCACCTCTGCGATTTAATTTTTTTGCGCTATAAAACGAAAAAAGACCAACAATTTTGAAAAAAAACTGATGGGCACTGATTGGCAGCACTGGCGGCACCGATAGGCGGCACTGGATAGGCAGCACTGATGAGGAGCTACTGACAGGCATTACTGATGGGGCACTGGCACTTTTTTTGGCACTGATCGGCTCTTCCTGTCAACGTGAACCGAGGAGAGCTATTTACCAGCACTTCCTGGTTCACACAATGATTGTTCACAGCTGATAACGTGGTAAGAAGCCTCTGTCAGAGGCTCCATACCACGATTGGAGTTGCGGTGTGTCAGACTGGGCGCACACCGTCTCTGTTATCCTGATCACATCATATGGAATTCGGTCAGGATAACACAACCACTTTGCCGCTATACAGTGGGGGCAGCAAGTGGTTAAATGATAGAGACAGAATATCAACTAAAACTCCAGCAAAAGCACATAATACATATGTTATAAATTGAGTTGCCGTTCAGTGAGTAAAACAAGTATTTAACCCCCTACCAACCAATAATAATTCTGGCTCCCACAGACTGGCTACAGTATTGGCTCATGTGGTACACAGATTAGTCCGGTCAATTGCAAAAGGTGCTCCTAACGACAACTCTTTATGTGTGTAAAAGACACCTGTCCACAGAATCTCTTTCTTCCATTCAAACCTCACCATCATGGGCAAGACCAAAGGGCTGTCAAAAGATGTGAGGGACAAGATTGTAGACCTGCACAAGTCTGGAATAGGCTACAAGACCATCAGCAAGAAACGTAGTGAAAAGGAAACAACTGTTTGCCCTTGTACACACGATCGGAGATTCCGACGGAATGTGTCCAATCGGAGCGTTTTGTCGGATATTCCGACTGTGTGTGTGGTCTGCATCGGACTGTTTCCATCGGAATATCCGTCGGACCAACTTGCCGGAAATATTTTCCGTCAAAATGCTTAGATCGGACATACTCCGATCATGTGTAGAGAATTCCAATCGGACAAAGTGCCACGCATGCTCAGATCAAATTCCTACATCAAAGCTATTGGCTACTAGCCTGAACGTAGTCCCATCGTAACGAAATTACGTCATCACGTTCTGAAAGATCGGATTTTCCGACAACTTTGTCCGACCGCGTGTATGCAACAGTTTCGGACAAGATCCGTCGGACAAAATCCGACAGATTTGGTTGTCAGAATCTCGGACCGTGTGTACAAGGGCTAAGAGTTATTATTCGCAAATGGAAGAAATATAGTGCATCCGGAAAGTAATCAGAGCGCTTCACTTTTTCCACATTTTGTTATGTTACAGCCTTATTCCAAAATGGATTAAATTCATTATTCTCCTCAAAATCTTACAAACAATACACCATAATGACAATGTGAAAGAAGTTTGTTTGAAATCTTTGCAAATTTATTAAATATAAAAAAACAAAAAAAGATCACATGTAGGCAAGTATTCACAGCCTTTGCCATGACACTCAAATTTGAGCTCAGATGCATCCTGTTTCCACTGATAATCCTTAAGATGTTTCTACAACTTGATTTGCGTCCACCTGTGGTAAATTCAGTTGATTGGACATGATTTGGAAAGGCACACACCTGCCTATATAAGGTCCCACAGTTACCAGTACATGTTAGAGCACAAACCAAGCCATGCAGTCCAAGGAATTGTATTTAGACCTCTGAGACAGGATTGTATCGAGGCACAGATCTGGGGAAGGGTACAGAAACATTTCTGCAGCATTGAAGGTCCCATTGAGAACAGTGGCCTCCATCATCCATAAATGGAAGAAGTTTGTAATTACCAGGACTCCTAGAGTGGGCCGCCCAGGCCAAACTGAGCGATCAAGGGAGAAGGGCCTTAGTCAGGGAGGTGACCAAAAACCTGATGGTCACTCTGACAGAACTCCAGCATCTCTCTGTAGAGAGAGGAGAACCTTCCAGAAGAATAACCATCTCTGCAGCACTCCGCCAATCAGGCCTGTATGGTAGAGTGGCCAGACGGAAGCCACTTCTCAGCAAAAGGCACATGACAGCTCGCCAAGAGTTTGCCAAAAGACACCTGAAGGACTCTCAGACCACTTTTTTTTAACAGGATTTGCACAAAAACAAATATTTTTTGTATGATTGAGGAATTGTTTTATGCAATGACCCAGAGTTTATCATTATACATGATTGTTGGATTGAATGCATTTCACATGTGTACAGTAAGAGATTAGGTTAATAGCAGTGGGTTCACTATCACCAGATTGTGGGATTATACATTTGCACCGCTTGCTTCTTTTTTTCTTGGCAATTAACTGGCAATCACAGGCATGCATAGGGGGTGTATAGGAGCACACCTTAATCGCTCCAAGCGTATTAGTATTATTGCTCTGTGTGCAGGCAGGGAGATGGAAAATATCTCCCTCTGACCAGTTCTGCCATTCATGAAGTGCTACCATACTTCTTTCACGGTACCGACTCTAAAATAAGAGTATGTGTGTGTCTGTATGTATATGTAATATATATTTCACATACACAAGCATGTGTCTTTGATCTTTGGGGTGCGCACCCTAATGCAATAGGGTGCACACACCTATGCTGGTGATTCACAGGTACTTAGGTGGCAGCAATCTTATTTAATCCCTCAATCTTCCATTAATATCTTTGGCACTAGTTTTTCTTGTTGTTTGTCCAAGTATCCATTTTTATTTATCGGGTCTATTCACTAATAAGTGAAGAGAGGTGAATTGTCAGAAAAATCTAAGCCAAAGTGGCTGAAGTAGAAAAAAAAAAAAACAGTTCTCAGTGAAATATTTTTAGTTCAGCTTTTTTGGCCTATATTTTACCATTTCCCTAAAAATGTACCTCAGTTCACTAAATAATACATTAAGACAAAACTGATCTTTATAAAAAAACATTTATTAAAATATTTGAATAAAATCATTTGAATATAATCAATACTTAACACTGGATTACATCTTAGTTATTTTTTTTTTTAGGGTGAACATTTGACAAAACATAAAAAAGAGCATTTATAATAGGAAAAAATAACATTCTCAAAAACAATAAAAATTATACATTAAAAAACAAAACACAAAACCAAAATTGTAGTAATATGCAATACTATGTCAAACAATGATCAAATGCACTAATTCAGGAAGCTAAGCAGCAAAAATAGAAAAATATGCATGAATGCCTAGCCCTATTAGAAAAAAAAAACACACAAAACAAAAATTGCAGTAATATGCGATACTATGCGAAACAGTACACTAATTCAAAAAGCTAAATAGCAAAAAGACAAATATGCATAAATGACTATCCCCAATTTAAAGAAACAAAATAAATACAATGATATGTGAAACAGTGATAAGTGCTTGAATCAAAAGCAGGTATTGTCAGAAACCATGAATCAGACTGAGACAGAAGTACAGTTAACCCCTTGCCGACCGCCCACCTCAGTTATACTGCGGCAGAATGGCACAGGCAGGTGAATCGCTATCATTGTATGGCGGGTGCGCAGCCGGCTGGGGGGCCGCGATGATCGCATTTGATCAGGAACCGATCAATCCCCAGGCCCAGGCCAATGAAATCTGGCCTGGACCTGGTGATCACTCCTGACGAATGATATCCTTCCTCTGTCTGTGTAACGGTAAACACTGACAGGGGAAGTGATGTCATCTCTCCTCGTGTCAGTCTTTTCATTCCAGACTGAGAGGAGAGAGCATCAGAACAGTGAGTTGCACAACACTACACAGACACCAGCTCACATACACATTCAGCCCCCAATCACCCCCCCCATTAACCCCTTCACCACCTGTCACTGTGTCACCCAGTACAGCAATCAGATTTTTTTTGATCACTGTACTAGTGTCATTAGTGACACTAATCAGTGTTAGAGTAATTATTATTAGGCTCAGGTTTAGGGACCCCCTAGCCTCCCAATAAAGTTTTAACCCCTTGATTACCCCCTGTCACCTGTGATCACAGTATAAGTGTCACGGGTGACGCAGTTTAGCTAGATTTTTTTTATAGCGTCAAGGCACCCGCCATATTGTACCCAATAAAGGCTCAATCCCCTTATCAGCTGGCGGGTGATCAAAGTTATATTTTAGCATCAGATAGGGTCCATTTCACCCCAGGCAGCGTCAGAATAATGGCAGTACTGCCAACACCCACGCATACACCATACACCTCCTTTAGTAGTATAGTGTCTGAACGGATCGATATCTGATCTGATGAGATCTATACTGGCATCCCCAACAGTTTAGGGTTTCCAAAAACGCAGTTTTAGCAGGATCAGCCCAGATACCTGCTAGCACCTGTGTTTAGCCCCTCCACCCAGCCCACCCAAGTGCAGTCTCAATAGATCACTGTCACTTACAAAACACAACACACACAACTGCAGCGTTCACAAAATCAGGCCTTATCCCTGCGAGTGCGAATGCTAACAGTTTTTTGGGGAGCGTTTGAATTGGTCGCTAACAGTCAGGAGCTTTTTTTACCTGTGAGTGTCACTACTGTACCAGAAAATTTAGAGACCAAAATGTCAAATTGAAGGTACAGTAGTGAAGAGGCCTACACGTTTCTGAGCATGACAGATAGTGAAGAGAAAGTCGTTCATTTGTCAGATTCAGGCTCAAAATATGAACCTGTAGACAGGAGCGGCACCCTGACCGATAGCTCTGATGATGGAGTTGTGGTCCCTGCCAAGGTCAGAGGTACCAGACCCCGATCTTCTTTTCAGCAATTCAAGCTGGTGAGGTGGCAAGCACGAGTAGTGTCCCGTTGCCACCAAGAAGAATACAAAGGCAGGGCTGTTGAGCCCATATGCCCTTCATGCTGCATTCGCCCAATCCTAATTGAGAACCTACCACTTCTGCAGCACCTGTACTTCCCCCATTCACTGGCCAACCCGGAATTCAGGTGTAAACGGTTGATTTTACGTCACTTGATTTTTAATCAATGTTTTTCATGGAATAGATAGATCTACTATTGTGGACCAAAGCAATTGATATGCTGGTCAATTAATCGCCACTAATCCCCAGCTGACCCTTGCCAGAGTTTGGAGACCAATTGTGGTCTCCGAATTTAAGACTTTTCTGGGCTTATCCCTCCTCATGGGCGTAACTAAAAAGCGTGAGTTGCAGTCATATTGGTCCACTGACCCAATTCACCATATGCACGTGTTCTCGGCCTCCATGACCAGGACAATGAGCAGATCTTGCGGTTCATGCATTTCAACAACGATGAACTCTGTCGTCTTCGGGGTGACCCTGAATTTGATCGGCTCTACAAAATTCAGCCCCTCGTAAACGACTTCAACCTTTTGCAGCCTTGTTTATCCCCCATCAAGTTGTCTGCGTTGATGAGTCCCTGATTAAGTTTTCTGGCCGCTTGTCATTCAAACAATATCTTACCAGCAAGCATGTCAGATACGGGGTCAAGATGTATAAGCTCTGTTAAAAGGGCCACAGGCTATACATGTAGTTTTATGGTTTACAAGGGAAGAGATAACTGCCCTGACTACATAGGGAGCGCTGGTATGATTGTGTGGGATTTGGTGTCACCCTTAGTCGGAAAGGGGTACCACTTGTATGTAGACAATTATTACACAAGCGTGACACTTTTTAGTTGCTTGTTTGATGATCAAATTGCCACATGTGGCATGTACAATCTAATCACTGGGTCTTTCTCCATTCCCGGCTTAGGCTGGGGGAGAGAGCCTGCTTGAGATGTAATAATTTGCTTGCTGTGAAGTGGAGGGATAATAAGAATGTTTTCACTCTTTCCTCCCTTCACGCAGACACGACAGTCCAAATTTCTACGGTGACTGGTGTTGTGGAGAAATCCCTCCGTGTCCACAAATATAACCTCAATATGGGAGGGGTGGACCTCAACGACCAGTTGTTGGCACCACACCTAATTGCCGTAAGGCCAGATTCTGGTATAAAAAAGTGTCTGCATACTTATTTCAGTTGGCTTTGCTGAACGCTCATGTGCTATACAGAGCTTCAGGATGAATTGGATCCTTCCTTAAATTCCAGGAAGAGATCATCAGAGCCCTTCGGTTTCCAGACTGTGCTCTGGTCCAACTTCCCAACGCAAATGCAGTAAGCCACCTGCACGAGAAGCATTTTCCGCATGTCCTCTCTGGTACCCCTACCAAAAGAACACCCCAAAGAATATGTTGTGTCTGTAGAAAGCGCAGATTTAGGCATGGACCCCGTTTTTCTTGTCCTGACCAACCTGGTCTTTGCATTGGTGACTGTTTTGAATGCTATTACACACTAGTTGAGTATTAGTGTAGGGTACAACACCACACAGTCATGGGCACATGTACACAGGGTCTCTAAAGATGTGATGACCATCACATTTTTAGAGACCCTAATCTGCAACGTTCAGTTTATAGTTTTTTTTTTTTTTTTTACAGTTTATAAAAGTGAAAAAAGTGAAGAAAAAAAACACACACAAAAACACAAATAAAAAAGCGAAAATAGTTGTGGTTGTATTTTTCTTCTCTCTCTCTCTCTATTCTCTCTCTTATGTTCACTCTCTACTGTCTGCACTACTGTTCGCTCACTATTGTTCTATATCTATCATTCTCTCTCGGTTTTATTTTTACTATGTTTTATTGTATTAGCTTTGCAGGTATGGTATGTTATACTGTAATGTTTGTTTTATTGTTAACCATCATTTGCTTAGCAGGTACGCCATTCAGCTGCAGCCCTGACTTATTTATCTTGACAGCAACAGCGTTTGCTCCCACGATACATAAAGCTGCGACTCCAGCGCTGTAGGAGGTGATTTCACCACCACAGTTAAAAAAAGAGCATGTATGCTGAAGCATGGGGGCAGCAGGAGTGGAGGAGTGACCTGCTCCTAACTTTTGGGGCAGATGCTCCCATGCTTCGGCATATATTTTTTAGGCCATTCAGCAGCAGCACTGATTTATTTAGCTTGACAGCAATAGCGTTTGCTCCCACAATACATGCTTCGGCATATATATATATATATATTTTAGGCACAAATTGCATTAAAAAATATTTAGTTTTTTACTATTTTTTTTGTATTTGCTTTGCAGGTATGGTATGTCTTACTGTTACTTTGTTTTATTGTTAACCATCATTTGCTTAGCAGGTATGCAATTCAGTTGCAGCGCGGATTTGTTTATCTTGACAGCAACAGTGTTTGCTCCCACAATACATAAAGCCGTGACTCCAGCGCTGTAGGAGGTGATTTCACCACCACAGTTAAAAAAAAAAAAAAAAGAGCATATATGCCAAAGCATGGGGGCAGCAGGGGTGGAGGAGCGATTTGCTCCTAACTTTTGGGGCAGATGGCCCCATGCTTCGGCATATCATTTTAGGCCATTCAGGAGCAGCACTTATTTATTTAGCTTGACAGCAACAGTGTTTGCTCTCATGATACATAAAGTTATGACTCCAGCGTTGTAGGAGGTGATTTTAACACCACAGTTAAAATCAAAATGGTGCATATATGCCCATCATTAGAAGTGGGTGGATGAAGGGAGGTATTCTAATGGTGGGCATACCCACCGATCAATCTCTTTTTTTCATTCAGCCCACAGGCTGCATGAAAAAAAAAATATTACAATTATGATATATGCCCAACAAGGACCGATCTTGGTGTGGTCAGATGCTTTGAGGGCAGAGTACAGATTTAGGGTCTAATAGACCCAATTTATTTTCAAAAAAGAGTACCTGTCACTACCTATTGCTATCATAGGGATATTTACATTCCCTGGGATAACAATAAAAATTATTTAAAAAAAGCACCCCTGTGCCCCCCTCCCGCTCTCACGCAAAGGTGAACGCAAGCGGCATCAAATGTAAACAGCAATTGCACCATGCATGTGAGGTATCACTGTGAAGGTCCAATCAAGGGCAGTAGACCTGTAAAGGTTTTTAAAAATGTATGTAGTTTGTTGCCGCTGCAAGTTTGTGGGCAATTTTAAAGCATGTCTTTCTATTTATGTAGTCGGCCTAAGATCATCTTTTTTTATTTCATCAAATATTTGGGCAATATAGTGTGTTTTAGTGCATTAAAATAAAAAAGTGTGTTTTTCCCCCAAAAAATGCTTTTGAAAAATTGCTGCCCAAATACGTAAACAAAACGTGTCAGAAAGGGCTTTGTCTTCAAGTGGTTAGAAGAGTGGGTGATGTGTGACATAAGCTTCTAAATGTTGTGCATAAAATGCCAGGACAGTTCAACCCCCCCCCCCCCCCCCATTTTGTAAATAGACACCCAAAGCTGAGAGGCAAGTCGAGTCCATAGAATATTTTATGTTTTGACACAAGTTGCGGGAAAAAGAATACATTTTTTGCACAAAGTTGTCACTAAATAATATATTGCTCAAACATGCCAGGGGCATATGTTAAATTACACCCCAACTCACCTTAATCCACCCAGATCAGGTGGGGTTCACGCCAGCTAAAAACACGGCGCATAATTTGCGCAGACTTCACATGAATCTACAAGCCAGGCATGACCATTTAGGTACTAGAGCAGTTGTATCTCTCGACGCCGCCAAGGCGTTCGACTCATTTGAGTGGATATACCTCTGGGAATGCCTGGCTAGATTCGGATTCTGACCTTGTTATATCAAATGGGTTCGTCTTTTATACCAGAGCCCCTGCACCAGGATCTTGGTTAAGGGCAGAAAATCTGAACCCTTTGCC
Organism: Lithobates pipiens; assembly: GCF_037356315.1. Taxonomy (NCBI): domain Eukaryota; kingdom Metazoa; phylum Chordata; class Amphibia; order Anura; family Ranidae; genus Lithobates; species Lithobates pipiens. The sequence continues at coordinate 186,789,048 of NW_027507758.1, forward strand.
CTCTCTAGAGGTACACGCCCGGGGTGCCCCCTAGCCCCCCCTTTTATATGCCCTAGCGGTAGAACCCCTCGCATCTGCCATTTGAACACACCCTGACATCCAAGGTATACGTTGTGGAGCCCTGAAAGAAAAAAAAGTCTCTATGCAGACGATATGCTGCTATATTTGGCTGACACTGGCCCATCCCTACAGGCAGCTCTTGAGACCATCCAGGCCTATGGGCAATACTCCGGGCTCAGAATAAATTGGAGTAAGTCCCAAATTTTGCCTATTGACTTTGATGTCCCTTCAGCACGACAGGCCTCCCTTCCGCTCCTTAGTCAGCTCCATGAAATATCTTGGAGTCACCATTACTAGGTTTCCAAGGGATTTTGTTAGGCTTAATTTAGAGCCTCTAATTGGGAATCTGAAATCTAAGATAAAGACCTGGGCCAAGCTGGCCATCAGAGTGATAGGCCGAATTAATCTAATTAAGATGGTCATCCTCCTCGGCTTTTTATACGTATTATGGCATTCCCCGGTTTATCTACCCCTCAGGATCTTTAAGGCCATAGAGGCGCTTCTTAACTCCTTCGTTTGGGGAACAGCTAGCTAAACTACCCTGGCAGACTTTGAAAAATCCCACTGAGCTGGGGGGCACAGCGCTCCCAGATTTCAATATTTATTATCTAGCAGCACAATTGTGCCACTTTTTTTACTTGGACAAAAGGCGACAAGGATCGCTACTTAGCCCTTGCTTGTCCTTCCCTCACCCTGGGACTATCGCACCCTTTTCAAATTATTTAAAAAAAAATCACGGACACTGGTGGGATGGGGAACCGAACGGGGTTATTATACCATCCCTGCAGGGTGTGGGAGGTGGTAAGACGCAGACTGACACTGCCGACTACACACTCCCACACGCCCTTGTGGGACAACTCAGGACTGCGAGAACTGCTCACTATACCGGACCCCGCTATATGGATGCGTAGAGGGGTGCAGTACCTCTCGGATGTGTACAGCGGTAGTATCCTTAAATCATTCCAACAACTTAGATGATTTCACCCTTCCTAACTCTATGCACTTCCGATACCTACAACTCTGCCATGCTCTCCAGGTGCAATTTCCTGCTGCCCTCCCCACACTGAGTGTTTAGATCTTATAGGCAGCATGATGGGACCTGAACCCCGGAAACTTATATTGGTCTTTTACAGTTCCCTTCTTCATCCATCGGCGGCACTACTTGCCTACTGGCTGAAAGATCGTTGGTCTGGCGATGTGGGCGGGCCGGAGGACGATGAATGGGAAGAGGCACTGGAGGCCTGCAAAAAAATATCTACCAAGCTATCAGACCACCTCACACAGTTATATATCCTGCATATGACCTACCTGACTCCACTCCGTATAGTTAAATACAAGCCCACCCATAACCCATTATGTCCCAGATGCACCAGCCCGGACAGCACATTTTTCCATTTCCACTGGTCATGCCCGGATATACAAAATTATTGGACCCAGATTGTGAAATTTATCCACGATGAAATGGGATCTCCCTTGGCGGTTTGCCCAAAACAGTGTCTACTGGGAATATTCCCTGACCCTGACTCCGACAAGTTCCACAAAACATTCCTTCAGGAATCGCTCTTCGTTGCTAGGCTCCTTGTGGCCAGAAGGTGGCTACAACCTATGTCCCCAACTATCCAAGAGTGGAGATCTGCTGTTAATAGGGTTCTCCCCTTCAAAAAAGAAATATATGCCCACAGAGCCTGCCTGTCCAAATATGGCAAGATATGGGACCCCTGGCTTAATAGTGCTGCCACGTGCAATGCCATCTCTCCATAAGACTGGTGGGCCTGTTTAGGCCCTCTGCCCCTCCTTCCCATCTGACCTCACAAGATAGCCGATATAATGTGTTTATGTCTGTACATATTTGATCCATCTGTTCTATTAATGAATGTTATGCGCAACTTTGACAGATACTACTAAGATCCACCCATCTTGTTAAATGTATGGTTCCTGCTGTCACTACGAATTATATGCTGTAAACTGCCATTATCTTCACAAATAAAAGTTTTATTGTTGTAAAAGCTGAGCGCAGCAAGGACGAGCCCGAAGCATGGCGAGTGGCCCTCTAATATCGCCAGCCCTATGTCCACTTGGATGGTGGGGCTACCACCCCGACTCACGGCGCAGGCACCGTTCATCTTCAGAGATTTTTCAAAGCTTCTTCTGCTCTGTACTGCGCAAGCGCTGTGCATGCGCAGTACGGGGCGGACAGTATCCGATGGCGGGACACTATATTCCAGAACACCGGAATGGATAGTCAGACAAGCCAAAAGGTCAGGGAGCCAGAGAACAGCGTAGTAGAACAGCAAGCAGGATCTGAAGCCAGAAGGAATGTCAGCCAAGCAAGTCTTTAACAGGTACACAGGAAAGTGTCAGAGCTTGCAGAAAAATGTACAGAAGGCTTCTGCAAGCGCTCCTTAAAAGAGTCTTTCTCTTGAGTCTGGAGTCAATGAGGATGGCAAATGTGACCAACCTCTCCAGCTCAGTGGGTATATCTTGGGCTGGTATCTCATCCTTGATGGTATCAGAGAGACCTTGAGAAAAATCAGACACGAGGGCCTCATTGTTCCACGCAACCTCTGCTGCCAGAGTATGGAATTCAATGGCGTAATCGGCAACAGTTCTCATACTCTGATGGACATGAGACACTTGGCAGCAGAAGCGGAGCATGTGGGAACATCAAATGCCCTTTTAAAAGAAGCCACAAACTCAGGGTAACTCAAGACAACAGGTTTTTGTGTCTCCCATAGAGGGTTTGTCCAGGCCAAAGCTCTCTCAGAAAGCAAACATATCACAAAACCTACTTTGATTCTATCCATAGGAAACACCTGGGACAGCATCTCAAAGTATATCTCAACCTGCTTGAAAACCCTCTGCATTGGACTGGATGGCCCCCAAATTGCTGGGGAAGCAGAGGGGAATAAGACATACCTCTTATAAAGGTAATAATCAAGGCGGGTGCCTGCACAGAGCCTGGAGCAACAGCAGGGACAGCCTGCTACACAGGTTGTACCGGACCAGCCACGGTGGGAGATTCCAGGTGAGCTGTGCAACTCAGGAGAGTTTGTAACTGATCCATGTGGTGATCCTGCTCATCCAATCTGGAATAAATATTGCCAACAAGTGGATTTACTGCATCTTCTGAATTCATGGCCTTTGCATACTGTCAGAAACCATGAATCAGACTGAGACAGAAGTACAGTTAAATCACACTTGTTTAATAATAATAAAAAATAAATAAAATAATTTAATTTAATTTAATAATAATAAAAAATATAAACAGAGTAAATGTAGTCAAAACATAGCCAGAGTTCAGGAACTGTAACGGATAGTCAGACAAGCCAAAATGTCAGCGAGTCAGAGATGAGCGTAGTAGAAAAGCAAGCAGGAGCCAGGAGGAATGTCAGCCAAGCAAGTCTTTAACAGAAACACAGGAGAGCATCTCTAGAGATGTGACCAAGGTGAAGGCAGAGATCATCTGGACTTGTATGGCTTAAGTAGTCAGGACTGACAAGCCGGATATCAGCAATAGGTGAGAGAGATAGGAGCTAGCAATTTGATGACAGCTGAGTGGCCAGCTCAGAGAAGGAAGGGCTGAGCCCATCCCTGACAGGCACTCATCTGATTTTACATAAAAAAAAAACAATAAAATAAGTCCCAAATAATAAAGTGCATGCGCACCAAAAAGTTATGAGATGTGAACATCGCGTGCTCAAAAAATATATACGTCCCAGCTTTGTGCAGCTACATCTCCCTGCAGGCCATTAGTATGTCTGGAAGGCCAACATGGAGAGGGAGAATGTCACAAGCCAATAAAAGAGGGCAAGCGGGCTTTGTGTCTAGAGGCAACAGTGCTGGTCGTGGACATGGTGCATACTCATCAGCACATGGCCGAGGGACACGCTTGTCCTTTTTTTCGGCAGCTGGCCGCGTTGAGCCGCAACATGCTGAAGACTTGGTAGAGTGGATGACCAAGCCGTCCTCATCCTCTCTCACTCAGGCTCAGGGTACTTTGGCAAAGCAGCTGCCAATGCGGCCTCTTCCCTCAGCTCAATGGCATCAGTCACTCCTTCCCTAGCCCCACCATGTCCTCATGAGGAGTCCCCCGAATTGTTTGACCACAGTGTTGGTACATGCTCCAGGAGGATGCCGAGCATTTTGAAGGCTCTGATGATGGTACCCAGCTAGAGGAAGGCAGTAACGTGAGCCCAGAGAGAGGGGGTGCTCAAGAAGGACAGCAATCTGGCAGTCATGTTCCCCCAGCTGCAGCATACTGCCAGGTTTGCTTCAGTGATGAGGAGAGAGGGGATGATGAGCTCATTGACTCCACGTGGGTGCCTGATAGGAGAGAGGAGGAGCCACATCTCCAATGAGGCAGAATGCCCTCCAGGGGCCAGCTTAAGGGCAGCACACCGACTGAATCACACCGCAGAGCTCCGCATGTGCAGGGCACTGCTGTCTCTGCGCGTTATTCCAAAAGTTCTATGGTGCGGGCCTTTTTTGAGACGAGCGCATCAGATCGCACCACTGCTATTTGCAACATATGTCTCAAGCGTATCTCGCATCACCAAAACATCAGCCACTTGGGCACCACATGCTTGACCAGACATATGTCGACCTGCCATGCAGTTCGTTGGCAAGCATACCTAAAAGACCCACACCAAAGAACAAAGCGGACATCGCCCTGCTCCTCATCAGCTGGGATCTCCAACCCTACTATACCTTCAATCCTCTATGAAACCTGCACTGAGAGGAACGAAAGTGTAGAATTAGGTGCATCACAGCCAAGTACTTGCGGGCAATCTGCTATCGGTACACCGACATCAGATTGTACCAGGCAAATTTCCCTGCCCCAGCTGCTGCAGCGCCAAAAGAAGTTCACTGTCAGCCATCCACATGCCCAAGGGTTGAATGCTAGCTTGGCTAAATTGCTAGCACTTCAACTGCTGCCTTTTCAGTTGGTAGACTCTGCCCCCTTCCGTGAGTTTGTGGAATGTGCGGCTCCACAGTGGCAGGTTCCCAAACACCACTTTTTCTCAGGGAAGGCGATTCCAGCTCTCTATCGGCATGTGGAAAGCAATGTCTTGGCCTCGCTAGACAGGGCGGTCAGTGGGAAGGTGCATATTATCGCTGACTCATGGTCCAGCAGGCATAGACAGGGACGTTACCTATCTTTAACGGCGCATTGGGTGACTGCTGGCAGCTGGGAAGGATGCAGGACAAGGTGCAGTAGTGTTGAAGGTTGTTCCACCACCATGCCTCCAAAATGCTACTACTGGTGATTCTGACACGCCTCTCTCCTCCACCCCCTCCTCTTCTTGTTCCTGCATGGCCTCTTCCTGTGCTTTGTCCTAGGAACTAGCGGTGCTCCGTAGGCGTTCAAGAAGCTACCCAAAACAATGGATAGGCTTCCCCACGGGGTACAACAGAGGGGTACAACCGAGGGTCACCTACCCCAGTTTGAGAGAAGCCTGAAGGATCTTTGGAGAATTCAGAACCCAAAATTCCGGACTTTTTCCTGCTTTTCTACTACACACTCGACTTTGTCAAGGATAGATATGATTATGGGGAATGATGAGGCAATTGCATTAGTAAGTAAGATAAAATACCTGCCAAGAAGTCTTTCTGACCACTCAGCAATGATGGCCTCTCTGGATTTAGGGGAGGGAAACCATTTCCGGGAATGGAGAATTAGTCCTTCTTGGCTGGATCTTATGGGAGAACCAAAGGAAGTTCTAATTGCATTAAGAGAATACCTAGATCTGAATACGGGCACGGCCTCACCAGGGGCTGTGTGGGATACCTTGAAGGCATACTTTCGAGGCCTCCTGATACAGCAGATCTCTAAAATTAAAAAACAATCCAGGGAAAGGGAAGAATATGCTTCAAAGAAAGTGATATATCTAGAAGACCACTACATAAAGGACCCGACACCTGATAACTCGGGGTTATGGTTAAAGGCGCAGCAGGAATATCGCCTCATAATGATAGGGAAAGCGGAAAACAAATACATTTTTCAGAAACAAATAGAATTTGGGGAAGGCGAACGGGTATGACGGATGTTGGCACATTTCGTGAGAACAAATTCATTACCATCTATGGTACCAAGGATTAGTTCAGCAGAGGGTAGGATATTGACAGATAAGTCAGCTATACTGGAAAGGTTTAGATCTTATTATGAGGATCTATATCATTCCAAGCAGGATGAGGAAGGGGAGGGAATGGACACATTTTTTGAGTCATTGACAATGCCTTACCTCTCTAAGGAAGATAGTGCTGCTCTTGACAGCCCTATAACGCTGGAAGAAATCCAGCGTACTGTGCAGGAAATGGGGGGACAAAAAGCCCCAGGCCCTGACGGCCTGCCGGTGGAGGTCTCCCGACATTTTGGCGAGGTATTAATTCCGGAATTGCTAGAAGTCTTAAATTGGGCAGTAACAAAAGGGGAGCTTCCCCCCTCTATGATGGAATCAACCATAATAGTAATTCCGAAGGAAAATAAAGACCCTCTCAATCCTTCTTCGTTTAGACCAATTTCTCTATTGAATCTAGATGTAAAGATCCTGGCAAAGGTCTTGGCGGCTAGACTAAACAAAGTGATAGAGAAGCTCATCCATCCTGACCAATCGGGTTTTATCCCTGGTAGATCTACGAGCATAAATATAAGGCGGGTGTATTTAAATCTTCAAATACCAGTGGATGGAGATGGACAGAGAGCGATCCTCTCGTTGGACGCCGCCAAGGCCTTTGATACTCTAGAATGGAGCTATTTGTGGAGAGTTTTAAAAGAATTTCAGGTGGGACCGACATTTGTAAAATGGGTAAAAATGTTGTAGCAAGGGTAAAAATAAATAATGATAGCTCTGCTGGGTTTCGACTGAGGAGGGGTACGAGACAGGGATGTCCTATGTCTCCCCTCCTGTTTGCCATGGCAATTGAACCCCTGGCCGTGTCCCTCAGACTAAATGCGGAGATAAAAGGGTATAGGAGAGGGGAGGAGGAAGAAAAAAATTATATTATTTGCAGATGATCTTCTTTTGCTTTTCGGAGATATACAGAACTCAATAGGGGAAGTAATGTATAGAATTAAAAACTTTGGAGACCTTTCGGGATTAAGGATAAACTGGGGGAAATCTTGTATATTACCAGTTGACCCCCTGGATAGCCCCCTACCCCGAGAACTTGCATGTCTGCAAATAGTAAGCCAAATGAAATACTTGGGCATCTACATTACTAAAGACCCCAAACAGTATATAGTGAATAACTTAGTCCCATTGTTATCTAAATTTAAGGACAAAATTAATATTTGGAAGATACTTCCTTTATTGGCAGCAGGCCGATGTAATTTAATTAAAATGATACTTTTGCCGCAACTTATGTATATTCTACACAATTCCCCAATATGGATCTATAAGAAATGGTTCTAGAAGATAGATTCCATGTTTAGAGAATTGATTTGGAAGGGGGGCCAAGCGTGGATCAGTTTAAAAACTTTGCAATCTCCAAGTAATGAAGGGGGAGTGGCAGTTCCTCACCCATTCAATTACTTTTTAGCAGCCCAGCTACAACATCTGGGAGGAGGGGACATGGAGAGTGATGGACGAGGAAAGAGAACATTCCTTGAACAATTTTTAGGTAGGACGCTGGTAGAGACATTGGAGTCAGGGATCTCTATGCGAGGTATCCCTACACTTTGTTTGATGATAAAGGTGTGGGAAACATCTAAAGGAATACTGGGGTACAGGGGATTTACTAAATATTCTCCCTTATGGGCCAATAATAAGTTGGGCGAGATACAAAAAATAGGGCAAATAAAGGAATGATAAAGAAGAGGTATAAAGTTTATTCATCAGATTTACCAGAATCGTAATCTGAAATCTTTCCAGGAATTAAGGGACCAGTTTGCAATACTGAAAAAGTCTTTCTTTAGATATCTGTTAGACATGCGCTGGAAAAAGAGTTTGGGGTGGATGCAATAAACTGGTGCAAGATACCAGTAATCCAGGAAATATTGCGAGCGAAATCGGGGAAAGGGTTAATATCTAAAACTTACGCAATTATACATAAGAAGACTCGGGTAATAACACAGGAGCAACTATACAGAAAGAAATGGGAAATAGATGTGGGAAGTATCTCGGAAGCCCAATGGGAGAGGGTTCTTGAGTTGGCGCCTTGTTTATCCCTTTCTTCGTCTCAAAAGCTATCTCATTTATTCTTATTGTATAGAGCATATTACACTCCCAAAAGACTCTTTTCGTTTGGTTGAAAGCAGGACCCTTCATGCCCTAGATGTGGAAGGATGGAGGGGGACATGATTCATATGTTCTGGAGATGTCCCAAGTTGCATCGCTACTGGAGGGAGGTTGTGGAAATAATAACTCAGGTATTTGAGACGGCAGTAGATATGGAACCCTTTGGGGTGTGTATTGGGATGGATAGATGGAGGTAGTGATCCCAAAGGTACTAAATTAGCAAAAATAAGATGCCTTTTTCAGGCAAGGAAACTCATAGCTCAGAAATGGCAGTCCTCGATACCCCCTAGCAGTGGGGAGTGGGTGCAGAATATGAATGGGGTAGTCCTCAAGGAAAGGGTGGCATTTATAAGACAGGGAGGAATAAAAACAATTTCATAAGATCTGGAAGTTGTGGTGCGAGAAAATGAATAAAGGTATTTACACCTAAGTGGAAGGGTTGCTAGCTAGGGAAACAGTGCAAGGAGAATGCCTGTGTGAGTGGGTAGGAGGGATGAAGGTAGGGAATGGAAGGGTGTAAAAGGGTTTTATGGAATTTTTATTACTCTTGCTCAATTTTGTATGGAAATGTTGTATGTTTTGTCTAAATTGAAAAGAAATTAATAAAGAGATAAAGTAAAAAAAAAAAAAAAAAAGGAGCTACGCAAGTATGCAGGCAAAAAGATGCCATGCGGTACCTGTGCTGGTGTGCTTGGGGGACAAGAGACACACTGGGGCAGAGATTCTGTCAGCTCTGCAGGGGAAGGCTGAGAGGTGGTTGATGCCATGCCAGCTTAAGCCAGGAATGGTGGTTTGCGACAATGGCACCAACCTCCTCTCCACCCTCTGACAGAGACAACTGACCCATGTGCCCTGTTTGGCTCATGTCCTTAACTTGGTGGTGCAGCGGTTCTTGGGCAGGTAACCGGGCTTACAGGATGTCCTGAGGCAGGCCAGGAAAGTCTGTGTGCATTTCCCCAGTCATATAATACCAGTGCTCAGCTGGCAGACCTCCAAAAGGAATTTAACCTGTTTAAGAACCGCCTAATCTGTGACATGCCCTCCAGGTGGAATTGGCCATGCTGCAGTGGCTGCACATGCAGCAGAGGGCCATCAATGAGTACCTGTGCGACTATGGCACCAGAACAGGGTCAGAGGAGATTTTTTTTTATTTTCCCCCATGTCAGTGGGTCATGATCAGGGATGCATGCACTGTCCTGTCACCATTTGAGGAGGCCACGAGGATGGTGAGCAGTGTCAGTGCACTCATCAGTGACACTGTTCCTCTTGTCCACCTGTTAAAGCACACGCTGCATGGAATAATGGACAGGGCACTTGAGGCAGAACAGAGGCAGGAAGAGGAGGACTTCCTTACCTCTCAAGGCCCCCTTTATCCAGACAGTGTTCCTGCTGGCCCGCCGATCACACAGGAAGAGGAGGATTGTGTCCACATGGATGTGGAGCCTAGCACTCAGCATCAGCAGCAGTCTTTAAGGGATCATTTACAGCCCCAAGAAACCCATGGACCTGTACGTGGCTGGGAGGAGGTGGCTGCGGATCATGTCGTCCTTAGTGACCCAGAGGACTCCAGACCAAATGCCTCAGCTAACCTTCGCTGCATGGCCTCCCTGATCCTGCAAAGCCTACAGAAGGATCCTCTTATTCGTTGGATCAAGGAGAGGGATCATTACTGGCTGGCAACCCTCCTTGAGCCACGTTACAAGGGTAAGATTTCAAACCTTACCTTGCCATCGCAGAGGATGAAACATCTTCGGGAGTCCTTGCAGAAAGGTCTGTGCAACACGTTGCCAGAGACTGGGAGATTACAAATTCCTGGTCCTGGAGAACATGTTGCTGAGGCTTCGGTCAGTCACAGGAGGAGTGGTGGAGAAGGTGGACATCTGACCGATGCGTTCAGACAATTTTTTAGTCGGCAGCCCCAAGGTATGATCGGTTCCAGCAACCATCGCCAGCGACTGATTTACATGGTGCAGGGATATCTAAGGGCGAGATCAGACTTGGACACCTTTCCACCGAAAATCCTCTGGCTTACTGGGTCTTGAGGATGGATCACTGGCCAGAGCTTGCACAGTATGCAATTGAGGTACTGGCCTGTCCTACATCCAGCGTTCTTTCGGAACGCACATTCATTGCTGCTGGAGGTGTTGTAACCGATCACAGGGTGCGCCTGTCCACCAACTCAGTTGATCGACTGACCTTCATAAAAACGAATCAGTCTTGGATCACCACCAGCTACCAAGCACCTGATGCTGATGTGACCAAATAATTTTTTTTGAAATGTCAGATCCCTTCAAGACTGCTTATGCTGAGTGACTATCCTGTTATGCTGAGTGACTATCCTCTTCCTCCTTAATGATCATGCTAATAGCCTGTAAGAACATTTTTGGTTCTGGGCACCGCCACCAGTGGCTAAGGCCCAATTTTTCTGCCCCTGTTTAACAGGGGCGTGTAATTACAATTTTTGATGCAATACTTTGCAGCAAGGCTCATTTTTGCGCTCCAACTAGAGTATCTGTGAGGGGTTGCAGTGTTGTGGCCCCAGTGCCTGAGGCCCAATTTTTCAGCCCCTGTTTAACAGGGGGGAATTATAATTTTTGATGCAATACTTTGCAGCAGAGGTCATTCCTGCGCTTCAACTAGAGTATCTGTGTGGGGTTGCAGTATTGTGCCACCAGTGCCTAAGGCCCATTTTTTCAGCCCCTGTTTAACAGGGGTGTGTAATTACAATTTTTGATGCAATACTTTGCAGCAGGGCTCATTCCTGCACTGCCACTAGAGTTTCTGTGGGGTGTTGCAGTGTTGGGGCACCAGTGCCTAAGGCCCAATTTTTCTGACCCTGTTCAACAGGGACATGTAATTACAATTCTTGATCTAATATTTCACAGCAGAGCCCATTCCTGCACCCACCAAGAGTAACTGAGAGGGCTTACAGTGTTGTGGCAACACCACCACCACCAAAGGCCCAATTTTTCTGCCACTGTTCAATAATGGCATGTAATTACAATTCTTGATATAATATTTCACAGCAGGGTGTTCCAGTGCCCACCAAGAGTAACTGTGAGGGCTTACAGTGTTGTGGCAACACCAACACCTTAGGCCCAAATTTCTGCAGAGCATATAGGGCAGGCCCCTACTTTCAAACATCCAACTTACAAACGACTCCTTCTTGCAAACAGAAGGAGACAACAGGAAGGGAGATGAAATCTACCCCTAGGAAGGGAAATTCTCTACCGTAAGAGTTGATATGGGGAAAATGTGTCTCCTCTTCACTGATGCTTTATCACCAATCCTTGTTCCACTAAAACCCCAAATTTAAAAAAGTATTGTCATTGGGACAGAAAGTTAGGTGAAATCTTCTGCACAGACAGAAAAACAAATGTTACAGGGGTGATAACCCTTCCCTATGTTTTCCAAAAAGCTGAAAAATAGATTTTTTGGCTGGAGCTACACTTTTTGTACCAATTCAAAATTACAAACAGATTCTACTTAACAACAAACCTACAGTCCCTGTCTTGTTTGCACCGCCTGTATACTGCTGTTCAGAGTATATAGGGCCTGGGGGCCCCACGCCTTTCCTTTTTTTAATTTGGGTGCGGGGTTCTCCTTAATATCCATACAAGACCCAAAGGGCCTGGTAATGGACTGGGGGGGGGGGACCCATGCATTTTGGAAGTCCCTCCTGTAAAGTCTCTAAAGGAGCTTCTATGGAGGGAACCTTGATCTGGTGGTCTGAGGCATTTGGAAAAATTTCTGCCAGTTAACAAGGTTTAAAGAGGCTTCATTTCTCGCAGTGGTCTCCTACCTTCCCTCCTGCACGGGTGCTGTATCTTTTTTTTGTCTTCCATTTCTTTATTTTTATTTTTTCCTAGAACTTTCTGAGCTTTGTTGTCCCCCGGGCGCTGGGATCAGGGCAAACATGGCCGCAGCATCTCTCCCCATGCTCTGAGCATGCACGAGAGGAAGTGATGCGGCCGTCGTCTTTTTGCCCCATTCCAAGATGGAGCGGGTACAACTGGACCGCTTCTGCACATGCGCGGGAGCTTCACTTCCACCGCGACAGTGGCGGCACATTTAAATGGCCAGGATAATCGATCAGTGCTTTCTGATCGCTGCACTGCACAGGAGGTTGGTTTTGTTCCTGTACCTTACTCTTATTGATCTCTCCCTGTATATGATCACTGTTCTATCTTCCTATCCCATGGACAATTTTTTTTGTTTTTATTATTTTTATCTTATACTATTTCAGGCTGACCTTTCTTTCTCATGCAGACCACCCTCGGCAGATAAGGTAAGAGGCTGTCTACCACTTATAGATACATATTGAAGAGAGAGAAAAAGAGAGCACAACCACTAATGCTGCTATTTCTGGCAGCCCTACCAGGTCAAGATCCACAAACTCCAGGGCCTAAGGACCGGTCAAACCATGCTTCAAGCCGCAGAAGATCTGAAAGAAGCCAATCAAGATCCTCATCCCAACATTGGCACTTATGCCATAGCCACTCACGCCATAGCCACTCTCGTCATAGCCAATCCTCATCCCATTGCAATCAGAGTCACCACCCCCGTCCTGCAGCAAATGCTTGCTGGGTGTGCGGCACTCTGGCTTTGCGAGATAAATTAGCCTGCTGTACATGCTTCAATGAAGCAACAAAGGAAAAAGAATCAGATCTAAGAGAGGTTTCTGAACTAATCAGGGAGTCAGTGCGAGAATCCATAATGGGGATAACAGCACCTGAGACAGACAGGTCGATTCCAATCACATCAGTGGCAGCTCCTCTTAATACCTTAGAGCCAAAATCTTTTAATGAAAATGAAGATCCGAAGTATCAGCCAGATTTGACTTCACCTTATGCCACGTTCACACGATCAGACTATCCGGCGGACAATGTCTGGGCTCCGGCAGACTTTTTTTTCCCAAAAGTCCGGCGGACTTAGAAAGTAGTTTTGACTCAAAAATTGTCCGACGGACTGTGAGTCCTGCGGACAATCCGGCCGTCTGTGTGCTAGTCTGCGGGAATTTTGAAATGAACGGACTTTCCCGCACATGGAATGCGGCTCCAGGTAGACGGGACTAGCGCAGGAGGCCAATGTCGCTGTCTTCGGCAGCGAGATTGACACGTGTCTGGCCCCATCACCTGCTATGGACTTAAAGGGAAAGCCCTACGCCAGAAAAACGGCGTGGGGGTCCCCCCCAAGGTCCTTATAAGACCCTTATCTGAGCACGCAACCCGGCTGGTCAGGAAAGGGGGTGGGGACGAGCAAGCGAACCCCCCCTCCTGAGTCATACCAGGCCACGTGCCCTCAACATGGGGGGATGCTTTGGGAAGGGGGGCCCTGCGGCCCCCCAGGATGGAAGGAGACCCCCAGAGCTGTGCAATAAATTATTTTAAACCCTTGTGTTGTTTTTTTTTATTTTCTTTTTTCACCAGGTGAATTGGTAGGGGTACATTGTACCCCATACTCATTCACATAGGGTGGCGGGGCAGTATCTGGGGGCCCCTTATTAAAGGGGGCTCCCCAATTCCGATAAGCCCCGCCCGCAGACCCCAACAACCAATGGCCAGGGTTGTCGGGAAGAGGCCCTTGTCCTTATCAACATGGGGACAAGGTGCTTTGGGGTGGGGGGCCGCAGGGCCCCCCTTCCCAAAGTACCCCCATGTTGAGGGCACGCGGCCTGGTACGGCACAGGAGGGGGGCGCTCGTCCCCATCCCCTTTCCTGACTGGCCGGGCTGCGTGCTCGGATAAGGGTCTTATATGGACTTTGGGGGGACCCCCACACCATTTTTTTGGCATAGGGCTTCCCCTTTAAGTCCATACAGAAGGCGGCGACATTGACCTCCTGCGCTAGTCCCGTCTACCTGGAACCGCGTTGAGAATGAACGGACATTCCTCCTTGTGTGGGCAAGTCTGTTCATTTCAAAAGTATGGCGGACTCCCGTAAAAAAAAATCTGGTTGTGTGTGGGCAGGTCCGCTCGTTCGGAAAGTCTGGCGGACCTCCGCTTCAAAGTCCGGTGGTTTGTCCACTGGACAGTCTGATCATGTGCACGCGGCATTAGTCTAACCTTTTGTGAAGTCAGTCGAGGAGGCTATACATTGGGAGGAAGCTAAGGAAGCACCCTGAAAGATTCAGAAATACTTCCTGGATTTAAAGAAGGAACCAGAATCCTCTTCTTTCATCAAAAAGTTAGAGGATCTTATTAAGGGCGAATGGGAGAGATCTGATAAAAGGTCTAGCCTTAATAACATACTAGTGAAGATGTACCCCTTAAAAGAACCAAGGGTAACCCCCTCCAGACATTGATGCTTCTTCAGTGTGACTTGCCAGACATGTCACCCTGCCAATGGAGGATGCAGTTACCTTTCGGGATGTACTAGACCAAAGATTGATTTATAATTTACATAAGCATATTCCATGGCAGGTGGCGCTTGTAGACCAGCAATTACCACGGCAGCGGTGGTTAGAGCCATCTCCAGATGGATCACCAATATAGAAATATCTATAAGATTCTATTCCCCTCTATTTCTAGTAAAAAAGATAACAGGAGATTTACGACCAGTATTTTAACCACTTGACCACTGGGCACTTAAACACCCTTAATAACCAGACCAATTTTCAGCTTTCGGTGCTCTCGCATTTTGAATGAAAATTACTCAGTCATGCAACACTGGACCTATATGAAATTTTTGTCCTTTTTTTCACACAAATAGAGCTTTCTTTTGGTGGTATTTAATCACCGCTGGGTTTTTTATTTTTTGTGCTATAAAAGAAAAAATACCGAAAATTCTGTAAAAAAATGAATTTTTCTTTGTTTCTGTTAGAAAATTTTGCAGATTAGTAATTTTTTCTTCATAAATTTTGGCCAAAATTTATACCACTGCATATCTTTGGTAAAAATAGGTACAAATTGGTGGATATTATTTGGTCTTTGTGAAAGTTATAGAGTCCACAAGCTATGGTGCCAATATCTGAAAATTGATCACACCTGAAGTACTGACGGCCTATTTCAATTCTTGAGACCCTAACATGCCAGAAAAGTACAAATACCCCCCAAATGACCCCTTTTTGGAAAGAAGACATTCCAAGGTATTTAGTAAGAGGCATGATGAGTTTTTTGAAGTTGTCATTTTTTCCCACAATTCTTTGCAAAATCAAGATTCTTTTTACTTTTTTTTTCACAAAATTGTCATATTATCAGGTTATTTCTCACACACAGCATATGCATACCACAAATTACACCCCAAAACACATTCTGCTATTACTCCCGAGTATGGCGATACCACATGTGTGAGACTTTTACACAGTGTGGCCACATACAGAGGCCCAACATGCATGGAGCGCCATCAGGTGTTCTGGAGCACCCAGGACAATTCTGACATTTCTCTCCTACATGTAAAAATCATCATTTATTTGCTAGAAAATTACATAGAACTCCAAAACATTATATATGTTTTTTTTAGCAAACACCCTGGAGAATACAATGGTGGTCTTTGCAACTTTTTATCTCGCACGGTATTTGCGCAGTAATTTTTCGAATGCTTTTTTTTGGAAAAAAAACTGTTTTGTGCTTAAAAAAAAAAAAAAAACAGTAAAGTTAGCCCAATTTTTGCATAATGTGAAAGATGAAGTTACGCTGAGTAAATAGATACCTAATATGTCACTCTTCAAAATTGCACACGCTCGTGGAATGGCGCCAAACGTCGCTTCTTAAAAATCCCCATAGGCGACGATTTAATTTTTTTTTACTGGTTATATGTTTTGAGTTACAGAGGAGGTCTAGGGCTAGAATTATTGCTCTCGCTCTAACGTTCGCAGCGATACCTCACATGTGTGGTTTGAACCGTTTTCATATGTGGGCGGGACTTACGTATGCGTTCGCTTCTGCATGCAAGCACATGGGGACAGGGGCGCTTTAAAAAAAACATATTTTTTATTGTTCATTTTACTTTATTTATTTTAGTTTGACATTTTTTTCCCCAAAAATAATTTTTTTGATCACTTTTATTCCTATTACAAGGAATGTAAACATCCCTTGTAATAGGAATATGGCATGACAGGTCCTCTTTACAGTGAGATGTGGGGTCAATAAGACCCCGCATCTCACCTCTAAGCTGGGAAGCCTGAAAAAAAAAAAGATTCTGGCTTTGATCGTATTAGCGATTCGGTAGAAGCACCGGAGGGCGGAGGGCGGCGGGGGGGGGGGGGGGATGTCTATGGCTGGGTATTGCAGGGTATCACCGACTATGGCTGGGTATCTCAGAGTATGGCGTTGCAGAGCATTGCAGGGTATTGGCGGGTGTTGCAGAGCATTGCAGAGTGTTGCAGGGTATTGCAGAGCATTGCAGAGTGTTGCAGGGTATTGGCGGGTGTTGCGGAGTGTTGCAGGGTATTGCGGAGTGTTGCAGAGTGTTGCAAGGTGTTGCAGAGTGTTGCAAGGTGTTGCGGAGCGTTGCAGGGTGTTGCGGAGCGTTGCAGGGCGTTGCGGAGCGTTGCAGGGCATTGCGGAGCGTTGCAGGGCATTGCAGAGTGTTGCAGGGCATTGCAGAGTGTTGCAGGGCATTGCAGAGTGTTGCAGGGCATTGCAGAGTAATGGCAGGGCATTGCAGAGTAATGCAGAGTAATGGCAGGGCATTGCAGAGTAATGGCAGGGCATTGCAGAGTAATGCAGAGTAATGGCAGGGCATTGCAGAGTAATGGCAGGGTATTGCAGAGTAATGCAGAGTAATGGCAGGGCATTGCAGAGTAATGGCAGGGTATTGCAGAGTAATGCAGAGTAATGGCAGGGTATTGCAGAGTAATGCAGGGAATCGAGGGGTTAATTTTCGGTGAGCAGCGATGTGGGCACTGCAGATGCAGCCCACATCGCTGCTGACACCGATCTCTTCCCCCTTCGCTGTACCGATCGGTACAGAGAGGGGGAGGGAGGAACCGGCGTCATAACATGACGCCGGCTTGTTTACAAGTGATCACTCCGTCATTTGACGGAGCGATCACGTGGTAAACGGCCGCGATGAGCCGTGATTCGTGATGCGCCGGGTCCACTGGACCCAGCGGTCACGGATGCTCTCGTGTGCGCGCCCCAGGGGGCGCGCGAGAGCAGAATTCTGGGAGGCCGTTAATTAACGGCCTCTCAGAGTTAAACAACCGCCCTGAAGCCGTTAATCGGCAATGGGCGGTTGTTAAGTGGTTAATTTGAAGAACCTCAACAAAATATCAACAGAATACAAAGATAGAAGCCTTCAAGATGGAAAGCCTCCAGTCCATACTGATGGCAGTGAACGTAAAAGATTGGCTACTATCCATAGATTTATCGGAAGCTTATCTGCACATCCTGATACAACCTGCTTTTCAAAAATGTATTCGTTTCTTTTCATCCCCCATAACCATTACCAAAGTTCTTCTACCCATCATCACATACTTCAGGGAAAGGGTATTACGAATACACCATTATCTAGATGACATTCTGCTTTGGTCACCACTCTTCAAAACTTTGGCTGGTTAGTCAATTGGGAGAAGAGCAACCTGCAGCCCACACAAAATATGATATTCCTAGGGGCAGAACTGAATACGACATTGAACAAGGCACAGCTCCCTCAAGTTAAAGTGATGCCACTAATCCAAAAGAAGCAGAAATTATTATCAGCAAGACATTTGCCAGCCAGAGTCTGTATGAGCATTCTAGGATCCATGTCTGCGACTCTGCCAATGATCTAGTGGACCCAATGGCACATGAGAGTGCTACAAAACAAATTTCTGAAGCAGTGGGATGGAGCATCAATGCTTCAGACAATTTTCATTCACAGATGGGTGAAGCAGTCGATATGATGGTGGACACATTTGGGCAGCCTCAGGATACACAGACCTATAATCCCTCCAGAGCCGGAAGTAGCCACGTCAGATGGCAGTCAGGAGGGATGGGGAACTCATTACCAAGATCAAGCAGCTCAGGGTCAATGGCAGTTCCAAGCATTATATACTGGAGCTCAGAGGAGCCTTTCAGGCTCTCCTAGCATTTGCCTCATCCTTGAGGGGGAAGAACATTCTGATTCAGATGGACAACAGGGTGGCAGTGGCTAGCATTGAGAAGCAAGGAGGTACCAGGAGCTGCACACTGGTGGAGGAAGTTTTCCCCATCTTGGATTGGGCACAAATACATCTAGCAGACCTAAGGGCAGTATATGTTCCAGCAGCACAAAACATGTTGGCCAACTATCTGAGCAGGGAACTTCTCTCGAACGAATGGTCTGAGCCATCAGGCCTTCTCTCTCCTGACAGAAACTAAGGGAATACCGGAGATCGATTTGGCAGCGACACCTGTGAACACCTAGGATTCCTGTCAAGAGCAGCTTTCCCATCAGGGAATAGACTGCCTGATCCATCCTTGGAACTTCATACTAGGCTACATATTTCCACCAACTCCCCTCATTGCGAGATTTCTATCCAGGCTCAGGAGATCGTCTACTTTCTGGCCGAGGAGGCCTTGGCTCACAACCTTATTACAACTCAGTCTGCAGCAACCACTGCCTCTTCCGGTGACATCGGACCTGCTATCCCAGGGTCAATTCCTGCTCCCGGCTCCAGAGAAGTTACACTTGATGGTATGGTGGTTGAAATGAATAGGCTGCTAGAGAAGGGTTGTTCGCAAGAAGTGATATCAACACTACTACAGGCCAGAAAAAGTACCACTAACACCACATATGGGAAAATATGGTGACATTTTTTTTCTATGGCTCAACAAAAAACTGGAATCCAGTTTCACCAGAACCTCCACAAATTTTGGAATTCCTCCAGTCAGGTATTAATAACGGGTTAAGCTCAAGTACCCTGAAAGTACAGATTTCCGCCTTATCTGCAAAAACAGGCATTAGGTGGGTATTACATTCCCTTGTAGTTCAGTTTATGAGAGCATGCCTGAAGATCAGACCTCTTAAGAAACCAACGTTCCTGGCATGGGACCTTTCAATAGTACTTAGTGCTCTTTCAAATCCTCCTTTTCACCCGTCCAAGTCAATCTCATTATGGAACCTAACTCTAAAACTAACCTTCCTCATTGTTATTACATCAGCAAAGAGAGTGGTACTGAGACCTTCATACTGTTTCATCCCAATAGTGGCAACATCATTTCATTATAATGAAGACATCACCCTTCCATCTTTTACTAATAATCAAGGTGAACCTCATGCATTGGATATAAAGTCAGCTATCACCTGTTATTTAACATCTACAACTCCCTTTAACTGATACTCTCTTGGTAATTCCTCATGGGGTCAGGAAAGGTTAGCCGGCAGCTTCTCGCACTTGATTGGTCAAGTCCATCATGAGGGCATATTCCATTCCTCAGCTTGCATTTCCTGAGGGTATTAAAGCTCACTCAAGCAGGGAAGTGGCAACTTCATAGGCAGCATACTGCAGGGTTTTTGCCTGAGACAATCTGCAAGGCAGCGACCTGGTCATACATACATACCTTCATATCCTACTATAGAGTAGACTCTGCTAAGTTGACAATGGTAGACATTAGGAGAACCATTGTTAGAGTCAATTCTTCAGCATTATAAGGAATAAATATTATTTTCTTGCACCCATCTGACTGGTGAGTTATTTCCCAGTGTGTGGTGCCATGATGCATCAGGAAAATGGAAAATTGTATATGTGCCTTTCCGCAATTTTCCTTTCATGACAGCACACAGCAACCCGCCCATTAGATGATAGATACAGATAGATACAGAGAATGAAGCAGGGTTTTTCTTTTTCAATTTTATAGTTAACCAATCCTGTCAGGTTGTGGAAGCGGAGTCACAAACCAGTGTGTGCTGCCATGAAAATGCGTCAGAAAAGGAAAATTACGGAAAGGTGAGTATACAATTTTCCATTTCCCCCCCACTGTATGCTTTGTTCATGTTTACTGTACACACTGCTGTTGTACAAGCTAAAGTCTGTGTAAACCAAGCTTTTCAATCCGCTCTTGCTCTGCCTGCACAATTGGTTCCTGCTTAACACCTCTCACCCGCTAAAATCATCTTTCCCTTTGACCCTAAACAAGCTAAAGCCTGCCCTAGCTGTTTCACAACCAGTTTTCTTTCTGCCTCCTTTATTTTTTTATGTTCAGCTGCAATTTCTTATTTCCCTCAAGCTCATCCTGCTCTACTTCCTATGCCTTTTTTTTTCCCACCTCACAATCAGTTTACACTTGGTTTCCCCATGATCCATTTATGTGGATGGCATATTTGACCAAATATGTTTACTAAAAATATAACCTGATTGGGAGGTAAAATGCATACCAATGTGCTGAATCACTTATGGCCCATCCATAGCCATATAGTCAATCTGGTTAAAAAAAATCCATCCAGTTCAACCTAACCGAGAAAAAGAAGCACAACACACACAAATAGAAAATCTCCATACATATTATCCAATATCCACAGTTCATCCAGAGGAAGACAAAAAAAAAAATTATAAAGCATGATCCAATTTGCTCCAGCGGGGGGAGGGGAGGATTTTTTTTTCCTGATTCCCCCAAGAGGCAATTGGATACTCCCTGGATTCACACATGTGTTACAGTAACACTCAACTGGCAATACACATTACACAAATTAGTGTGTTGTGGTGCCATTTATTTTCAGTGAAACCCTTTCGCACTAAAGCAGTGCACAGTGTTGTGTCTGAAACATTGGTGCAGGGTCGATTTTCAGTTTGTAATGCATCACTGTATTATACATGGCCCCTAAAATACTGTTCTGCCTGTTATTGTCACAAGAACATGTATGTTCAATGTATCAGTTATTGTAGAAGACAACTTGAAAGCTAAAGAGATTTTTGCAGGTATTTGTGTGTATTCCATATTGGCAGGCTTCAGTTTATGCACTTGTGTACTGGCTTACCATGTCAAGTCTACATAACGTATATCCTCATAAAAAAAATTAAAAATCTACATAGCATGTAGTGTAAAGATTGAAAATCACATAATTTTTGTATTAACTTCTAATTTGTAAAACATTCTGTGATTCCTTTCTTAATTGCACCAATATGTACATGCCATTTCTCATTATCTTATTTAAAGTCTTGTTTTCATATCAGTGACACAGACCATTTGTTAAAGCAATTGTAAATGGAAGTTTTCTGTGAGATTGACAAATGTATGCAAATTGCTGTGAATATCCTTCTTTTGTAGCCATTTTGTTTCTTACTTTTGCATATATTTAACATTATATTATGACCTATCCAGAAAGTTAGTAATCATTCTAAAGAACAATGCATTTGGGGTCATATGTCCACATACAATTTGGCACTTTAAGTTGAACTACAGGCAGATAAAAACACACCGTTAACTTCTTTATGGTTCCATTAAAATAAATTAAAGTTATTTCTACATATAGTGACAACTCTGTATCCAGCAAGCCATGCACAGAAGGACAGGCAGAGTGGAGAACAGCAATCAAAGCTCCACTGCATTGCGTATTGCTCTTCATCTGACCCTGGAAACTTACAGACAGGAGGAAGGGCCCGAACTATAACTTCATCAGCTGTGCCTTCATTGTCCAGTCACAGTTAAGGACAGGTTCAAAGTCAGGCTATATTTCTAATGTGTATTGTACAATGCAGACAGGATGCAGGGATGTTAGCACTGTGCTGTCCGGATTACAAGACTGACTTATCAGAATAAAGCTCAGTTACCACACTTCATTTTGTTTGGAAATGTTAAACACATCTTGATTGGAGTGCTAACTGCAACTTTAAACAAGCTGCTAGCAGGCTTCAGTGCTACTTGCAACTTGTTGAAAGTCCACTGAAGCCTGCTAGTAGCTTGTTTAAACCTCACTCCCAACTCTGAGTTTTTTGTTTTTGTTTTCAAACAGGAGCTGAAGAGTGCTTTTAAAATCTTTAAGAAAGCTGCTTCAGAGCTTGCCAAAAGCTTTAAAAAAATACTTTCTGTTCACACTGCTTTTATTCAAACTGAACCCCAGCTGAACAAGGGCTTACAAATCTTTTGGTAGTATCCCCATACACTGTCCAGGGGAATATGTATAAGCAGTAATACCTTATCCCCCCCCCGACGTACAACTGATCCCTAAAATCCACTTCTCTTTGCCGCTGTGCTGTTTGCATCCTCTCTGTTGTTGCCATGTACATGCAGGAGGGAAAGTAACCACCCATATAATGCAAGAGTGGAGGAGCGTGTTAGCTGATGGGGTAAAGTAAATTTTACTGCTTACCTGCATGTCATTACTGCATGGGTCTTAATAGGGCACCCACAAATCATTTGAGCCTCTTATATTATAATCAAGCATTTAAACGTTAACAGTTGAGCAATATTAAGCATATATTTTTGTTAACTAGGAATGAGTGAACAGGCTTGGGTTTGGTTTTTGGTAGGGTCCGCAAAACCAGCATGGTCTACCAGCTGATAAATACAAAAGCACCGTATGGCCACACCCTCAGATGAAGTCATAATGACGAAATGCATCAGAAGGACCCATACGGAGGCTGGAAATTACGTCCGCTCCCCACCGATAGTGACAGACACCAGCCACAGAGCGTGTACCAGCGTGGGAGTGAGACGCCATATAAACGAAGTTCGGAGAATATAGAACTGATGAGGATATGAGTAATGCATTGACTGTGTTTGTAAGTTTGTTTTTAAGGGGGGTGGTTTGCTAATAAATTTTACTTGAACGGGATTACGCTATGTAGAGTTGTTTTTTCCATCATAATCAACAGCTCTTGAAGCAATCTTGGTGTGAGAAGTACCATCCCCAGGTTGATCTAAAAATACATTATAAACAAAGGTCTGTTATTAAGGATTCCTGGGGAGTGTTAACTCTTAAGGGAGCCAAACTCACTTGGTGAGGAGCTGGTGATTGGTGCATGGATCATCACATAAGGAGCCCACGAACACCATTCACCAGAGACTTTTTAGATATATATTTACATATGGTGGACTTTACACCAATCACGGTGGATATTATATGTATAGTGGTTATTAGATGTATGGAAATGTAATCAAATTATTGTGATGGTGCACCACTAATAGTGTTTTAAGTCTGCTTTGTAACACTTGTTGGGAATATATAAACAGATAACCTGTAAAAAAAAAAATGTGAGTGTCATCTGTGGAGGTTTTTAAGTACCGTCATTCTTTGCCATTTCACAGAGGTGCGTGATTTTAACCACTTGCCGACCAGCGCACGACAATGTACGTCGACAGAATGGCACGGGCAGGCAAATGGGCGTATATGTACGTCCCTTTAAATTTTCCGCCCTGCCATCGGGAGCGCGCCGCCGGCGACACGCTCCCGCGCTGTTCGAGACCCCCGTGAGTCCGGTCGCGGGACCCACGGACTTGATCACCGCGGGCATCCCCGCGATCGTCTCACGGAGCGGCCGAATGGAGAAGTGCCATTGTAAACAACATTTCTCCATTCTGCCTAGCAACTAGTGACGCTGATCTCTGCTCCATGTGATTGGAGCAGAGATCAGTGTTCACTAAATGAAAGCCCAACCCCCCACAGTTAGTAACACACCCCTAGGAACACTTAACCCCTACACTGCCACCCACTGGTTAACCCCTTCACTGCCAGTGTCATTTACACAGGAATCACTGCATTTATATAGCAGTGATTACTGTATAAATGACAATGGTCTCAAAAATGACCGATGGGTCTCCCACAATGTCGCAGTCCCAATAAAAATCGCTGATCGCCGCCATTACTAGTAAAAAAAAAATAATAAAAAATTATTAATAAAAATGCTATAAAACTATCCCTATTTTGTAAACGCTATAACTTTTGCGCAAACCAATCAATAATCGCTTATTGCGATTTTTTTACCAAAAATATGTAGAAGAATACGTATCGGCCTAAACTGAGGGAAAAAAAGGTTTTTTTTATATATTTTTGGGGGATATTTAGTATAACAAAAAGTAAAAAATAATGCATTTTTTTCAAAATTGTCGCTCTATTTTTGTTTATAGCGCAAAAAATAAAAACCGCAGGGGTGATCAAATACCACCAAAAGAAAGCTCTATTTGTGGGAAAAAAGGACGTCAATTTTGTTTGGGAGCCACGTCGCACGACCGCGCAATTGTCAGTTAAAGCGACGCAGTGCCGAATCGCAAAAAGTGGTCTGGTCTTTGACCAGCAAATTGGTCCAGTCTGAAAGTGGTTAAAGCATGACATGTTAGGTATCTATTTACTTGGTGTAACATCATCTTTCACAATATATAAAAAAAATTGGGGTAACTATTGTGTTTTGTTTTGTTTTATTCATCAAAGTGTACTTTTTCCCAAAAAATTGCATTTGAAAGACCGATGTGACCGATACAGTGTGACATAAATAATTTCAACAACCTCCATTTTATTCGCTAGAATCTCTGCTAAAAAAAATGATATAATGTTTGGGGATCTAAGTCATTTTCTAGCAAAAATAAATGTAGACAAATGTCAGAAAAAGGCCTGGTCTTTGAGTGGTTGCAGTTGTGCAAGTAATTTTTTTTTAAAAAGGACAGATCTTGCTTTTTGTCACAAAGTTTTGAAAATTGAAAAAAGAAAAAAAATTATTTACTTTCTTCATTTTCAAAAATAAATGAGAGCTGCAAAATACTCAACATGCCTCTTAGCAAAAAGCTTGAAGGGTCTTCTTTCCAAAATAGGGTCATTTGGGGGGGGGGGGGGGGTTGTGCTATCTTTAAATTTCAGGGCCTCCGAAACTGTGATAGGTAGTGAGTAAGTAAAATCACCCTTTTTGCCCTTAGAAAGCCTAAAGGGGGTGATTGGTTTTCGGGGTCCTGTACATGGCTAGGCTCCCAAAAAGGCTCACACATGTGGTATTCCCATACTCAGGAGAAGCAGCAGAATGTATTTTGGGGTGTAATTCCACATATTCCCATCAACATGCCTATCAGCAAATAGCTTGGGGTCATTTGGTAGGGGGGGTTTGGGCTGTCCTGGCATTTTATGCACAACATTTAGAAGCTTATGTCACACATCACCCACTCTTCTAACCACTTAAAGACAAAGCCCTTTCTGACACTTTTTGTTTACATGAAAAAATATAATTTTTTTGCTCGAAAATAACTTTGAACCCCCAAACATTAAACTTTTTTTTTTAAAGCAAAGGCCCTGCACGTTAAAATGGTTGGTGTTTTTTTTTTCTCACAGTATTTGCACAGCGGTTTTTCAAACGCATTTTTTGGGGGAAAAAACACTTTTTCAAATTTTTATGCACTAAAACACACTATATTGCCCAAATTGATGAAATAAAAGAGATGATCTTATGCCGAGTACATGGATACCAAACACGACATGCTTTAAAATTGGTCACAAACGAGCAGCGGAGACAAACTACATATATTTTTAAAAGCCTTTAAAACCCCTTAAAGGTTGCCACTTTGGATTTACAGAGGAGGTCTACTACTAAAATTACTACCCTCAATCTGACCTTTACCTCACATGAATGGTGAAATTGCTGTTTACATATGACCAGACCGACGCTTGTGTTCGCCTTTGCGCGTAAGCACGGGGGGGACAGGGGTGCTTTTTTTTCTTTTATTTTTAATTATTTATTTTGCTTTTTTGTTTTATTTTAAAACGGTTCCTTTCATTTTTTTTTAAATCATTTTTATTGTTATCTCAGGGAATGTAAATATCCCATATGATAGCAATAGGTAGTGGCAGGTACTCTTTTTTGAAAGAATTGTGAACGTTCTCTCCCACTTCATGCAGCCTGTGGGCTGAACAGAAAAAAATAGATTGATTGGGTATGCCCACCATTAGAATACTGCCATTCATCCACCCACTTCCAATGATGGGTATACCTGCACCATTTTCTTTTAACTGTGGTGGTGAAATCACCTGCTACAGTGCTGGAGTCGCTGATTTATGTATTGTGGGAGCAAACGCTGTTGCTGTCAAGATAAAGAAATCAGTGCTGCAGCTGAATGGTGTACCTGCTAAGAAAATGATGGTTAACAATAAAACAAAGTAACATTACAGTATGACTTACCATACCTGCAAAGCAAATACACTAAAACATAGTCAAAGTAAAACATTTTTTAATGCAATCTGTGCCTAAAAAATATATATGGGGGTAATCCGCTCCTAATGTTAGGAGCAAATCGCTCCTCCATTCCTGCCCCCATGCTTTGGCATATATGCTTTTTTTTAAACTGTGGTGGTGAAATCACCTCCTACAGCGCTGGAGTCACGGCTTTATGTATTGTGGGAGCAAATGCTGTTGCTGTCACAATAAATAAGCTGCAGCTGAATGGCGTACCTGCTAAGCAAGTGATGGTTAACAATAACAGTATAACAGTAAGACTTACCATACCTGCAAAGCAAATGTAATAAAACATAGTAAAAATAAAACATTACAGTTCTAAAATACAGTAACAAAAGAGAGAGAACAATAGAGCAGACAATAGCGAGCAAACGTAAGAGAGAGAACAATAGAGAGAAGAAAACTGAAACCACAACTCTTTTTTTTTTTGTGTGTTTTTTTATTTATTTTTCACTTTTATGTAAACTGTAAACGTTTCAGATTAGGGTCTCTCAAAATGTGATGGCCATCACATTTTTCGAGACCCTGTGTTAGTATGCCTAGGACTGTGCAATGCTGTACCCTATGCTAATACTCCACTAGTGTGTGATAGAATTCGAAACAGTCACCAATGCAAAGACCAGGTTGGTCAGGACAGGAGGGACTATAAAAGCGGGTGGCATGCCTATAGTCACGCTTTCTACAGACACCACATCTTCAGGGGTTTCTTTGGGTAGGGGAACCAGAGAGGACATGCGGAAATTTCCTCTCATGCAGCCAGCTTACTGCATTTAGATTGGGAAGTTGGGCCACAGCACCGTCTGGAAACAGAAGGGCTGTGATGATATCTTACAGGAATTTAAGGAAGAATCTATTTCGTCCTGAAGCTTTGTATAGCGTATAATCATTCAGCAGAGCCAATTGAAATAACTATAAAGACACTTTTTTTTTACCAGCGTCTTGCCTTATAAGCAATTAGGTACGGCGCCAACAACATATTAAGGTTATATTCGTGGACACAGAGGGGTTTCTCCCCAACACCAGCTGTAGAAATTTGGACCGTTGTGTCTGCGAGAAAGGAGGACAGAACGAAAACATTCTTATTATTCCTCCACTTCACAGCGAGCAAATTATTACATCTCAAGCAAGCTCTCTCTCCCCCAGCCTAAGACGGGAATCTACAAGCCGTTGGGGTAAGCCCCAGTGATTAGATTGCATGGTGCCACATGTATCATTTCCATGATCAAACGATCTACGTTACTATCTCTTCCCTTGTAAGCCATAAAACTATATTATATCCTGTGGCCCTGTCACAGAGCTTATACATCTTGACCCCATATCTGGCACCCTTGCTGGGAAGATACTGTTTGAATGACAAGCGGCCAGAAAACTTAATCAGGGACTCATCAATGCAGACAACTTGATGGAGAGTAAACAATCTGCAAACTGTTGGTTGAAGTGGTTTATGAGGGGCCGAATTTTGTAGAGCTGATCAAATTCAGGGTCACCCCAAGAATGACAGAGTTCATTGTCATTGAAGTGCATGAACCGCACGATCTGCTTGTATTGTGTCCTGGTCATGGAGGCAGAGAACACGGGCATATGGTGAATTGGGTCAATGGACCAATATGATCGCAACTCACTCTTTTTAGTTATGCCCATGAGGAGGGATAGGCCCAGGAAGGTCTTAAATTCAGAATCCGTAATTGGTTTCCATTCTCTTGCAAGGGTCAGCTGGGGATTAGCGTTGATGAATTGACCAGCATATAAATTGCTTTGGTCTACAATAGATCTATAAAGATCTTCTGTGAAAAACAGCAAATAAAAATCAAGTGACGTAAAACTGTTTCCACCTAAATTCCGGGTTGGCTAGTGAATGGGGGGAGTTCGGGTGCTGCAGAAGTGGTGGGCTCCCAATTAGGATTGGTGAATGCAGCAGGAAGGGCACTATGGGCTCGATGGGCCTGTCTTCTTCTTGGTGGCAGTGGGACACTACTTGTGCTAGCCACCTCGCCAGCTTGAACTGCACTTATGGGACTTGCTGCTGGTGCTTGCTGGTGCTTGCCAGTTCACCAGAAGGATGAGCGACACTAGTACTGGCTCTCTGCCCCATAAGAGAGCCCTGCAGTGCTTGCACCTCAACAGCAGCAGAAGAATGGGGTCTGTTATGCCTGACCTTGGCAGGGACCACAATTCCATCATCAGAGCTATCTGCCATGGTTCCGCTGCTGTCTACAGGTTTGTATTCTGAGCCTGGGTCTGACAGATGAGTTACTTCCTCTTCACTATCTGTCATGCTGTCATGCTCAGGAACATGTAGGCCTCTTCACTACTGTACCTTCGATTTGACATTTTGGTCTCTAAATTTACTGGTACAGTACTTAGACTCACAAGAATAAAAGCACCTGACTGTCAGCGACTGATTCAAAGGCTACCAAAAAAGCTGTTAGCGTTCGCAGGGATCAGGCCTGACTCTGCGAATGCTGCAGTTATGTGTGTTTTGTTTTTGTAAGTGACAGTGATCGATTGATACTGCACTTGGGTGGGCTGGGCAGAGGGGCTAAATGCAGGTGCTAGCAGGTATCTTGGCTAACACTGCATTTTTGGGAACCTAAACTGCTGGGGACGCTAATATAGTTCTGATCAGATCAGAAATTGATCTGTTCATACACTATACTACTAAGGGAGGTGTATGGTGTGTGCGTGGGTGTTAGCACTACTGGCACTAATCTGACGCTGCCTGGGGCGACGCAGACCCTGACCGACGCTAAAACCGATGTCAGCTGCCGGGTAATCAGGGGGTTAAACCTTCATTGGGTAATATACGGCAGGTGCCCTGAAAAAATATCTAGCTAACCAGCATCACCCGTGACACTTATACAGTGATCACTGGTGACAGGGGGTGATCAAGGGGTTAAATATTTATTAGGGGGTCCCTAGACCTATCTGGGCCTACCACAAATTACCCTAACACTGATTAGTGTCACTAATGACACCAGTACAGTGATCAAAAAGAAAAATCTGAACACTGCACTGGGTGACACAGTGACAGGGGGTGAAGGAGTTAACTGGGGGGTGATTGGGGGTGGCAAGTGTACCTACATGAACTGGTGTCAGTGTAGTGTTGGTGCACTTACTGTGAGATGTTTTCTCTCCTCAGTCTGGAACAGAAAAGGCTGGCACAAGGAGAGATGACATCACTTCCCCTGCTGTGTTTTCACTTACACATGCTGGGGAAGGATCTCATTTGCCAGGAGCGATCACCAGGTCCAGGCCTGATTTCATTGGCCTGAGCCTGGGGCTGATCGGTTCTAGATCGAATCCGATCATCGCAGCCGCCATAACATAACGGCGATTAGCCTGCCTGTGCCATTCTGCTGCAGTAAAACTGCGGCGGCTGGTCGGGAAGTGGTTAAATGAGCAAAATTTCACCTTTGAAAATACAAATCCTTTAAATACGATGCATGGAGAATGCCCTATAAAGTAAATGTACATGTTGTTATAGAACAGTATATTATAGTCCTTACAAGTTACATTTACAAATCAGAGTGGATCATCATAAAAAAATTCCTGTAGTGGGGAATGAACAAAATGCAAAGACGAAGTGTTTGTAAGTCTTGACTGGTCCCACAAACCTCTTCCCTAGGGCATTGTCACACCCTAAAATTATCACATACAATGCAACACCAATAGTCTTGCTTTGTACATTAGAACTGCAAGGACTCATGCACAACCTAATGCTATGGAGATGAGGTGAGCATCAGAAGCCTATTTTTTTGTAATTTATATAGTGGGATCATGTCCGTGTCACCAGGAACCACCCAATCTGCCACTGTATTTCTTTTAATATATTAGGAATATGTTTTGAATTTTGGATTTGTAGATATACAGTCCACCAGGGAAGGACAGCATGTTAGTCCGGAAAGAAACTAGCCCAGCGAAAGCCCTGAAAGCAGTTTCACCCACAGCTACAGGACAAGGACATTGTGACTACCTCTACACCCCCAGGGCCTACAAGGGAGAGGTCTGATAGGTGCTATACCCAACCAGTTCTCCCTGAGACAGTGCTTCAAGTCTGTTCTGGAACCCTTTGCTCTGGGATACACTGCAAAGCAGCCAGGTGGGCTGGTAGTTTCTAGCTGGGGTCTGAAGAGGTTCAGTTAAAGGGGACCAAGAGACAGTGTTACTGATCCATTAAGAGACAGAAGCCACTCTGGAGGGAATAGAATGTTCAGAATCCATCTTTGTATATTTTTGTACAGAAATAGGAAGTTTTTGCTTCAAGTCAAGTTGGGCACCCTGTATACCCCTAGACCCTATCCAAGTTATTCTCCCTAATAAAATAACAAAAACAAGCCCATGGGCTGCTTACTGACTTTGAATGCAAGTTAGAAAATGCGTATTGCCTAGATTTGCAGACTATAGGGGCTCAGCAGCTCCTAAGGAATTAGTGCTTCATAACCATTGCCAAGTGGATCAGACAACCTATTTCCAGGGCCTATACTCTTAACCACTTTCAGACCGGACCAATTTGCTGGTCAAAGACCAGACTTTTTGCGATTCGGCACTGCGTTGCTTTAACTGACAATTGCGCGGTCGTGCGACGTGTCTCCCAAACAAAATTGACGTCCTTTTTTCCCCACAAATATAGCTTTCTTTTGGTGGTATTTGATCACCCCTGCGGTTTTTATTTTTTGCGCTATAAACAAAAATAGAGCGACAATTTTGAAAAAAACGCATTATTTTTTACTTTTTGTTATAATAAATATCCCCCAAAAATATATAAAAAAACATTTTTTTCCCTCAGTTTAGGCCGATACGTATTCTTCTACATATTTTTGGTAAAAAAAATCGCAATAAGCGATTATTGATTGGTTCGCGCAAAAGTTATAGCGTTTACAAAATAGGGATAGTTTTATAGCATTTTTATTAATAATTTTTTATTATTTTTTTTTACTAGTAATGGTGGCGATCAGCGATTTTTATTGTGACTGCGACATTGTGGGGGACCCATCGGACATTTTTGACACATTTTTGGGACACCATTGTCATTTATACAGTAATCACTGCTACATAAATGCAGTGATTCCTGCGACCGGACTCACGGCGGCGCGCTCCCGATGGCAGGGCGGCAAATTTAAAGGGACGTACATGTACGCCCATTTGCCTGCCTGTGCCATTCTGTCGACGTACATCATCGTGCGCTGGTCGGCAAGTGGTTAACCACTTCACCTCTGGAAGGTTTACCCCCCTTCCTGCGTTATTTTAACTGAAAAATGTGCGGTCGTGCGACACTGTACCCAAATATTATTTGTCCTTTTTTTCCCTTAAATAGAAAAAAAACCTATATTTTTTACTTTCTGCTGTAAAACACATGCAATCATTTTTTTTTTAAATCAAATTTCTTCATCAATTTAGGCCAATATGTATTCTGCAACATATTGTTTGTAAAAAAAATCCCAATAAGTGGATATTGATTGGTTTGCACAAAAGTTATAGTGTCTACAAACTATTTAATATTTTTTTTCAATTTTATTTATATTTTTGAAGTAACTGATAAATTCAATCTATTATTATTATCAGTTATGTATTACTTTGTCTAGTCCCTATAGTTTAGTTAGTCTATCTATACTCCAAGCACATGTATCGTTAATATCACAATACTACCACAATTAGCTATGAAATCAATACATGGTCTAAGATCAATCAAATCTCATTTATTTCCCAAGGAAATAAGAAAGCTTGCATAAAGTATCAATAGAAGTTACAAGAATACATAGCATACAATCAGAGTACAATGCAAGCAATACTTATCAGATCTTCGCAGCTAAGCCTCATGATGGAAATGAGAGACAGCTCCCATTGATGAACCCCTTTTTGATAAACACACCTCAGCCACACCACACCCCATTGCCCACCCTCCTTTGCCTGTGGACCAATCAGCGTCTCTGGGGCGTCTCCTCCCCCAGACTGACTACCTCTGACAGTCCTGCCATAATTTGCCTCTGGGGGGCAGTGTTTGCCCATGAATTGTAACTGCTCCGACTGGGTTCACATCTTGTGATTCGATCTCGGACGCCCTTCCTGCTCATTAGTTATCTTCTTTGTCCTTACAGACAGACCGGCGCCGTCATTGTCCTAAATGTCTTTGAAGCCCCGTGCACACCAGATGGGCTGAATAGAACTCATTCTGCTATGCAGATTGTGTTTGGTGACTTGGTTGTACCAACAGATATGTAGAAACTTTAGATGTATCATGTTTGATTCCAACATAGCCGCTTTGCGCCTAAAAGGCGCATACCACCCTTCTTCAAACACGGCTCCTATTGAATAGACCATAACCGTCTTAACGCGTGTCGCTCCCCAACCTGTGTCCAAACCAGTAACTGTGGCACAGTCCTTAGCTTGTGTAACGTGTGGTTGTTTTCAACGAGCGCTCCAGCGACATCTCCCATGGAACAGTACACAATTGTCTTACCGCGCTGTGCTTTCAACATGTGCAGAAACAGGTCCTATGGAGCAGTCCATAATTGTTTTACCATGTGATGCTTCCCAACAGGGGCCGCTTTGCCACTGAGTGACACATCACCACCATTCTTCAGCGACAGCTTCCATGTCACCATTCTGTAACTTCAGGACGGCAGTACAGGGGTGTCCATTCATTCACCATTCACCAGCATACGTTCAGAGCAATATTTCATCCAGCTCTCAACTACCGAGTTCCGATGAGGACCTTTCTTGCCCATATTACTAGCCTACACTACACATAGGTCACACTCTACCACAGAAATAAATCAACTTATTACCATAATATATACATACATATGTGTCCCCTCCAATTATGCACCCTGCTCCCAACCTCCTATGATCTCTTACTATGAATATGGGATTCGGCAAACTTGCTCGCAGCGGCGTTGCAGGGCTCTGACTTGGCAGCAAAGTCTCCAATTTGTACACAGAGAGCTTACCGTCAAATCGTCCCTCAACTTGCATAGACAAATGGGAGACCCTTCTAGATAAATATCGCTTAACTACACATATAAATTTACAACAATTACCAAACCCACACAATTCCACCCTTGTGCCTGGATTTCAGAGATCATTCCCATGGTATACCATGCACCTCTGCCTATGGTTAGGTTCAAGGAACCCTCTAGTTCCATGACTAACACTACACCGGTATTCTTTAGGACAAAGAAACAAACTCGCCTATGTCCTAAATAATACCCGGGTGCCTCCTTCCCAGCAATGATCTCTCCATCCAGAACACAGAGAGAAATAACTTCCCAACATTATTCATTCATCCCCATGTATTGAGCTGGCATCCAAAGGACATCATGGTCATGCTTCCGACAAAGGGAAATATCAACCTGCCTCCAGCTTTCATCTTCTCTGATCACGTATGTGATATAGCCTCAAATGCAACAAGATAGAATCCCCAGTCAGTAAACCCATTGATGCCACCAAATATACAGACCAAGTCTGCACTTCTGTATATGGGAACATACAGCATAACACCTTTCACAATCCAACTTAGCACAGCCCATACAGGCATTCGACCACTACTTTGGATTAGTGTAAGGAACGTGTTTTGGCAAAATCTTACTGAGCGGTGATGCTAACTCATCCGGCCACTGCCCCTCATACAGAGACGGTACAATCAGCTTGATGTTGGCTGATATTTCCACCTGCCACAGAGTGCGCGCCAGAGCCAATGACAGGTTTCTGTCCTCTTTACCAACCTCTCAACATGGTTGACAAAATCCAGAGCCACTCTAACCTCGGTGTTTCTGTGACTTCGTTGAATGTTATCAAGGATGCCACCAATCTCCCGGGGTAACAAAGTCACGCTCCTTCTCTGAAGCTATGGCTGTGAGTTTGTTCCTCAGGAGGCCGATGTCCACTCCATTCACAACACCCATCCCAGCTATTATTCCCCTCCAATATAGTGCTGAATACATCCCTCCTCTTTCGGGTTACTCCTCAGAAATAAGCATCCTGCATGGACTTCATTGCATCTCTGGGAGTAAGTCACTGGTACCATGACCGCACTTGATTCAGTGTATACTCAGCACATATAGGGTGATACGTTTTTATCAACCACAGTGAGATGCTGCAGCGCCATGTGGTGAAGTCATACGGTACCCTGGTAGCCAGCGTTTGTTCCCTTTATTTTAACAAAGCATGCTCCTATGTGTATTTACTGGCATTATATGTGCAGGGTTTCAACCTCTCAGGTGAGACACCAACCAGGCGTATCTTCCTCGTGTCTAGTTCTGGTGTCCCGCATGTCCAGTAACCGAAAGCTTCTCTCTAGGACCACTAGGATTGAGACACCACCCCTACGAAGAAGTTTTCACCCCATTGATGTGTCACCTGGCACCCTTTAATCTGGCCAACAGCTACCTTATTATGCAAGTGCCAGCCTGCCTCCTGGGTACCTGCACCATATTAACTCCGTTACATCAATACATGTCATATGTTAAAACCTTCCTTTTTTCAATTCCTCCTTCCAACAAAAAAAAACATATTTTACATTTTCATGTTTTGACGGATTGGGTGTGTCATAATTCTTCCCCAACCTCCAACCCATTGCACATGTATTAATAACATGTTTGCATTCA
This sequence comes from Lithobates pipiens, assembly GCF_037356315.1. NCBI lineage: Eukaryota > Metazoa > Chordata > Amphibia > Anura > Ranidae > Lithobates > Lithobates pipiens. The sequence continues at coordinate 186,823,999 of NW_027507758.1, forward strand.
TCAGGAGAGACTTCAGCAAAAATATTTCACAAGCTCTGTTGTTTTTAGATTCAGCACTTGCACCACATTGTCCATAAGAAAAAAAACAAGTATTAATCTGAATCTTTCAAGTTTTTCTTTTTTCCTCTCCTGATGTTTATCAGAACAAATTTGCGGTGTGGTGTGGCACAGACAAACTGCCAACCAGATGATCATCTGTCATCCATGTTCCAGAAGCCTCTCCAATCTCGCTCCACTAGGATTCTGGAAGTGAAAAACAAGAGCAGTATCAAATTCTTATCCACAATATCTGCGCGCTTACCATGTTTACTTATAGTTCCCTCCTTGGAACCCAGGACCTTGGCTTGGCTTCTGCAACTTGACCAAACTATCCCAACAACCATGACCTCTTTAGGCTGAACCCACTGTAAAATGGATCCCCATGGTATGATCAAAAATGTTTAAAACTGAACGTCAGTGTTGCTTCTCAAAAACTTCAAATTTTACAAGCTACAAAGACAATGCATCTATCTGTATCTTTACGATGTATTCACTACCCCCTTTCAGGTTACTGGTTCTAACTGAGGGCATTGTCAATTCCCCCCCCCCTTTCAGGTGGATTAGACCTATTACTTTTTCCACCTGAATAAAGATATAAATAAAATAGACGACTAAACCAATATCAAACAAAAAATTTTGAGAAAGAAAAAAAAAAAAACCTGGCCATGATCACACAAATAACATGACAAGACAACCACCATACAACAATGACAAACACTCAACTTTTAGTTAACATCCATGGACTTTCCTCCTGAGAAGAGTGCTCATTCCAATCTGAAATACAATTAGTTAATGGGGAAAACAAAAACAAAACAAAGCATATGTATCTCATCACAACATTGTAGCTTCATTTATATCTTTTTAGTACTATTTATTTTTCATTGTTTGCAAACAATTACTAACTAATGAGCTCATGGTACCATGTGATAATCGATTATGCATTTACAATAACCTAACCCCTGTTCTGCTATATTTTCCCCACTGTTGTTCTCCCTTTGACAGACCTGCAAACAAATGCAAATGTCAGTTTCCTGACAGACTCCATGGCAGCCTACGTATGGGTTAATCCCCGTCTCTCATACCTCATAGGACCCCACTCCCATAAATCTTTGCTTCTAGCCAGAGACTGTGTTCCTTTTTTGTCCTCCTCCTAGGACCAAGGTGTTTTCTTACCTGTCGGAAGCTTTAATCCTATCCTGGTGGTTGCACGTTGATGATGATGGCGGTTATTCTCGGAGTCCATATTTCCCAGCTATTAGCAGGGAGGACACAGGCACTGAAGAGCAATGCTGTGAAGATCTGAAAGTCATCCATTGGTTGACAGATTGCATCATGGCCATTCGTCCTAGCTATTAGCGGGAGGCCCTTTATTAATTTGCCGATCGTGCAGAGAGTGTATCGACCCTCCCAGTCCCAGGATGGATTGTGCTGTCTTCAGTGTGGTGATGTATAACTTTTTCATGGCAGCCTGTTTTTGTGTGTTTGTTTGTCTTACCTGCTCCGGTGTAGCCATGGCGGCTGGAACGCTTTGCGTTCCAGTCCGCCGCTATTCACTCTCTCTGCGCAGCTGCGTGGCTTCGACTGAGATCGAGGCTTGGCTAGCGCGTGCGCAGTTGGGACAAAATGGCGGCGGTCGCGCATGCGTGCGGACGCCGTAGGAGTGGCGGTAGTACAGCGCAGGTGCGCTGCTGACATCATCATGGCGGCAGATTTAAATAGCTGTCAGAGACAGCTATGCTTTGGAAGGTTTCCAAGCAAGGCAGCCACTTTCCGTGCTCGTGGCTTTTCTACTCAAGGTAGGGGGGGGGGGGGAGTATTATTGTCTGGTAGTGTGCATATCATTGCTCTCTCTATGTTCCTACCTTTTACATGCTTATTTGAATTGTGTTTGTTTTAGGCATTTAAATCTCTGCTGTGATGGACGTGTCACTGCCCCCTAGTGGCCAACCCTTATGCCACAGGTAGGAGGGAATTTTTTTTCCCTCTGCCTGTTTGTATTTGGGTTTCTGGAGCAAGTTAACTATTTATACTCTTTTTTTCAGCCCCTCTAGGTCTGAATCTCAAGTCTTGACACACGGTGATAGTGATAAGTCTAGGTCACAACGCCATCATTCGTCTTCAAGCACTAGACATACCGGATCATCCTCCAGACATAGGAGGGAAGGCTCAAAGTCTGGTTCTGGACACCATTCTTACCGCCATTCCAGCCGTCCTGTGGAAAGGACTTGCTGGGGATGTAAAACTCAGGTCCCAGAGGGTAAATCTCTCTGCGAGTTATGTTATTCTCGGGCTATGAAGGAAAGAGGATCTGAAGATCAGCATGTAGAGGCTCTGGTCAGGAAGGTGATCCAAGAGTCCATGAATAAGTCGGATTCCAGCCATACTTTCAATCCTCCTTCGCTCCCAGCCCTAGTTACTGAGGTGGTTAATCCTGAGGCTCCAGGTCCCTCTCATCACAGTCTTTCTATTAGTGGATCCTCCGATAGTGAGGTGGAGACGGATGAACCTGGCGCAGATTTTGAATTTTCTCAGGTTCCGTTCCTGGTTAGAGCAGTCAAAGATGCTTTAAAATGGGATGAACCAGTGGAAGCTCCCTCTAAGCAGAGGAAATACTTCAAGCATCTCAAGAAAGACCGCCCAAATTTTCCTTTTTTGGAAGAACTTGGTGAAATTATTTCTGATGAGTGGAACAAGGTTGAGAGGAAAAATTCCTTGATCTCTAAGGTAGCAAAAATGTATCCTTTCAAGAGCAATGAGGTCAAACATCTTGAGTCGGCCCCTCTTATTGATGCCGCTTTGATGAGGTTGGTGAGGCATGTTACTCTCCCTCTGGAAGATTCCGTTTCCTTTAAAGATGGTCTGGAAAGGAAGATAGATACGGACCTCAAGCGCATCTACATTACTGCAAGCATGGCTTGTAAACCAGCCCTAGCCCTTGCTGCGTTATCTAAGGCCATGGAATCATGGACTGAGGATATAGGTACGACCTTAGGAAGCATTTCTGAAGAGCTGGTCAAGAGCTCACCAGTGCATGAACTGAAGATGGCCTCGGAGTTCCTGGGGGAGGCATCCCTGGACATAATTCGTCTGGTAGCTCGCGTAATGCTCTCTTCGGTCATGGCAAAACGTGCCCTGTTGTTGCGCCCATGGGTTGCGGATCCTGCCTCTAAGCAGGCATGGTGTAAAATTCCTTTTGAGGGATCTTCCCTCTTTGGGAACAAGCTTGACTCAGCTATTACCCGTGCTACCGGGGGTAAATCGGGTTTTCTGCCCCAGGATCGCCGCCTCATGGGTCAGAGAAGAGTTCTCCCCAGGCAAGAAATGGAACGTGCTAGGGACGCACGTCGTTACAGACCTGGACGCGAGTTTAGGAAAAACTGGAAAAGAAGCCAGCCTTCAGGTCAAAAGTCCTCAAAAGCCTCTTCTTCTGGTGGTCGGGAGGCTTCGAAGCCCTTTTGATATGGGGTCTGTCCAGACGGAGCAAGTCGGGGCTCGTTTACTCCGTTTTCAGCACGTCTGGGCAGTCTCGATTCAGGACTACTGGACCATCAAAACGGTCTCCTCAGGACATTCATGGGTCTTCAACAATCCACCCATTCATCAGTTTATCCCAACGGTCCTTCCTCATTCAGAAGAAAAAAGACAGATTCTCGTATCATACACAGAATCATTGATGGCTCAAGGAGCCGCCATCCCGGTTCCAGCCGAGGAAAGGTTTCAAGGAGTTTACTCCCCTCTTTTCATGGTCCTCAAGAAGAATGGCTCCTGGAGACCGGTCATCGATCTGACACATCTAAACTCCTTCATAAAAAAGGAAAAATTCAAAATGGAGTCTCTACTGACAATACACCAGGCTATTCAACCAGGCGACTGGCTTATCTCAATAGACCTCAAGGATGCCTATTTCCACGTACCGATTGCAGAAGATTACCAGAAGTACCTCAGGTTTGCAGTAGATCAGGTGCATCTTCAGTTTACATGTCTCCCGTTTGGGCTCTCCACTTCGCCTCGAGTATTTTCAATACTCTTACTGGCGGTCGTGGCTTTAATCAGGATCAGACGCATCCGGTTACATCACTACCTGGACGATCTACTCCTACTTTCTCAAGACAAAGAGCAACTGTTGTCTCATCGGGAACAGGTTATTTCTACTCTAACGGAGTTCGGCTGGCTCCTGAACAAGGAGAAGAGCCATCTAGAGCCAACACAGTATCTAATCTTTCTCGGAGCCCAGTTCAATACAGTAATGAGCACCATCTCCTTACCCCTGGAGAAAATTCCGGTGATCCGAAACAGGATTCGGCTTGCAATGTCATCTTCTCTCCTCAGGGTCTCTCAATGTCAAAAGATAATCGGCACTATGGTAGCCACAGCCCCTATGGTGAAGTGGGCACAATGGAAGATGCGTCCCTTTATAGAAAGGGTTCCTCCAACAGTGGGATCCAAGGGCTCGAGATCATCTCGTCCGGATAACCCCTTCCATGCGGGAGAGTCTCCCTTGGTGGCTACAGCAGAAAAATCTTCTTCATTGTCATTCCATAGCACCTGTTTCCTGGGTCACAGTGACAACGGATGCCAGCAGCAGAGGTTGGGGTGCTCTCTGTCTCTCGGAAGTAGCCCAAGGCAGGTGGGATTTCCCTGCCCAGAGCGTGTTATCGAACGTGCTGGAACTACGAGCCGCCTTCCAAGCACTGCAAGCTTTTCTTCACCTGACGTCAGGAGCTTCAGTTCTCCTTCGAATGGACAATACAACAGCTGTATCCTACGTCAAAAGACAGGGGGGTACTCGCAGTCTCTCTTTACTGAGGGAAGTAAGCCCGATTATGTCCTGGGCCCAGTCCAATCTGAGAGATCTGACGGCGGTTTATCTCCCAGGAGTTCAAAATGTCCAAGCAGATTTTCTTTCAAGATTCTCCCTGGACAACAACGAGTGGTCTCTCCACAGCGAGGTATTCGATTGGATTCTGTCTCTGGGGATCCTACCGGAAGTGGACCTGTTTGCCTCCCCGTGCAATTTCAAACTGGAGAAATATTACATGAGGTGTCGTTGTCCTCAGGCCTTCAGGGTGGATGCCCTGACGGACCAGTGGAGATTCCACAAGGCTTATGCCTTTTCCCCGACTCCGATCATTCTCTGATTTCTGGCGAAGCTCAGGTGGGAAGAGGTCGAAGTAATAGCGGTTCTTCCGTATTGGCCCAACAGGCCGTGGTTCCCACTCTTGTGGCAGCTCAGTTTCCAGGACCCAGTTCCTCTGCCCTCCAGACCGGATCTCTTGTCACAGGGAACGACTCTTCACCCATGTCCATCCCAGCTCCTTCTGATGGCATGGTTTTTGAGAGGGAAAGGCTGGAAGCGTTAGGTTGTCCCGACACGGCAATCGCTACTTTACTGAGTGCTAGAAGGTACCAACAGGGTCTATCAGAGAATTTGGTCAAAATTTGCAGACTATGTGTCCACAACCAACGGTTCGTGTAAAGACCCGAAGATAAGGGATGTTATTGGCTTTCTTCAGACAGGCCTGGACTTGTCCTTATCAGTGAGCTCCTTGCGGGTCCAAGTTTCCGCAATATCTGCCTTTTCAGGTGTCTCCTGGGCCAAGCACCCTCTCACAAAACAGTTCTTCAAGGGAGCAATGAGGCTCAGACCTCAGAGGAAACCAAGGTTTTCTAAGTGGGATCTCCCCTTTGTCCTGGATTACTTTTCAGAGAAAGATTTACATCATGGGGATCAAGTATCTATTAAAGAACTTTCTTGTAAAACTGCCTTCTTAGTAGCCATTACGTCAGCCAAGAGGGTTTCGGAGATCAGTTCTCTGGGCTGCAAGGAGCTGTTTCTCCCCTTCTTCCCTGATCGAGCAGTTTTGATCCCTATGTTAGGGTCAAATCCGAAGGTGTCATCCGTTTTTCATGAAAATCAGGAGATTGTGCTTCCAATCTTTCAGGCCTCTGAAGATTCTGGTATTCATCCTTTGGACGTTGGGGACGCTTTGAAACAATATTTGAAAGCCACAGCTCCTTTCCGGAAATCTGATCATCTGTTCATCCTTTTCTACGGAAAGAATAAGGGTTTACGTGCTTCTTCCCGAACTATTGCAGCTTGGATCGTTCAGGCCATCCAAGGGGCTTATAAGGCTAGGGGCTTGACTCCTCCAGAAGCGGTGACAGCTCATTCTACTAGGAGCGTTTCTACATCCTGGGCGGCTGCCCGTCACGTTTCTCCAGATTTGATTTGTAAAGCGGCTTCATGGTCGTCAATCAATACATTTATGACGCACTATTGTGTAGAACCAGCGTCTTTGTCTTCGGTTAACTTTGGTTTGAATGTCTTATCTGTTGACGGTGCCAATTAAACCTTCTTTCTTTGTCCAGCAATTGCCCACCCGGGTGTGTATGGCTAGTTATTTCCCATACGTAGGCTGCCATGGAGTCTGTCAGGAAAATGGAAAATTTATATCAAATACTTACCGCAATTTTCCTTTCCTGATGGACTCCATGGCAGCAGGAGTTCCCTCCCGTTTGCTGGAGTAGGCTAAGTTACGGAACACAGTCTCTGGCTAGAAGCAAAGATTTATGGGAGTGGGGTCCTATGAGGTATGAGAGGCGGGGATTAACCGATACGTAGGCTGCCATGGAGTCCATCAGGAAAGGAAAATTACGGTAAGTATTTGATATAAATTTTCCATTATCCAAACCAGTTTAACTTCTTCCCTGGTCTCTGGAAAAGGAACACACAGACAGTGATTACACACAATTCTTATGTTAAGCAGCAGTATTGGATATTACTCAGGAAAAGTTTACAAAGACTGAAAATAAGAGAAGAGTAAAGAAACACAAAAAAACAATACTCATACCAGAAACATCTTTTAACCACACACAAAAAAAAAAAACACAATACCAATTCAGAGGTTTATCCCTGAAAATACAAAAAAAAATGTATATCTATATCAAGGTCCTCTATCATATTCTGAATCTGAAACTCACATCAAACCTTTTTCATAGCAGGGAAACATTGACCAGAATATTCTTACCATGCCTGCAGCTCACTAAGTTCTACTAACATTGTTCCCCCCAGTGCTATATTTGAATAACCATGCGTCTACCTACATTTTGACTTTACACAACTGTCCTACATATTGCTTTTCAGTTTGTAGACCCTGCATTTGCGTTTTACACGGGAAATGGGTTTGATTACTATGGGTTCCATGCTTTAGATGGCTACCCCACCTGGCTGAATAACACACATAATGCCTTGGGGTCGTTTTCGGGTATGATTTCCTTTTGATATCATTATTCGCCGCCCGGCAATGTTTTGAAATGTGACCCCCCTTTTACACAAAAAACATTTTAGTTCTGGTTTCCCTGCATAGGCCCTTCTTTGAGCATATGGCGCTGGAAACCCACATTGCTGGATAATATTACTGCGATTGAAATGAAAAGACTTTACACTTTCATTGTCTGAGGAGTCATCAGAAGTTTCAACTCCTGAATCAATTTCAAGTGCAGTTATCCCACCTTTATTTGCTTCTTCCACATCAATTCCCATCATAGCATACGGGTTTTCTTCATGTTTCCCTTCTAGCTTTTCTGTACACTGAGCATGTGCGGATGGTACCTCCACCATTGCACATTTGGAGGATAACTCCATTATGGCTGCTTGTGCCTTAAGCATTGTGATAACCTGCAAATTATCAGCCTCCCTTTGATTCAAAGAGGCAATGCAACTTTCTCTTAATTTGCACGTTTGTTCTAATTCATCTAATCTCTGTTGCAATACACATTTCTCAGTCACTAACTGTTCAATCCGACTACGAGCATCTGCATCAGCCTTTTCAATCCCCATTAATATATCTCTTACCTGTTCCATCACTTTTTGTCTGTCAGCAAACCATTCTAATTCTTTTTGTTCTGCAATTTCTTTCATTCTCATTAACATGCATAAGGCATTGGCCATTCTCTGTTTCCTGCCTTTTTTTGACTTATTACTTATGAGATTGTTATGTGTATAATGCCGCGTACACACGGTCGAACTGTTTGACGTACTTAGTCCGTTGAAACACATTTCAGCGGACAATCCGCTTGTGTGTGGGCTTCAGCGGACTTTTTCAGCGTGCAGTCCGGAGTACTAAGAATTTTGTTTTTTCCAAAAATCTGTCCGTCGTACTTTGGTTTCAGAGGACAATACGGTCGTCAGTATGCTAGTTCGACGGACTAAGAATGGCGCATGCCCAGAAAGGATTTACACGGCGGAAGGGTGCTTTGCTGTGTCTTGGACTTCCTATTTCTAGTCCCGCCGTACGTGCTGTACACGTCATCGCGCAAGCTTTCGACGGACTCTTTGTGTATCCGTGTGTGGTCAAGTCCGTTCAGTGGAAACTACGACGGATTGTCCGTCGGATTGTATGACGGACTAAGTACGCCATACAATCCGCTCGTGTGTACGCGGCATTACATTGTCTCAAAAGTTCCCCAAATTGGTGTCTTAAATTACTCTCTTGAGTAAGTTGAAATCTAATATCACCATACTTGCTAATGAAACCTTCAATGGCTTCCATTGATATGCTAATTAGCTTACCCACACTAAAGTTGCTTAACCAGTTGCTTAGACAATAGACACAGACGAACAAATAGATAACCCCCACAAAGACACAGATACAGCTGTTTAAAAGCTAGCTTTCACCTATAGTCCAAACCTAAAAAAACAAAACAAACATATACGAACCGTTTAAATCTACAGTGACTTGTGGTTCTACGGCATATAAGACACAAGTCACACTCTTAATGCCTTAGGCTGCAGGTTATCTTACCAGAGCTATTTTACTCTCACGTGGGTAGAAATAAAAACCTATATTTCCCCCACTTTTTTCTTTTTTCCTCAAAGATGTATGATAATTCCTGTCAATCTCTAACCAACACTTTGCATTAGCAATACACTAAACAAACAGATACCAAGCAGACACAAAGACAGAGATAAAACTGTTTAGAAGCTAGCTTTCACCTGTAGTCCCACACCAAACAAAAAAAAAACGCAAAAGGGAAAAAAAAACGAAAACAAAAAAACAAATACAAATCCGTTTAACCACAAATTTCTTCAGGAGAACACACTCTCAAGCAATGCTCTCCTCTCCAATAGCAGGCCACAGAGAATTTCTCTTGGAACTTTTCCCTCAAAATTGTATGGATATCCTGTCAATCTGCGGTTATATCACATAACCAGGGATGATCAGTCCCTATCTCGCCAGTGCGCCAATTTGCCCTCTGGTTACAGGTCTGCAGTAAACACAACAATAACGTACATATATATATCAGTCACAGTTCTCACCAGGTTTTACGCGTCCGTTTCTACCAGTGAAATATCTCACAGAATTTTCCTGCTCATCCAAGCGTGGTTTCAGAATTCGCGAGCCAGCACCAATCTTGTCCACACTAGAGATGATTTTCAGTTCTGGGTGTCTGGGCGATCTGTCCTTACAGGGATTCAGAAACAAAAATACATTAGATTTTTGTGGCTTCTGTGTAAAAGTACATTTTACACGCATTTCTGGGGTGCCAAATGAAGTAACTGATAAATTCAATCTATTATTATTATCAGTTATGTATTACTTTGTCTAGTCCCTATATTTTAGTTAGTCTATCTATACTCCAAGCACATGTATCGTTAATATCACAATACTACCACAATTAGCTATGAAATCAATACACGGTCTAAGATCAATCAAATCTCATTTATTTCCCAAGGAAATAAGAAAGCTTGCATAAAGTATCAATAGAAGTTACAAGAATACATAGCATACAACCAGAGTACAATACAAGCAATACGTATCAGATCTTCGCAGCTAAGCCTCATGATGGAAATGAGAGACAGCTCCCATTGATGAACCCCTTTTTGATAAACACACATCAGCCACACCACACCCCATTGCCCACCCTCCTTTGCCTGTGGACCAATCAGCATCTCTGGGTCGTCTCCTCCCCCAGGCTAACTACCTCTGACAGTCCTGCCATAATTGGCCTCTGGGGGGCAGTGTTTGCCCATGAATTGTAACTGCTCCGACTGGGTTCACATCTTGTGATTCGATCTCGGACGCCCTTCCCTCTCATTAGTTATCTTCTTTGTCCTTACAGACAGACTGGCGCTGTCATTGTCCTAAATGTCTTTGAAGCCCCGTGCACACCAGGTGGGCTGAATAGAACTCATTCTGCTATGCAGATTGTGTTTGGTGACTTGGTTGTACCAACAGATATGTAGAAACTTTAGATGTATCATGTTCGATTCCAACAATTTTTATTAAAAATATCAGCAGTGATCAGCAACTTCTAGTGAGACTGTGATATTGCTGTGGACAAATCGGACACCTTAAGCCACATACACACGATCAAACAATACGGTGGAAAAGTCCGGCGGACTCAAGTCCGCTGTACAATCTGCCTGTGTGTGGGCTCCAGCTGACTTTTTTTACCCAAAAGTCCGGCGGACTAAGAAAGTAGTTTTGCACATCAATCTGTCCGCCGGACTCGCATTTCAGAGGACAATACGGCCGTGAGTGTGCTAGTCCGCCGTACTTTTGAGAAAAGAAAGAGAAAAGTCCGCTAATTTTGAGCGTGGCTCCAGGTAGCCGGGACCAGTGAAGGAGGCGTTGCTGGCCCCGTCACCTGGTATGGACTTAAAGGGGAATCCCTACGCCAAAAAACGGCTTGGGGTCCCCCCCAGGTCCATATCAGACCCTTATCTGAGCACGCTACTCGGCCGGCCAGGAAAGGGGGTGGGGACGAGCGAGCGCCCCCCCCCATCCTGAGCCATACCAGGCCACGTGCCCTCAACATGGGGGGATGCTTTGGGGAAGGGGGGCCACGCGGCCCCCCTCCCGAAAGCACCTTGTCCCCATGTTGATGAGGACAAGGACCTCTTCTTGTCAACCCTGGCCGTTGGTTGTCGGGGTCTGCGGGTGGGGGGCTTATCGGAATCTGTGAGCCCCCTTTAATAAGGGTCCCCCTGATACCGGCCCCTCACCCTATGTGAATAAGTATGGGGTACAATGTACCCCTACCCATTCACCTGTGAAAAAATGTAAAAAAAACACAAACACAACACACACAAATAGTTTATTGCACAGCTCTGGGGGTCTTCTTTCGTCTTCGGGGGTCTTCTCGTTGGACTCCTCCACTATCTTCTGCTAGCTCTTTTATTAGCGGAGGAGACCGGCTTTCTTCTTCGCCACCGCCCTCTTCTTCCGACTTAGGGGGTCTTGTCCCCCTCTTCGTTTCTTCTTGCTGGGCCACCGCGCCTTCTTCTAGGTCTTTTACAAGCGGTCTTCTGTCGCCGCCACCTTCTTCTCTTGTTCTTTTCTTGAGCTGTTGCCTCGTCGCTGTTTCTGGTCACAATAACAGGCACGCGGCGTGTGGTGACTTATATAGGGACATCGCCAGATGATGTCCCCGCCCATTATGATGTCACAGTCCCCACTGTCGGCTTGCCATGCTGGGGATATCCTACAATCTTTCACTTGGCTGCTCTCCACATGTATGGACACACACAGCTGTTTTAAGTCAGTTGAATATATTTCTACCACTGCAGCTGCTTTGTCCATGGCGGACATTTACAGATTACATTGATTGATCGGTGGGATATTTTGAGACATATATCTAATTGAGTGGGCTCTGTATAAGGTCTAGAAATCCCTCAAGAAGGGCAGGATCTGCCTGAAACGATCGTCGGGTTGGACGTGTGATTGAGCCATTTTATGTATCATATTGTGCTGTTTGTGATGATGCATTTTTCTAAATGCTTTATATGCATATTTAAAGATAATTTTTGTATTTAATAAAATATTGTAATAATATCTGGTACTCGTGTTTTCAGTCACTTATAAAGTCCCGTTTTATTGGGGGGTTTTCTCCTTTTTGTACAGTCAAGAATGGAGGTGGAAATATGATGCTTTGGGCCATTTCTCTGCTAAAGGTACAGACCAACTTTGCCACATTGAGGGGCCAATGGACGGGGCTATATATTGTAAAGTCTTGGATGATAACCTTCTTCGCAGAACACTCAAGATGGGTCATGGATGGGTCTTTCAGCATGACTATGATCTAAAACATACCACCAAGGAAACAAAAGAGTGGCTCAAGAAGAAGCACAGTAAGCTCATGGAGTGGCCTAGCCAGTCTCCAGACCTTAATCCTATAGAACATTTATGGAGGGAGCTGAAACTTTTAGTTGCCAAGCAACATGATTTAGAGAAGATCTGTAAAAAAGAATGGACCAAAATCCCTTCTGAGATCAAATACTTATTTTACCCACTGAACTGCAGCTCAATTTATAACATTTGTATTGTGTATTTTTTCTGGATTTTTGGTTGCTATTCTGGGGATCAAATAATTATTTTCCCCACTTAAAGTGAACCTATGAATAAAAAAATTATGAAGTTACCTGTCAATGACCTGGAACAAGCACGCAGCCAATGAAATCCAATCCTGCATGTTTCCAGGTTGTCGACTTACTAGGGAATTAATCCAGGGCCAGATTCAGTCCAGAATTTACAGTAATTAAAAAAAAAAAACAATCTGCATTGGGAACTGCAATCTTGTATCCTCGCAGTTTTACTTTAATGTTCTATATTTATGTGTTGAATATAATAGGATAAATTAATTGTGGTAGAAGTTCATAGCAAATTTGTAAGTTTTGCTTATTCATTTCTCTCTCAGATACCCAGCATTCCACTTGTTTTCTTTGGTATTCTATGAGCATATGCTTGGTGTGCCAGTATTGCTCTTCTCATTAACTTAGTACTTAATACTTCTGTATTAACCCTTAGTTAACCTTAATCTACACTGCTTAACCTCATCTTCCCCCTTCCTGCTTAGCAAATCTTTTTCAGCTGCTTTTCTTTGTTAATATTTTGTTCTGTTTAACTATTCATATTTAAACGTTGTGTTTTTGTTCATTTGTTTTATAGCGATGTATTACAAAAATACAGGAAAAAAAAAATGATTTCAATTATAAATACAATTTATCTGTGCTCTAGAAGCAAAACTTTAGTGCCATTATAAAGGGGACAAATTATAGAATAAAACTTATTTTACATCTATAGTAGCACCCATTATTTAAACGTAATACTAGTCACATTCCAAAAAATATTTTTTTTAAGATTTTGCTACATTGTTTTTGTCCATACATTTTCCTGTATACATTTCTGCATAGAATCTATCTTACTCCGACTAGGTTAGCTAGGATGTTTGGAAGCCCCCACTCTCTATGTTGGAGGTGTTCTGCACCCTTTGAAAACTTCATGCACATTTTGTGGGACTGTCCACACATCAAGCCCTACTGACTAGGCATAGCAAAGTGTATCCGGCCGGTCACATTCCTTTCAGTCCCACTTACAGTTGAAGTATGCCTGTTGAGCTTGGTTGAGCCCTTGGCTAACACCAGGGCTATACGAACTCTTCTCACCCTCCTTCTGTTCTACGCCAAAAAAAATCTATAGTAGCACCCATTATTTAAACGTAATACTAGTCACATTCCAAAAAATATTTTTTTTAAAGATTTTGCTACATCGTTTTTGTCCATTAATAACATTTTCCTGTATAAATTTCTGCATAGAATCTATCTCACTCCCGCTAGGTTAGCTAGGATGTTTGGAAGCCCCCACTCTTTATGTTGGAGGTGTTCTGCACCCTTTGCAAACTTCATACACATTTTCTTGGACTGTCCACACATCAAGCCCTACTGACTAGGCATAGCAAAGTGTATCCGGACGGTCACATTCCTTTCAGTCCCACTTACAGTTGAAGTATGCCTGTTGAGCTTGGTTGAGCCCTTGGCTACCACCAGGGCTATACAAACTCTTCTCACCCTCCTGCTGTTCTACGCCAAAAAACAGATTATTCTGTCATGGAAGAGATGTACTGCCCCAACTTTGGCTTCTTGGAAGTCCCTGGTCAACAAGGTAGTCCCTTTTTACAAGGCAACATATTTGAATAGCGGGGTTGAGGCCAAATTGGATAAGGTGTGGGGAGCTGGATGAGATCCACAGACACGGTTTCAGATTAGACCCATAGGTAACTTGACAGGTGGTCCTTGTTATAGATACATAATCAGGAGGATTGAGTTCCTGAGGTGGTGGGTGATTTTGAAGTGAATACATTATAAAGATATAATTACCAGGGCTACCATCAGGGGGGTACAGCTGTTACAACTGTAAAGGGCCCAGACCACAAGAAGGCAGGACGGGTGAATGGGAGCCATGCTGTGCATTACATAAATTATCTCACAGTATTTTCTCTCTGTGGCATTGAGCTCAGACATCGAGCTCTTTACTGCCACCTCTGGCTACTATGTGCATGTGCACCCCTCGCCTACTGGGCTTTTCTGCGTGAGCCTTGTGTGTTCACAGATTTGTGTATGTGGGGGGCTAACATATATAAAGGTGTGTGTGTGGGGGGCTGACATTAATACAGGCAGTGGCTGTGTTCATGCCCTCTCTCCAGCCACCCACCTCTATGTATCATGGATAGATTCATGCATTGCATTGCATGAATCTATCCATGGCCACTGTAGATACCCCGTATTCAGGCATTTATCCCCTTTTTGGATGCCGGGCGCCTGAATTACAGCGATGGGGGTGTATTTTTGAAGCATCTGATCAGAGCCATAGGCTCTAATAGGCTTCAAAAAAGGTGAAATGCGAGCACAGAGCATTACGCTCACAGGTCACCCAGGTGTCTTAGAACAGCGAATTAATATTTGCTTTCTAACACTGAACTGCCTCTCCACCAATCAGGAAGCGTGGGTGTGTTACCCATTACCTGATTGGCTAAATCCACAGGCGCTGTGATTGGATGTCTATCAGGAGGAGGAGAGGAGATGCATGGAGGACACAGCTCACCTCCGTCACCCGCTGCCCCGCCGGGATAGGGTAAATGCCGGGCAGACAGTGAGTGGGAGGGGGGGTCACAGTGTTAAATTTTAAATGGGAACAGTGGCGGCATTTGATGGGCACAGTGGCAGCATTTGATGGCACAGTGGCTGCAATTGATGGGCACGGTGGCTGCAATTGATGGGCACAGTGGGGCTGCTATTGATGTTTTTTTCTAAATTTTTCAGTTTGTTTGCACAGCCCTCAAAAATTTGGAGCACCAGCTGCCACTGTATACAGGTGTGTGTGGGGAGGCTGATATTTATACTGGTGTGAGGGGAATTGACATAAATAGGCTAGCATATATGCAAGTGTGTGGGGGCTGACAAATATACAGGATTGAAAGGGGCTGAGTGTGTACAGGTGGGGTGGCCAGTGTGCGGATTCGGTCGGATAGCCCATGGGCAAGCCCTGGGAAATGTTGGTGGTCAGGCTCTTGGGGGGGGGGGGGGGCAGGCCTAAAGCTGTGTAAGGGGCCCACAAATATCTGATGGCTACCCTGATAATTACTGAAAGGTTTTATGGTCCTTACTTCTGCTGATGAGGTGGAGGGTGCGGGGTTTAGAAATGTAATGCATCATCTCCTTGATGGGGGCATCATTGACTCAACGGACTATATATCTGCCTGAAAATATTGACCGTGTTGTGCGTGGGGGGGGTTGTTTTGGGGTTTTTGAAGACTGGATATAACTCAATGTTATCTGGTTTTTGCCGCGATATGCGATATGTTGTATGCCTGTACTATAAATCTTAATAAAAAGTCATTTACAAAAAAAAAATCATAATAAAAATAGAATAATCAAAATATGAGAGCCGCTACCCAGCAAGTCTAAATATGGGACTCAAAAAAAAAAAGTCACAATTACATAAACAGTGTATTCAAGAAAATGAAATAATTAGCATGTGAAAAGACAATTTTCCATGAAAGTCCATCAAAGTGATACACATACACAAGGTCCACTAATGGTAGTCCATTTAGATGATAGATATCCCAGTTATTTTAGTATGCAACAATCAGCAAACAAAAAGTGACGGTGCTCATAAAAGGCTGTCCCCACATCAACTCCTGCCTCTTACCAGAGGCTTTGGATCTTTTAATTAAAACGTATATATAGCACTTACAAATAGGTGATCAAAAAACAGCGGAATGCAAACAGACACGGCCATGGACCTCGCCAGCTGGCTTGTGCGTATTGACATCACAGATGTGGCTCTGCCCGACATTTCTCCGCAATAGGTTTCAACTGGAGCCTCCTTTTCCAGATGATGCCTAGCAACTGGTAAGTGCAATATATATATATATATATATATATATATATATATATATATATATACATATATATACTGTATGTATGTATATATATATATGTATATATATATATATATATATAGGGAGGAGCCTGGGGGTATTTAACCAGCCCTCTCTCCTGTGGTCTTTGTCGGTTTCCTGTGCACGATACTACATCACTAGGCCGACTATTCGAAATTCGTTCGCGTTCGTGAGTTCCGTCTCCGAAGGTCTTGAGGGTTTTTGTTCCTGATCCTGATTCTTGTATGTGTCTGGCTCGGCTGTCAGGTAGGGTTTCCGTTTGACCTTCATTTCATGCATTTCTATTAGATATCTTGTCACAAACCTCGATATCGAAACTTACGAGTCAATCATTAGAAAGTCTACACGTAGCCGTGTTGTTAGCTACTCACTCGCAGTTGCATTAGTATCGCACGGCTTCATTCAGGCATGTCTCAAATTGTATTTTCACCTCTGTGCCATGCTCCACAGATGGGTTGTTGCCAGTCGCAAATCGCTGCACAGTGATTCATGCCTCTGTCATGGCTAAATCATTTCAATCATTTCACTGACTTCTCTGTCACCTACCGCACCCGATTCGTCCCGGTGTGCCCCTGTTTTTTTGGCCTCATTACATGCTCCAGAGTCTGGTTCGTTGTCAGTCTAAGTTTTTCGACTCACCGATTCAGGCCTCTGTCATGACAAAACATTTCACTGTCACGCATCACGTCCCACTTCAAATCTAGTCGCATTCTTATGCACTGATTCGTCCTGGCATGCCTCAGTTGGTTTTTTGGCCTCATTTCAGTACATGCTCCAAAGTCCGCTTCGTCGTCAGTCACAGTTTTGGCTCACCAATTTGAGTCTCTGTCATGGCAATTATTTCACAGTCATGTATCCCGTTCTGATTCAAATCCGGTCGCATCCCCCGAATCGATCCGGCATACCCCAGGTATTTTTCAGCCTCATTTCAGTGCATGCTCCAGAGTCCGGTTTGTTGTCAGTCGTAGTTGCGGCCGACCGATTCGTGCCTCTGTCATGGCAAACATTTCATTCATTTCGCTGTCATGTATCACGAAAGGTGCTGGGTATGTATGTTGATATAGGAAAAAGAAACAATCTTGACTTATGTCACCCTCCGAGTGATCACCTTGCGACCTCAAAAAGAAAGGGACATCACATCTACGGGACAAGCCACCTAGAGCCATGTCTCAAGCTGGCAGTGAAGACCTCATGGCCTCTCTGTCACCTGCCCCAGTCAGTGATGCCGCCTACACACGATTGGACCATCTGGTGGACCAGAGTCCGCCGGACAATCCACCCATGTGTGCGCTCCGGCGGACTTTTTCTTCCCAAAGTCTTTACTCAAAACTGTCTGCTGGACTCAGCAGTCCGGTGGACAATCCGCCCATCTGTGTGCTAGTCCGCTGGACTTTTGAAATGAACGGATTTGCCCACACATCCGTTCATTTTGAACGTGACTCCAGGTAGGCGGAACTAGCGCAGGAACTCAATGTCGCTGCCTCCATCAGCAAGATTGACACCTTGCTAGCCCCGTCAACTGGTAAGGATTTAAAGGGGAACTCCTATGCCGAAAAAACGGTGTGGGGACCCCCCAAAGTCCATAGCAGACCCTTATCCGAGCACGCAGCCTGGCCGGTCAAGAAAGGGGGTGGGGACGAGCGAGCGGCCCCCTCCTGAGCCGTCTTAGGCCATGGGGGGTGCTTTGGTGAAGGGGGGCCCTGCGGCCCCCCACCCCAAAGCACCTTGTGTACCCCTACCCATTCACCTGGGGAAAAAAGTGTACATAAAAAAACCACGGGTTTTTAAAATACTCTATTAGACAGCTCTGGGGGTCTTCTTCCGTTTTCGGGGGTCTTCTCGCCAGACTCCTCCTCTATCTTCTGCTCTTTTGCTAGCTCTTTTACTAGTGTAGGAGCCCGGCTTTCTCCTTCGTCATCGCTGCCGTCCGGGGGTCGGAGAGAGCGTCATGTCAACATTGGAAGAAGAGAAGAAGAAGGAAGAAGCAGAGGGCGACAGCAACAGAAGACTGAGCCAACGCTAGTAAAAGTGCTGGAAGAAGAAAGTGGAGGCCTGGCAAGAAGAACCGAAGAACTGTGACAAGACCCCCGAAGTCAGAAGAAGACCCCCAATGTTGACATGACGCTCTCTCCGGCCGTAATGCTGGGGACACGTTGCGCGGCGACTTATATAGGGATAATCACCCGGTGACCCCTCCCCTTATTCCTATATAAGTGGCCACACAACGCGTCCCTGCCATTACGGCCAGAGAGAGCGTAATGTCAACATTGGAAGAAGTGAAGAAGAAGGAAGAAGAAAAGGAAGAAGCAGAAGGTGCCGGCGACAAGAGCTGGAAGAAGAAAGCGGAGACCCGGCAAGAAGAACCGAAGAGCGGGACAAGACACCCGAAGTCGGAAGAAGACCCCCGGATGGCGGCGATGGCGAAGGGGAAAGCTGGGCTCCTCCGCTAGTAAAAGATCTAGCAAAAGAGCAGAAGAAGACCCCCGGAGCTGTCTAACAAAAGTATTTTAAAAACCTGTGTTGTGTTTTTTTTTATGCATACTTTTTCCCCAGGGGAATGGATAGGGGTACATAGTACCCCATACTCATTCACATAGGGTAGGGGGCCGGAATCTAGGGGCCCCTTTTTTAAAGGGGCTCTTGTTTTCTGATAAGCCCCCCCGCCTGCAGACCCCGACAACCAATGGCCAGGGTTGTCGGGAAGAGGCCATTGTCCTCATCAACATGGGGCCCCCCTTCCCCAAAGCACCCCCCCATGTTGAGGGCACGTGGCCTGGCACAGCTCAGGAGGGGGCTGCGTGCTTGGATAAGAGTCTGTTATGGACTTTGGGGGTACCCCCACGCCGTTTTTTCGGTGTAGGGGTTCCCCTTTAAATCCCTACCAGGTGACGGGGCTAGCAAGGTGTCAATCCCACCGATGGAGGTGGCGACATTGACTTCCTTCGCTAGTTCCATCTACCTGGATCCACGTTCAAAATGAACAGACTTTACTCTGTGTGTGGGCAGGTCTGGTCGTGTGTGGGCAGGTCCGCTCATTCGGAAAGTCTGGCGGACCTCCGCTGCAAAGTCCGGCGGATAGTCTGATCGTGTGTACGCAGCATGAGTGGCAGCGTGCAGCCCTTCAGGTGATGGACCATCCCCAAGCAGACTGCGGAACTGAGGCGCAGGGGCGTGCCTTTCCCTGCAACAGCCAGGAAGGCAGAGCTTTTCAGGCTCCTCTTCCCCTTGCCAGCCACAGCTAGGCCCAGTACCCAACTGGCCCCTCTCAATCAATTTCACACCATGGTGTCATCTTTGTCAAACACGGTTACGGACGTCTAAACCAGAGTGGCACTCTTAGATGCTCGCCCGGCCACGACTATCCCTGATACAACCACAGTTCAGCTTCTGGCACCCCTTCACGCATGTACTACAGGGACAAGTACCGCTATATGCTCAGCACATTTGGTTCCAGCCAGCATAAGGAAGGACATCCTGGACGGCAAGGACATCAACATCCTTCCTCATTTCAGCCCACGACCTGGCAGAGAACAAAGTCTATACCTGGGGAGATGTCTTTATGGTCCTCAAGGCCAAAGACCCTAGGCTCAACCAAAAGTTGTCTGTCCCAGAGTTTGTGCTAGCTTTCGGGATGCTGGGGGATGTCTTATGCTCAGCTTCCCCCAGCAGAAGGGAAGAGCTGGACTTATACCTCCACACCATGGTAGACCTGGGCTATAAATACGGAGGGTTTTTGTTCTATGATTACCATCATTCCTTCTTCGCCAAGGCAGTTGCCAGGCTTGCGCAATTTCAGACAGGCACGGATTGGAGCCTCATGGGCCACTGTACCAGTCCTCCACCCACACCGCCACCTGGTGTGCCAACGTGGCAGTCAGTCGCCCCTTTGAGTTCCCCTCCACCTACAGTACAGGCAGTGTAGTTTATATAACACATATTGTTGTTATGTAAATTAGTTGTGTATATTGAGGGGAACCTTGCGCTAAAAATAAAAAAAAATGTCGTGAGGGTCCCCCCCAAAATCCATACCAGGCCCTTCAGGTCTGGTGTGGATTTTAAGGAGAACTCCATGCCAAAATAAAAAAAATGGCATGGAGGTCCCCCCAAAATCCATACCAGACCCTTATCCTAGCACTCAACCTGGCAGGCTGCAGGAAAAGGGGGATGCCCCCTTCTCCTGAACCATACTAGGCCACATGCCCTCAACATGGGGAGGGTGTTTTGGGGTCCCCCCAAAACACCTTGTCAACATGTTGATGGGGACAAAGGCCTCTTCCCCACAACCCTTGCCTAGTGGTTGTGGGCATCTGCTGGCTGGGGGCTTATCAGAATCTGGAAGCCCCCTTTAACAAGGGATCCCCCAGATCCCGCCTCCCTAGAAAGAAGAAAAAATGGAAAAACCCCACCTCGATGGGAGGCATCCACGCAATTGCAAGCTTTTTGCATTGACAGCTGTTATATAGCTGAGGGTGGGGCCACTCTCTGATGTTACGTGATGTCACATGACGTCAGAAGGGGTGGGGTCACCCGCTTCCATCACTGGGTGGCCCTGCCCTAAGCTATATAAAAGCTGTCAGCGCAAACAGGCTGCAGTCGGGAGCCTCCCATCAAGGTAGAGTTTTTTTTCTCGGGTCGTCGGCACTGTAATCAAAGAGGAATGAACATCATAGGACTTTTTTTTTAAACTGTAAACAAAGGAATTGTCCCAAACTCTCTACTGTTATTTTTACTTTTTTGACACTTTTTTGGTGAATGTGTAGGGGTACAATGTACCTGATACCCATTCACATAGGGGGGATGGGATCTGGGGGTCTCCTTGTTAAAGGGGGCTTCCAGAATCCAATAAGCCTCCTGCTTGCAGACTCTCATAACCACTGGGCAAGGGTTGCGGGGAAGAGGGCCTTATCCCCATGGGGACAAGGTGTTTTGGGGGAGACCCCAAAACACCCTTCCCATGTTGAGGGCATGTGGTCTGGTATGGTTCAGGATAAGGGCGCTCTCTCTCCTCCCCATTTTCCTGTGGCCTGCCAGGTTGCGGGCTTGGATAAGGGTCTGGTACGGATTTTGGGAGGACCCCCATGCCATTTTTTTTATAACATTTTGGCTTGGAATTCCCCTTAAAATCTATACCAGACCTGAAGGGCCAGGTATGGATTTTGGGGGGACCCCCATGCCATTTAAAAAATAATAATTGGCGCAGGGTTCCCCTTAATAACCATACCAGACCTGAAGGGCCTGGTATGGATATGGGGGGGGGGGGAACCCACGCAAGTTTTTTTTTTTTTACATTTTGGTGCAGGGTTCCCCTTAATATTCATATCAGACCCAAAGGGCCTGTAAAGTACTGGGGTGGGGGAACCCATGCCATTTTTTTTCAATGATTTTTATCTATATTGCCTGTATCCGTCAATACATTACAGCCGCGATCAGTTTTAAATGAAATTTTTTCTTTTAGAAATCTCATTTTGCTGTGGTATTGTTATAAACACAGGAAAGATGTGCTACTTTACAGGCAGACCCCCCCCCCCCCCAGGCACAATATTTAGAGGAATATTAATTTTTTTATTGTTTACTTTAAGCTTTATTAAAATCACTGCTCCTGAAAAAACGGCCGCTTTTAAACTTTTTCTTGCAGATACATGTCCACTGGGGCAGGGTTCCCAAACACTTTTTATAGCAAAAACATGCATTTAAGCCTTTAAAATTAGCACTTTTGATTTTTCATGTACATGCCTCTCCGCCAATCAGGTGCTCAGATCTGTTACCCATCACCTGATTGGCTGAAACGACAGGCGCTGTGATTGGATGGCTACCAGGTGTCCAATCATAGCAGAAGACAAGAAGAGAGGATGAGTGACGACATTGAGGAGACTGGCAGCATTTGATATGGCACACTGGGAGCTTTTGATATGGCATAGTTTGCTGCGTTTGATATGGCAAAGTCGCTGCGTTTGATATGGCAAAGTGGCTGCGTTTGATATGGCATTGTGGCTGCGTTTGATAGTACAGTGGCGGGCAATTTATGGGCACAGTGGCTGCGTTTGATGGCACAGTGGCGGCAATTGATGGGCACAGGGGCTGCGTTTGATGTTTACAGTTATGCTGCAAATGATGAGGTTTTTTTTCAGAATTTTTCAGTTTGTTTGCGCCCCCCCCCCAAAACTTTTGAGTACCAGACGCCTCTGCTGCATACATTTTATTTGCTCTTTTTTGAAAACTCTGAAGTTTTGTTTTTGAAAAGACTGAAGTTTTCCTCTACTATGCAGAGGGGGCTAGGGAATTAATGTTTACCATAGTGAATCATTTCTGTTCTGTGCTGGCAAATCTTATTTTTAGGAATGCTGTGTGAATGAGAACAAATTACAAAACATATAGTGCTGTTTTCTCAAACTTGACTGCAAAAGCAGAAATGTACTTTAACTTTTACTGCCGACGCCGTATGTCTTATGACAGTGGCAGCGGGTCTTTTTACATACACTTCACAAGCCTGTGCATTTTCCAATGAAATCAGTCTGGCCCCTCCAAGAATGACCCATGCATCCCAGGCTCTGCTGTCTCACCTGCGAGCCTGGGACCCACATGGTGGATATTGATGGAGGGAGGGAAGGCCAGCGAACATCCACTCACTAATCTCCCCTAGCTAAAATATACCTGGAAATTATGTGTAAAATGTCACTTCTGGTTTCTGTTGTCACTTTTCCTGGTTGAAGAAGCTAAAGGAGCACAAACTGGCAACTTAAACAGGGGTTTAAAAGACAACTGATCGCTCATTAAAGAGAACATGTCTAAAAAAATTAAGTTTTAGTAACGGTAAAAAAATTGTAAAAAAACAAAGTTACACCCAAGAACTTAAAAACCTCTCCCAAAAACTTTTGAACCCCCCCCCAGCAGGACTCCTACATATGAAAACGGTTGCTTGTGATACAAATGTTGCATATTGCTACACAGGTCGGAATTAAAGTAATAAGTTCAATAATTCTATTTTTTGATGGCTAACTCTAAACTGATGACCAGTAGGGGCGTTCAGACTTTTAAAATGTTGCCTATGGAAAATATAGAGTACTGAAGTTCAATGTTGTTTGCGGGCGCACGCATTCAATTTTAAGATTTGACATGTTGGGTATCTTTTTACTCAGTGCAACGCTTTTATATTTTATCAGAAAAATGTATTGTGTTCATGTGTCCTAAAATTGACTTTTGTTTATTTTTTACTGAAATATTGCACTTACATAGTTACATAGTAAGGTTGAATAAAGACACCAGTCCATCCTGACTGAGTATCTACAATTGTCCCTATCCCTCTACATTACACACTCACATTGGTCCCTACCCTCAAGGAGCCCACAATCTAAGGTCCCCATTTATATACTAGGGTCAATTTTGGACAGAAGCCAATTAACCTATCCGCATGTCTTTGGAGTGTGGGAGGAAACCGGACTACCCGGAGGAAACCCACGCCGCCACAGGGAGAACAGGCAAGTAGTGCAAAATCCAGGCAGGCAGCGACCCTTTTTACTGCTAGGTGTGAGTGCTAACCACTACACCACTGTGCTGCCTGTGCTGCACTTGATAAACCATTGCCCAAATATCATGTTGCTTAAAAAAAATTGGAATTACTACTATTTCATTCTTTGGGGACTCTTTCAGAAAATATATGTTTGTGGTTTTAACCAGTCTTCAGGCATTGCATGTTTTTTTTCAAACATGTACAAAAAAATGCTAAAAAGGCTCTGGCAGCAAAAAGGTTACATGTCTGGCTTCCATAATCTCAACTCCATAAGAGAACAGTCCAGGTAGTATCACTGCATTTCTTTGTCATATTTTACAAAAAAGGTATGATAACTAGTACGTGACTGAATAGAGGAAAATCAGGACTTCAGTAGTAGAACATCAGAAGAGCAGATTCCTTTCAGAGACAAGTTCATGTGGAGAAGGCTGATACTATCTTATCTTTACCTCTCAATGATCAAAACACAGGGACTTTGCCTGCTGTCTATTTTATAGCAACAGTGATGTACTAGGATGTGTTTTAAGTGTTCTGTGACTGAAATGCCTGTGAGCAGGAGCAAAGCAGAGTCACAGTGTGATATTCACAGACAGCTGGCATTTTATAGGGGGCCGTCTGACTGAACAAAAACTGCTGGAGAGTGTTGGCTTCACTTCTAGCTAATATAATGTGGTAGTATACACAAGGCTAAAAGTCTTCTTTGTTAAAAAAAAAAAAAAAAAACATCACATTTACAATTAATTGCAGTTATTTTTATGTTCAGTTATGTTTTTGCAATGCATTCTGAAAATATATTCAATAATTGCTCAAATTTTCATTCTCAGGGTATACTGTACTATGCCCATTTTTCAAATACATTCTGATTTATCTGTAACATGTATAAAGATGTATAATATTTTTTGGACAGCAGTATTTATATATTAAATGCAATGCAATATTTATATCAGGCTTTCTCAACCTTTTAACCCTAGAGGAACCCCAAAAATAATTTTGATGTCATTTTTTTTTTTATTTTTTTTTATTTTTTATTAACCTCGTTGTCTGTCTATAGATCTATGTTTATCCCAAGCATGTTTGAAGCCATTTTTTTTTTCTCAATCAAAGTGAAGCCATTTACTGTTGACTGTCTCACTACCTCTGTTGGTAGTTTATTCCAATCATCACCTACTCTTTCAGTAAAATAATAGTTTAAATAAATCAAGGGTGTGAATAAGGTTCAGAAAGGCAGTCTTTTCAATATGAAACCAAAATCAAGAACACGGGGGACATGACCTCAAACTAACTGGAGGAAGGTTCACAATGAATTTTAGAAAGCTTTCAATCATGTCTCCCCTTTCCCTTCTTTCCTCCAGACAGTTCATATTAAATTCCTAAAATTGCTCTAGATATGTTTTATCCCCCACACCTTTCACCATTTTCGTTACCCATCTCTGGACTCATTCTATCTTATCAATATCTTTCTGTAAGTGTGGTCTCCAAACTGGACACAGTATTCTAAATGAGGTCTCACTAAAGATCTATATAGGGGAATCAGGACCTCCTTCCCCCTGCTGGTGATCCCTCTAGTGATGCATTCTAGTACTCTTTTCGCTTTTCCCACTGCCTGGTCACAATGTTTGCTCATTTTGAAATCATCTGAAATAAGCAGGAAGAGAGACTACGCACACAACGGGGAACTTCCAGTTCAATTTGCAAGATCCTTTGTCAGGTGCTGAGGCTCAGTGTGTCCTTACACATTACAACACAAACAAGTAAAAGGATTTATCCAGCAACTCTGTAGTCCATATAGCGATTTTAATGCTTGATAACATGAAGTGACAAGCAATCCACAGATGCGTTTTAGCAACAGCCTTTGCCGAAACGCATCAGCTGTTTTGCTTGTCACTTCATGTAACCAAGCATTAAAATCGCTATATGGACTACAGAGTTGCTGAATAAATCCTTTTACTTGTTCATCTGACCCCCCCCCCCCCAAATATTTTTCTTCTGCAGTGCTGGCTAACACTGGACCCCCAATTCTTTTTCCCTTGGTGCATTATTTTACATTTAAAAATATCAAACTACAGTCTCCACTGCTTTGACCAATCTTCCAGCAATGCCAAATAATGTTCCATGTTACAGACACCTCCAGGGATATCAACCCTGGAGCATGCTTTTAGCGGTTCTTTGCAGGACTCAGTAAAATTCTTGAGACATTTGGAGACTTTTTTTTAGCAAATCAGTGGGTTCCCTACTTTATGAGTATAGTGACATGCTGACAAATTTATGAATAGATATCAAGAATAATATTGTGTAGGGATGAGCAGAACGCCCCCTGGTTCGGTTTACAGTAGAACATGCGAACAGGCAAAAAATGTTTGCGAACGTCTATTAAAGTCTATGGGATGCATATGTGATAAATCCACAGTGCTTGGGGACCCGGGTCCTGCCCCAGGGGACATGTATTAATGCAAAAAAAAGGCAGTTTTTTTTCGGGAGCAGTGATTTTAATAATGCTTGAAGTGAAACAATAAAAATTAAATATTCATTTATATATCGTGCCAAAATTAAAAAAAATGGCATGGGGTCCCCCAGGTACTATATACACTGAACAGCAATATATATACCATACAGCCTACCCTATATACTCTGCAGAAACTGTTGGTGGTACCAGAACACTGTAACCCCTCACAGTTACTCTTGTTGGGGGCAGGAACGGGCCCTGCTGTGATATATTATATCAAAAATTGAAATTACATGGACCTGTTAAACGGGGGCAAAAATTGGGCCTTTGGTTGCGCTAGAACATTGTAAGCCCTCAGTTACTCTTGTTGGGTGCAGGAATGGGCCCTGCTGTGAGATATTGTATCAAAAATTGTAATTACATGCCCCTCTCAGTTACTCTTGTTGGGTGCAGAAATTGGCCCTGCTTAACTATTATTTCAAAAATAGTAATTACATGGCCCTGCTGAATAGAGGCAGAAAAATTGCGCCTTGGGTGGTGGTGGGGGTGCCACAACACTGTAACCCCTCACAGTTACTCTTGTTGGGTGCAGGAACAGCCCTGCTATGAAATATTATATCAAAAATCAGAATCCATAGAAAATTCAATTACTTACATCAGCATCAGGTTCTTAATAGCTGCTGATTTAAGATGGATTTATTTTCATTAATGTGAGCCTATCAACGGAGTCTGTGGACAGGTGCACACTTTGATCCATTACAAACCCTCCAGCAGCACTGTACATTCAGAAAGCACGCTGGATGCAGGACAGGTCAGTAGCTCAATTGCATATTGAGTAAGTTATGGCCAGTGGTTCATCCTCAAGACCCAGTAACCCAGTGGATGCTCTGTTGGAAAGGTGTCCAAGTCTGCTCTTGTCCCTAGATATTCCTGCACCATATAATTCAGACGCTGGCAATGGTTGCTTGAACTGATCAGACCTTGGCCCTGAGGACTGAAAAATTGTCTAACCACTTCCCGCCCAGCCTATAGCAAAATGACGGCTGTGCGGGGTTCAGTTATCCTGACTGGGCGTCATATGATGTCCTTCAGGATAACAGCCACCACGCGCCTGTGGGGGCACGCATAGCGGCTATCGGTGATGTGGTGTATCAGTCTGACACACCGCTTCACTGATCATGATGTCAACAGAAAGAGCCGTTGATCGGCTTTTCCTCACTTGCATATTTATCAGCGCAGCACCCCTCGGATGACCACACTAGACCACCAGGGAAGGGGGCAACATGTGGATGGCTAGGTATGTACCCTATAGCCATCCACATGTGTAAATTATGCTCAATCTGTGCCAATCAGTATCCACAAATGAACACTGACTGGCACCATTATATAACATTTTATGCCCAGCAATGCCACCCATCAGTGTCATCAGTGCCACCAATCAGTGTCCAACAGTGCCACCTATCAGTACCCATCCATGCCCATCAGTGCCCACCTATCACTGCTCATCCATGCCACCTATCAGTGCCACCCATAAGTACCCATCAGTACCACCTATGAGTGCCCATCAGTGCCGCCTATGAGTGCCCATCAGTGCCGCCTATGAGTGCCCATCAGTGCCGCATACCAGTGCCACCTATCAGTGCCCATGAGTGCAGCCTATCAGTGCCCATCATCAGTGCCACCTCATCAGTGCCGCCTTAGTATCCGTCAGTACAGCCATATCAGTGCCCATCATTGAAGAAGAAAACATAATTATTTACAAAAAAATTAACAGAAACAAAGAAAACTTGTTTTTTTCAAAATTTTTGGTCTTTATTTGTTGCGCAAAAAATACAAACCACAGAGGTGATCAAATACCACCAAAAGAAATCTCTATTTGTGCGAACAAAATTATAAAAAAAATGGTTTGGGTACAGTGTAGCAGAACCGTGCAATTGTCATTCAAATTGTGACAGCGATGAAAGCTGAAAATTGGCTTGGGCAGGAAGGTGTCTATGTGCCTGATATTGAAGTGGTTAAAGGCATTGGTCAGCATCAGGTTCTTAATAGCTGCTGATTTAAGATGGATTCATTTTCATTAATGTGAGCCTATCAACGGAGTCTGTGGACAGGTGCACACTTTGATCCATTACAAACCCTCCAGCAGCACTGTACATTCAGAAAGCACGCTGGATGCAGGACAGGTCAGTAGCTCAATTGCATATTGAGTAAGTTATGGCCAGTGGTTCATCCTCAAGACCCAGTAACCCAGTGGATGCTCTGTTGGAAAGGTGTCCAAGTCTGCTCTTGTCCCTAGATATTCCTGCACCATATAATTCAGACGCTGGCAATGGTTGCTTGAACTGATCAGACCTTGGCCCCGAGGACTGAAAAATTGTCTAACCACTTCCCGCCCAGCCTATAGCAAAATGACGGCCGTGCGGGGTTCAGTTATCCTGACTGGGCGTCATATGATGTCCTTCAGGATAACAGCCACCACGCGCCTGTGGGGGCACGCATAGCGGCTATCGGTGGTGTGGTGTATCAGTCTGACACACCGCTTCACTGATCATGATGTCAACAGAAAGAGCCGTTGATCGGCTTTTCCTCACTCGCATATTTATCAGCACAGCACCCCTCGGATGACCACACTAGACCACCAGGGAAGGGGGCAACATGTGGATGGCCAGGTATGTACCCTATGGCCATCCACATGTGTAAATTATGCTCAATCTGTGCCAATCAGTATCCACAAATGAACACTGACTGGCACCATTATATAACATTTTATGCCCAGCAATGCCACCCATCAGTGTCATCAGTGCCACCAATCAGTGTCCAACAGTGCCACCTATCAGTACCCATCCATGCCCATCAGTGCCCACCTATCACTGCTCATCCATGCCACCTATCAGTGCCACCCATAAGTACCCATCAGTACCACCTATGAGTGCCCATCAGTGCCGCCTATGAGTGCCCATCAGTGCCGCCTATGAGTGCCCATCAGTGCCGCATACCAGTGCCACCTATCAGTGCCCATGAGTGCAGCCTATCAGTGCCCATCATCAGTGCCACCTCATCAGTGCCGCCTTAGTATCCGTCAGTACAGCCATATCAGTGCCCATCATTGAAGAAGAAAACATAATTATTTACAAAAAAATTAACAAAAACTTGTTTTTTTCAAAATTTTTGGTCTTTATTTGTTGCGCAAAAAATACAAACCACAGAGGTGATCAAATACCACCAAAAGAAATCTCTATTTGTGCGAACAAAATTATAAAAAAAATGGTTTGGGTACAGTGTAGCAGAACCGTGCAATTGTCATTCAAATTGTGACAGCGATGAAAGCTGAAAATTGGCTTGGGCAGGAAGGTGTCTATGTGCCTGATATTGAAGTGGTTAAAGGCATTGGTCAGCCGGCCACCTTCTCCACAGCTCTTCTTTTGACTGAAGGAAGCCTCAGCAACACGTTGTCCAGCACCAGGAAATGGAAACCTCCCAGGGTCTGGAAATGCGTTACACAAACCTTTCCTCAAGGCCTCCTCTGCTCCCTCTGTGAAGGCAGGATGAGTTCTGCAACTTTACCCTTGTAATGTGGATCAAGAAGGGTTGCCAGCCAGTAATGATCCCTCTCCTTGATACCATCAATCCTAGGGTCCTTTTGCATGCTTTGCAGAATCAGAGAGGCCATGCAGCGTAAGTTTGCAGAGGCATTCGATTCTGAGTCCTCTGGGTCACTAAGGATCACATTATCTATAACTACCTCCTCCCAGCCACATAAAACTCCTTGGGATGCTGGGGACTGAAAACCATGCCTTGAAGACTGCTGCTGAGTGTTATCCTCTACAACCATGCTGACACAATCCTCCTCTTCCTCTTCTTCCTGTGTGTTTGGCGGGCCCACAGGAATGCTATCTGGATAAAGGGGGCCTTGAGAGGAAAGGAAGTCCTCCTCTTCTGCCTCAAGTGTCCTGTCCATGATTCCACGAAGAATGTGCTCCAGCAGGAAGACTAGAGGGACAGTGTCACTGATGCATGCATTGTCACTGCTCACCATCCTTTTGGTCTCCTAAAATTGTGACAGGACAGTGCATGCATCCTTGATCAGTAGCCACTGGCATGGGGAAGAGAAGACAGGCTCCCCTGACCCTGTCCTGGTGCCATACTCTCACAGGTACTCATTTATGACCCTCTGGTGTGTATGCAGCCGCTGCAGCATTGCCAATGTTGAGTTCTACCAGGTGGGAATGTCACAAATGAGGTGGTTGGTGGGCAGGTTGCATTCCCTTTGAATGTCAGCCAGCCGAACATTGGCATTGTATGACCGGTGGAAATGACCACAAACTTTTCTGGCCTGCCTCAGGAGATCTTGTAAGCCTGGGTACCTGCTCAAGAACCACTGCACCACCAAAATAGAATTTTTATAACAGCTTACCTGTAAAATCCTTTTCTTGGAGTACATCACGGGACACAAAGCCACAGTCATTACTGCATGAGTTATATAGACACCTTTAGGTGATGGACACTGGAACACCCTAGACAGGAAGTTTAGCTCACTATATAACCCCTCCCCTTACTCGGAGTACCTCAGTTTTGTATCAAAGCAATACACATGTAATCAGAAAGAGGGGAGGGACCTCTGTGTCCCATGATATACTCCAAGAAAAGGATTTTACAGGTAAGCTGTAATAAAACTCAATTTTTCTTTATCGTACATCACAGGACACAGAGCCACAGTAATTACTGTATGGGATGTCCCAGAGCAATGCTATCTGAGGGGAGGTAGACACAAACAAAAGTAGGGTGCAATCAGACCTGAGGACCTATACTGCTGCCTGCAGCACACTGCACCCAAAGGCGATATCCTCATGTTTTCTTACATCCACCTGATAGAATCTGGTGAATTTATGGACTGAAGACCAAGTTGTGGCCTTGCAGATTTGAGCCATGGACGCTTGGTGATGCACTAACAGCCCTGGTGGAGTGTGCTTTGATTTGAAAAGGTGGAACCTTCCTCTTCAAACCATGAGCTTGAATAATTACTTGCCAAATCCACTTAGCAATAGAAGATTTCAACGCTGCCTGTCCTGTCCTAGGACCTTCAGGCAACACAAACAAAGCATCCTTTTTCCGAATCTAAGCAGTCGCTCCCAAATAGATTTTGACTGCTCTCACTACATCCAAAGAATGTAGTGATTTTTCTTCCGTAGAAGAGGGTTCTGGAAAAAATTAAGGTAGAACAATATCCTGGTTTAGATGAAAACCTGAAACCACCTTCGGCAAAAAACTAGGATGAGGACACAATACTACTCTATCCTTGTGAATGATTAAATATGGCTATTTACAAGAATGGGCAGCCAATTCTGATACCTCTCTTGAAGAAGATATGGCCACCAGAAAAATTTGCTTCTTTGTCAAAAGGACCAAGGGAATATGTCATATCGGCTCAAAAGACTGATTCTGTAATGACGACAGAACTAAATTCAAGTCCCAAGGGGGTGACCTAACCGGTGGAATAAGCCCTCTGTATAAAGCTAAGGACCAAAGAATGCAAAGCAAGTGGTCGTTGAAACAATACTGATAAGGCTGAGACCTGGCCTTTGATAGTACTCAAGGCCAGCTTCATCTCTAACCCCATTTGCAGAAAGGCAAGGATTCTACCTATAACATACTTTCTAGGATGCCAACTCCTGGATTCCCACCAGGAAACACATGCCTTCCAGACTCTATAATAAATGACCCTAGAAGCTGGCTTCCTTGCATTAATCAATGTAGATATCACTGAGCCTGAAAGCCCATGATTCTTCTGATTGTGGGTTTCAATAGCCAAACCATTAAATTTATCGTTTGTGAGGTAGAATGGAACACTGGTCCCCACGATAGTAGGTCTGGACGTGGTAGTAGGGTCCATGGGGCCCCTACTGCCATTTTTAAGATCTCTGCATACCAAGATCTTCTGGGCCACACTGGGGCCACAAGAACTACCAACTTCATTTCTGCTTAATCCTGCAAAGAAGTCGGGGTAGCAGCAGAATAGGAGGGAATGCATAAATCAGTGAGAACTGATCCCACAGGGTGACCAACGCTTCTGTTCCATATGTGAGTTTATCCCTTGTTCTTGACACAAAGTTGTCGACTTTGTTGTTGAACCTGGACGCAAACAGATCTACGTCCAGGATCCCCCATCTTTGGCATATAACCTGGAAGATGTCGGGTGAAGAGACCAATCCCCCCAGAAACAACTGCTGGCAACTTAAGTAGTCCATCTGCCAATTCTCTACCCCTGGAATGAAACTTGCAGATATGCACAGCACATGCTTTTCTGCCCAGGTTAGGATATGGTTTACCTCTCCCTGGGCTGCATAACTTCTGGTGCCCCCTGGTGATTGATATAAGCCACTGCTGTGGCATTTTCAGATTGGATCCTGCCTGAATCTCTAGAATGTTGATGGGCAAGGTCCTTTCGGCTCTGGACCATTAACCTTGGACAGTTACCTCTTCCAGGACTGCTCCCCAACCCAGAAGGCTGGCATCTGTTGTTACCACCTTCCAGGTAACTGATAAGAAGGATTTCCCCTTCCGCAGATTCTTGGGTATCAACCACCAACTGAAGCTCTGGCGTACCTTTGGCGACAAACGCTTCAGAAAATCTAGCGCCTGGACCTTCTTGTTCCAGGCAGACAGGAGTGTAGGGAACCACTTAAAATGAAGCCACCCATCTTTCCCAACAACCTCATGCAAAGGCAAATAGAAGTACCCTTCTTCGTCCTGACCACCTGAAGCAGCTTCTTTATGGAGCTGATATTTGCATAGGGTAAAAACACCCTCTTCTGGGCTGTAACCAGACCCAAGTACTCTAGTCTTCTTACTGGTTTTAAAGAAGATTTCTCTAGGTTGAAGACCCAACCTAGGTATTCCAGGTAGTTGACTGTAGTGACCATGCTTTGGTCTAAGTGGGCTATGGACCAGTCTATCAAGAGCAGGTCGTCTAGGTATGCTATAATTGTTATACCTTGAGTCCCTGATCTGGCCAGGGGAGGGGCCAGAAGTTTTGTAAAGACCTGAGGTGCAGTAGCTAGATCGAAGGGCAGAGCTACAAACTGAAAATTAAATTTTTCCACTTCGTAACGCAGATATTTCGGACGAGCGGGGAAAATAGGTACATGCTGATATGCATCCTTGATGTCGATTGATGCCAGAAGTTCTCCTCCTTGTAAGATGGAGACTACTGATCGGATTGATTCTCTGCAAAAAGAGCAAATTTTCAGGAACTGGTTTAGATCTTTGAGATCTAGAATGGGTCTGACATCTCCCTTTGGTTTTGGTAAAACCCCAAACCCTGCTCTTCCATGGGGACCTCCATGATAACTTTTTGTGACAAAAGTCGGTCTAATGCTTGAAGGAAAGATTTCTTTTTCTCTGGATCTTTGGGAACATTTGACCTGAGGTAATGAGGAGATGGGAATTCTCGGAGCTCTCGTTTTTAACCTAGAGCTACTGTGAAGACCACCGATCTGTCTTGAAAATCCTCCTGCCAGACCCTTGAACTGTACCAGTCTTCTCCCCACTTGAGCGAGTGCGGGCGCCCCTTCATAAAGAGGCTTTAGCATTCTGTCTTGTAGGTTTTCTCCCCAGGATTTCTTTTGTCCCTGGGGTTGACCCTGAGGTTTACCTCTTGAACCTGATGGTGGAGGCCATCGTGACTGCCTGGAGGCTGATGTCCCCGGCACTGAAGAAAGAGCCCCTTTAAATGAGGGACATTTACTCCTTTTCTTAACTGGAAAAAGGGTACTTTTCCCACTTGATATCTTTTGGATATATTTGTCCAAATCATCCCCAAACAGCCTTTCACCACGGAAAGGAAACCCAGCCAGAAGTTTTTTGCATGGCGCTTCAGCTGACCAATTTTTGAACCATAAGATTCTACGCATATGCACCAACCCAAACATAAGGTGAGAGGTCTGAAAAATAGCACCTCTGCGTCAATTGAAAAACACAAATTCCTTGGCAGCTCGGCTAAATCCTGGGCCTGCTTTGCAGAGAAAACATTGAGCACCTGTTTCAAGTGGTCTCTCAAGGATTGACACACCCCAATTGCCTCCACTGCAGGTTGAGCTACTGAACCTGCCAAAGAAAAAATGTTTTTTAACAGGAATTCCAACTTTTTATTGGTTGGATCCCTAAGCATTTGAGCATTGTCAAGTCAAACTTTTATTTACAGAGGATATAGCAGCATAAATTGCTGGTAAACCCTACTTCTTTGTACATTTTTCATGCATAGGATAAAGTGTTGAAAACTTTTTAGCAGGAAAAAAGTGCTTATCTGGGTGATCCCACTCAGAATACATAATATTTTCCAACAATGAATGGGCAGGAAAGGCACACAAAGCTTGCAGAGGCTTCAATGAACTCAAACAAGAAGTGGGCATTTCAACTGACTCAGTTAAGGGTAGCTTAAATGTGGAGCGGGCCATTTCAGTAAGAGATTGCTCCAGCAATTTCTCAGCCTGTGAAGCTGAAGAAGGTCATTCCCCACTTGATCCCTCGGAAGAAGAGTCGCCAGTCCCTTCACGGTCCCCTGAGGGAGAATCATCTTCCCTCTCCCACTGTTCCTCTGTTTGAGGTTCCTGGGTGGTATAAGGGGACCTAATGTGTTTTCTTCCAGTCTGTGAAGATGAGATTAAAGCCACTAATCTTTCATCCAATCCAATCTTGGCTGAGGAGAAAACCACCTCAGTAATATATACAGGGGCTCAAATGCTGGAAGCAGTTTCAACCTCTGACAAGCCCGATGGCTCGCTCTAACCAGCCTCCCTAGATCTTTCGGGAGGGGGGGTGGCGTTTTAAGAGGGGGGTCCTCAGAGCCTGAGGGAGATCCCTTTGAGCCCCTGTTTTTGGGGTATTTGTACCTCCCCTCCATAGTGCTAAGCACAAATGCAGAGGTACTACCAGAAAATGCACCCACTGCTGAGCAAATAGTCCAGCAACTGCCGCTGCTATCAAGGCTCAGTCTGCTTAGGTAAACGTGTCCTGGGAATGCCTGTGTCACCAACACTCACATGCCCCGTCTGTTCTGTTTCTCTCCATCAGCTGAATGCCCCTGCAAAAAGGTGTACTTATAGCCTACACAGCCTCTGCATGCTGTACGTTGAAGCATGTCAATGGCGTGCTATGCCATGCCCCCCTCCCTCCAACTTCCCACCACACCTCCCCTCACTTTTTTCAAATAAGGCATGTGAGGGGGGTGGGGCTGGGGTAAAAGAGAGGAGGAGAGCTGCTGGAAGAATCCCGTCGTATTATGGCAGTGACGGCGGGAGCGGTGCGGCATACTGCCGACTGTACAGCGCTCCCTTGGCCTCCTGGAGAGAAAGAAATACTAGTCCAGGTGGGGGATGTTCAAAAGGAAAGACCCCCCTCCAACATCTTACCTGAGGCTTGGGCTGGAGGAAGCATGCAGCTTGTAATGACACAGAGCAAGACTGATGAGCATGGAATCAGGTATGTGCTCTTGACAGCCCCCGGTGGAGATTTTAGGCATGACAACATTTTACTTAAAGGAGAAAACCCATCAGAATTAGAAAATTCGTTAGAAATCTCCACTTACCTTATCCAGCTCAGGGGTTCGGTGGTAAACCAGACAGACCCTCACGGTGGGCTCTGTTTAAAAAACCTTCAGGGACCTTCTGGACCTTCTGGACTCATAAAGCACCCTTCTGAACCTTCTGGACCAGTAAAGACCCCACCAGAAAATATGGCTGAAAAAACAAAGCACTGGATCCCAGGGTCCAGCTCTCTAAAAAGGGAAGCGTTACAGGAAAAACCTTGTTTATTCTGACACGAGGCCTGGGTACCATGCAATTCGGCCTAAAAAGACAATTTGAATTGATCCAGTTGCATAGCTTGCCCCAGAAAAGGAATATTCCAGTGGAGCTCAGCCTAGCACATCTTTACTCATGACCAACACCTAAGACACTGGTAAAAAACTGAGGTATTTTCAGTAAGGGGAGGGAGCTAAACTTCCTGTCTAAGGTGTGCCAGTGTCCATCACCTAAAAGTACCAATATAACCTGTAGCACCCGCCACCTTTAGGTGGGTGCTAAATAGTTCAGATAAGGTAAGTGTTAGGTAAATTTAACCAGGTCCTTCCATTTTAAGGCCTGGTTGTCTGTTTGGGAGAGGAGGAGTGACAGAGTAGAGAGGGGAGGGTGTGGCCACCTGCATTATGCCCTGAAAGATCTCCCTTACCTTCTATTGAAATGTTCTGGAAGGAAGACAGGCTGGGGACTGGGGTGCAGGCAGTTTGTATGGGGAGCCCTGGACCAATCATTAAATTGTATTGGCAGGGGCAGGCCTCGCATATAAACTGGGGGTCACATGCTCCGGGGGGAGGAGATGGCAGAAGTTGGATCCAG
Organism: Lithobates pipiens; assembly: GCF_037356315.1. Lineage (NCBI taxonomy): Eukaryota > Metazoa > Chordata > Amphibia > Anura > Ranidae > Lithobates > Lithobates pipiens. The sequence goes on from NW_027507758.1 coordinate 186,860,621, forward strand.
AGAAGCAGCAGAAATGTAACCCAAAAGGAGCAGGCTTAAAGGCCTGGGGGTTCAGAGACCCGAGCACTGGATAGCAGGAACTAGACCTGAGGGTTCAGAGACCTCAGTGCTGGATGGTTCAACAATAACTAAGCCACCATGTAACTCCGGGAGAAGTGGACAGGGCATTTCAAGCTGGGATGTTTCTGACCACGCAGAGCGGGAATTAGCTGCAAACAGGACGCATTAGACTGGGATCGGCTTTCTGTGGCAATCATGGACTTTCGGTGGGAGAGTGCAATGGGAGTGAAACCAAGCAGTGCTTATTCATCCAGGACTTTCCTGAACTGACGCGGGAGGATCGCAGGAGTAAAGATAGGCAGGTGAGGCCTGGGACTTCCAGCATCCATTTACCATAATGCTTTTCAGAAGGGCATTGGTCAGTTCACTATAGGAAAGGACTTTAATTACACTCAGGAACCAGAAAGTAAGAGGCAGCTCATATTTCTCTAATCAACATGTCACATACTGCAAACAAGTGAATAAACGTTTCTGTTCAAAATTTAATAGACTGTCTGCTGTGTTGTGATATTCATGCAGGGGTGTAAGAATGGACGCAGTTAACAGAAAGATATGAACACACCCAGCAGCTCCCATGGGAGTAGTGCGCTACAAATCCATACAGTAATTACTGTGGCTCTGTGTCCTGTGATGTACGATAAAGAAATTCAAGACGTGTGCCAAATATGGAACATGGGTCAATTGTCCCTGTCGGAGGGTGGAAAAAAGGTTGGAGGGTGGAGAAAAGCATACAACTGTCCCTGACTGAAGCTGGCGTGGCGTCAACCAGGTCTGAGCCTGCCCCTGAAGAGCTGACAGAATATCTGCCTGTGTGGCTCCTGTCCCCTAAGAAGACCAACTCAAGCACCCCATGGCATATTTTAGCCTGACTGCTTGCATAGCCCCTTGAATGATTACGGAGCACCACTGGTTCAGAGGAAAAATCTGCAGAAGAGACCATAGTGGAAGAAGAAGAGGAGGGGTGGCAGAATCACCACTAGCATTTTGGAGGCATGGTGGCGGAACAAGCTCCAACAACACTGAACCCTGTCCTGCATCCTTCCCAGCTGCCAGCAGAGTTACCCAGTGTGCCATGAAGGAAAGGTAACGTCCCTGCCCATGCCTGCTGGACCATGAGTCATATCAACCTTACTGCTGACCGCCCTGTCCAACGAGGCCAAAACATTGCCTTCCACATGCCGGTAGGGGGCCAGAATGGCCTTCCGTGAAAAGAAATGGCATTTTGGAACTTGCCACTGAGGTACAGCAGTTTCCACAAATTCAAGAAAGGGGGCAGATTCTACCAGCTGAAAAGCCAGCAGTTGCAGTGCTAGCAATTTGGCCAAGCTAGCATTTAGACGCTGAGCATGTGGATGGCTGGGACAAAATTAATTTTTACAGTTTAGCAACTGGGGTAGGGAAATTTGGCTGCTAAAATTATTTGGTGGTGTACTGCTAGCAGATTGGCTGCAAGTACTTGGGACACTTATTGCTATAACTTCATTCCTCTCAGTGCAGTTTTTTGAGAGGACTGGAGGTATAGTAGGGTTGGAGATCCTATATGAGGAACAAGGAGAAGTCCACCTTTTTCTTTGATGTGGGTCTTTCAAGTGCTGTTATGAATGGACTGCATGGCAGGTCATCATATGTCCGGTCAAGCATGTGGTGCCCAAGAGGCTACTGTTCTGGCCATGCTTGATCTGCTTCAGACATAGGTTGCAAACAGCAACGGTGCAATCTGCTGCATACGTGTCGAAAAAGGCCCACACCAAGGAACTTTTAAAAGTCAGTGGGGAGTCAGCAGCGCCCTACACCTGTGGAGCTCTGCGGTGTAATGCAATAGGGTGGCTGCCCCCTAGAGGACATCCTGCCTCATTGGAGTTGTGCCTCCTCCTCCTCACTTTCCTCCTCTCTTCTCTCAGGCACCCAAGTTCAGTCACTGACCTCGTCATCCCCTCCCTCCTCATCACTGGAGCAAACTTGGCAGTATGCTGCAGCTGAGGGAACATAACTGCCAGTTTCTTGTCTTTCTGTGGCACCTCTTCTCTCTAGGCTCACGTTACTACCTTCCTTAACCTGGGAACCAACATCGGAGCCTTGAAATCACTGCACATCCTCCATAAGCAAGTAACCGACACTGTGGTTGAATAATTCTGGGGACTCCTCCATTGATGATGGTGGGGCTACGGAAGGAGCGACTGTGGACAAGGAGCCGGTGGAATAGGCCGCTTTGGCAGCTGCGTTGGAAGGCAAACTACTCTGAGCCTGGGTGACAGAGTATGAGGAGGATGAGGACGGCTTTTTTATCCACTTCACCAACTTTTTGCATGTTCTGGCTCAAAACCCCTGGCCAGAAAAAATAAAGGACAAGCATGCTCTGCATCCACCTGCAGAGGATGCACCATGTCCACAACCACCACTCTTGAACACAAAGGACACAGAGGCTGCTTGCCCTCTTTTAGTGGCCTGTGAGCATCTGCCTCTCCTTGGTGGCCTATCGGACATGATGTATTTTTTGTTTTGCAACACCACACTACATTGTATTAGATACTGTGTACACCGCCTGAAGTTTATTAGAAACTATACAACACCAAATGCACTGTATATATGGGCTACACTGAATGCAGAGTATATATATATATATTGTAGGGGATCTTCCCGGGGTAGGGTGAGTTTGGACACAGTTCACAGCAGACTTGGAATTTATAAAGCAGACCTTGGCGTTTATTCGTGGTACAAACAGTCCAACAAACAAAAATATACGGCAACACCGTGCTTTTTAAGTACAACAGAAATAAATAAAAAAAAACAACCTAGCCCGGCTGGGCGCTTACTAACAGGTTCTTCTCACCTATCTGACACTTATAAACACAGCGTCTTTCGCCTGGATATCGCAGGGTGGGTTTTAGCTCCAGCAGTGGCTGCGCTCGCAGCTTCCTCCAACACACAGACTGTTCATTCCCAGGCTGAGAGCGAGCACCTGCAGGCCCCGCAGAGCCTTTACCTTCCCAGGCTAATTAGGATCAAAGCTCACCTGATCCAAAACCCAGAACTGGACCGGGGGGTGTGTGGAATGACAGGTCCCTCTACCAAACCTACCTGCCATTCCATATAAACCCAGGCCCGGCAAGATTAAATAACAACTCAGCAGCATATTGCTGCTGAGAAACTGATCCATCCTGGACTTACCATCTCACACTGTGTAGCAACCTAGGTGAGATGTACACCCCCTCGACCACTTCTCCAGTGACATGTCTACATATCCCCCCCCCTCTTTTTCAGACCGGAGGGCTGAGCCTTTTGTCCCCACAGACAACTTACCCTCGACAATGCGTCAGCATTTGCCTGTAATTTCCCTGGCCTGTGTTCCACAGTGAAATTAAAGTTTTGTAAGGACAGAAACCATCTAGTCACTCTTGCATTTCTCTCCTTGTTTAACTTCATCCATGTTAGGGGGGCATGGTCTGTCACCAACTTGAATTTCCTGCCTAGCAAGTAATACTTTAAAGATTCTAGGGCCCACTTCACTGCCAAACATTCTCGCTCCACAATGGCATAATTTTTCTCGGCCGGGGTTAGTTTTCTACTCAAGTACGTCACCGGATGCTCCTCACCATTCACTACTTGTGAGAGTACTGCACCTAAGCCTGTGTTAGAGGCATCTGTCTGGACCAGAAATTCTCGCCTGAAATCGGGGGTAACTAACACAGGTGGTTGGCACAAGGCAGACTTAAGGCTTTGGAAAGCCTTCTCGGCCTCTGGGGTCCACGTGACCATTGCTGTCTTTCCGCCCTTTGTCAGGTCAGTTAGTGGAGCAGCAACTGAGGCAAAGTTCGGCACAAATCTACGGTAATAACCCGTAATACCCAGGAAAGCTCTAACCTGTTTCCTTGTCAGGGGTCTAGGCCAATTCTGTATTGCCTCAATTTTATTTAGCTGTGGCTTAATCAATCCTCTCCCAACAATGTAGCCCAGATATTTGGCCTCTTCTAGGGCTAGAGCACACTTCTCGGCATTTATGGTCAACCCTGCATCACTTATGGTATCCAACACGGCCTGTACCTTACAGAGGTGACTTTCCCAATCAGGGCTAAAAATGACCACATCATCGAGGTAGGCGGCTGAGTAATCCCGATGTGGTCGCAGAATCAAGTCCATCAACCTCTGGAAAGTTGCAGGCGCTCCATGTAACCCGAATGGCATCACTACATACTGGAATAGCCCATCAGGGGTGGAGAATGCAGTTTTCTCTTTAGCCTCACCAGAAAGTGGAATCTGCCAGTAGCCCTTTGTGAGATCGAGGGTGGTTATGTACCTGGCGTTACCTAACTTCTCAATCAACTCATCTACCCTGGGCATAGGATAAGCATCGAACTTGGAGATCTCATTCAACTTTCTGAAATCGTTACAGAACCTCCAAGTTCCATTGGGCTTTGGGATTAGCACAATCGGGCTGGACCATTCACTCTGTGACACCTCAATTACCCCCAGATCAAGCATACGTTTTACCTCGGCAGATACGGCTTTCCTACGTGCCTCCGGTATCCTATAGGGCTTTAGGTTTACTCTGCTTCTAGGCTCAGTTTCAATGTGATGATGGATGAGGTGGGTACGCCCTGGGAGGTCAGAGAACTTGTTTTTGTTTTTCTGTAAAAATTCCTGAGCCTCCTGTTTCTGTGACACTGATAGAGTATCACCTACCTTGACTGGAGGGATTGGTGGTAACAAATTATTAACAGTATTTGTCGCCACCAAGGATTCCCTGTCTTTCCAGGGCTTGATCAAGTTTATGTGATAAACTTGGAAAGGCTTCCTTCTACCTGGTTGGTGCACCTTGTAGTTCACCTCACTGATCTTTTCAACAATTTCATAAGGACCTTGCCACTTCGCCAAGAATTTACTCTCAACAGTGGGGACTAGTATAAGGACCCTATCGCCTGGGTTGAATGTCCTGATTCTTGCGGACTGGTTGTAAATTCTACTTTGGGCCTCTTGAGCTCTCTGGAGGTGTTCCCTTACCAGGGGCATTACAGTGGCTATACGGTCCTGCATTTGTGCTACATGCTCAATAACACTCTTGTATGGGGTGGACTCATTCTCCCATGTCTCTTTTGCAATGTCCAGTAGACCCCTAGGGTGACGACCATAGACCAACTCGAATGGTGAGAACCCTGTGGACGCTTGGGGCACTTCCCTAATAGCAAACATGAGGTAGGGTAATAAATGATCCCAGTCACGACCATCTTTTCCCACCACTTTCTTCAACATATGTTTCAAAGTTTTATTAAATCTCTCCACCAATCCGTCCGTCTGGGGGTGGTATACAGAGGTACGGATGTGTGAGACTTTAAATAGTTTGCATAATTCCTTCATCAGTTTTGACATAAATGGCGTACCTTGGTCAGTTAGGATTTCTTTGGGGATCCCAGTCCTAGAGAACATATAAAACAACTCACGCGCAATTGTTTTAGATGCAGTGTTTCTTAAGGGTACAGCCTCAGGATAGCGGGTCGCATAATCCATGACTACCAAAATATACTGGTGTCCTCTAGCTGACTTTACAACGGGACCCACTAAATCCATGTCAATACGCTCAAAAGGCACCTCTATAATAGGGAGCGAAACCAAAGGACTGCGAAAATGTGACACTGGGGCACTAACCTGACATGTGGGGCACGACTCGCAGTATTTTTTAATGTCATCATATACCGCCGGCCAAAAAAACCTCTGGAGAACCCTCTCTCGCGTTTTGTCAGTCCCCAAGTGTCCCCCAAGAACATGGTTATGTGCCATGTCAAGCACCTGACGCCGGTACGGCTTAGGTACCAGAAGCTGTTCCACAATCTCATCCTTAATCTTATTGACTCTATAGAAAAGATCATTAGTCACCGAAAAATGTGGAAATCTTTTTTCAGCATCTGGTTCCTGAGGTACCCCATTCATAACAGCAACCTGCTCTCTCGCATTTTTGAGAGTGGGGTCCTGTAATTGTGCAGCGCCAAAATTATCCCTAGACACCTCTAAGTCTAGTATATTTTGCTCAGTGGGAGGAGCCTCCTCCTCCCCAGCCAGGACCTGCAAAGGAAAACAATCATTTTCATCCTGCACACTTTTATCATTCACAGGGGACAAGGCAACCCCCTTAGAGGTATCCTCACTCCTTTTGGGGATTTTTCTTTTTTCCCAGAGAGCCCAAAATAATGGAAAATCGCGCCCCAATATTACATTATGCATGAGGTTTTTAACCACACCCACTTCATATTGTACGATGCCTTGTTCAGTCCCGACTTTAGCCAGCACTATAGGGTACACTTTTGTATCACCATGTATGCACACAACACTCATATGCTTTTTAGACTCTAAGTCCCCAGCCACCAGGCTAGCATGCACCAAGGTTACGAGGCTTCCCGAGTCCATTAACGCCTTAACAGGAAGGTCATTGATTGTAATATTGCAGATTTGCGGTTCAGTCTCTAGTCCAGGAACTGCAGCACAAGATGGTTCCGCAAATAGCGACTGACGCCGGCTAGCGTCACACTCCATGGGTTCAGTGGTAAGAGGGCAATGGGCAGACACGTGTCCCGCCTCATGGCATCTCCAACACTGGATAGGGCCTGGTCTCTTTGGCAAGGAGTCCTTTTTAGAGCCCCTTAGCCACCCGGGACCATCACCAGTCTTTTGTCCCTGAGACACCACTTGAGCCCTTTTCCCTCCATCAGCACCCCTCCACACTCCCCCAATAGATGGAAGTCTCTTACCAGCTGACGGCACAGATCTGGCGCTCCGGGGAGGTGAAGATGCTGCAGGAACATCACGGAGGTAGTCCTCAGTCGCCTGGAACCTCTCGACAAGGTTGACAAGTTCGTTTGCATTCTTAGGATCACCTTGTCCCACCCAGCGTTGCAGGTCAGTAGGAAGCGCTCGGAGGTAGCGATCCATCACGACCTTCTCTAGGATTTGTGCAGGAGTAGAAGTGTCTGGCTCCAACCACTTTCTTGCCAAATGGATTAGGTCATACATCTGGGACCTCGCTGATTTGTCCAGACTGTAGCTCCAGTTGCGTACCCTCCGGGCACGGACTGCAGTAGTAACTCCTAGTCGGGCAAGTACCTCCTCTTTTAGCCGAGTATAGTCCTTAACCTCTTGCTCACTGAGGTCATAGTAGGCCTTTTGAGGTTCACCTGTTAAATAGGGCGCAATTACCTCTGCCCACTCAGCGGCTGGTAACTTCTCTCGCTCAGCCACGCGCTCAAATACTGTTAGATAGGCCTCAACATCGTCCTCAGCAGTCATCTTTTGCAGCGCTTGCTGCACAGTCCTTCTCCCAAAAAAAATCTCTGGAGCGGCTCCCTCCACTGTGGGTGGATTAGCAACCACAGGCGCCTCTCGATTTACTATCAGGTGCTCGATAAGTTGTTGTTGGCTTTGGCGCAAAGCTTGCAACTCTTCCTTATGCATCTGCTGTTGTGCAGCCATGGACTGTTCATGTCGTCTATTGGCCTCTGTCTGAGCCTGCTGTTGTTGCAAACTCACTTGCATAAACTGCTTCAGCATCTCCTCCATGTTGCTGGATCGTTCTTGGAGTGTAGTTGCAGCTTTCACCCAGGACATAAGCAGCTGTAGCCAAGTCTGTCCACACCGTTGCCCCTAGCAACCGTGTTGCCCGAATTTTCCACCAATTGTAGGGGATCTTCCCGGGGTAGGGTGAGTTTGGACACAGTTCACAGCAGACTTGGAATTTATAAAGCAGACCTTGGCGTTTATTCGTGGTACAAACAGTCCAACAAACAAAAATATACGGCAACACCGTGCTTTTTAAGTACAACAGAAATAAATAAAAAAAAACAACCTAGCCCGGCTGGGCGCTTACTAACAGGTTCTTCTCACCTATCTGACACTTATAAACACAGCGTCTTTCGCCTGGATATCGCAGGGTGGGTTTTAGCTCCAGCAGTGGCTGCGCTCGCAGCTTCCTCCAACACACAGACTGTTCATTCCCAGGCTGAGAGCGAGCACTGCAGGCCCCGCAGAGCCTTTACCTTCCCAGGCTAATTAGGATCAAAGCTCACCTGATCCAAAACCCAGAACTGGACCGGGGGGTGTGTGGAATGACAGGTCCCTCTACCAAACCTACCTGCCATTCCATATAAACCCAGGCCCGGCAAGATTAAATAACAACTCAGCAGCATATTGCTGCTGAGAAACTGATCCATCCTGGACTTACCATCTCACACTGTGTAGCAACCTAGGTGAGATGTACACCCCCTCGACCACTTCTCCAGTGACATGTCTACAATATATATATATATATATATATATATATATATATATACACACACTAGACTGTCACTATCTCACAAAGGTGAGTACACCCCTCACATTTTTCTAAATATTTTATTATATCTTTTCATGAGACAACACTGAAGAAATGACACTTTGCTACAATGTAAAGTAGTGAGTGTACAGCTTGTATAACAGTGTAAATTTGCTGTCCCCTCAAAATAACTCAACACACAGCCATTAATGTCTAAACCACTGGCAACAAATGTGAGTACACCCCTAAGTGAAAATGTCCAAATTGGGCCCAATTAGCCATTTTCCCTGCCCGGTGTCATGTGACTCATTAATGTTACAAGGTCCCAGGTGTGAATGGGGAGCAAGTGTATTAAATTTGGTGTTATCACTCTCACTCTCTTTCTCTCATACTGGTCACTGGAAGTTCAATATGGCAAAGAACTCTCCGAGGATCTGGTTCCACTCAGAACAGGCCTTGCCATTGTCAACCAAAGAAGATGAGTGCACGTGTTCAGCGTCATATCCAGAGGTTGTCTTTGGGAAATAGACATATGAGTGCTGCCAGCATTGCTGCAGAGGTTGAAGGAGTGGGGGGGTCAGCCTGTCAGTGGTCAGACCATACACCACACACTGCATCAAATTGGTCTACATGGCTGTCATCCCAGAAGGAAGCCTGTTCTAAAGATGATGCACAAGAAAGCCCGCAAATAGTTTTCTGAAGACAAGCATACTAAGGACATGGATTACTGGAACCATGTCCTGTGGTCTGATGATCTCAAGATAAACTTATTTGGTTCAGATGGTGTCAAGCGTGTGTGGCAGCAATCAGGTGAGGAGTACAAAGATAAGTGTGTCTTGCCTACAGTCAAGCATGGTGTTTGGAATGTCATTTTCTGGGGCCTCATGAGTGCTGCTGGCACTGGGGAGCTACAGTTCATTAAGTGAACCATGCATGCCAAAACGCACTGTGACATACTGAACCTGATCCCCTCCCTTCGGAGACTGGGCCCAAACACACCTCCAAGACCACCACTGCCTTGCTAAAGAAGCTGAAGGTAAAGGTGATAGACTGGCCAAGCATGTCTCCAGACCTAAACCCTATTGAGCATCTGTGGAGCATCCTCAAATGGAAGTTGGAGTACCGCAAGGTCTCTAATAGGGATGAGCCGAACACCCCCCAGTTCGCATCCAGAACATGCAAAAAATGTGTTCGAACACGCGTCTATGGGACAAGAACATGAATAATCAAAAGTGCTAATTTTAAAGGCTTATTTGCAAGTTATTGTCATAAAAAGTGTTTGGGGACCCGGGTCCTGCCCCAGGGGACATGTATCAATGCAGTTTTTTTTTTAAAAAGGCAGTTTTTTCGGGAGCAGTGATTTTAATAATGCTTAAAGTGAAACAATAAAAGTGTAATATTACTTAAAATTTTGTACCTGGGGGCGTCTATAGTATGCCAATGTTGAGGGCATGTGGCCTGGTACAGTGCAGGAGGGGGGTCCCCCCTCTCTTCCTGCGGCCTGCCAGGTTGCGTGCTCGGATAAAGGTCTGGTATGGATCTTTGGGGAGACCCCACGCCATTTTTTTTTTACATTTTGGCGCGGGGTTCCCCCTAAAATCCTTACCAGACCTGAAGGGTCTGACGTTTTTTTCAATTACTTTTATGTGTATTGCGGGGACCGACAATTATTTATAGCCGCGAGTAGTTTTAAATGACTTTTTTTCCTTTAGAAATGTCATTATGCTCTCAGATTGTTCTAAACATGGGAAACATGCGTCACTTTACAGGCATCCTATAGACACCCCCCAGGTACAAAATTTTAAGTAATATTACACTTATAAAATCACTACTAGGGATGAGCCGAACACCCCCCGGTTCGGTTCGCACCAGAACTTTCGAACGGACCCCAAATTCATACGAACTTTAGAACCCCATTGAAGTCTATGGGACTCGAACGTTCGAAATTAAAAGTGCTAATTTTAACGGCTAATATGCAAGATACTGTCCTAAAAAGGGTTTGGGGACCTGGCTCCTGCCCCAGGGGACATGGGTCAATGCCTAAAATGTTTTTAAAAATGGCCGTTTTGGCGGGAGCACTGATTTTAATGACGATTAAAGTGAAAAAAAAGTGAAATATTCCTTTAAATATGGTGCCTGGGGGGTGTCTGTAGTATGCCTGTGAAGTACGACGTGTTTCCTGTGTTTAGAACAGTCCCTGCACAAAATGACATTAAACGGAAATAACATAATTTAAAACTGCTTGCGGTTTTAATGTTATATCTGGTTCCTGCAATATGGTTGAAAATCATTGAGAAAAATGGCATGGGTAGCCCTCCCTGCCCATTACCAGCCCCTTTGGGTCTTGTACGCATATTAAGGGGAACCCAGTACCCATATTAAAAAAAGGAAATGCGTGTGCCCCCCAGGCCCTGTATACTACGAACAGCAGTATACAGGCGGTGCAAACAAGACAGGGACTGTGTAGGTTTATTGTGTTAAGTTGAATCTGTTTGTAATTTTCAACTGGTACATTTTTAAAGTGTAGCTCCAGTCAAAAAAACTATTTTTAAGCTTTTTGGAAAACATAGGGAAGGGTTATCACCCCTATATAATTTGTTTTGTCGTACATCTTTTTTCATCTCACTTGCTGTTGTCTCCTTCCGTTTGCAAGTAGGAGATGTTTGTAAGTTGGATGTTTGAAAGTAGGGGCCTGCCCTATATTCTCTGCAGAAATGGCGGAACAAGGTGTTGGTTTTGCCACAACATTGTAAGCCCTCAAAGTGACTCTTGGTGGGCGCTGGAGCGCCCTGCTGTGAACGATTATATCAAGAATTGTAATAACATGCCATTGTTGAACAGTGGTAGAAAAATTGACCTTTGGTGGTTGTGGTGCTGGTGCCACAACACTATAAGTCCTCACAGTTACTCTGGGTGGGCACAGGAACGGGCCCTCCTGTGAAATATTATATCAAGAATTGTAATTACATGTCCCTGTTAAACAGGGGCAGAAAAATTGGGCCTTAGGCACTGGTGCTGGTGCCACGACACTGCAATCTCTCCCATATACTCTAGTTTTATTGCAGGAATTAGCCCTGCTGCAAAGCATTGCATCAAAAATTTAAATTAAACGCCCCTGTTAAACAGGTGCAGAAAAATTGGGCCTTAGGCACTGGTGCTGGTGCCACCACACTGCAACCTCTCCCATATACTCTAGTTTTATTGCAGGAATTAGCCCTGCTGCAAAGCATTGCGTCAAAAATTGAAATTAAACGCCCCTGTTAAACAGGGGCAGAAAAATTGGGCCTTAGGCACTGGTGCTGGTGCCACGACACTGCAACCTCTCCCATATACTCTATTTTTATTGCAGGAATTAGCCCTGCTGCAAAGCATTGCATCAAAAATTGTAATTAAACACCCCTGTTAAACAGGGGCAGAAAAATTGGGCTGATGGCATCACCCAGAACCAGAAATGTTCTTCCAACATATCAGCGGAGGAGGAAGAGGATAGACAATCAACATAACAGGACAGTCACTCAGCATCAGCATAGGCAGTCTTGAAGGGATGTGATATTTCAAAAATAATTATTCGGTTACATCAGCTTCAGGTGCTTGGTAGCTGTGGGTGATCCAAGACTGATTCATCTTGATGAAGGTCAGTCGATCAACTGATTCGGTGGACAGGCACACCCTGTGATCGGTAACAAAGCCACCAGCAGCACTGAAGGTGCGTTCCGAAAGAACGCTGGATGCAGGACAGGCCAGTAGCTCAATTGCATACTGTGCAAGCTCTGGCCAGTGATCCATCCTCAAGACCCAGTAAGCCAGAGGATTTTCGGTGGGAAAGGTGTCCAAGTCTGACCTTGCCCCTAGGTATTCCTGCACCATGTTAATCAGACGCTGGCGATGGTTGCTGGAACCGATCATACCTTGGGGCTGCGGACTAAAAAAATTGTCTGAAAGCATCAGTCAGACGGCCACCTTCTCCACCGCTCCTTCTGACCGATGCCTCAGCAACACGTTGTCCAGGACCAGGAGTTTGTAACCTCCCAGTCTCTGGGAACGCTTTGCACAGACCTTTCTGCAAGGCCTCCCGGAGATGTCTCATCCTCTGCTCCCTCTGCGATGGCAAGATAAGGTCGGCAACCTTACCCTTGTACCGTGGATCAAGGAGTGGCCAGCCAGTAATGGTCCATCTCCTTGATCCGAAGAATATGAGGATCCTTCCGCAGGCTTTGCAGGATCAGGGAGGCCATGCAGCGTAGGTTAGCTGAGGCATTCGGTCCGGAGTCCTCTGGGTCACTAAGGACAACATGATCCGCAGCTACCTCCTCCCAGCCACGTACAAGTCCACGTGTTTCTTGGGACTGTAAATCATCCCTACAAGACTGCTGCTGCTGATGCTGAGTGCCAGCCTCCACCTCCATGCTGACACAATCATCCTCCTCCTCCTCTTCCTCCTCCTCATCCTCTTCCTGTGTGATGGGTGGCACAGCAAGGAACACTGTCTGGATAAAGGGGGCCTTGAGAGGCAAGGAAGTCCTCCTCTTCCTGCCTCTGTTCTGCCTCAAGTGCGCTGTCCATTATTCCACGCAGCGTATGCTCCAAGAGGTGGACAAGAGGTACAGTGTCACTGATGCATGCACTGTCACTGCTCACCATCCTTGTGGCCTCCTCAAACAGTAACAGGACAGTGCATGCATCCCTGATCATGCCCCACTGGCGTGGTGAGAAAAAACCGAGCTCCCCTGACCCTGTCCTGGTGCCGTAGTCGCAGAGGTACTCATTGATGGCCCTCTGCTGTGTGTGCAGCCGCTGCAGCATGGCCAACGTTGAGTTCCACCTGGTGGGCATGTCACATATAAGGCGGTTCTTGGGCAGGTTCAACTCCTTTTGGAGCTCAGCCAGCCGAGCACAGGCATTAAATGATCGGCAGAAATGCACACAGACTTTCCTGGCCTGCTTCAGGACATCCTGTAAGCCCGGGTACCTGCCCAAGAACCGCTGCACCCCCAGGTTAAGGACGTGAGCTACACAGGGCACATGGGTCAGTTGTCCCTGTCGGAGGGCGGAGAGGAGGTTGGTGCCATTGTCGCAAACCACCATTCCTGGCTTAAGCTGGCGTGGCGTCAACCACCTCTTGGCCTGCCCCTGCAGAGCTGACAAAACATCCGCTCCAGTGTGGCTCCTGTCCCCCAAACAAACCAGTGCAAGCACAGCATGGCATCGTTTTGCCTGCATACTTGCGTAGCCCCTGGAACGCCTACGGAGCACCGCTGGTTCTGAGGACAGAGCACTGGAAGAGGCCATGGAGGAAGAAGAAGAGGAGGGGGTGGAGGAGAGAGGTGTGTCACAACCAATAGTAGCATTTTGGAGGCGTGGTGGCGGAACAACCTCCAACACTACTGCACCTTGTCCTGCATCCTTCCCAGCTGCCAGAAGAGTGACCCAATGGGCCGTGAAAGACAGGTAATGTCCCTGTCCACGCCTGCTGAACCATGAGTCAGCGGTCATATGCACCTTACCGCTGACCGCCCTGTCCAGCGAGGCAAGGACATTGCCTTCCACATGCCGGTAGAGAGCCGGAATCGCCTTCCGTGAGAAAAAGTGGTGTTTGGGGACCTGCCACTGAGGAACCGCACATTGTACAAACTCACGGAAGGGGGCCGAGTCTACCAACTGAAAAGGCAGCAGTTGAAGTGCTAGCAATTTAGCCAAGCTAGCATTCAACCGCTGGGCATGTGGATGGCTGGGAGTGAACTTCTTTCACCGGTCCAGCAGCTGGGGCAGGGACATTTGCCTGCTATAATCGGACGTGGGTATACTGCTAGCAGAGTGCCCGGAAGCACTTGGCTGTGACACACCTAATTCTACACCTTCATTCCTCTCAGAGCAGGTTTCAGAGAGGACTGAAGGTCTAGTGGGGTTGGAGATGCCAGCTGATGAGGAGCAAGGAGAGGTCCGCTTTGTTCTTTGGTGTGGGTCTTTGAGGTACGCTTGCCAACGAGCTGCATGGCAGGTCAACATATGTCTGGTCAAGCATGTGGTGCCCAAGCGGCTGATGTTTTGGCCACGCAAGATACGCTTGAGACATATGTTGCAAATAGCAGAGGTGCGATCTGATGCACTCGTCTCAAAGAAGGCCCACACCAAAGAACTTTTAGAATAATGCGCAGAGGCAGCGCCCTGCACAGGCGGAGCTCTGCGGTGCGATTCAGTCGGTGTGCTGCCCCTAAGCTGGCCCCCGGAGGGCATCCTGCCTCGTTGGACATGTGCCTCCTCCTCCTCCTCCTCCTCTCTCCTACCAGGCACCCACGTGGAGTCAGTGCCCTCATCATCCCCTCCCTCTTCATCACTGTAGCAAACCTGGCAATATGCTGCAGCTTGTGGAACATGACTGCCAGATCGCTACTGCCTTCCTCTAGCTGAGTGTCATCATCAGAGCCTACAAAACACTGGGCATCCTCCTGGAGCATGTACCCAACACTGTGCTCAAAGAGTTCAGGAGACTCCTCAGGAGGACGTGGTGGGTCTAGGGAAGGAGTCACTGATGATGACATTGAGACGAGGGAAGACGATGCATTGGCAGCTGCTTTGCTAGTACCCTGAGACTGGGTGAGAGAGGATGAGGAGGATGAAGAGGGCTTGGTCATCCACTCTACCAAGTCATTGGCATGTTGCGGTTCAACATGTCCAGCTGCCGAAAAGAAGGACAAGCGTGTCCCATGGCCACGTGCTGATGACAATGCACCGCGTCCACGACCAGCACTGCTGTCTCTAGACACAGAGCCTGCTTGCCCTCTTTTATCGGCTCGCGCCTGTCTGCCTCTCCTTGCTGGCCTTCCAGACATGGTAATGGCCTAAAGGGAGTTGGGTAAAACAGCAGTTGGGTAGTGTATATTGTGCTGGAGGCACACAACACCCACTAACTCCTGCAGATGCCTTTATTATAGAACACCAGAGATAAAGGGGTATACTGTACTGGAGGCACACAACACCCACTAAGCCCTGCAGATGGCTCTATTAGAGAACAGAAATAAAGGGTAGATACAGATGTATATTGTGCTGGAGGCACACAACACCCACTAACTCCGCCGCGCTGGCGGCCTTATATAGTGTGGGGCGTGCACTACACAGCCTTAGCTATGATTGGCCACAGGCATCCTGCCTGTGGCCAATCATGGCTCTCCTCGCTGCTGGCGCTGTGATTGGCCAAGCATGCGGGGTCACAGTGCATGCTTGGCCAATCATGAGCCAGCAATGCACTGCGATGACGCAGTGCATTGTGGGCCTTGAGCGCCACATGAATTTGGCGCGAACGGCCCATAACGTTCGGAATTCGCCGAACGGGCGAACAGCCGATGTTCGAGTCGAATGTATGTTCGACTTGAACACGAAGCTCATCCCTAATCACTACTCCCAAAAAACTTCAGTTTTTAAAACATTTTTTTTGCATTGATACATGTCCCCTGAGGCAGGATCCAGGTCCCCAAACACTTTGTATGACAATAACTTGCATATTAACCTTTAAAATTAGCACTTTTGATTTCTCCCATAGACTTTTAAAGGGTGTTCTGCGGCTTTCGGATTTGCTGCGAACACCCCAAATTGTTCGCTATTCGGCGAACGGGTGAACCGCCAATGTTTGAGTCAAACTCATGTTCAACACGAACATAAAGCTCATCCCTAGTCTCTAACATCCACAAGCTCTGTGATGTTGTCACGAAGGAGCGGAAAAGAACTCCAGTGGCAACCTGTGAAGCTCTGGTGAACTCAGTGCCCAAGAGGGTTAAAGGCAGTGCTCGAAAATAATGGTGGCCAAACAAAATATTGACATTTTGGGCCCAATTTGGATATTTTCACTTAGGGGTGTACTCACTTTTGTCGCCAGCGGTTTAGACATTAATGACTGTGTGTGTTGAGTTATTTTGAGGGGACAACACATTTACACTGTTATACAAGCTGTACACTCACTACTTTACATTGTAGCAAAGTGTCATTTCTTCAGTGTTGCCACACCAAAAGATATAATAAAATATTTACGAAAATGTGATGGGTATACTCACTTTTTTAAGATACTGTGTGTATATACAGTATATATATATATATATATATATATATATATATATATATATATATATATATATATATATAATTATTCTACTACACCGCCTGAAGTGTATTAGAAACTGTACACACTGTATTACATAGTGTGTACACCACCAGAAAAGTAGTAGATACTGTACACCGGCCTGCACTGTATTAGAAATTATACTATGGTTGCACAGTATTGTATACCGTGTACATCACCAGAAGTGTAGTAGAAACTGTACACACTGTATTATATACTGTTGTACACCATCTGCACTGTATTAGAAATTGTACTACGGCTGCACAGTACTATATACTACTATATTAGATACTGTGTACACCACCATAAAAGTAGTAGAAACTGTACACACTGTATTAGATACTGTGTACACCACCTGCACTGTATTAGAAACTGTACACACTGTATTATATACTGTTGTACACCATCTGCACTGTATTAGAAATTGTACTACGGCTGCACAGTACTATATACTACTATATTAGATACTGTGTACACCACCATAAAAGTAGTAGAAACTGTACACACTGTATTGTATACTGTGTACACCACCAGAAGTGTAGTAGAAACTGTGTCCACCGCCTGAAGTGTATTAGAGACAGTACACCACCGAATGCACTGTAGACATAGGCTACAAAGAATGCAGAGTATTTTATATATATATATATATATATATATATATATATATATATATATATATATATATATTGTACAGGACGCTGTGGCTATATTTCCCCTCTATTTGGTTTGTGGTCTCTTTAAGGGAATAAAATTGATTAACCCACCTGTTAGAGGAAGTGTCTTTAAAAACAAGACAGGAAGTGGTAGATGGGTGTGGAGGAGTGGAGAAGACATGGTGGATGGTGTTTGTTTTGGGTTGTTGCAACAACAGACGTGGACAGCAGCGTCCTGCTTGGAAGGCTCCTTGCAGGGGAAGCTACCTGCCATCAAGATCAAGCACTGTTTTGATAGAGACAGCTATTCTGGACTTTGCAAGTCGGTGAGACTAAAAACCTTTTCCTTCGGTTTTTGGCTGCTGTAAAGCTGTTTAAGATTAATAAACCCCTTGTTGTGTGAAAAGCCTGTGTCCTGCGATCTACCTGGTCCCCTGAACATTACAAGTGGTGCTCGAATGCGGGCAGGACAAAGTAACAGGCGTTTTTCTTGCAATTTTTTTTTTGCATTGGATTTGAACTAACATTTAAAGGGACAGTACAGTGAATTTATGTCCTGGGTTAAAGCTGCACAACTGTTGAAAGCTGAAACAATGGAGGAGCTAATTAAACAGCTGTCCTTAGCTAATATACAAGCGCAGACTCACCATGAGGAAGCTAATCAGCGCTTAGCAACCCAGCTGGAGGTACAAAAAACGCACCACAACGAGTTGGTGGCCCAGTTAGCAGCCCAGCAAGCGACCCAACAAGGGGTTATGCAGGCTCAGATGGCGGCCTTAAAAGAAGCAGTACAGCAGCTTTCTCAGGGCCGTGAACAAGTGGCCTTTGCCCCTGGCAACCAGGTGACCATAAGGGCAAGCCATTTTTTGCAGAAATTGTCCCTGAGTGATGACGTAGAGGCGTTTCTGGCAACATTTGAGAGGACAACAGAGAGAGAAGGGTGGCCCCTGGACCAGTGGGCCGGCTTAATTGCTCCTTTCCTCACCGGAGATCCTCAAAAAGCCTATTTTGACCTACCACCAGAAGACGCTAAAGATTATCAAAAACTAAAGGCAGAAATACTGGCTCGGTTGGGGGTGACTACGGCTGTTCGGGCCCAACGAGTGCACCAATGGAAGTATCGTTCAGACCGGACACGCAATCTCAAATGCATGACCTGGTGCAACTAGTAAAAAAATGGCTGCAGTCCGAAGTGTTGTCTGGCCCCCAAATTGTGGAGCGGGTCGTGTTGGACCGATACTTAAGGTCACTGCCAGACGACCTTCAACGGTGGGTCAGCCATGGAGACCCCAAAACCGTGAACCTCCTTGTCGAGATGGTGGAACGATATACAGTGGTGGAGGATCTGCTTGGCCCCACCAAGCCTCAAGGACCCAGTCTGCCACAGCCTTTCCGACCAACTGCCGCCCTTCGAAAGGATGTCCCCAGAAGCTCTGGAACCAACACTCCGGAAGGCCAAGAGTCACACCCGTTACCCCCTCAGCGACCTGTTCCTGATCGGAGAGGAGGGGATGTACAATGTTGGCGATGTCATGCCTGGGGCCATACCCGGGCCCGCTGCCCATTGCAGGAAGAACCCATGGAATGCGGGGTTCTTCGGAGGGGGTCTTTTTATGCCCATAAAGCGTGTACAACGCATCTTGACCTTGGAGAGGGGAAATTTGAGTGTGAAGTCCAAGTGAACCACCACCCTGCACGGGCTTTGCTTGACTCTGGAAGCAGGGTTACCCTGGTTCACCCTAGAGTAATTGGGAAGATCGGTCCGGTAAGAAAAATTTTACGGGTTGTGTGCATTCATGGGGACACTAGAGGGTACCCTCTCATCTCAGTGTCCATCTCTACAGCATGTGGCACTGGTACTCAAGAGGTGGGGGTGGTAAAGAACTTGGTACATGACATTATCATAGGACGAGACTGTCCGTTATTTGCAAAACTCTGGGGACAAAGAGAACTATCCGAAAGGTCCAGAGACTGGGAAGAAACTAGTCCCTCTGTTCCTGTTGTTGAGGGTAATAACCCTGAGATGCCGCATGTTCGTAATATGGACCCAGTTGATAAAAATGCTAAGGATTTGGTTAATGGTGATGAAAGTAGTGCTGACACTGTTAAGGATGTCAAAATGTGGGGTTCACAGACCTACCTGAATACTGAGGGGGGGGGGGGAACCTTCCCTCTTCAGGTAATGCTGGGGGAAGAGGATGAGGAAGTGGCCTCTACCCCTACCTTGCCAGATTTGGGTGTTCCCCAGGGGGCATTTGGTACTGCCCAGATGCAGGACCCCACTTTGGCCAGGGCACGGGAACAGGTTGTAGTAATAAATGGGGAGCCCCAAGAGCCAGGTGCTAATGAGCGGTGGCCACGTTTTTCAATATGTAATGAATTGCTTTATCGGGTTACCAAAGTGAGAGAAAATGTGGTAGAACAATTATTGGTACCCCAACAGTATAGACGCAAGGTCCTGGACCTGGCCCATGATGATGTTTTAAGGGGACACCTGGGAGTTGAAAAGATGGAGGCACGGATCGCCGACCGGTTTTACTGGCCAGGCTTGAAAGCAGAGGTAAGGAGATACTGTACCTCTTGTCCCACCTGTCAGTTGACCTCTCCGGCGACCCATTTCCGGAGCCCGTTGGTCCCTCTGCCCATAATTGAGGTCCCATTCGAGAGGATAGCCATGGATATAGTGGGTCCCTTGATAAAGTCGGCTCGAGGTCATTCTTACATACTGGGGATCCTCGACTATGCCACTCGATATCCTGAGGCACTACCCCTGCGGAATACCTCCTCTAAGGCTATTGCACGGGAACTATTCCAGTTGTTTACACGGACAGGTTTTCCCAAGGAAATACTCACAGACCAGGGCACCCGTTTATGTTGAAGGTTATGGCTGATGTATGCAAACTGTTCCGGATTAAACAGCTGCGCACATCGGTCTACCATCCCCAAACAGATGGATTGGTAGAACGTTTTAATAAGACCCTTTAGTCTATGCTGAAGAGAGTGGTACAAAGGGATGGGAAAGACTGGGACTGCCTGTTACCAGCTCTCCTGTTTGCTATCCGAGAAGTGCCCCAGGCCTCCACTGGGTTTTCGCCCTTTGAATTGGTATATGGGCGGAGACCTCGTGGATTACTGGACTTTGTTAAAGAAGAATGGGAAAGTGAACCAATTCAGCATAAGAGTGTTCTTGAATATGTCTCTCAAATGCAGGAGAGGATCCGAACTGTGATGCCGCTAGTTAAGGAACATTTACAAAAAGCCCAGGAGGCTCAACGACGGGTCTATAATAGGGCAGCCAAAATTAGGAACTTCCAAGTGGGGGATCGAGTAGCAGTGTTGATTCCCACTGTGGAAAGTAAATTCTTGGCCAGATGGCAAGGCCCTTTCGAGGTTGTAGAAAAAGTGGGAGAGGTAAATTATAGAGTCCACCAGCCAGGCAAGAGGAAACCCTACCAGATATATCATGTAAACTTGTTAAAGCCCTGGACAGACAGGGAACCAGTGACCTCCCTGGCTAGTACAAAACTTGAGCCTCGGGTTGGGGTGGAGAGTGTCCAAGTAGCAAATACCCTGTCTAAAACCCAAAGTCAGCAGGCAAAGGAGTTCTTGCAGAGAAATAAAGAAAAATTTTCAGACTTGCCAGGGCTCACTAGTGTCATAGAGCATGATATTATCACAGAACCAGGAGTCAAAGTTTTTGTCCGGCCCTACCGCATCCCAGAGGCTCAAAGGAAGGCCGTTTCAGAGGAAGTAAAAAAGATGTTAGACCTAGGGATTATTGAGGAATCGCAGAGTGAGTGGTCGAGCCCGATTGTGTTGGTACCGAAGCCCAACGGGACTCTGCGATTCTACAATGATTTCCGGAAACTTCATGAAATTTCCCGGTTTGATGCCTACCCCATGCCCCGGGTAGATGAGCTTATGGAGAGACTAGGTCCAGCCAGGTATATCACTACGTTAGACCTTACCAAGGGGTATTGGCAAATACCGTTGACTAAGGCTGCTAGAGAGAAAACTGCTTTTTCTACCCCAGAGGGGAGTTTTCAGTACAAAAGGATGCCTTTTGGATTGCAAACTGCTCCAGCCACGTTCCAGAAAGCAATGGATAGGATTTTACGACCTCACTGGAAGTATGCCTCAGTATACTTGGACGATTTAGTCATTTTTAGCAAAGACTGGGAATCACATTTGCCCAAAGTTCAGGCAGTACTGGACTCTCTTTGGAAGGAGGGGTTTACAATAAACCCTGAAAAATGTGCTTTGGGAATGGAGGAGGTGAAATACCTGGGTTATATCGTGGGTAGAGGGGTAGTGAAACCGCAGGTCAACAAGATAGAGGCTATAAAGAATTGGCACCGCCCCTTCACAAAAAAGCAGGTACGTGCATTCCTGGGCATGGTGGGATACTACAGGAGGTTTGTACCCAACTTTGCCACGTTGGTGGCTCCGTTGACCGATCTGACTAAGGGTCGGAAATCGGTCATGGTGGAGTGGAATGCAGATGCTGAGAAGGCTTTTTTGGAGCTCAAGTCGGCGCTGTGCCAACACCCTGTCCTGGTAGCACCTAATTTTTCAAAAGAGTTTGTTGTCCAGACTGATGCTTCCGATGTAGGATTGGGAGCGGTGTTGTCACAGGTTATTCATGGCAAGGAACACCCGATAGTCTACCTCAGCAGGAAGTTAACACCAGCGGAGAAAAACTACGCCATAATTGAACGAGAGTGTCTGGCCATTAAGTGGGCTCTGGAATCCCTCAGATATTACCTTTTGGGGAGGAAGTTTAGGTTGATTTCTGATCATGCCCCTTTAACATGGCTGAGACAGGGAAAAGGGACTAATGCAGGGGTTACCCGGTGGTTCCTGGCACTCCAGGAATTTAAATTTATAGTGGAGCATAGGCCCGGGAGACTGCATCAAAATGCAGATGCCCTCTCCCGAGTCCATTGTTTGAGCTCCACTGTTGCCTCCACCTCCTTGGCGTTGGGGCACAGGGGGGGGATATGTACAGGATGCTGTGGCTGTTTGATGCAGTGTGCGGCGCATGGTCTGAGCACTGACAGGCTGAACCCCCACCCCTTCAACCTCTGCAGCAATGCTGGCAGCAGTCATACGTCTATTTCCCAAAGACAACCTCTGGATATGACGCTGAACACGTGCACTCAGCTTCTTTGGTTGACCATGGCAAGGCCTGTTCTGAGTGGAACCTGTCCTGTTAAACCACTGTATGGTCCTGGCCACTTTGCTGCAGCTCAGTTTCAGGGTCTTGGCCATCTTTATGTAGAGCAACAAGTCTTTTTTTCAGATCCTCAGAGAGTTCTTTGCCATGAGGGGCCATGTTGAACTTCCAGTGACCATTATGCGAGAGTGAGAGCAATAACACCAAATTTAACACACCTGAGACCTTGTAACACTAATGAGTCAAATCAAACCGGGGGGGGGGGGGTGGCTAATTGGGTCCAATTTGGACATTTTCACTTAGGGGTGTACTCACTTTTGTTGCCAGCGATGTAGACATTAATCTCTGTGTGTTGATTTATTTTGAGGGGACAGCAAATTTACACTGTTATACAAGCTGTACCCTCACTACTTTACATTGTAGCAAAGTGTAATTTCTTCAGTGTACTCACATGAAAAAAAAAAAAAAAAAAAAAAATATATATATATATATATATATATATATATATATATATATATATATATATATATATATATTTATATTAATACACTGCCTGCACTTACTGAATATTGAGTAAACACTGAATATATAGTCTATGCTAAATGCAGAGCAAGCATATACTAGACTGACATATATATATATATATATATATATATATATATATATATATCAAATACACTGCCACTAACTGAATAACCTGCCTGCTTAATCTAACTAATCAAGCTATCTCTCTGTCCATACAACACTACACACGGCCGCCGTGTAAGCAGCCTTATTTAGTGTGGGGTGTGGACTTACAGTAGTCCCCCTGAGCCTTGATTGGCCAAAAGCTAATTATGGCTCTCTCAGCAGAGCACACTGTGATTGGCCAAATAATGAAGGTCAGGTGCATGCTTTGGCCAATAATCATACAGCAATGCACTGCGATCTAGCAGTGCATTATGGGGCATTCCGCGGCACTCGAATTTCCAGAGAACACTCCATAATGTTCGCCTCTCTGTGAACAAGAGAACATCCAATGTTCGAGTGAAACTTTTGTTTGACCCAAACATTGAGCTCATCCATTTCCTAATAGTGTGCAAGCATCCTTAGGATTGCTGTGGCAGAAATATTTGCATCATGTAAAAATACACAAGGCCCTCTTGAAGTCTGAGGCCAATATAGGGGCATTTACACTGAACACCAATATAATGAGACTATTTTAACATATCACCAACATATTATGGCAGCGGCCTCTTAAGTTTTTAAACCTTTTTTTTTTTAAACCATAGGTGGCATTGTTTCATCCCCAGTTGTCCAGAGAGATAAGTCCCTGGTCCCAGTTATCCTTTCTTGGTCTGAGTTGTCCGTTGAGATACAGGCTTTGGGACTGCAGACATGTTCATTGATGCTGCCTTTGTATCTAAGCACTAACAGCAACACTGTCTCAATACCAAAAAGCATTAGGGTGATCTATCGCAAATCCACTGAGACACCCGTATCTTTTCCTTGCTACCAAGAAGTAATTTTCATTGCCTCTTGATTCCTGAAGGCCCACCAGAAAGCATTCGCTCAGATGCAGTGAGCAGACTCCACAAATGTTATTTTCCCCAAAAAGTCCCTCAATGAAATTTGGTCCTAAGGTGTTGGTGTTGCCACAAGTTAACACTGTAAGCCCTCAAAGTTCCTCAATTAAATATTCAAGCAGTGTTTAACAAGCCAGCAATAGTATCATCCATCCACCAGCCGCAGTAATGTCACATGCTGTCTCCTACTGGGGTGTTTCCCAAAAGATGTCAAAAGTGCTAATTTTAAAGGCTAATATGCAAGATATTCTCTCTGGAGAAGAGACGCTTGAGAGGGGATATGATTTCAATATACAAATAGCATACTGGTGACCCCACAATAGGGATAAAACTTTTTTTTACAAAAGGGAGTTTAACAAGACTTGTGGCCACTCATTAAAATTAGAAGAAAAGAGGTTTAATGTTAAACTACATAGAGGGTTCATTACTGTAAGAGCGGCAAGGATGTGGAATTCCCTTCCACAGGTGGTGGTCTCAGCGGGGAGCATCGATAGTTTCAAGAAACTATTAGATAAGCACTTGAATGACCGCAACATACAGGGATATACAATGTAATACTAACATATAATCACACACATGGGTTGGACTTGATGGACTTGTGTCTTTTTTCAACCTCACCTACTATGTAATTTAAATGGGCTTATTTTATTCAATATGGGCATTCACTTTTGATTAAGATTATTTCTTGTTGGCACAATTGCACTTTATTATGTATATACACACATATGTTTTATGTTTATACATGTGTAATTTACTATCCCTGTACATTTGACATACCTATAGTGTCACACTGACACTTTACTTGCATTTGCTTTTTTGCACTGTTTAATCTCACTGAAAATCAGATTGCAGTAGTGCGAACCTAGCCTTAAACACTAGAGACAGGAATACCTCTATCTCCTGTCTGTCTTAACAACTGCTAAGTAGGGATGAGCCGAACACCCCCTGGTTCGGTTCGCACCAGAACCTTTGAACGAACCTAAAATTCGTACAAACTTTAGAACCCCATTAAAGTCTATGGGACTCGAACGTTCGAAATCAAAAGTTCTAATTTTAAAGGCTAATATGCAAGATATTGTCCTAAAAAGGGTTTGAGGACCCAGCTCCTGCCCCAGGGGACATGGGTCAATGCAAACTTTTTTTTTAAAATGTCAGTTTTTTTCAGGAGCACTGATTTTAATGACAATTAAAGTGAAGAAAAAGTGAAATATTCCTTTAAATATCGTGCCTGGTGGGTGTCTATAGTATGCCTGTGCAGTGGCATGTGTTTCCCGTGTTTAGAACAGTCCCTGCACAAAATTACATTTAACGGAAAAAGTCATTTAAAACTGCTTGCGGTTTTAATTTAATGTCTGGTTCTGGCAATATGGATGAAAATCATTGAGAAAAATGGCATGGGTAGCCCCCCTGCCCATTACCAGCCCCTTTGGGTCTTGTACGGATATTAAGGGGAACCCTCTACCCAAATTAAAAAAAAGGAAAGGCTTGGAGCCCCCAGGCCCTATATACTCAGAACAGCAGCATACAGGCGGTGTAAACAAGACAGGGACTGTGTAGGTTTGTTGTGTTAAGTAGAATCTGTTTGTAATTTTGAACTGGTACATTTTTAAAGTGTAGCTCCAGTCAAAAAATCAGTTTTTAAGCTTTTTGGAAAACATAGGGAAAGATTATCAGCCCTGTGTCATTTTTTTGGCCGTCCATCTTTTTTCATCTCACTTCCTGCTGTCTCCTTCCGTTTGCAAGTAGGAGACATTTGTAAGTTGGATGTTTGAAAGTAGGGGCCTGCCCTATATGCTCTGAAGAAATTTGGCCTTAAGGTGTTGGTGTTGCCACAAGTTAACACTGTAAGCCCTCAAAGTGACTCTTGGTGGGCGCTTTAGCGCCCTGCTGTGAACTATTATATCAAGAATTGTAATTACATGCCATTGTTGAACAGTGGTAGAGAAATTGGGCCTTTGGTGGTTGTGGTGGTGGTGGTGCTAGTGTCACAACACTGTAAGTCCTCACAGTTACTCTCAGTGGGTGCAGGAACGGGCCCTTCTGTGAAATATTATATCAAGAATTGTAATTACATGCCCCTGTTAAACAGTGGCTGAAAAATTGGGCCTTAGGTACTGGTGTCACAACACTGCAACACCTCACAGAAACTCTAGTTGGAGAGCAGGAATGAGCCCTGCTGCAAAGCATTGAATCAAAAATTGTAATTACATGCCCCTGTTAAACAGGGGCTGAAAAATTGGGCCTTAGGCACTGGTGCTGGTGCCACGGCACTGCAACCTCTCCCAGATACTCTAGTTGGAGTGCAGGAATGAGCCCTGCTGAAAAGTATTGCATCAAAAATTTTAATTACACGCCCCTGTTAAAAAATTGGGCCTTAGCCACTGGTGGCAGCACCCAGAACCAAAAATGTTCTTCCAAGCTATCAGCTGGATCATTTAGGAGGAAGAGGATAGTCCGTCTACATAACAGGACAGTCAATCCGCATCAGAATAGGCAGTCTTGAAGGGATGTTTCATTTTAAAAAAAAATATTCGGTTACATCAGCTTCAGGTGCTTGGTAGCTGGTGGTGATCCAAGACTTATTCATCTTTATGAAGGTCAGTCGATCAACCTAGTCGGTGGACAGGCGCACCCTGTGATCGGTTACAAAGCCTCCAGCAGCCCTGAATGTGCGTTCCGAAAGAACGCTGGATGCAGGACAGGCCAGTAGCTCAATTGCATACTGTGCAAGCTCTGGCCAGTGATCCATCCTCAAGACCCAGTAAGCTAGAGGATTTTCGGTGGGAAAGGTGTCCAAGTCTGACCTTGCTCCTAGGTATTCCTACACAATGTAAATCAGACGCTGGCGATGGTTGCTGGAACCAATCATACCTTGGGGCTGCAGACTAAAAAATTGTCTGAACGCATCGGTCAGATGGCCACCTTCTCCACCACTCCTTCTGTGACTGACCAAAGCCTCAGCAACACGTTGTCCAGGACCAGGAGTTTGTAACCTCCCAGTCTCTGGGAACGCATTGCACAGACCTTTCTGCAAGGCCTCCCGGAGATGTCTCATCCTCTGCTCCCTCTGCGATGGCAAGATAAGGTCCACAACCTTACCCTTGTACCATGGATCAAGGAGAGTGGCCAGCCAGTAATGGTCCCTCTCCTTGATCCGAAGAATATGAGGATCCTTCCGCAGGCTTTGCAGGATCAGGGAGGCCATGCAGCGTAGGTTAGCTGAGTCATTCGGTCCGGAGTCTTATGGGTCACTAAGGGCGACATGATCTGCAGCCACCTCCTCCCAGCCACGTACAAGTCCATGGGTTTCTTGGGACTGTAAATCATCCCTAAAAGACTGCTGATGCTGAGTACCAGGCTCCACCTCCATGCTGACATCCTCCTCCTCCTCCTCGTCCTCTTCCTGTGTGATGGGTGGGGCAGCAGGAACACTGTCTGGATAAAGGGGACCTTGAGAGCCAAGGAAGTCCTCCTCTTCCTGCCTCTGTTCTGCCTCAAGTGCCCTGTCCATTTTTCCACGCAGCGTATGCTCCAACAGGTGGACAAGAGGTACAGTGTCACTGACGCATGCACTGGCCTTCTCAAATGGTGACAGGACAGTGCATGCATCCCTGATCATGCCCCACTGGCGTGCTGAAAAAAAAACAAGCTCCCCTGACCCTGTCTTGGTGCCGTAGTCACACAGGTACTCATTGATGGCCCTCTGCTGCACGTGCAAACGCTGCAGCATGGTCAACGTTGAGTTCCACCTGGTGGGCATGTCACATATATAAGGCGGTTCTTGGGCAGGTTCAATTCCTTTTGGAGCTCAGCCAGCCGAGCTCTGGCATTATATGATTGGCAGAAATGCACAGACTTTCCTGGCCTGCCTCAGGACATCCTGTAAGCCCGGGTACCTGCCGAAGAACCAAAAATTAGCCTGTGGCCAATTATGGCTCTCCTCTCTGCTGTGATTGGCCAAGCATACGGGGTCACAGTGCATGCTTGGCCAATCATGAGCCAGCAATGCACTGCGATGGCGCAGCGCATTGTGGGCTGTAAGCGCCACACGAATATGGTGCGAACGGCCCACAAAGTTCTGGATTCACCGAACAGGCGAACAGCCGGTGTTCGAGTCGAACATTAGAACTGCTAAGATGCACAATATAGGAAGGGCTTGTTTTCTCTAAGTTGTCAGACTAAAGGGCCATACATGGATCAAAATGTGTCCTGTTTAGCAGGGACTGGCCGAATTTCAACCCAGGTATGGGCACCATGGTTGTACACAAGTCAATCTATCAATTGAATTGCATACAACCAACGTGTCAGGTTTTTCCAAAACGATTAGTGCTACCTGCTCCCCACCGGCAGATAGCTCTGTGGGAGGGATTCCAGTCATTATTGAGTAATTTTCTTTCCTTCCACCTGTGATGGAAGGAAAGAAATTTGCATGATCTATGGTCTGTCCCTGGGACTTGCATTTTTGAGTAGTTACAAAAGTAGAGCCTTAAATTGTAGTAAGTGAACATCGCTAACCTGGTATACATATAAAACGGAAAATTATGAATACAGATACATTTTACTAATCATATACAGTATTTGAAAAAGACTTTACATTCTTAATAAAAGTACACGTTTGCTGTGGGTATCAAGCGAAGTGTGAATAGACAGATTCTTCTTGATCTCTTATTTTCAGTGTAACGTCTTCACATCAGCACCCTTATTTTGATACTTCTATAGGGTTGCTATAATGAATACAATATTATATTATATATGTATGCTTAAATGCAATCTTCAGCCTGGCTATCCAAAACTAAAGTCAGCACCTCCAGGTACTGTCCTCCTGGACAAGGGTGGGCAACGTCTGCACTCAAGCTTATGGGAAACTACAATTCCCATAAGACATTGCAAGATTTTGACAGCCCTGCTATGACTTCCTGATGAAGAGGCATAAGTCCAGCTCTGTCTTCCTTGCACTTGCAATCTTCTGTTTCTTTTCTTTTGTGCTGTCACCTTGAATTTGGGAGTTGGCTGTCACTTCTTGATTTTGTTTTGGATATCTTAGGAAGCTGCGGTGGTCAAGAGCTACATAATCTTCATCTAGGCAAGGAATGAGAAAATGGAGGGGAGCACTACTGAAAATAAGATACTTGCTTTACTACAAAAACAGGCAATTTTGTAACAGGGAAAGGGATGAAGCAATGAGAGGAAATGTATTTATTAGTGAAAGGTCCACTCTAATATTGTGGTGTTTGAAATAGCACAGATGTCTACTAATTCTGGGGCTTAGACACCATTACACTAGCTAATCTAAGTTCAGTTAAACATTTTAGAAAGAATACAGCATTACAAAGATATATTGTAGGTACAAATATCAAGGGGACTGAGAAAAGTGACAACAACACGGAATTATTATATTTAATGAGGCTGGCTAGGATGAGTTCACTATGTTCATGAAAGCTAAAAAAGCTTTGTATTTCTTTCTAAATGTAATTTGTAATAATTTTAATATTAATAAATTACACTAATCTATGTGCTACTTTTGCCAAGCCTTTAAAAAAAGCAAGACATTGAAAATAAAGATGTTACATAATGTACAAATTAACTTCAGTGATAGGCATTAATGTCTCCTAAAAAAATAAAGAAGTAAAAATGTTTTTAATGTCTGCTTGATAA
This sequence comes from Lithobates pipiens, assembly GCF_037356315.1. Taxonomy (NCBI): domain Eukaryota; kingdom Metazoa; phylum Chordata; class Amphibia; order Anura; family Ranidae; genus Lithobates; species Lithobates pipiens. The sequence continues at coordinate 186,890,133 of NW_027507758.1, forward strand.
TTTGTCACATTCTAAGCACTGGTGTTCTGGTGTCCTGCATGATGTTTTTGAGCTGCCTGTTCTTTTCCTTATTAGGGAATTTAAAACACAGTTACATAGTTAATAAGGTTGACTAAAGACACCAGTCCATCCAGTTCAACCTGAGTGTCTACAATTGTCCCTATCCCTGTACATTCACATTGGTCCCTACCCTCAAGGAGCCCACACTCCAGGGTCCCCAATCATATACTAGTGTAGGAGGAAACCAGAGTACCCAGAGAAAAGCCACGCAGGCACAGGGAGAACATACAAACTCCAGGCAGGTAGTGTCATGCTAGGCGAGATTGCTAACCACTACACCACTGTGTCGTATATGTATTTAAGATTTTCCCCCCCAAATTTTTTTTAAGTGGAACTCCACAATTTACCTCTCCTATCCCTCAGCTCCCAGAAAGCCCCCCATCAATATTTTTTACCCCATACATATTTTAAAGCCTTCTTGCCTGCCTGGTTATGTCACTGCAGCTTCCACTTCTTCAGGTGGTGGCAGGTGGTGTGCATCCTTCTGGGAGAGAATGGGCAAGATGGGGCTCACTGTACTGAACCTCAAAATTAGCATCCAATCCGCAGACACAATGCATACACACACACACACACACACACACACACACTAAAGACAGCTAAAAAAATAATATAATATAAAAAAACTGAAAAATAAATTGAAAACAGACCAAAACCATTTTCACACAGAAGGGGCAGTTAGGTTGGGAGAGAAGACAGAAAAGTAAAATGGTAGGAGGGAAGATTTATAAGGGAAGATGTTGCGAAGTGTTGAGGAGGGCTGGACACGACTCGGCTGAATAGAAGCTGTTTGTATTCTTCTGTAAAGGAATAAGATATTCAGTAAAACCAATTGTTTCAGATTTTGGAGGAGGGAGGTGGTAGCTGGTCAGGTCTTCCATGAGTTTGATATATTCAACAATTGTTATATGCCTTTGGAGGCATTGTGTTATGGTGGAGAAAAAAAAAACTTGCGAACTTGTGTGTGAACTTGTGTCTAAAAAGCCTGGGGAGGGAAAGTTCCAAAAATGTTAAGCATGCCACCAGGTGTCAAACCACATCTAAAGCATGTTTCACAAATGGGAGGTAAATAGAAATGCAGTGCAGTTGAGGCGCAGTACCTATTAATTATGTAAGACCTGTAGGAGAAAGTTGACATTTTGGGTCATGCGGTGGGTAAACGAGGGGTTTAAAAATCTTTTTCCTGTTAGTCAAGAAATAAGAGTTTGGGATGTTTCCATTAGAAAAACTGTATAGGTAAAAGAAATAAAATGTTTTACGGGTCTAGAAGGATGGTATTTGCATTCAAATTGGGCCATGGGATGTGTGAAAAGAAGGGTGTTGGGTAGAGATCTGAGAAGTCAGGGTCATGCAGTATTTGGGCAGCCAGGGAATTTGTGGATTCTTGTTTGTATCTGGGAATGCAGTAGGTTAATTAATCATGAAAATCGGGGCAAAAAATTTAAAATTAAGTGGTGAATGCCTAATTGCGAGCATGCCATGTGGCAGCTATAGTAGGACTCCTTTTTCTGAACAGGCAATTTCAGAGGTAGAAAGTAAGTTGATTTCTTCTGTAAATAACAATCAGTGTTTTTCTGGAGATATAAGATAGAAAAATGTGCACTATGTTATCCTTTTCAGGATGCATTTTCACAGGGAGAGAGCAGGCAGATTTAATCTAAACATTCAAATTTGTGTACTTTTCCTGACAGACCCATGGCAGCCTACGTGTGGGTTAACCCCACCTCCTCTCCAATGCTATAGGACCCCATTCCCATAACTGAGAGCTCACCACTAGGTTCTGGGTTTCCTTTTTTGTTCTCCATGGTCCTACATCACGATTGTTCCTGTTGGCGTCCAGTCGGAATGTTTCCAGAATCTAGCATACCATTCATGCAGTACAGCTCAGGGCCCAGCTATGAGTGGGTGAGTAGCTTTTCATGGCACTAGATACCCCAGTGGTGGAGGGGAGGTTGCCTCGATATGCCTGAAGACGGACGCATCAACGGCAGGCAAGGTCTGCAATCTTTTTTCTACTTCTTCCCATGGCAGTCATGTTTTTTTGATGATGCAAGTACATTAAAAAAAAAAAAAAAAAAAAAAATATATATATATATATATATATATATATATAATAAATATATAATCTTTCTGGTTGGCTCAGTACATGTGACATTTCCGGGTCATCTGCAGACCGTCCGTGTTTATGTTGACGTTCTGTCCAGAGGTTATGGACAGGTCACTGCCTTCATATGGCCAGTCCTCACGCACAAGGTACATGCAGGTGAGGGGAGGGGCCGAGGTTGCAGTCTCAAGGGATTAAGATTGCGTTTAATGTCTCCCCCTATCTTTTCAGCTCTTCCAGATTGGACCTGCAAGTCGTGGTTCAGGATGACAGAGACCTTGCAAAGCCATAACATTTACAAGAGGAGATGTTCCCATTCCTCCTCCGACTAGAGGAGATGTTTCCATCCCTCCTTCGACTAGAGGAGACGTTCCCATTCCTCCTCCGACTAGAGGAGACGTTGCCATTCCTCCTCCGACTAGAGGAGAGGTTACCATTCCTCCTCCGACTAGAGGAGAGGTTACCATTCCTCCTCCGACTAGAGGAGACGTTACCATTCCTCCTCTGACTAGAGGAGACATTTCCATTCTGGAGATGTGGGACATGAGTCCCGGAGGGCAAATATTTATGTGACCAGTGTTATGCCCTGGCAGTTGGGGGGAAAAAAGAGACAAAAAACAAGAATATGGAGTCTCTTGTGAAATGTGTGATGAAGCAATCCCTAAGGAAATTAGATACATCCCACACATGGAGCCAGATTTCCATCCTACCCAGTTTCTTGGCTGAGGTTACCCAATGGATTTGGATCCCTTCCATCCCTATGCTGCTTCTCCGGATTCTTCAGACAGCAAGTTGGAGGGTGAAGAATGCGTTGCAAGCTTTGAAGTCTCTCTGGTTCCTCCACGAGTCATAGCAATTAAGGAAGCCCTTAAGTGGGTAGACCCTTCCACCCCTAGGCTAAGCAAAGTAGTTGAGCACCTGGGGAAAGTTCGCTCTCTTTCTTTTTTGCTCCTTACAGATTTAAAGGATGAGGAGTGGAGCAAGGTGGACAAGAAAACTTCTATGGCAAGCAAAACCTCCAGATTATATCCCTTTAAGGCAGAAGAAGTGAAATGTCTGGGGAGCACTCCCCTCGTGGAGGCAGCATTTTTGCGTCTGGCAAAACAGGTTGATCTACCTTTAGAAGATGTCCTGCAGGATGGGCTTGAGAGAAATTAGATCAAGACCTCAAGGAAACTTATGGGCTTGCCTGTATGGCTTGTAAACCTGCCCTGGCTCTAGCAGCTATGTCTAAGACTATGCAAGCCTGAACAGAGAACAAAGTCTTCGTACTCAGGGGAGCTTCGGAAGAGTTCTCCAGAAATTTAGCAGTTAAGGAGCTGAAGCTGGCGTCAATCTGATCCACTTGTTGGCTTGGACTAAATGGTCCTTGGTCATGGTTCAACGGGCCTTATAGTTACGCCTTCCCCAGGATAGGCATCTACTTGGACGGAAGAGTCCCCAGTACAGAAGGTGCTGAACGCTTGAGGAAAGCTTGCTCTTAAAAGCCTGGCTGGGACTTCAGAAAGAATTGGAGCAGAGGGCAAGCATCCTTCCAAGAACCCGATAAGAGCAAGGCGTCTGGTGGTTTTGAATCGACTAAATCTTTTGGGATGCTCCAGCCCAGGCAGTTCGTGGGGGAGGTTTGTTTGCTCCTCTTCCGGCACATCTGGCTGGCCTCTACAGTTCTTCTACCTCCCTTTGGGATGACAACCTCACCCGAGTCCTCTCAAAAATTCCTATGGCCATAGTGGCCTTCATCAGAACAAGAGGGGTACGTTTTTATCACTATTTCGACAACCTCCTGTTGCTGTCCCAAGACAAAGAACAGCTGCCGGTTCATAGGGAACAGGTAACCTCCACCTTGACCAGCTTCAGGTGGCTCCTAAATCTGAAAAAAAACACACCTAGATCCAGTCCAGAGCCTGTTGTACTTTGGGGCCCAGTTTGTTACAGTGGAAAGCACCAGCTCTCTTCCAGTGGTGAAGATCCCGGTCATCCAGGAGAAAATTTTGTGGTCTCTAATCCCTTCACGGCTGAGGACCTCACAGTGTCTAAAAACTATCGACTCGACAGTCTCCACAACCCTTATGGTCAAGTGGTCCCTGCAAATGTTATACCCTTTCCAGTCAGGTTTTCTGCAGCAATGGAAATCAAGGGGCAACAGTCAACCTATTTACATATCATCAGCAACGAGGAGCAGCCTCTTCTGGTGACTTCAGTGCAAAACCTGCTCAATTGCCACTCCGTTGCCCCATCTTATGGATCAAGGTCACGACTGATGCCAGCGCTACCGGTTGGGGAGCCCTCTGCATTTCGGATCTTGCTCAAGGCAAGTTGGGTACACGTCTTCTCAATCCTGCCTAGACTGTCCTGGAACTTCAGGCAGCTTAGTGTGCCCTTCAATCCTTCTCCCATCTCCAAAAGAGTCAGTATTATTAAGAATGGACGACACAATGGCGATCTCCTTTGTGAAGAGTCTTAGGGGTACTCGAAACCCCACACTATTCTGGGAGGTTGAGCCCATCATGTCTTGGGCCCAGAAGAGCATGACCAGCATTTCAACGCTCTACATCCCCAGAGTCCGGAACATCTGAGCGGATTTCCTGTCTTGCATTTGGTTAGACATTATCGAGTGATCCCTTTGTGTGCAGACATTTAAGTGGATTCTGTCCCTGGGAGTCAATCCCGAAGTGGATCTATTCTCTTCCCAGTCAACTTCAAGCTGATGAGGTGTTACAACTAGGGGCTGGTGCAGCTAGGCCTCTGGAATAGATGCCCTGACAGATTGATTGAGTATCAAAAGCATACGCCTTTCCACCACTCCCAATAATCCTCAGGTTCTTGTGAAGATCTCATGCAGAAGCGGTCAAAGTGGTGGCAGTAGCTCCTTACTGACTGAACAAGCCTTGATTTCCCCTCCTGAGCCAGCTCAGCTTCCAGGATCTGGTGCCGGACCTTCTTTCTCAAGGCAGTCCTGCACCCTTGTCCGACTTGGGTACGCTTCAAGGGTGATTTCCACTTTCATGAGCTCTACGGGAATGAGCACGAATTAGGTCGATAGGAGAATATGGGCCAAGTCTATCAAGTTCTCATATTCTTTGGGCAGATCATGTAGAAATCCAAAAGCTTTGTGGGCTGTTCACCCTTCAGTCCAGACGTTGTTCTGTAGGCAGTTAAAACACAGCCTTCAAAGGAGACCAAGATTCCCCAATTGGGATCTTCCCCTTGTCTTCAACTCACTGTCTGAACTCAGTAATACAGGGTCCTCCCTGCTTTCTAATTCACTTTCCTTGTAGCCATTACTTTGGCTAAGACGGTCTTGGAGGTCGCATCCCTAAGTTATGAGGAACCTCTTCTGTCCGGACCGGATGGTTCCAAAAGAACCAGGAAATCCTTCTACTTACATTCAGCACCCAGAAATCCACTAAAGTTCCTCCTCTGGGCGTAGGCAAAATTCTGAAGGTATACCTGCAAGTTACTTCCTCCCTTTTAGACACTCTGTCTACCTGTTCATCGTGTACTTTGGCAGTAACAAATGGAATCGAGCATCGATCAGCCTTTCATCCATCAGCCTTTTAGAACTAGGGGCCTGGCACGTTCCACCAGGGGTATAGCAGCTTCATGGGCAGCAGCCTGACACGTAGCTACAGACGTGATCTGAAAAGTGGCCTCATGGGTCTCTATTAAAAACTTTAATGTCGCATTACTATATTGAGCCTGCTTCGCTGTCTTCTGTGAACTTTTGTTTATAAATCCTGTCGGTTGACGGGTCACATTTAATTTATTTCTGTTCCGCATAACCACCTGTGTGGATCAGCTAGTTATTTCCCACATGTAGGCTGCCATGGAGTCTGTCAGGAAAAAGGAAAAATTATTATCAAATACCATAATTTTCCTTTCCTGATGGACTCCATGGGCAGAGTTCCCACCCATCAGTCAAAGAGTAGACTAGTTACAGAACGCAGTACCTAGCGGTGAGCTCTCATTTATGGGAATGGGGTCCTATAGCATTGGAGAGGAGGCAAGTTTAACCCACATGTAGGCTGCCATGGAGTCCATCAGGAAAGGAAAATGATGGTAAGTATTTGATAATAAATTTTTCTTTTTTGTGCCAAAATCTTGAAAAACTGTATACATTTTCTGCACAGTGTGTGTATTCATTGTTTTCTAGAATGCAATTTGGCAGTCAGAGAGACTAGGCGTATTTTATTAGGAAATAAAATATCCTGATAAAATATGCCTAACCGCAAAGAAAAAATAAATATATTTTATGCTCAGTATGTGCTCCTTTTTTGCTAGGACGTAGTTTTAGAGGGAGAGAGTAGGCAGATTTTCATCTGAAAAACTGGAAAAACATTTTTTTTTAGGAAAATGAAGACTTTGCTGCTCAGCATATACTTCTTTTTTGCTAACATGCAATTTCAGAAGAAGGGGCCACATGGATTTCACCTGAAAATGAAAAATAGCATTTCATTTTTTGTAACTATTTTAAGGGAGAGACTATGCACCTTTTTTTTTTTTTAGGAAATAAAAATGAGTGACATATTTCATGTGAAAATAAACAATGACAGCGTCTTTCATGAGACCGAAGACATAAAAAAGTACAGATTTATAATCTCAGTATGTATTGATTTTTTTTTTCTTTGGCGGGATGCAATTTCAGAAAGAGAACAGGCAGATTTCATATGGAATTTTTATTTTTTTTCTGACACTGTAGACACAGCAATTGTATAATTTGCTGAACAGTATGTACTTATTTTTATTTTTTTATTTTTGCTATGATGCAGTTTCAGAGATTGAAATTTCTGTTATCTCAAGAATGATTAGCACAAACTTGGATAATCAGAACCCTATGAGTGCTTGTAGTACAAGAGGCAGTCAACTGAGGCACACCTAATTTCAATATGATTTGTAGCAGTTACAATATAGCCAGTGTTTACAGGTCTAATTACAAAGCTCACAATCCCCAGTTAGTAGTTTACAAAGAAAGACAGATTCATACTAGGGCTGAAACAACCAATAGATTAATCGACAACTAATCGATTATGAAACTTTAATCGATTTTCACAATCGATTAATCAGCCAGTGACACAATGGGGTTAAAAAATGAACCCCTTTCAATAGTGACTATCCGCTCCTCCCTGCACCACAAAGGGCCAGCCCTAGCCCCCTCAACCCTATTATGTTAATAAACATCTTAGACCTGGTTCACATCTATGTGTTTTTGGTACTTTTTGAAAAAATGCACTACAGTTCATTTACATAGACTCCTATGAGACACGTTCACATCTATGTTTTTTTCAGCCACAGTGTATTTGGAAAGGGTCAGGGACTTTTTTTTTTGCAGCAATTTGTGTTTTTTATTCTGACCAAATTGGGCAAAAAAATGCAAAGATGCAAATCGCAGTAAAATCACATGCGCAAAAATCAAAACGCACAGCAAAAAACACTGCAGAAACAGATCAAAAGAAAACTGCATAGTTGTGTATCAAGCCTTATGCTGGCCACATGGATCAATTTTCAGACAAGAATATTCAGACGAAAAATCTTTGTACATTCGCTGAATGAAAGAATGTTTCAAATTTTCACTTGTTTTTAACATTCTGTTTTTAAAATCAATGTAATTTCTGAACGAAAAGTCACATACACTGTCTGAAAATTCCTTTGACCAAGAAGTTCACTATTATTTCCAAATTTCCCCATCAATGTGGTTGGAAATGGAATAAGAGAGGGACTATGGACTTTTTAGGCACTATAACATGGAAACATTTTTTATATATATAAAGTAATTTTATTCTTTAAAAACATATTTTCTTTTTACAAAGCTTTTGAAAAACCCATCACAAACCAATAGTCACATCAATGTACAAAATCTAATATAATTACCGCTACTGTAACATGGCCAAATTTCAATTGGAAACTGTGGACATATAATGTTATAAACATTTCATCATTAAAATGAAATTCCACCAGAAAGATGGAGATACAGAGATTGCGGTATAGTAGTTATATTCAAAAGGAATGGCTCAACGTGTTTTGCGTACAAACACACTTCTTGTGGAGCTTAGATTTTATGACTAGTGGGAAATACGAAAACAAAATTCAAATAAATACATACATAAATAGTAGCATAAATATGAAAATGTATAGTAATATTTGGATTAAAGAGAGAGCAAAAGTGTCCTGGGCAGTGAAGACCAGTCAGCATCATTGCAGCAAAAGAGAGGAACAAAGGCACTAGGGGGGTGTGTATAACACAATAAGTACTGTAGTATATAATGTGAAGAAAGATATGTAAACTTGACTTACTGAATAGATTGCGTATCGATGTGTAGATACAATAGCCCCAAAATGTACCACAGGGGGGCTTAATGACAGTGACCATCCACTGACAATAGCGCTGGATAACACAGAATTATTCAGAAATAAAACATGGTCCCAGGATTCAATGAATCAACAGGGTACCCTACAAAAAAAAAAGTACACAAAGTTTTGTTTTTCTACATCCCTTGTCATATAGATACAGGGTATATATAAATATCAATTTACTGCCAAGTAATTATATGTAATTATCATCGGCCAATTTTCCAAGTATGTGTAAATTAATTGATAGACTCACCAAGTATCAGGTGTCAAAGACAGACGGCGATAAAAGCGGCCCCTCTCAATTTCTGTTATTATAGCATTAGTGGATACAACTAATTCTGGAGTCAAAAACCCAGGAGCATCAAACTAGCCATTGCCGAGCGGGGACACCATCCACAGCAGGGTCCAAACAATCAATGACCAAACAGACGACTGAAAGAGGGATAGCAGTAATTTAGCCAAAATCTAGATACTCAGGGGCCGGTGTACTATTACAATCATTAGATGCCAATAGCGCCAAAAAATCGACCTAAGCAATCGCGTCATACCGGTGAACAGGACAGTGTGTAAAGCAGCTGTGCAGAGATCGATCAGAGCGTGCTTTTGTATACACGTACATCGATGTGACTATTGCTTTGTGATGAGTTTTTTAAAAGCTTTGTAAAAAGAAAATGTTTTTAAAGAATAAAATTATTTTATATATATAAAAAATGTTTCCTTGTTATGGTGCCTAAAAAGTGCATAGTCCCTCTCTTATTCGATTTCCAGAATATTTCAGGACGTGGTACATTGTTAACTTGTTTTGTGTATCCACAGTACCATGTGTTTATGATACAGTTATCATTATTTTCATGAAAATGTATGTTGATTGACCCCACTAACGATTAGAAAATCGAACAAGCGTTCTTAAAATGATATTTTCTTTCTTTTTTTTACTCAGAAAAAAGTTTTTTTATTTCGTTTGTTCATTGTGTCAAATACATAAAATACAGGATATTACAGAGTATAATAGAAATAATGGTTATCAGCACATGGTATTTGTTCAAACTTTGCATCATGTATACCCAATACATGACAGCGCTTACAGGTAATGTGCAATAATGCAAGAGAAAAAGTGTGATGAGTAAAAAAAGAAACCCATTTAAAGCAGCAAAAATCCAGCATAAAGAAAAGTAAAACAATTAAATATTTTGGACGGGTTCTGCGTGCCCCCAGAGCCCTGAGGCCAAGCCGTTCCCCAACATTCTACCTGACCACCGCCTTTATGAATGCTATCTCACTTTATAATTGTGCAAGTATTATTTCCAGCTCTTTTAAAACAGTTTTTTCTAGTTGTTAGTCCTGTAAAAGTCTATCCTTGACTAATTGATGTGGCGCTAACCCAGGTACCTCCAGCCAGGCCCACCACATTGTATCAGATTTGCGGGGTGCATATCTGTGCTGGTATGTCAGTTTCTCTCTGATTAACATGATTAACATTCTATTGATCTGCTCAACCCAGTGGTAACTAGAGGTGTGTCACATACTCCCCATTTGTGTAGACGTACTGGCGTTCTGTATGCCCGGTGTAATAAATAAATATGGTAACGTTTTTGGGAGGCGGATATCGAGACCAGGGGGGCAGAGGCAAGGCAAAGATTCCACTTGTCCCCATCCATGGCCCCCACATCCCCCTTCCTACAAGGCAGACTAGCCAGGTCCTGAATTGTGTTGAGAAGCATGTGATAACCTCTGGAGATCATACCTTTCTTTTCACTTTCCATTAGAATCCCTTGTATCAGAGGGTGATCTATCAATCTAAGCTCTGCTTGTCTTGATTGCATCTGTAGTGCATGACGTAGCTGCAAATACTTGTCGAAATTGATACATGGTATATTAAATTCTGATTGTATCTTCATAAAGGATTTAAGGGTAGTCTCATGGTATAATTGTGTAATATATCTTATGCCCATCCTTTCCCAGTTCCCAAAGCCTCTGAGTTTGTACATTTCTTTATAGTTCATGTTTCGCCATAAGGGAGTATGGGACAGATAGCCCTGTAACCCAAGCATCCTTTTAATATAGGACCATAGTTTTTCAAAAGGAGTATAGTTGGGGCCCCAGGATCTAAATGTGGATAACCTGCCTGCAGGTACGTCAGGGCCATCGTGTCATCGTCGGCCATGACATGGAGGAGCCAGCGGATTGGATCAGACGTATCCATTAATCCTCACCCTCCCAACTGTTGTAACTGCGAACCAAGGTAGTATGTTCTAGAGTGAGGTGCCACTAATCCCCCTTCATCTTTATTATATTGCAATGTCAATAAGCTAATTCTTACTGGTTTTTTTCACCATATTAAACTGGGAGTCTATCCTATCGAACCAGCACAGAAGAATCCAGACCGGGAAGTTATTGAAAATGTATAGTAATTGGGGTGCCCACACCATTTTTATAAGATTAATTCTCCCTACTATGGATAGTGGCAGTGTACACAAGGCATTAGCTTTATCTCGAAATTTAGCAAGCAGGGGAAGTAAATTAAGGGAAGTAAATGTATTGAGAAACATCTGGAGATATTTGGATACCTAAATAACGAAAGGAGGACACTACCTGCACCATTGTCGTGTACTCTGGCAAGGGGGCTGTAATGGGGTCTATTGGCATCAGCACTGATTTATTCCAATTAATGGAAAAGCCAGACAGTGCACCAAAGGCCCTGATGAGGGTCATCACCGCCCTCAATGAATTCTGTGCATCACCTAGCTAAAGCAATCAGCATACAGCGACACTACATCGGTACGCTGCACTCTGAAATCCCACTATGTCACTGTCACCCCTTATTATTGACCCAAGAGGTTCCAGGGCCAGGGCAAACAACAGGGGTGACAATGGGCACCCTGGTCTGGTGCCCTGAAACAATGGAAAGGATTTGAATAGCTTCCCGTTTACCCAAATCCGGACCGAGGGTTGGGCATACAGCAGTTTAACCCAGCTAATAAAGATAGTAACCAAGCCTAAATGGTCTAGCCCTTTCCACAGGTAAGGCCATTTGACACTGTCGAAGGGCTTAACTGTGTCCAGCGAGAAGATCGTTCTATTTCCTGTATTACTAGTAGGGATCTGTAAATTTAGAAAGAGTCTCCTGATATTTTGTGCTATGGACCTAGTAGGTATGAACCCTTATTGGTCTCTGTGTATAAGCTTGTATATCACTAGTGCCAACCTGGTGGTCAACACCCTGGCCAACAGCTTGACATCCATCGTGAGGAGAGAAATGGGCCTGTAGGAGTCTGGTAATGTAGCGTCCTTGTCTGGTTTCAATAGTAGGATAATGATAGCCTCGTTCATAGAATTGGGCAGTGTCCCCTTCTCCAGCACCTCATTGTACACCTTCAGTAGTACAGGTAATAATGTGCCCGCATATCTTTTGTAGAACTCGGACAGAAGGCCATCAGCCCCCCGGGGATTTGCTATTGTGTGTTTGTGCTATTGCCGTGGCTAATTCTTCCTCCGTAAGTGGGGCATTAAGTAATGTCGCATCCGAGGGTGACAAATGAGGCACTGTGCATTTTTCCAAAAAGCCCTCTATTTCCCTTTCTGTAGGCTGTACCTTAGATGAGTAGATATCCATATAAAATGTTCTAAAGATTTGTACCACTGTGGCATTCTGCATTTGAGTGACACTCTGTGCATCACATATGGCCTAAACTGTAGAAGTGGAGCTCTGCGCACATGCTAGAATAGCCAGCATGTGCCCAGTAGACTCCCACTCCTCAAAATGTGCTTGTTACAGGAAAAAACTTTTGTTTTCGGCCAATTGCAATGCCAGCTGTCTGGACATAGAGTGTGCCCCTTACCAAGTTCTCTTTGTGTCCTCCATAGGATTGGCAATGTATTTATCCTCAGAGGCTTTAAGTGTCTTGCAAACCTCGGTCTCCCATGCTTTTGTATTAGTTTTGATCTGATTAATTCTGTAAATAAATTGCACTCTCAAAAATGCTTTGGCTGTATCCGAAACCACATTTAAGTGAGTGTTGTCCTGGATAAAAAATGGAATTGTTCCCTTATGGGGTCTGGTTCAGGAAACAGTGAAAGCCAAAAGGTGTTAAGTTTACAACCTTTACGTTTGGCCATATTGGGCAGTGATATTGATACCCATAGTGAGGAATGGTCAGATATATGTCTATCATTATATCCTGAGTCTACCAGCAATGGGATTAGGAGATTTTTTCCCAAACCTAAATCTATCCTGGACAGGCTCCCATAGGAGGCTGAGCAGCATGAGCATTGTTTCAACAAAGGATGTCCCAATCTCCATACATCTGTTAATCCGAGTTCCTCAAACAGGCCCGCAAAGGGTGTCTGTCCCCTTTTACTTAGGGATAGGTTAGGCAAAATGAGAATATCTAGTTGATGATTCATATAGTTATTATAATCATCCACTGACAAAAGTGGCACATTTGGGAACTGGGCCATGAAATTCGCAAGGCGTCTGAGGACCTCGGATGAATAGGGTGGCGGGATGTATATTGCAGCCAGTATACAAGATAAACCTGAAACATTACACAGCATAAAAATATATCTACCCTCCTGATCCACCAGCTTCTGGGTACAGTGGAACTGAGTGTCCCGACATTTCAGGGCACTCACTCCCCTGGAATAAGCCGAGTGGGTGGAGTGAAATTGGATACTGTATACCCAAGGGCTAAAGCTGAGTGTCAGATCTGGTGAAAAGTGAGTCTCTTGAAGGCACACTATGTTGACCCCCATGGATTTGAGGTGCCTGAGGACTGCCAGTCTTTTCCCAGGGTTGCTAAGTCCTCTCACATTCCAGGAGACTATTTTCATTTTATCCACCATTTGGGTTGGTAAGGAAAAGAATCGTGGTCTTGCGAGACCTGATAGAGCGGTGAATAAACACCCTTCATCCTGTCATCATAAAGTGTGCATGGGACGTACCTGTCAAGAATATTACCTGTATCACTTGTGGCTGGTTTGACATTGTCTGTGGGTATAGAAGTCCTTGGCTGGAGGCCCGGTGGGCCAGATAGTGAACAAAGGTTGGAACATGTGCTTGAAGAAAAAAGAAACAAATATGTCAATGACAAGTTAAAGAGTGGAGCCAACAGGGCTCTCAGCCAACAGGACTGAAATGCATTTTTCCCCTAGCCTACTTTTGGGTGGAGTGGTTATGCAATGGAAACACCCGCAGAAGAACAAGTCTCTGGATGGTGGTTGGGGTTTCACTACTGCAGGGTGAATAGTACAAACCATGCAATGAAAAAGACAAAGTTCTCCTTTTTGTCCCCCTGACCTAGATGAAATGGTTGGTGAAAAGGAAGGGGTGGGGGGGGGGGGGGCAGTTCCAGACCTCCACCCCCCTCCAGGCCCCTCATGTAACAGGATTAAGGACCCTCATGCTGGAGCTTGGTTTTGAGTGCTCTATCCTCACAATTTAGCCATTGTGCAGCTGTAGTAGGTCGATCAAAGAAATGCACTTCTCCCAGTACAACCACTCTAAGGCATGCAGGGTACAGCATTGCATATTGCAGGTTATATTTTCTGAGCCGTTTTTTAACATCAGTAAATTTTGCACTTTGTTTTTGCAGCTCTGTAGAAAAGTCCGGAAATAGGGACACCTTGGAGTTATCGATCGCCATGTTCCCACTCATGGTTCTGGCCTTAGATAGGATTGCATCTCTGTCCTTGTAATTTAACATCTTAAACAGGAAGGTGTGGGATGATTGCCTGGGGGTAAAGGGTGTGAAGGCACCCTATGTGCCCTTTCGATGGCAAACAATGGGGAGAAAGCATCTTTGCCAAACATGGACAAAAGACATTGCTCTATAAAAGCTATGGGGTTTTTACCTCCGCCCTCTCAGGAATGCCCAGGGCGCATACATTATTGCTCCTCATGCGATTTTCTAAATCATCTAAACATGCAGTGTGTTGTTCAGTGAGGTGGCAGTTAAAGTTTAAGTCTCATTGCATAGGAGCCATGTCATCCTGCACCGTGCTCATTCTGCCTTCTAAAGCAGAATGTCCTCTCCCTCAGTTTTTGCATATCATGGTGCACATAGGGTATCTCTGCCTTCACCTCTTTAATCTCATCAGAGAGTGCTGTAATAGATAGATTTCATGATTTTACAGCCAAGAAAATATCCCTAAGCCCCTGTACACACGGTCGGACATTCTGCCAACCAAATCCGTTGGATTTTGTCCGACGGATTTTGTGGGACGGATTTTGTCCGAAACTGTTGCATACACACGGTCGGACCAAGTTGTCGGAAAATCCGATCATTCAGAACGTGATGACGTTATTTCGTTACGACGGGACTACGTTCAGGCTAGTAGCCAATAGCTTTGGTGTAGGAATTTGATCTGAGCATGCGTGGCACTTTGTCTGATCGGAATTCTCTACACATGATCGGAGTATGTCCGATCGGACCAGTTTGTCAGAAAATATTTCCAACAAGTTGGAAAATTGGGTCCGACGGATATTCCGACGGAATCAGTCCGATGCATACCACATACAGTCGGATTATCCGAGAACAAGGTCCGATAGGACACATTCCGACGGATTCTCCGACCGTGTGTACAAGGGCTAAGAGTGAGTTCTGGCTCCTCGCTGTTAGAGGGAGGATGCTAGTGGCCCAGTAAAAATGTCTATAGGAGTACTCACTGTTTTCCATTCCCAGAGACAATCCGCCTGCATCCTCCAATGGGACAGTGTCATCCGCTTCCGAAAGGCCCCCAGGTGCTTCCCCCATGTTGGGAGCAGTATTCAGGGCATCTTTGTACGATCTTCCCCCAAATAGGAGCTTCTGAGCAGCCTCTTTGTATTTCTCTGGAGGACCGGTGCCATCTTGACATGCATCATCCACAGCTCCTTTTGTTTCTTTGGGCTTTCTAAACATCACTGTGGCGACCAAGAGGGATCAATCATGTGGTGCTATTCCAAGGGTACTGGTGCTGTGTTGTATGGGTCCGGTTCGGTCTGATAAATTGTTCCTCAGGATCAATGCACGGATGTTCGGTAGAGAGGGAGACAAACACGTCCTGTTACATCCGCTGCTTAGCCACTCCATGATATTTTCTTTTGAAGGAAGACATTGTTTGTTTTTTAAATAAAAAAATGTGAGCTCTGATTCTGATGATATTTACCAGATTCACCCTTTAATACAGTATATATCTCCTCTAATGGTATATACAGTATATCTCTTCTGTCTGTTATTCTCAGAGTGGATTCGATATTTTGCTCCCTAACCATATAGTTGGTTACTTATATTTACCACTGCATAGAGATATTTAAGAATAAATTGCCCTTTTTTTAAACTTTACATATTAACCAAATTATACACCACACTTTTTTCCAAGGTCACCAACCAATTAATCAAAACAATAATCGGCCAACCAATCGACCATGAAAACAATCATTAGCTGCAGCCCTAATTCATACACATCAAGATCAGTGTGACCTAGGCTCCATTTCCACTATGCGACTTTGGACACAAAATCACATTACAAGTCGCAGCCCATTGATTTCAATAAAACCCGTTCCAATCTACTCAAAGCTGCAACTACTATGAAAAGGTACTTGCACCACACTGATGTGACTCATGCGACCTTGGAGTTCTACCAGTGGAAACCTAGCTCTATGCCCACAGGCAGGGGCGGGCTGGGCTGGGGGGCAGGGATGCAATTGCCCCCTGGGCTGCTCTGATATGCTGTGGCAAAGGCTGCTGTGCCGTCAGCTCAAGAGCACACATGCGCAGATCTTGAGCTGGCCGAGTCCAGTACTGTGATCCAGCGATGTCTTCATGTCAGGGCTGACAGTCTGTGTTACACAGCACAGCACAGCCCCGCCCAGCCCCTCTCTCCTCCACACCATTGGCTGGAAGAGGCTGGACCTGCTTCTTTCCCCGCCCACACTCCGGGGCAGCCATTGCACTGTCTGTGAAGAGGATGTGTGGGGCGGGAAAGTTCAATCTGAGCAGTCGGCTGGAATCCAGTGAGGCTCCTGGGAGGCTGAGACCATCCAAGTAAGTGAGCTCTTCTAGCAGCCTGAGCAGTACCTTCTAGATGGTATGATGTGGGCTCACACTGGCATGCTGTGGTTTGGCTGCAGTGCTGGTATCCTGGCAGTCTTCCTGCATGTTGTCCCTGGTCCCATAGAGGTTGTACATTTTTATTGCATGTTCTGAAATTGCACAAAATGTCCTGCATGCTGCTTCTTTGGTGCAATTCCAGAAAATGCAGCAAAAATGTGCACCCTAAAAGAAGTCTGGGGCCTGTGAAAGGCACCAGTACACCTGCACTGCAGCGAAACTGCAGCACACTAAAGGCTTGTATTCACTTGCATCAACCACTCCTCTAAAAAGTGATTCATGCTCAGGTCACTTTACAGAGGCATTTGACAAGCAGTGAGGAGTTGATATTACATTTCATCCCTACCTGTTTTAACCCTCTAAATGCCAATCCCTGCAGGTAAAGATATGGTTCACTTGGAACTCCACCTCATTTCCATTACTCTCTGTAGACATTAGATGTGCTCTCAACTTATTGTTTGCACATCTAATAGCCAAGGGTACTTTCACACTGGGGCGGTGTGGACAGTAGTAGTAAGGCGCTGCTCGTTTTAGTGGCACTAGCGGGGCACTTTTAACAGCTCAAGAAAGGGTTAAACCCGCCTGTATCGCTCATTTCAGTGGGCAGGGCACCTCTCCCAAACCACCCCAATAATGCTGCTTGCAGGACTTTTCAGAATGTCCTGCAAGAGCACCACTCCAGTGTGAGAGCACTTGGGGGCTTTCACACTGGGGTGGCATGAGAGGCAGTTTACAGGCGCTATTTTTAGCACTAAAACGCCTGTAAAGAGCCTTCAGTGTGAAAGGACCCTAAAAAGAGTTCTGGTAATAAGGTGGAGTTCAAAGTGAATTTCTACACCTTAAGCCTTGTACACACGGTCAGAGAATCCGTCGGAATGTGTCCTATCGGACCGCGTTGTCGGATAATCCAACTGTGTGTGGTATGCATCGGACTGATTCTGTCGGAATATCCGTCGGACCCAATTTTCCAACTTGCTGGAAATATTTCCCGACCAACTGGTTCGATCGGACATACTCCGATCATGTGTAGCGAATTTTGATCGGACCAAGTGCCACGCATGCTCAGATCAAATTCCTACATCAAAGCTATTGGCTACTAGCCTGAATGTAGTCCCATCATAACGAAATTACGGCATCACATTCTGTAAGATTGGATTTTTCGACAACTTAGTCCCACCGTGTGTATGCAACAGTTTCGGACAAAATCCGACGGACAAAATCCGACGGATTTGGTTGTCGAAATCTCCGACCACGTGTACAGGGGCTAAGTGGAGCCCCCCTTTCAGAAGATTTGAGGATATTATTAGACAGAGACTGGTAGACTTAGACCACCATAGACAGATTGAAATTCTGCCTGTTCAGCAGAAATTTCAGTCAATCTATGTGCAGACTGTTTGCACAGAATTCGATCTATCAATTGACAATACAACCAGCGTGTCTTTGTTTATTTTTTTGCGATCACTGCTGGCTGCTAAGCTGCCGGCAGCGATCACTGTATTCTGATGGCTTGAAAACTTTCATCTCAAAGCACACACCCACACATAGCTCTTATGGATGCTTAGTAAATCCAGTGCCAGGCTTCCCTAGCATTACACCTGTGTGACTGCGAACAAGTCTGGGCACAAGCTAGCACAGGCTCCTGGAAACATGGGAGGGTGGCCAGTAAGAGAAGATCTGGTATATGACATTACTTGCCTCATATTCCTGCCACTCCTAAACCTACTCCTCTGCAGCACCAGGCCCACGATGCCCTTAATCTGGCTGGTGCTCCGGTGTGCACCTGCATGGGCTTTTCTCACTACCCTGCAATTGACACAGGAGGAGCCTGCACCCTGGTGAATCTGGTGGTCATGCCAGGGAGAAAGCAGGACTTGCGTGTTTAGTCTGCTGAACTTGCTGTGACTGTGGTGTGATGCTCACTCACCAGAGAAGCCCCAGACTCCACAGGTAGCACTTAGTGTGGCAGTAGTGACAGCACAGTCTTTAGTCTTCATCTTCCTGCAGTCTTATTGGTCTTTGTACTGGGTGTGGGGAAGGGGAAAGCTCTTTTTCTCAGTCTCTCTGGGGGCAATCATGCAGTCTCTCTCTGAGAGACTGCTCCAAAATGATTGCCCCCACAGGGAGGGACCGCTTCACACTGTCCACACAGAGAGAGTGACCGCTTCACACTCAGGGCCGGATTAACATAGGGGCTATTGGAGCTGCAGCTCCAGGCCCCTTTCTCAAGATAGGCCCATTTGCCCCAAAAAACAAAACAAAAAAAGATTGACTTTCAGGATTGTAGTTTGGCGATCAGGAGTCACAGAGACCCCACATTTAAAATATGGGGCTGCTATCATGTATGGTTCCGGAGATACGGGGCTCCTTGAGCAGCCTGTCAGAAGATACATACAGAGCGGCCAGTTTAAATACAAGCTGGAACACTCTGCAGCAGACTGAGAGGATGAACTCACAGTGCTTATAATAATTATTTGTATATTACTTATGATAATTAACCCCTTGCCACCTAGTCCCATTCTGAGACTTCTCTCCTACATGTAAAAATAATATTTTTTTTATGCTACAAAATTATTCAGAACCCTCAAGCATTATATATTGTTTTAGCAGACACCCTATGGAATAAAATGGTGGTCTTTGCAACTTTTTATGTTACATGATATTTGTGCAGCAATTTTTCAAACTTTTTTTTGGAAAGAAACTGTTTCTTTAGGTAGGACAATTTTTTGTTGTGTACTAAGCGATGCTTTACATTTTTTTACAGGTTACATGTTTAGAGTTACAGAGGAGGTCTAGTGCTAGAATTATTGCTCTCGTCTGACGATCGTGGCGTATGTAACCTGTGTGTATCTGGCTCTGATACTAACCAGTGCCTACCCAGGGACTGACTAGTATCTCTCCCCAGCCTGTCCCCACACACCCTCTCACCTGCTCCCCTGTGAATGGGGCAATCACTCCCGCAGTGTTATTGTGTTCTGCCAGTGAATACAATGATTAGTGTTGCTAACTATAATTGGCAGCACTAATTGTTTTGGGGAAAACCTGACAGGCTGGTTGTACTCAAGTCGGTTAATAGGTTGACTTGTGTAAAACCAGCTAGGCCATACATAGATGGACTATGGCTGGTCTCTGCTTAATTGGTGTAATTTCAATCCATGTATGGCCCGCTTAACCACTACGCAGTCCCTAAACATCCTTCCACAAACCTTTACATTTTTCCTTCCCAGATTACTTCATCCTCCTCTCCTATACATAGTGCACACTGTCATACTCTCCACACTTCTCTCCTATACATAGTACCCACTGTCATACTCTCCACACTTCTCTCCTATACATAGTGCCCACTGTCATACTCTCCACACTTCTCTCCTATACATAACACCCGCTGTCATATCCTCCAACACTTCTCTCCTATACATAGTGCCCACTGTCATACCCTCCACACTTCTCTCCTACACATAATGCTCAATGTCATACCCTCCACGCTTCTCTCCTATACATAGTGCCCACTGTCATATTCTCCACACTTCTCTCCTGTACATACTGCTCACCGTCATACCCTCCACAGTTCTCTCCTATACATAACGCCCGCTGTCATATCCTACACACTCCTCTCCTGTACATACTACTCACCGTCATACCCTACACACTTCTCTCCTATACATAACGCCCGCTGTCATATCCTACACACTCCTCTCCTGTACATACTACTCACTGTCATACCCTCCACACTCCTCTCCTATACATAGTGCCCACTGTCATACCTCCAACACTTCTCTCCTATACATAGTTCCCACTGTCATACCCTCCATACTCCTCTCCTATACATAGTGCCCACTGTCATACCCTCCACACTTCTCTCCTATACATAGTGCCCACTGTCATACCCTCCACACTTCTCTCCTATACATAGTGCCCACTGTCATACCCTCCACACTTCTCTCCTATACATAGTGCCCACTGTCATACCCTCCACACTCCTCTCCTGTACATACTACTCACCGTCATACCCTCCATACTCCTCTCCTATACATAGTGCCCACCGTCATACCCTCCCTCCACACTCCTCTCCTGTAATTACTGCCCCACTCTCCACACTTCTCTCCTGTACATAGTTCCCACTGTCATACCCTCCACACTCCTGTACATATTGCTCACTGTCATACCCTCCACACTCTTCTGTTATACATAGTGCCCAATGTCATACCCTCTACACTCCTCTGCTGTGCATACTGCCCACTGTCATAGCCTTCACACTCCTCTCCTGTACATAGTGCCTTCTGCCATACCCTCTGCACTCCTCTCATGTACACAGTGCCCACTGTTAGACACTCCACATTCCTCTCCCTCACCTACACATACTTCCCACTTTTATACCATCCATACTCCTCCTTTTTGCCTCTTACCCACAAAAACTGTTCTTTAAAATTATACTGAATATCCTCAATGTTACCAGCTCTAGAATGGGCACTTTTGGTTAGTTCAACTAAAGGAAATCTCACAGTCCTCATATTTGTTCTGCCCCATTATTAGTACTTATTTAATTTTGTAATTACTATTGTGATGTATAAAGGAACATAGGGGATGTCAGCTACTCTAAATATAGCACTTGTAAAAAAGCATCCCCGACAACTATGCCCTTTCACTGCCAAAGGGCCACAGGGTCAGTAGGGGGCCCCATGAGAGGCTCCTGTGATATTAAAGCGGTAGTAAACTTTTCTAACATTACTGCTTTTTAGAGGCCCTGGAGTAGGTTATGCCATAATGTACAAGTATGCCCAGAATATTAGCACATTAGGGTACACTTAAAGTGGTTGTAAACCCTTACAAACCACTTTGACCTACAGGTAAGCCTAGATTAAGGCTTATCTGTAGGTCCAAGAAATATCTTCTAAACCTATACAGTTTAGGCGATATTTACCTGAAGACAGCCACCGCTGTCTACGGCGCATGCGCCATAGACAGCAGCACGAAGCCGCACTGGGTAAGCCGCAGATCGTGGTGATATGCCGCGAGTGTGGGCTGCCGTGCGCATGTGCGGGAGTGACGTCATCGCTGCTCTGGCGAATCACAGCGCCGGAGCAGCGAGACCCACGGAGACCCACCAAGAAGATGGACGCTCGGAACTACAGAGGACAGCGGTGACTTCGCTGGCTCCTGTGTCAGGTAAGTGACACATAATGGACTACTATGCGATGCATAGTAGTCCATTATGCTTTACCTTTGCAGGGAATCAAAGAGGAAGTAAACCTATCAGGGTTTACTTCCTCTTTAAATTGTCAGACTGAGCACTCCAGTGCTGTCCTGTGATCAATCCGGCGGGGCCCGGGCACTTCTATCTTCACGCGGTCTTCCTTCTGGGTTCTGTGCCTTCGGTCACTTGCCTTGGCCAGGCTGCGTTGATGTCATTCCCACACATCCTCATGTGCATCCTCTTTCTCTCTCATCCTCCCTCCCTTACCCCTCACACCTCTTTCATCCCCATCTCTCTCTCTCCCTCTCTCTCTCTCATCCTCCCTCTTTCTCTTTAATTAAATTTGTTATAACAAAAAATAGTTTGCATTTTTATTTATTTATTGTTTATAAAAGGCCCCACCAAAATCCTCAGCACCAGGCCCATGATGTTCTTAATCTGACCCTGTTCACACTGCCCGCACAGAGAGGGACCGCTTCACACTGCCCGCACAGAGAGAGTGACCGCTTCACACTGCCCGCACAGAGAGAGTGACCGCTTCACACTGCCCGCACAGAGAGAGTGTCCACTTCACACTGCCCGCACAGAGAGAGTGACCGCTTCACACTGCCTGCACAGAGAGAGTGACCTCTTCACACTGCCCGCACAGAGAGAGTGGCCGCTTCACACTGCCCGCACAGAGAGTGACCGCTTCACACTGCCCACACAGAGAGAGTGACCGCTTCACACTGCCCACACAGAGAGAGTGACCGCTTCATACTGCCCGCACAGAGAGAGTGACCGCTTCACACTGCCCGCACAGAGAGAGTGACCGCTTCACACTGCCCGCACAGAGAGAGTGACCGCTTCACACTGCCCGCACAGAGAGAGTGACCGCTTCACACTGCCCGCACAGAGAGAGTGACCGCTTCACACTGCCTGCACAGAGAGTGACCACTTCACACTGCCCACACAGAGAGAGTGACCTTTTCACACTGCCTGCACAGAGAGAGTGACCGCTTCACACTGCCTGCACAGAGAGAGTGACCGCTTCACACTGCCTGCACAGAGAGAGTGACCGCTTCACACTGCCCACACAGAGAGAGTGGCCGCTTCACAATGCCCGCACAGAGAGTGACCACTTCACACTGCCCTCACAGAGAGAGTGACCGCTTTACACTGCCCACACAGAGAGAGTGACCGATTCACACTGCCCGCACAGAGAGAGTGACCGCTTCACACTGCCCGCACAGAGAGTGACCGCTTCACACTGCCCGCACAGAGAGAGTGACCGCTTCACACTGCCCACACAGAGAGAGTGACCGCTTCACACTGCCCACACAGAGAGCGTGACCGCTTAACACTGTTCTCACAGAGAGTGACCGCTTCACACTGCCCGCACAGAAATAGTGACCGCTTCACACTGCCCACACAGAGAGAGTGACCGCTTCACACTGCCCGCACAGAGAGCGTGACCGCTTAACACTGTTCTCACAGAGAGTGACCGCTTCACACTGCCCGCACAGAAATAGTGACCGCTTCACACTGCCCGCACAGAGAGAGTGACCGCCGCTTCACACAGCCTGCACAGAGAGAGTGACCGCCGCTTCACACAGCCTGCACAGAGAGAGTGACCACTTCACACTGCCTGCACAGAGAGAGTGACCGGCAGTGTGAAGCAGTCACTCTCTCTGTGCAGGCAGTGTCAAGCAGTCTCTCTCTCTCTGGGGCAATGTGGAGCAGTCTCCCTCCCTCTCTGTACGGGGAATGTGGTGTAGATGGATGGTGAGCTGATTCGGGGGTTCAATGGGCCACTTGACTGGACTTGCCCCCCAGGCCTAAGGCTGCCAGCCCTCCCCTGCCCACAGGTGCATTTCAATCACAATGATTGGCCTGATCTCATTCAAAGGGTCAACTGAAATTGCTTTTTGGCAGAGAGACACATATCCTTTTCCACTGCCTCCAAGATTCCAAATGGAGCTCTCATCATTTGCACTTACAATTTTATTTTATTTATACACATTATTCAAAATCAGTCACATGAAAGTATTAGTATAGACAAAAGGTAAAAAGAAAAGTTCTGAGAAGTTTTTTTAGTCTGGGTATTGAGATGGGAGACAGGTGAACACAAAAGACATAAGAAAAAAATGCTTAGAGTTTCTGGGGTTAGGTATTGTCTTCACCCAAACGTTAAACTTCCTCACACAGGGGCACCATCTGATATGGCGATTTTTACTTACCTCACTTATACGTCTAATGATACATAAAATAAGTGATTAAAACCTTTTATCTATATATGAATCAACCCAATGTGGTTGCAGCTATAACCCATGAAATCAATAAGGAATGATAATGGTGGTAAAATACAAAGATCTAATTTATTCATACAGAAAAGAAACGTTAGAATAATCGGATATTACCAAATGTAGCATAGTGATGTTACAAATACAGTGTTGCCAGTCTACAAAGATAATTCATGCAAAAAGGAGATATGGTTACAATTGTCATACACATGCTATCAATGTATTACCTACGATAGAAAAAAGTTAAGAGAAGATAAGAGATAAGAGATATTACAGATACATTACCTAGACAGCCCTTATGTTACCATTCTTGAGGGGGGGGGGGGGGGCACTGAGAGGAAGAGAGAATGAGTATCTCTCTGTACTGCTTTTATACCCCCTCTACCTCTACTTTCACCAACCCAGGTTCTACCCCCCCGGAACCTTGTCATTGGTCCAGAGTTGTACCAAATTCTGATTGGCTGTAATTTCAAGTCCAGGTTGTCATCATGCTTCAACAAGAGGCTATCTCTGGCGCCTCTCTGTCTGAAAACCCAAGTACCTGTGTTAATCCTTATCTCTTGATTTACAACAGTCAGCCCTCTTTGATATAGCATAAATTAGCATTTCAAGGACTTGTGATTAGGTAGAGCCACAATGTCTGAAATGGCCATCTCTACAAACAATAGGGTAACTTAGTTACTATACAGACAACAGACCAAAATACGTTGGTCTTTTGAGATACAGATAACAGTAACTAGGCCCACTTCTCATTCAAAATTTCCACATCAAAACCCCCCCGCATGAAAAAATAGGAACTACCACCACAATAATTGCGACATTCTGACACACAGACTATAACATTACTGTGGACCGCCTATTATACTTGAAGGAGCTGAATATCCTCTATTATTTGATATTTCAAGACAATTATTATTTAGAAAACTTATTATGTATAACATATTATTGAAAGTCCCTTTTTATGTTCTAGTATGCGATAATAGGAAAAATGTGAGATATTCAATGGGACCGTCTATTAATTCCCTGAACTGTCATCAAACAGACCTCCTCATTTTATGTAATAGTTATCAATAAAGCAATTGATGTCCCACTCAACGTTGTGGCCCGATGGATTATAAATCTGTTAGGCATATATCCACTGGGTCTCATGATGAGATATCTGTCTTTTTAGGTTGCTCCCTCTCCAATTTAGGGTGTATTTTTCAATAGCCACAACCTGCAAGTGGGATGGGTCTCTGTTATGATATTGCCAAAAATGGTTGGACACTCTGTGTCCAAGAAACCCCTTTCTACTATTTGCCAGATGCTCACCTATTCTGACATTTAGTCAGACTAAAAAGGTAGATAACACCTCTTGTGTCACATGTGATAAAATCTCTCATGTGATATAGCCACAATGTCACCTGTGATGGTCCTAATTGTGTTGGAATTTCTACAGGCATTAAATTGTTTGCATGGAAAGAATCCTTTAAGATTACCAAGCATGTTAATCGTAGCTGGTATTTCTGTTGAGCTGGGTGCCAAGAGATCTTTAAGAGTACGGTTCCTCCTGAAAATGACACTAGGTCTATCAGGAAGTGATGAACCCAGTACTCTATCCTCCTTTAACAATTTCCAATGTTTTTGCAAAATTTGATTAATCCATCGATATTGGGATGAAAAAGTGGTAACAAATGCCCACTCATGTTTATTCGGGACATTCATCCTTTTCACTTTGGGAACGAGAAGTTGATTTCTATCCAACATAGATACATTATATAACTCAGATTCTAGATTTTGGGTGTTATGACCTTTCGCCACAAAATTACATTCATAATGAGCCCCTAGGATAATGGCACATTGTTAACACCACTGTATTGCACTGGGCCACTGTTAACATACCATTGCAGGTTGGTATGGGTAAATTCTGATGGTGTAATGTCAAATGTCGAACATGCAAAATTTTGGCAGAATACTACATTGGCACAGTTCTGAACCCCTTCACTTGTTGGGCTCAATAAGAGAGATTCATTAAGATACCAGAGACAAACAGATGGTGTTTGATCAATAACGTGATTGCACAGTCTTGTTAAAAAAAAAAAAATTATATTTACCTGCTCAGCAAGCAATAGAGCTGCTGATGTGTCTCAGTCAATCAGGAGGGAGCGTGCCAGACGGCTGAGGTGACTTTTGGACATCACTGGACAGAGATGGGGCTCAAGTAAGGGGGCGCTGGGGAGGCTGCTAAACACAGAAGGCTTTTTAACTGAATGCATAGAATGCATTAAGATAAAAAAAACCTTCTGCCTTTACAACTCCTTTAAGGGATAATGTCAGACCTACCAGGGCATGATCGGTCAAAAGAATTTCCCTGGTGGAAATACTGAATAATAGAGATCAGTGAGTGAATGTCTAGGATATACCTATTACAAAAACCAAATCCTCCAAAGCGGTGCGGGACCTGGTGGCCCAAAGTGATCTGGGGAGTGGTCCCCCCTTACTTTAGGTGGAGGTGCACATAGCATGCATCACTATTTTATATATTACATGGTGAATATTAAAAGAAGTGGATGCGAAGAGATATATAGTCAAAAGGACGTATTACAGTTGTTCATTCATATTGATTTCATCACAAAAGCCCACATATATATATGGCATTTTAGAATTTGGTAACACTAAGGTTGTTATTTCACTAGAATGTTTTTTTGCATATGGTATTTTAGTATTGTTTTGTTGATAGCCAATAATTGGGATGTGATTCACATATATAGTATGAACTTGTATTTACACTCCAGATGATTTAATATGTAGCCAGTGCCTCAACACATGGTGTATATGATTTGTTTTTGGCCAACAGCCTAAAATTAAAGGCAGCGTTTAATTATTTTGTTAATTTGCACATAGGAGGCAGTTTTATTTTTATTTTTTTAGTGATATATTATTAAAACATAATGACAATAGTAATATAAAAATTCACTTGACCACTGACCAACAACGTAAAGTGATACTTCACCTCTGATCACCAGCACCTGAAAAGTTGGACTTTTACTGGTAGCAAAGAGGAATGGCTACATAAATTGTATATAAAAAGTATTGTTTATTACAAACCATTAAAAATGAATAAAAACATGTATGCACAATATACTATGCTAAGACTAAATTAGTACAACATCAGAGAGTGCAACAAGAAGTTGCACTGTTTAACCACTTACCAACCGGCCCATAGCCCAATGATGGCTACAGGGCGGTTGTTTAACTCTGGGAGGCCATCATATGACGTCCTCCCAGAATTCCGCTCTCGCGCACCCCCGAGAGCATCCGTGACCGCCGGGTCCATCACGGATCACGGTAAACGGCCGCTCATCGCGGTCGTTTACCACGTGATTGCTCCGTCAAATGACGGAGTGATCACTTGTAAACAAACCGGCATCATGTTATGACGCCGGTTCCTCCCTCCCCCTCTCTGTACCAATCAGATCAGCAAAGGGGGAAGAGATCGGTGTCAGCAGCGATGTGAGCTGCATCTGCAGTGCCCACATCGCTGCTCACCGAAATTTAACCCCTCAATTCCCTGCCAATACTCTGCAATACTGTGTAATACTGTGCAATACTCTACATTACTGTGCTGTGCAATACTCTGCATTACTGTGCAATACTCTGCATTACTGTGCAATACTCTGCATTACTCTGCAATACCCTGCAACACTCTGCAATACCCTGCAACACTCTGCAATACCCTGCAATACCCTGCAACACTGCAATACCCTGCAACACTCTGCAATGCTCTGCAACACCTGCCAATACCCTGCAACACTCTGCCAAGCTCTGCCACACCCGCCAATACCCTGCAACACTCTGCAAAGCTCTGCAACACCCGCCAATACCCTGCAACACTCTGCAACACCCACCAATACCCTGCAACACTCTGCAACACCCGCCAATACCCTGCAGCACTCTGCAATGCTCTGCAACAAACCGCCAATACCCTGCAACACTCTGCAACACCCGCCAATACCCTGCAACACCCGCCAATACCCTGCAACACTCTGCAATGCTCTGCAACACCCGCCAATACCCTGCAACACTCTGCAATGCTCTGCAACACCCGCCAATACCCTGCAACACTCTGCAATGCTCTGCAACACCCGCCAATATTCTACAATGCTCTGCAACACAATACTCTGCAACGCCATACTCTGAGATTCCCAGCCATACCCAGCCATAGTCGGTGATACCCTGCAATACCCAGCCATAGACATCAACCCCTCCCCCCGCCCTCCGGTGCTTCTACCAACTCGCCAATACGATCAAAGCCAGAATCTTTTTTTTTTTTCAGACTTCCCAGCTTAGAGGTGAGATGTGGGGTCTTATTGACCCCATATCTCACTGTAAAGAGGACCTGTCATGCTATATTCCTATTACAAGGGATGTTTACATTCCTTGTAATAGGAATAAAAGTGATCAAAAAAATTTATTTTTGGGGAAAAAAAAGTCAAACTAAAATAAATAAAGTAAAATGAACAATAATTTTTTTTTTTTTTTTAAAGCGCTCCTGTCCCCATGTGCTCGCATGCAGAATCTCGCTGCGAACGTTAGAGCGAGAGCAATAATTCTAGCCCTAGACCTCCTCTGCAACTCAAAACATATAACCAGTAAAAAAAAATTAAATCGTCGCCTATGGGGATTTTTAAGTAGCAACGTTTGGCGCCATTCCATGAGCATGTGCAATTTTGAAGAGTGACATGTTAGGTATCTATTTACTCAGCGTAACTTCATCTTTCACATTATGCAAAAATTGGGCTAACTTTACTGTGTGTTTTTTTTTTTAAGCACAAAACTTTTTTTTCCAAAAAAAAGCATTCGAAAAATACTGTGCGAGATAAAAAGTTGCAACGACCACCATTGTATTCTCCAGGGTGTTTGCTAAAAAACATATATAATGTTTTGGGATTCTATGTAATTTTCTACCAAATAAATGATGATTTTTACATGTAGGAGAGAAATGTCAGAATTGTCCTGGGTGCTCCAGAACGCCTGATGGTGCTCCCTGCATGTTGGGCCTCTGCATGTGGCCACTCTGTGTAAAAGTCTCACACATATGGATTCGCCAAACTCCGGAGTAATAGCAGAATGTGTTTTGGGGTGTAATTTGTGGTATGCATATGCTGTGTGTGAGAAATAAACTGATAATATGACAATTTTGTGAAAAAAAAAAAGTAAAAAAAATCTTGATTTTGCAAAGAATTGTGGGAAAAAATGACAACTTCAAAAAACTCATCATGCCTCTTACTAAATACCTTGGAATGTGGGGGGTATTTGTAATTTTATGGCATGTTAGGGTCTCAAGAATTGAAATAGGCCGTCAGTGCTTCAGGTGTGATCAATTTTCAGATATTGGCACCATAGCTTGTGGACTCTATAACTTTCACAAAGACCAAATAATATCCACCAATTTGTACTTATTTTTACCAAAGATATGTACCGTATATACTCGAGTATAGGCCGACCCGAATATAAGCCGAGGCACCTACTTTTACCACAAAAAACTGGAAAAAGTTAT
Organism: Lithobates pipiens; assembly: GCF_037356315.1. Classification (NCBI taxonomy): domain Eukaryota; kingdom Metazoa; phylum Chordata; class Amphibia; order Anura; family Ranidae; genus Lithobates; species Lithobates pipiens. The sequence goes on from NW_027507758.1 coordinate 186,919,747, forward strand.
TGACTCGAGTATAAGCCTAGGGTGGGAAATGCAGCAGCTACCGGTAAATTTCAAAAATAAAAATAGATACCAATAATGTTTTTGAATATTTATTTCAAAGAAAACCAGTAAACTATCTCTGTAAAAAAATATAAAAGTGTAAAGAGGGTCAATAAAACAATATGGTATCAACAATAACTTTAAAAGTACAAAAACCTTAGCTCATTCAGCAACCAAGCTAAAACACAAGAGTTAAAATCCTTCAAAACTGGATTCCTCATCATCTGTATGTCCAAACAGAGCTTCAGCATTAGCTGGTGTGAGATTATCAGCGTAGACATTGTCATCATCACTGAGTTCGGAGTCATCACTATCACTGCTGTCGTTCTCATACAAAGCGCTGTCTTCACTGCCATCCATAGCATTACTAATGCCACATTTCTTGAAGGCGCGTTGCACCATGTCCTCCGGAATCTCTTCCCATGCATCACGAACCCACTTTGCTATCAATTCTATGTCGGGCTTCATCAGATTTCCACCTTTTGTCAGTCGGGCTTGACCAGATGACATCCATTCATGCCACATCTTTCTCACACGGTCTTTAAAAGGTTTATTTAAACACACATCTAGCGGTTGCAATACAGATGTAAGCCCACCTGGAATAACGGCCAAAGTAACTTGAGAAGATTTTGCCATTTCTTTTATGCCATCAGATGTGTGGGCTCTGAACATATCCCAAACTAGCAATGATGGTTTTTTCTTTAAGGCTGCTCCTGGTCGTTCTTTCCAAATTTCTTCCAGCCATTTTTTTGTTCCGTCTTCATCCATCCAGCCTTTCACATGTGCGCGCACTGTAATTCGTGGTGGGAATTTGACCTTTTTAGGCAAGGTCTTTCTTTTAAAAATAATGACAGGCCGCAGCTTTGTTCCATTAGCCAAACATGACAGAACAACTGTGAAATGATTTTTTTCATTTCCTGTGGTTCTGAGAAAAATAGTTTTGTCTCCCAAACTTGCCACAGTTCTGTTGCTTGGAAGATCAAAGGTCATCGGTGTTTCATCCATATTTCCAATATCTCCCAGGTCATAGTTATGGATCCTTCTTTGTTTTATGATGAATGAATGGAATGACATCACTTTTTCATCAAGGTCTTTTGGCAACTTCTGTGAAATCTTTGTTCTTTGCCGCAAACATAGGGCAAACCTATTCATGAAGCGGGTACACCATCCTGCTGACGCAGCAAATTTTTCAATGCCTGGTGCTTTTAATTTGTCATCTTTAGCCATTTGAAGGGCACGTAAGCGAATTCCCATGCGTGTTACGCAGTAACCATTTTGACGACACTCCATAACCCATTTATGCAATTCAGTCTCTAGAGCCCCATATGAAGTTGTTAAACCACGTTGAGCTTTTTTTGCCTTTGGAATCTTTTCCAAGTCAGCTTTCTTTTTCCGCCATTCCCTCACTTGTTTTTCATCAACACAAAATTCCCTACTTGCAATACTGTTATTGCTTTCTTCTGCTCTTGACACAACCTTAAGTTTGAAACCAGCTTCGAATGACCTGCGTTTTTCTTTTGGTCCAGGATTACCGGTAGAAGTGTTGGGATCCATTTCTAACAGGATAAAAAAAAAAAAAGACTTGTTTGGGTACCTTTTGAGGCCTAATGCAGGCTGATATTACAGAAAGTGATGACATGACTGTTTGCATAGAGCAGCCTGTGTTAGGGCTCATAATATACCATACATTCTACCAGTGTCCTGCCTGTGCCCATTAAATATACAGCCTGCCTGTGTCCATTAAATATACCGTACAGCCTGCCTGTGTCCATTAAATATACCGTACAGCCTGCCTGTGTCCATTAAATATACCGTACCGTACAGCCTGCCTGTGTCCATTAAATATACCGTACAGCCTGCCTGTGTCCATTAAATATACCGTACCGTACAGCCTGCCTGTGTCCATTAAATATACCGTACAGCCTGCCTGTGTCCATTAAATATACCGTACAGCCTGCCTGTGTCCATTAAATATACCGTACAGCCTGCCTGTGTCCATTAAATATACAGTACCCATTGTAATAATGCTCTGGATAACACATTAGACACATACCGGTATACAGCCTGCCCATTAAATATACAGTAACCATTGTGAATTTTCACTCACCTCATGATGCTGATGTCCCGCTGTGATGATGATGTCCGCAGACAGGGCCGCTGATAGAAATCATGGGGCCCCGTACAGCCTACCTGACGGGGCCCCCTTCAGCTCCACCCTGGCCCCACCCATTGCCCCTCCCCAGACCCCGGCGCCGTCTATGGATACCGTAATATAAATTTACCGTAGTGTGCTGCCATTCCAAAGGTGGGCATCGTTTTAAAGCATGGTCTGTTTGGTACCGTATCTATTCACCACTCGGTGCAACATCTTTTATATTTAACAAAAAAAAAAAAAAGGGTACCGGTATTCTTTTGTGTGCTAGAATTCATTAAGGCTGGGTTCACACTGCTGCGGCTACGAGAACCGGATGTCATTCGCACCGCACTGCAGTGCAAAATCACATCCGATCTCTGTGCGATGCGAGTTCAGCCATACAGATAGTATGGCTGAATTCGCATCGCACCTGCCCCAAACTCGCACAGGACCCTTTTTTTTGGTCCGCAGCAGAATTGGATCGCATGGGTGTTCACACCATACGATCCGATTCCTGTCCGAGTTTGCAGATCGCACTGCGATATGCGATCTGATCTGGGGGTGTCATTAACATTTCACTGACACTCCCAGCAGTTCGCATAGGGCAGTGTGAAGTGCCGCTGGGAGGTATGCGATGTGGGAACCCGCCGCGGATTTGCGGCGTTCCCGCATCTCTGCAGTGTGAACCCAGCCTTTTGAAACATAATTTTACGGTAATAATTGCACTTTAGGCTGGGTTCACACTGCAGCGATGCGGGAACGCCGTGAATCCGCGGCGGGTTCCCGCATCGCATACCTCCCAGCGGCACTTCACACTGCCCTATGCGAACTGCTGGGAGTGTCAGTGAAATGTTAATGACACCCCCAGATCAGATCGCATATCGCAGTGCGATCTGCAAACTCGGACAGGAATCGGATCGCATGGTGTGAACACCCATGTGATCCGATTCTGCTGCAGGCCAAAAAAAGGGTCCTGTGCGAGTTTGGGCCGGATGCGATGCCAATTCAGCCATACTATCTGTATGGCTGAACTCGCATCGCACAAGGATCGCATGTGATTTGCACTGCAGTGCAGTGCGAATCACATCCAGTTCTCGTAACCTCTGCAGTGTGAACCCAGCCTTAAAGGACAAAATTGCTTAAGATTTAAAAAAAAAATCAGGATTCTATACATACAGGATTTTAATCACTATAGATACTAAGGTACGGTAATCACAAAAGCAGGTCAGTTTGTGTCATACGGTATTTTTTGGCTCTCACCTCAACTTCAGGATGACTGAATCGCCCGGCCCCTGCTCTCTCTGCTTCTTGTTATGGTAGTCGTGCAGAGAGAGAGGATTGGGCATATCACTCCGCAACACACAGCAACCTATCCTAATGCTGAGCGGTGTGCGGAGCGGAGGCAGAGGATGTATTCCTCCGCGCCCGAAAAAGCAGAAAGAGTCCCCCACTGCAGTGACCTATCCTAATGCTGAGCGGTGAGCGGCGTGCGGCGCGGGTGCAGAGGATGTATTCCTCCGCGCCCGAAATAGAAGAAATAGTCCCCCCCGCCACTGCAGCCGTACAGCACATGGAGAAAAAAAATAAAAATGTACTGAACGAAAGGCAGCAGAGGGGATGGTGCTGAGCGGTAAACTTACACAGGGCAGTCACCAGCGTCAGCCAGCGGCATGGCCCCGCCCCTTTTTCTCCTCCATCTCCGGCAAAATTTCAGTGACTCGAGTATAAGCCGAGGCGGCTTTTTTCAGCCCAAAAAGTGGACTGAAAAACTCGGCTTATACTCGAGTATATACGGTAGTAGTATAAATTTTGTACAAAATTTATGAAGAAAAAATTACTAATCTGCTAAATTTTATAACAGAAACAAAGAAAATTTCATTTTTTTTATAGAATTTTCTGTATTTTTTCTTTTATAGCACAAAAAATAAAAAAAATGAGCGGTGATTAAATACCACCAAAAGAAAGCTCCATTTGTGTGAAAAAAAGGACAAAAATTTCATATAGGTCCAGTGTTGCATGACTGAGTAATTGTCATTCAAAATGTGAGAGCACCGAAATCTGAAAATTGGTCTGGTTATTAAGGGTGTTTAAGTGCCCAGTGGTCAAGTGGTTAAGCATTATATACATGGACGTGTGGTCCAATGTGGATAGCTGATGCATTTCACCTAATGGCTTCTTCAAGGTTTTATCTTGGTTGCAAAATTAGCAGAGTGGCATAGCCAAAAGAAAATGCACAATAAACAACATAAATTATATATAGTATCATATTACATGTATAACATGTAAAATACTCTGTGTGATGACACGGATCGCTTGGACACTAGCCTAGGGAGGATTCAGTCATACAATGTAACATAGGATATTAGAGGAGGGCGGCAGAAGTAAATCAGTGGTATAGGATGCTGTCAGACAAATGTGTGATGGAGTTGTGGCAAAGGTATAAAGATAATTGATTGCATACTGTAACCTGAACATGAACAAATGAAACATGAAAAAATATATAGTTTACCAATGATATAAGGGCAATGCAATCATTCTATAGCCATGGCCAACAATAAATTAACTTACTACAGTGAACAACAGGTAGAGACAACCTACATTTCTCTCAAAAGATGGCCTAGAAGTATCCTATCAAAAGATCTAAACATCAATGGAAAAAATATTTGTAATATGTTAGTAATAAAGATAGCCTAGTTAGTCGTTGCTGAATATCCTCAAAATAGCTTTGTGAGCAATTAAGGGTCCTTAGGTATATGTAACCCCAAAATGTTAACAAGCCAAACAATAAATAAAGGAGGGAAGAGGTTACCTGCCATTTCAATAGCATGGAGACTGCTCAACAAGGAGACAGATATCTTTATGCAGGAGTCCAATATATCCAATGGCATCCCCCATCCAGCTAACACACATAAGAATGTATGTGTCTATCATGTCCAGTAATGCTCACAACCTATACACTGTCAGGACTGGCTTAGCTCTTCCTTCTCTGAGCTGGCTGCTCAGCTGTCGGCTAATTGCCAGCTCTCATCTCTCTCCACAGTTACCCAGCTGTTCCTGATCTTGCTCGTCTGACCTGCCTACTTAAAGCTGTCCAGCTCACTTCATCTCTGCCTTCGCCTTGGTCACATCTCAAGAAACCATCTCCTGCGTAAAGACTGGCTTGCTGACATCCCTTCTGGCTCCTTATCCTGTTTGCTGTTGCTCCACTTGGATCCCTGACTTCTGGCCTGGCTGATTACCCGATCTGGTTATTGAACTCTGGACTGTATGACTACTTGGTCTGGTTACTGGACTCTGGCTATGCTTTGACTATGCTTACTCTATTTACCTTTTTATTTTTTATTAATAAACAAATGGGATTTAATTGTACTTCTGTCTCGGTCTGATTCATTGTTTCTGACATACACCTACTATTAATACACCACCAAATATCATACCTTGCCAGCATCCATCATCTGAGTCGCATCCTACATAGATAACAACCAGACATGCGTCACATTATGTACCCTATCTGGCACCAAATTAGGAAAAATAATTGCATAATTGGGAGGGAGGGGGATATGACATCACCTACATCACATCAATTGGTGCGGCCATCAAAATGAACGTCCACATGACAATAAACCACATCACATTCCAATCATAATAGAGGGGCCAGGGGAGCTGATATGCTCCACCCTGTCACCTTTCCATCAATCACAGGTGTTAGGCAGCACCCTCCAGGAGCCAGGCTACGTACTGATGCCTCGCTCCAGCTACCAACCGACAGCCATGCCCCAGAGGCCAATCAAAGTCGTACCATGGCACATGCACAGCTGCGCAGCAGTCCATCACCCATGCCTGCATGGTGAACCCCTCAGGCCTCATTCAATAAAGAAGGAAAGACCAGTGGGGAGTGCGGTCCTAGTGCCTGCCAGGCTGCCCAACAAAGTTCAATATGGCAGAAATGCCAATGGCAATCTCTACAGCGAGCCCAATGTAAGACATATATTTAGCAGTATAACCTCCAGAAAATCGCAATACTTCAATGGTTCATTTCACTGTCCTTGAGAAAGTCCCTGAGGATCCAAGAGAGGATGACTGTGATTGGAAATGACTCCAGCAAGAGGCCAGATGGACAACCTTATATCCTGCCAGAGGATATAAAGGAGCTTAGCAAGGAGCACCATTTCAATGAAGTTAATGCAGCCCAATACACCCAAGGAGAGCCTAGCCCAGATCAGAGTTTTGGATTTTAGAACCACAAATAAGATTCAGTTTAGCATAATCCTCCAGAGCGTAATTTTTTGTCATTTATCGCCTCAAGGAGATACTTTAATTGTCTTAACATGTTCTTAATCTAACATATTGTAGTCAAAACAGATCAATTTTCAATATCCATGTTTATTTTCCATTATTTGTCCCCCAGTTCCTGCTAGTGCTAAAATATTGTTGTTGCTTTTATATGGAAACTTGCTAGTAGTCTTTGTTATTCTTTCGGGTACGTTTCCTGCGCACCCTTTTTTGCTACTCCCGGTTAGTTCATTGATATAGTGGACAATCGACAGTGACCAATGTACCCTTAGTGGGAGTTTTTTACCCCCTCAACTGAAGTGTTATGAGATTAAATATGTTTTATTTACTATTCAATATGAAGAATATTTATGTTTTATTATTAAATCTTCTACCCTTTCCTTTTTTATCCTTCCCTATCCCTTCCAGAGGCAAGTCTATCTACACAATTGAAAAATTGAAGGAAAGAGGGGAAGGGATTATTGCTTATTACTTATATAAAAAACAATTAGAAAATTATTTTCTTCCTTTATACGATATTATAAAGTGTTTGGCACCGCAATAATCCCTCCCCCTCTTTCCTTCAATTTTTCAATTTAACTACTTTGGGATGAGGTGCCCTAGTATCTTCGATTGCCCCGCCTGACTTTTCTCCTTCCTTTCCGCTTTTTCTATCTACACAATGTTTTGGAAAACATGATATCTTACCTTATGCATTCATAACCACATATCTCCGGTAAATATACTATCCCTGAATGTTCAGTGCTTGAACATTCCACAAAAACACACCAAAGCCTTTCGCTCTTTTGCCACTAGAAAAGCACATATTTTGTGCCTTCAAGAAACCCACTTCACACCACAATCCACTCCTAAATTTTTTAAAATGTACTTACAGGTCTGCACAGCCCCAGCTTCAACTAAACAGCAAGGCGTATTTATTGCATTTCACCGCAATAACTATTTACATTATTAAAGGAGATTAAAGACCCGGAAAGGTGATATCTGATCCTAACAGGATATTTGCATGATACTACAATAACAGTAATTTCATATATTATGCCCCCAACAAAAGTCCTACTTTGTTCCTCTCTCAACTTTTACAGGTAATCAAATCACATAAAATAGGAACATTACTTTTATGTGGAGATTCCAGCCTAACTCTCTTTCTCTTTCTAGACAAATCGCCTATTTCTCAATCAAATGTCCCTAATAGACACTCTTTTTCACAACTTATTACAAAGCATAATGTAGTAGACTCCTGGTGTGACCTGAATACAACTAAAAGACAATTTACCCATTATTCAAACCGCCATTACACATTCTCATGAATAAACCACATAGTCCTAACTACAGGTATGGTGCCTGAAATCCTAACATCCAAAATTAATTTTACCAATTCCATGGTTGGATTATAGTGCAATACTTACCACTATAGCCTCTACCATTCCAAAATCACATTATCCGACTTGGCTTCTTAGAGATTACTTACTTAAAAACCCAACACATAAACTTAATATTGAACTTGCATTGTAAGAATACACTGTAGACAACTATACCCCTGATATATCCCCGCTCACTCTATGGGAAGCTCACAAACCAGTTTTATGTGGTATATGTATGAGACAAGCGGCTCTATTTAATCGAGAACGTAGAGCTTTATATAACAAATTAAAAACAAACTTTAAAACTTGCTACATGGCATTTCAATCAAATCATTCCCCTTTGTTACAATTGCAATTGTATAAGGCTAAAAGTGAATTTGACCTGTTTACCACAGAATCAGCAGATAAAACTATCAATCGATCACGCCACAGTTTTTAAATGAAAGCTAATAAACCAGAAACTCTATTAGCCCGCACGCTCAAATCTCACAACTCTCCCACTAAACCTATTCGTCTCAAAATATCTAAAGATGTATACTCCAATAACCCAAGGAAAATACTTAAAAAATGTAAAACACATTAAAACACTTTATATTCTTCTGACACTGAGCTGGATACATCCAAAGCAGATGAGTTCTTTTCCCATATTTCCCTCTCCCCATTATCCACAACACAGTTAGAGCTACTAGAGAAACCTGTATCGGTTGAGGAGGTGTCCAGTGCTATCAAAACACTGAAAATAAAAAGACCTGGCCCTGATGGATTTTCCACACTATATTATCTTACATATATTGAAACATTATCACCCACTTTAACTGATGCCTTCAACTCTATACTATCAGGTCACTAATTTAAACAGGAAACATTAACAGCAAATATTTGTATGCTTCCCAAACCAAACTTGGATGATAGCATCTGTTCGAACTATCGTCCTATCTCTCTACTAAGTGTAGATATTAAAATATTAGCCAAAATCCTTGCTATTAGACTTAATACATTAATTGGTAGAATTATACATAAAGACCCAGCAGGAATAATCCCTATTCGACAAGCAAGTGATAATATTAGATGTGCCACCGTTCTATCACATACTGCGAAAATGACGCCGCATCCCAGCCTGTTTCCTCTCATTAGATATAAAAAAAGGCATTTGATTCAATTTCATGGTCCTATATGCACTATACTCTTAGTAAGTGGGGATTCGGCCCCCATTTCTTACAATGGATCTCAGCACTTTACTGCAAACCTAATGCATACATTAAATATGCAGGTTACAAATCTGAAACATTCAACATAGAAAGGGGCACACGTCAAGGATGCCCGCTCTCACCTTTATTATTTGCTTTGCTTATTGAGCCTTTAGCACAAAGAATAAGAAAGGAACCTTCTATAACAGGCATAGAACTTGGAGGTTATCACCACAAGATATGTTTATTTTCAGATTACATCCTTCTATTTTTATCTTCACCTCAAATTTCAGCTCCAAACCTTATGAATATACAAAAAAAAAACTATTTGATAATCTCAGGCCTTATGGTGAATACTCAAAAATCTACAGCACTGAACATCTCGTTAACTATTGCAGAAAAATGTATTGTACAAAAATCATTACCATTTAAATGGGCTACACATAGCATTCTTTATTTGGGTATCCAGCTCTCTGCCAGCCACTTGGATTTGTTTTCTGCCAACTATCCTTCTTTACTAAAATTAACTACAAACTTGCTTTTAGAATGGTCACCCACTTTATGGGTTGGGAAAAAATATAATAAAGATAACCATATTTCCTAAATTCCTGTAAATTTTCAGAGTTCTTCCAATAGACATTTGGCCTATTTCCTTAGAATAATGCCCTGTACACATGGTCGGACATTCCAACGACAAAATCCATCAGATTTTTTCGGTCAGATTTTGGCCCAAAAGTAAACCATGTATGACGGGACTATAAAGAGGCCAGTAGCCAATAGCTTACGTCTCATAATTCATTCTGAGCATGTGTGGCACTTTGTGCGTCGGAATTGTATACACACGATCGGAATTTAAATGATCAGATTTTGTTGGAAAATTATTGATCCAGATCTCAAACTTTGTGTGTCGGAAAATCCAGTGGAAAAAGTCAGATGGAGCCCACACACGATCGGAATTTCCGACAACACAGTCCGAACGCACATTTTCCCTTCGGAAAGTCCGACCACGTCTACAGGGCATAATATAACAAAAATGTATAATATTTACTTGGGAGAAACTCAAATCACAAATATCTAGAGAAACCGTATTCCTTCCCAAAATCCATGGTGGTCTAGGATTTCAAAACATTTCATTATATTATAAAACCGCTCAACTAGCACAATCCATAAAATATCACTCCAAAACTGAGATTCCCCTGTGGGTTACCATTGAAGCAATAGATTGTGACCCTCTCTCCATACAAAAATTTTTATGAATACGTCCCATAGATCGTAAAACTTAAAAAAAAAAACAATCACTAAACATTCTCTAGCTATCTGGGATAGACTCAAAATCTCTCATGGTCTGCAATCCAAACATAATCCACTTTTATCTTTTCTCAAAAACCCAGCTTTCTATCCAGCATGGACTTATCTCAGATCTTTTCGGGCCTGGTCCAAAGCAGGTATAACATGTTTACATCACATGATCCTAAATACAACAATCTGTCCCTTCCCAGACTTATGCAAGTCTTTTGGGCTCCCCCAATAAGAGATATTTTGTTACCTTCAAATGAAGAACTTTTGTATTCCTTTCCTAAGCATTGATGACTCTGTAGATGATTTTACCAAGTTTGAAAATATATGCATGAAAGACCCTCATGCCAGAGGTCTCCTATCAACAATATACTCCACATTGCTAGTTAAATCATATGTTAAATTACCATCTCATGTGGTGAAATGGGAAAAAAATCTTGATCGAACTATACATAAAACAGAATGGACTGCAATCTGGTCCAATATCAAATCTGTGACAGATATTGAAACCACCTACAAGGTACTCTCACGCTGGTATTTGGTTCATGCTACAATACTTAATTTGCACCTGATTACTCAGGTCTCTGCTTTCGTGGCTTTTCAGAAATAGGACCATATATACTCATGTGGTGGAATTGTTCTAGTATAAAGAAATTCTGAAAAAAGGGTTTTTTACTCCCTTCAGAAATGTTTGAAATAACAATAACAAACCAGAAATTGCCCTTTTAAATATAAAACCTGATTACATGACTCTTAAACAATTCAAGCTATTCATACAACTTATGACTGCCGCGAAACAGACAATAACTAAAGCATGGGAAACTCTCTTACTAAACATAGCAGAAACCAAGCCCAGAATGAATTGGTCATTGTTGCATGCAAAAATGGAAGCCCTAGATAAATAAATTCTGAAAAGATATGAAGGTCTATGGAAACCATGGATCACACATTGTTTCCCTATAAACTTTGACCACCAGGTACTCCAGTCATGGTAACTAACATTTTTATATTCAACAATGATAAAACTATAAGCCCTTGTACACACGGTCGGAGATTCCGACGGAATGTGTCCTATCGGACCGCTTTGTCGGATAATCCGACTGTGTGTGGTCTCCATCGGACTGTTACTCGTCGGTTACTCCGACGAACCAAGTTTTCCTACTTATCCGTAAAATTTTCCGACAAAATGCTCCGATCGGACATACTCCGATCATGTGTAGCCTATTCCGACGGACAAAGTGCCACTCATGCTCAGATCAAATTCCTAGACCAAAGCTATTGGCTACTAGCCTGAACGTAGTCCCGTCGTAACGAAATAACGTCATCACGTTATGTACAATCGGATTTTCCGACAACTTTGTCCGACTGTGTGTATGCAACAGTTTCGGACAAAATCCGTTGGACAACGGATTTGGTTGTCAGAATGTCCGACCGTGTGTACAAGGGCTTAGAATAGATTAACACACCATGTCCCCCACCTTTCCTTACCCTTATTTTCTTTATTTTTTCTTCTCTTCCTTATTTCTCCCTTATTATCATTTCATAAGGTACCTAACAGCAACAGGTGATATTGAATATATTTAAAATATCGAACTCAGTGGTTTTATACATATACTTTATTCAAATGTTTAACACACAGAAGAACTCAGACACAAATAGACCTAATTTTCTTTCATTAACTGATAATAATCCTCTAAATATTAAGCTAATATTGAAACAGTCTGAAAACTCTATCATTTTAATAAAAAGGGAACTTATCTAACATTAATTTAACCATATATGTGTTATATTACTACAATGCTATAACGTGTTTCTTTATTTTACGTGTAACTACTATAATACCTTTCATTGATACATTATACTTGTTACCATATGTTGATCTTTCAATAAAAACCTTTGAATGAGAACATATTTCTAAGGACCCCTTAATTGCTCACAAAGCAATTTTGAGGATATTCAGCAATGACTAACTAGGCTATCTTTATTACTAACATTTTGGCCGATATTTTTTGGATCTTGTGATGGGATACTTCTAGGCCATCTTTTGAGAGGAATGTAGGTTGTCTCCACTTGTTGTTCCCGCTAATAAGTTAGTTATTGTTGGCCATGGCTATAGAATGATTGCATTGCCCTTATATCATGAGTAATCTAGATATTTTTTCATGTTTAGGTACCACTATGCAATCATTATCCTTTACAACTTTGCTACCATTCCATCACACATTTGTCTGACAGCATCCTATACCACTAATTTACTTCTGCCACCCTCCTATAATATCCTATGTTGCATTTTATGAGTGCATCCTCCCTAGGCTGCAGTGTCCAAGAGATCCAAGAGTGTTTTACATGTAATTTGATACTGTACTAAAGTGACGGTATGTAAAGTGGGGTATGCCTGTGTATAATTTCTGTAGTTTATTGTGCATTTTCTTTTGGCAAGACCACTCTGCTACTTTTGCAACTAAGATAAGGCCCTGAGGAAGCCCTGCAAAATATAATGCACAAACAGTGCAACTTCTTGTTGCACTGTCTGATGTTGTACTAATTTACACAGTTCATTGTGCATACATGTTTTTATTCATTGTTAATGGTTTGTAATACACAATACTTTGTATATACAATTTATGTAGTCGTTCCTCATTGATACCAGTGAAGTCCAACTTTTCAGGTGCTTTTGTACATTCAATGGATGTGGTACCATCTAAATACAGCCATCCAAATTTTCTTTTATGCTCTGATCACCAGCTTAAAGGGGTACTTCCCCACTGATCATTAATATAAGAGCAGAAGAAGGAGGCCACACCTCCTAAACATGTTGTCTATGGCATTTTGAATGAAACATGTGAGAGGCATTAGCCACATCCTGCTCTCTCCCTTCCTTAACCCAGAGTGACGTCACACAAGTGCTGGCAGGTCTGTGTGAGTGTGTAGAACGGAGAGTGGTGTGAGCGAATAGGAGGCTTATGCATGCTGAATACCATCTTATGCTGCAAGTCCCAGTGAGCCAACTATTCGGTATGGAGCAAGAGAAGAGGCTGTTGTGGAGCTGTACATTCTGTTAAATACTGGATGTCAGTGAGTGCAACCTTCGTATGTAAAATTTTTTAATAAACAATAATACACTAGGGTAGGCGTGTGCTCTCTCTTGCTCTATATACAATTAATATAAGAGGGCACATCACCACTGACAGCCAATGTAAAGGGGCACTTCACCCCTGATCACAAAGTGGGATTCTTCACTATCTACCAACATAATAGGGGCATTTTCACTGAACACCTATTAAATGACATATCCAAAATACTCTCCTTGTTACAACCTATGAAACCACTAAGCAACTCATTCACTGTCTTGCCTTACAACTCCCTCCTGATGGGCTTTCCTCTATACAGCCTGTCCTCCCTTCAGTCTATCATGAATGCTGCTCCCAGACTCATCCACCGAATCAACTGCTCAGTCTCCTTCACCCCTCTCTGACAATCCCTCCACTTCCAATTGCCTAACAAATAACTTTCAAAATACTAACAACTAACAACAAAAGCATCCAAAGCCATTTACAACTCTGCTCCAAATTTGTCTCATTATATCACAAAACCTTCCCCTCTGCTCCTTCTAAGACCTGCTTTCTAGCTCCTTTGTCTCTTCCCCCTCATGCTAATTTCCAGGACTTCTCCAGTTGCATTCTTTGGAACTCTCTACTACAATCTATCCAGCTATCTCCTACTTTGTCCACATTTAGACAATCCCTAAAAACTCTTTTCTTCAGGGAAGTCTATCCTGTCGTTACTAGGGGTGCAATGGATCAAAAAACTCACGGATGGGATCGTTCCTTGGATCAGAGTCATGGATCGGATAATTTTTTGGATCAGCAAATAATAATTGAATTTGCAAAAACCTGTGAAAATTCCACCACCATATACTCCCCACTGTAATATCCACAATCTCCCCCACTGTAATATTGTATTGGCAGAGTATTGGCAGGGTATTGCAGAGTATTACAGAGTATGGCTGGGTATGGCAGAGTATTGGCGGGTTACGGCAGAGTGTTGGCAGGGTATGGCAGAGTATTGGCAGGGTATTGCAGAGTATTACAGAGTATGGCTGGGTATGGCAGAGTATTGGCGGGTTACGGCAGAGTGTTGGCAGGGTATGGCAGAGTATTGGCAGGGTATGGAAGAATATTGCAGAGTATTGACAGGGTATTGCTGGGTATTGCAGAGTATTGGCTGGGTATATTTTTTCTTCTCTTCCTTATTTCTCCCTTATTATCATTTCATAAGGTACCTAACAGCAACAGGCGATATTGAATATATTTAAAATATCGAACTCAGTGGTTTTATACATATACTTTATTCAAATGTTTAACACACAGAAGAACTCAGACACAAATAGACCTAATTTTCTTTCATTAACTGATAATAATCCTCTAAATATTAAGCTAATATTGAAACAGTCTGAAAACTCTATCATTTTAATAAAAAGGGAACTTATCTAACATTAATTTAACCATATATGTGTTATATTACTACAATGCTATAACGTGTTTCTTTATTTTACGTGTAACTACTATAATACCTTTCATTGATACATTATACTTGTTACCATATGTTGATCTTTCAATAAAAACCTTTGAATGAGAACATATTTCTAAGGACCCCTTAATTGCTCACAAAGCAATTTTGAGGATATTCAGCAATGACTAACTAGGCTATCTTTATTACTAACATTTTGGCCGATATTTTTTGGATCTTGTGATGGGATACTTCTAGGCCATCTTTTGAGAGGAATGTAGGTTGAAGAATATTGCAGAGTATTGACAGGGTATTGCTGGGTATTGCAGAGTATTGGCTGGGTATGGAGGGATGGCTGTCACAGAGCAGCGATGTGGGCAGTACACATACAGCCCACAGTGCTGCTTCCATCCGATCTCTGCCCTCCACTGTACAGATCAGTACAGAGGTACAGTATCGGTGACAATCTGTTGCACCCCTAGCCATTACCTAACAAATGAACTTGTAATCCTAACATCAGCTCACCCCTCAGAGTTAGTACCCTTTGTACCACTTGCCCCTTCCTATTAGATTGTAAGCCTTCAGGAATAGTGCCCCCTAACCCCCCCCCCCCACAAAAAAGGCCGCTTTAAGGTTCTCAGAGTGTTCAGCTCAATATTTATATTATGAATGAAGAACATGTAATGAAAGAATACATTTTTTTTAAGTGTCCTTTGTCTTGAAGTTTTTTTTCAGTCTGTAAGACGTTTGCTTGTGGCACAGTAATTAAGACATATTTTGTGGGTGCAAGGACTGAAGCATCCAGTATGTGTAAAATGCATTGTGCAACTTTGATGCAAGTAGTATGGGAACCTTTTCCAAAAATCAGGCCATTCTGAGTCACATTGATTAGAATGGGTACCACTGAAAACAATGAGATTTCCGTTGTCATGCGATTCTATAGGACTCAAGTCACAGCAAAAGTCGCACTAGTGTGAACCAGGCCTTAAGGTTGCCTGGGGGTGCTTTGGTTTTGCACAATTCTAGCCAAGTCCATACTTTAGCATGCAATATATATCTCTTATTGTAGCACTGTAAAAAATGTTTATGCTGCTTCAATCTAAGCACAAAATCTAGTGCATATAATTGTTTAGAGTGTGTGTTGTGTCATAAACACAACACACACTAGAAAATGTAACAGTACCTGACATCTATTTGTCAGTTCACCTGTAACTGATTTACATTGTTCAGCCACAATCGGCATTGTTACCTGAAGTTCTCACTTCATGCCATTCAACCTGCAGCTCCTCCATAGAGCACAGTGCTTTTAATGAATTAGTACAGTGTACTGTGTGATTTTCTATCAGACATAAACATCCTCGCTATTTCCTGTGTCCCTTGGAAAGCTACAAGCGATGGCACAGGCAGTGGAAATATCCATGTGATGGCAAAGGAGATGGGATTGCAGATCTAAACAAGAGCAAGGCTTCATTAAAATAGTTCTCAGACTGTGTGGACATTTCCCTTGCTTGATTTAGCGCATTTCGTCTAAAAAAAAAGCTTGATATAAGATATGGCTGATGTGGATAATCCTATTGTTTTGTCTGCTGGATCTTAAAGTTTGAGAAAAACATCTACTATCGATTTTCTTATTAGAACCAATAGTTCATTGGATAATTAAACTCTTCTAAAGCTGATGTGGGAATTTGAAGCTGTGGGGTAAGTACCAGCCTCAAATCATAACAAAGGTTGCCATAATGTAAACTGATGGTTTATTGCTATGTTATCAGCATGAAATGCCATTGCAAAGCCTTAGCTGTCTGAGGCTTCACAGTGACCCCCTACTTAAAAATAATGTGGAGCTGAAGTACTCAGATTTTAAATCACTATAGCTGTAAATTAATGGAAGCGCTTCAATATCTTCTCCAGGCATTCAGAAAGAGAAACCGCAGAGCTATTTATTGTATTTAATTTGTAAACATATTATTAGTTTTTCTTCTCAACATAACACATATATGCAGTACTACAGAACCGGGCTTTTTTCCTTGGGCCCGCATATATGCGTACATGTGTTCTGGGCGGGATTGCGTCTGATTGTGCACCCACAGCAAGGTGACCAGAGTGTCAGTGACAGCTTTGGGTCTCAAACTATTGATTGACAGGCAGGAGAACCAGTCCCCAGTCATGTATTCACTGTGACAGCCAATCACAGTGAGCACATGAATGGGAAGCCTGTCAAACAGCTTCCTCATATCGCTTTCTCCTCAGATTGTCTGTGAAGAGAAAGTGATACAGTGTTTCTCTTTGGAGGAAACAAAGTGTCAAATAAAATATAATCAGCCACATTAGTTCACAGATTAGGTTTTAATCACCCCTGTTAGTAATCAACATCTTTATTCCATATAGATTAAAAATGATTCCACAGACAACATATAAACATATATGGTTAAAAACAACATGCAGGGGGCATGGTCAAGATGGCGACCTAAGCGGACATGTGAGACGGGAGCTCCACACTGAACTGGCTTATTTATCTGGCTATTGAGGATCTATATTACCCTTCAACCCTTACACCAGTGCCACTTGGCTCCGGGCATGAAAAGAGGGAACCCCGGCTCACAGAGAAAGCGGCAACAGGCTCAAAAGACCCCGCCGCCTATCAGGGACCCACGTGCGGCATACCTCCCCAATATGGCATCCCAGACGGAACAACCAGAGGCAGCTACGCTGGGGAGTGAGAAATTCACAGCTCTTATGCAGGCTATTACTGGTTACCAGACCATATTGACGGCTAAAATTGAACAAATGCAAATGGAGATGGGTCTGATCAGGAGGGATATGGACAAGTGTAGGGAAAGGCTGTCTGGGGCAGAGAGGAGAGTGGGTGACATGGAGGATATGATCCGGGTGCATGGCGATTCCCTTCAGACCTTACAGGTGAAGGTGAAGGTGATGGAGTCCTGTGCGGAAGACCAGGAGAACAGGAACAGGAGGAACAACCTCCGCCTGTTGGGCCTCCCAGAGGGGATGGAGGGGTGTGATCCTGCAACTTTCACTGAACAAATGCTGTGCAACCTTCTGCCCTAGGCTGTCTTCTCCCCTTACTTCGCGGTTGAACGGGCGCACAGGATGCCGCCGGTTAGAGGACTGCCGGGGACACCACCGAGTGCCTATATCTTCAGGCTACTAAACTTCTGTGACCAGGATCTTATCCTGAGAGAGGCGAGGAAGATTGGAAAGTTGCGACATGAGAACACCAAGATAATGCTGCTCCCCGACTACTCGATTGAAACACAATGCCTTCGTCGCACTTTTGATCAAGTCAAAGCCCAGCTCCGCACTAAAGGCCTGAAGTATAATATGATGTTCCCGGCTAGGCTACGGGTGGTGGATGGCAACGAAAGACAATAACATTTTTTACCTCCCCGGAGGAAGCATCCCGCTGGATTGAGTCACTGTCCCGGGACTGCTAGCGCAAACACTTCTGCCTGAGGTCAGTAACACTCCCATTGTACCTGCATCCTGTGTGTTCTTCCTGACTGGGGGGCCTGTTGCTCCCATAACTTTCCCTCCATGCTGGTGGGCTCTGCCCCTCCACCCTCACACATCCTTGTCTGGTGACACTTTGGGTGCCGGGTGGGGGCCGTCGGGAGAATATTATCCCGTCAGGCCCTCTGTAGCTTAGAGCTCTATGCGTGCTGATGGATGCAACTGATGGAAGCGCACTTGTTGACATGCTCTGACGGTCTGCGGGACACTGCTTCTGTAGCAATCCTGACCCAGAGTGTATGGAATAATTTGCTGCCAGATGCCTTTAGTGGGGACTAGTGCAGTGCAGCTGACTGGCCACATAGACGGGACACTGAGAAGTGTCGGTGAGATGACTTTTCTTTTCTTTTTCTTTTTACCCTTACTTTTTTGTTTTTCTATCCAGCCATGTCCACCCCTACTCTCCTTCTCTCCCTTCACTCATGATGGCGGCGGCATATAACCCCCATATATGCATTTTACAGGAAAAGCATCTAGTGGGCAGCAAAATCCTTAGTCTCAAATGCCCTTGGGTGGGGAGACACTTTCACGCTACCCACACGGGTTATTTGCGTGGGGTGAGTATCCTAATAAGTAAAACCCTCAATTTTGAGCTTCTGGATGTCAAGCTGGATCCTGGGGGACGGTACATCATACTTCATGCATGTATAGATGCAGTAGAAGTGGTGGTGGTGGGTCTCTACCTACCCCCCCCCCCCCCAGCCGACCTCTCCCTACTCCATGGTATTATCCCCTTGCTGGCCCAATACCCCACGGAGAATGTTCTTTTTGTGGGGGACTTTAATATTGCCCCGAATCCTTCCCTAGATAGACTAGTTCTGGGTTCTACAACTGAGTCCACTCTGTCTAAATGGGCGGGAATATTCAGCTTGGAGGATGTGTGGCGGTGGAAAAATCCCTTGGAACGCTCCTATACCTGCCATTCCCATTCACATAATACATTATCACGCATTGACCTTATCTATGCTAGTGTCACCATGCTGCCCAGGATCAGGGATATTAAGGTTCTCCCCAGGGGTATATCAGATCACTCCCCATTACTTTGCAGCATACAAACATCTACTGCTCCATCTGATAAAATCTGGTGCCTATCTAGATTCTGGATAAATAACCCCACTATAGAATTTGAAATTGCTGCGCTGATCAAACGATATTGGCTATTTAATGCTGGAACCACCTCACCGGGTAATGATTGGTACACTTTTAAAGCGTATATAAGGGGATGCTATCTCTCATCTATAGCTAGGGAATGCAAGAATGACTAGATCACCCTCAAGGAGTCCAAGGCCAAGGCCCAGGCCCTGGAATCACAGTTTGCCCATATGACCAACCCAATCACAGGACAGGACATGAAGGTAGCCTATAGTGAGGTGATGCTCCTGAGAATAGCTAAGGTACACAAGAGGCAACTAGTCCAAACACGTAGGATTTTTGAACAGGGAGAGAAAACAGGAAGGCTGCTAGCCAGGATAGCTAAAGAACAGTCCCTGGTGTCCCCTATTGCTAGGATACAGACTGAGGACGGGACCATCAAGACAGACCCGGTAGATATCAAAGGATGCTTTGCGGACTTCTACACTAGACTATATTCCTCCAAATTAGATTACTCTAACGACCAGTTGTATAGTTTCCTAGATGAAGTGACGTTTCCAACCCATCACGGTGGAGGAGGTACGGGTGGCATTGGGCTCCCTTCAGTCGGGTAAGACCCCAAGTACAGACAGGATTCCACCTGAATTTTTTAAACAGCATGTAGAAGACCTGGCACCTAGACTACATAACATGTTTACAAAGACGCTGACTGAAGGAGCACTTCCCCCATCTATGGCACAGTCTATAATCGTAGTAATACCTAAGCCTGGGAAGGATCCCCAATTCTGCTCGTCCTACAAACCTATTTCCCTTCTCAATTCATTTTATTATTATTATAATATTATTTTTATTTTATTATTTTTATTATTCATCTTCCATTTCCAATTTATTTATATCTTATTTCCTGTTTTCGCTGACACCCTTTTTCCTTTTTTTTTTTTTACAACTAAGATTTGTAATCCTCTGCACCTGCATTTGTCTCCTCCCCCTCCTCCTGTGCATGGCCTATATATATCAGTCTTTGTAGTTGTCCCACTTGCTTGATGAAGGAGCTCTCAAACGATCTCAGCCTGTACGCTGGGCATGTCACAAATGAGGTGGTTGTGGGCAGGTTGCATTCCCTTTGAATGTCAGCCAGCCGAGCACTGGCATTGTATGACCGGCGGAAATGTCCACAGACTTTTCTGGCCTGCATCAGGAGATCCTGTAAGTCTGGCTACCTGCTCAAGAACAGCTGCACCACCAAATTCAGGATGTGTGCCAAACATGAGACATGGGTCAAGTGTCCCTGTCGGAGGGCAGAGAGAAGGTTGGTGCCATTGTCGCATATAACCATTCCTTTCTGAAGCTGGTGTGGCATCAACCCCCTCTGAGTCTGCCCCTGCAGAGCGGCCAGAATCCCAGTGCGGCTCCTGTCCCCTAGGCAGACACAACACTGCATGGCATCTTTTAGCCTGACTGCTTGTGTAGCCCCTTGCACGCTTATGGAGAACTGATGGTTCAAAGGATAAATCTGCAGAAAGGGCCATAGAGGAAGAAGAAGAGGAGGGGGTGGAGGGAAAAGCTGTGGCAGAATCACCACTAGCTTTTTGGAGGCATGGTGGCGGGACAAGTTCGAACAAAACTGAACCCTGTCCTGTATCCTTCCCGGCTGCCAGCAGAGTTAGCCAGTGCGCAGTGAAGGAAAGGTAATGTCCCTGCCCATGCCTGCTGGACCATGAGTCAGCAGTAATATGAACCTTACTGCTCACCAACCTGTCCAATGAGGCCAAAAGATTGCCTTCCACATGCCGGTAAAGAGCCGAAATAGCCTTCTGTGAAAAGAAATGGCGTTTTGGAACCTGCCACTGAGGTACAGCACATTCCACAAATTCACGAATGGGGGCAGAGACACATGTCCCCTGGGGCAGGACCCGGGTCCCCAAACACGTTTTAGGGCAAAAACTTGCATAAAAGCCTTTAAAATTAGCACTTTTGATTTTTCATGTTTGTGTCCCATAGACTTTAACGGTTCATCCCTAGTGTGTGTGTTTTATATATATATATATATATATATATATATATATATATATATATATATATATTGTGACATTGGGGTGTTTAGCTCAAGTGGTTAGATGCATTTTCAGTCCACATCAGGCAGGCATTTATAGTTAAGGGCCTGGTAGCCCACGTTTATTAAAGGAAAAACAAAACAATAGTCCATCCAGGAATCCCACGCAGGGGTTTAACTTCATTCAGCACACAAATGAAAACATACCAAGCCACCGGGCTCTCAATTGTCAGCAGTTCCCCTGCTTGCTCCCAACAGACTTATCGATTCTTTCCAGCCCCCTGGACTCACTCCTTTCGCCTTTCCCAGTCCCTTACATGGACTACAGTCTCCCACAGGGCAGACCACTCTCCAAACACAGGCTTGTCTTCAAGCAGCAGCAAGCTGCTCACACTCCACCATCCTCCCCCCTCTACTCCCAACAGCCCTTCGTTATATGGGCTGTGTGCAGCTGGGCACATACCCTGCTCGATATCCTCAAAACCCGGACACAGAGTTGGAGATCCCGTCCCACCCATGACTCTCAGGGATCTCCAAACTACAGATACCCATCCAAAACTAGCAAAACCTGGAGAAAACTGACAGAGCAGTTTTCTCCATTTAAACGCTACACTCTGTAGTCTTGCAGTCCGCAGATATGCAAACTCTGTGTCTGTGTCTCTTTTTCCTCCAATTTCATAATGGCAGAGCCTCGCTCTGTCACATATCCCCCCCCCCCTTTGTTTCGATCCGGAGGGAGGAACACCAGCACCCATCATGATGGTTGGGACACCTCTGTGCTGGCTGTCAGCCACGTAGGCCCAACCCTTTTTCCGGGTGCACTTCCAGGAACATCCCCCCCGGATCTTAACAGGTTCCTATATTGTCCTATACTCAGCCTTCCTCTTCTTTTGGGGTCCCTGGGCTTATTCACTTTTCTTGGGGGAAGTCTGCCTTCCTTGAGCCCTCCTTTCAACTTACAAATACCCATTTTACCCTTCACCATCGGTATTTCAGGTTCAAAACAGTTTCTCTTGTTACCCAGTGCAACCAAATCATTGTTTGCAGAACGAACTCTTAACAGATCACAGCTTTCAATATCATCAGTGCTTTCCAACTCAGTGTTTGTTAGAAGAAGAACTGAGGAGGGACTATGTCCCACGGGACCATAGCACAGCTCAAACTCACCCATTGTGCAACACTCCATGGGTACCTGTTCTAACAAACTACCCTGACCCAAGCATAAACAATTTTTTTCAGGTGTACACATTACATTGTTACGGCAACCAACATTAACACTTTCTCCCACAGTGTCTCCGGGCACCTTAACTTGTACCTCTGGGCCAGTGACAGAAAGCATCTCTGCTACTGCTGAGCCCATTCTGGGCCCTTCCTTCTCATGAGGCCTAGCGGGTAAGGCAGTATCTGCGCCCTCTACTGACCACTGCTCAGCCACACCTCGGACCACACCAGCAGAGAGGTTTCTAGTCACAGCATCAGGCGGAGAGACCTCTGACATCTCAAGCAGTTCTCCCTCGTGCTTTCCATACCAATCAATAACTAGAAGTACGCTCACAGAGAATCTGGAGATCCTGTGCCAAATGGTTAACCATTGGTCCCACCAATTCCACTCTTGGTCAAAGTTTCCCAGCACTGCCTTTACCACCTGGCTCCACCCATTGGTGCTACGCAGCACCACCTGGTCCAACTGCAGTGGAGATACCCAAGTATACAGTAAGTTCATTTTTACCAACTCTAGCATTTCCAGTAAGGTTTCTGTCATCTCTAAACATTCCATGTCTAAACACCAGAACTTTCTAGGGTCTTTTACCCTGTACAAGACATGGAGGGGCTCATCGACTGCAGGTTGGGAGGGTGAGACATTTGAAGAGACCTCATCTTCCTTGGAGGTACCCATCATCACAGCATGTTGCTCCCCTGGAGCGCTGTCAGACACATGTCTCACACTTATCCCTTCTGCACCAGTGTTGGTGAGCCGCTACAGGTCATTACAAGTCACACTATCACACTCGACATTATTTAGCTGTGGGGCTGTGGACAACACATCTGCGATGCCAGTGCCCTGAACTGTTTCTTCAGACTGGAGGGCAGCAACCTTTGCAGGGATCAAGACGCCCTCAACCACCAGCGGCTCTGCAATCCCCCTGTCTGGCATAGCAGTTGTGTCTACACCCGTGTTACTTAAGCTAGCCTTACCCAGCATGGCTAGCAATTGTTTGGCCCAGCTGTCCCAGTCCATTGTGGTTCCCTCATGGGCATTCCACAGCATTGCATCACCTGCTGTAGAAGGCCGCACAGAAACCTGGGATACATTAGCTTCAACTGCACATTCATCACTTCTATATATATCATTTTGTGACACCATACTTTTACCAATGTTGCATTGGGGTGATGCTTCATCACCTAAAGCTTGGTGCAGCACACCATTTTGAACACCTTTTTCTGGTGGCACTACAGACACATCCAGCTTTGTACACTCAGCTTTTGCAGGCTGAATTAACCCCTTGCCCACTGGGCTACACGTAGGGTTGTGGGGCTGCGCCCACCCTCTCTCACTGTGTGACTCATTCATAACATTACAGGAAACACATTTTTCAACGTCATCATCACCAACAGCAACAGATTGGCCAACACTATTGTCGGCATGACCATCAATATTATCATTACATGGAGACATAGCTACTGCTTTTGTGGGTTGTCCATGAGGCACCACAATCTCTGAGTGACTCCTTATAGCGCCTGTTCTCTGTAAAGGAGCACTCTTACCTACTTGGGCAGCTCCATAGCTGACCTGGAAAACGCTCGGCTCCATCACTGTGGGCTTCCTGGAAGTTTCCCTGGGCAACCTTGCAGCAGCCGTCACTAGGGAACATGGTACCAACACTGTTTTGGTCACCCCTAGCTCAATTTTCCCAGCCATCTGCTGGATCATAACAGGCACATGCAGAGTCCCCATGTCCTTTCCAGTCTTTAGCCCTGCGTCTAGTTGGGCTTTACGCTGCGCCTCCCCATTGCTTTGAGTAGCCCACTGCAGCAAGTCTATGTCCATTTGTACTGCGGATCTCCCCAATGGACATACTCCCACTTCACTGGGTTCAGCATCACAAACTGAAACAGTCTTACCAGTTCCAGCAGCTGATGTCATAGCCTTCACTTGAGTGTGTTGTCTCACAGGTGTGGTGTCTCCACAGGCTGACTCCCCCATGTGGCCATGGAGCAACACTGCAGCCTTTCTGGACCCACTGACACCCCCTGTAGGTAACAAAAGATCCCTGTTGCTAGGGGTAACTGCAGACTTGCACTTCAAATCTGGTTGGCTATACCTCATGCAGGACTCAGGCTGATGTACTCTTCTTTCTGGACTGACCCCTTTGCCTAAGCGGTCAGGACACAAAACCATATGTTTCTCTGAATTTCCAAAACCTATATCTTCCGGTGACACTTCTCCCATTCCTGGAGCATTGCTGGCAGCCCATGATACGATGGAACTCCCCTCTAAAAAGTATTTCCTCTTTAAACTTGTAGTAGTCATCCTGGTCCCCATCCATCAAATGGTAAACTGACCGGAACTTTAACCGCAATAAGGTTTGCAACAATTTTGGCCACCAGCCCCTAGGCCATTTTCTCTTTACAGCCACTTTTTCAAATCTCACAAGGAAGTCCCCAACCTCCTCTGTAGGCAGCATGGGTAGCATATAATCAGAGGCCAAGATCTCAGCCCCTTGCACTGCACCCGACTCTTTGCGATTCTGCTTGAACCATTCATTCACTGTCTCACACATCACTGGCCCTACAAGGTGGAGACATCTTCTCAGGCCATGCTGAGCTCACTTCCTCTTTAACTTGATTTAACATGAACTTCTTTCTTTTTGACTGCTTCATCCTTGCAATCACATGCACACAGCAGGTTGTAACAGTTCTTAGCAGAGGAAAAAAAAAATATGATGTTTGATTCTTCTTTCACAGGTACATAACCTGCATGTAACACAGTCCATCAAATACCTATGCGCAATGCATGCTGTGGCAGAATCACCACTAGCTTTTTGGAGGCATGGTGGCGGGACAAGTTCCAACAAAACTGAACCCTGTCCTGTATCCTTCCCAGCTGCCAGCAGAGTTAGCCAGTGTGCAGTGAAGGAAAGGTAATGTCCCTGCCCATGCCTGCTGGACCATGAGTCAGCGGTAATATGAACCTTACTGCTCACCAACCTGTCCAATGAGGCCAAAAGATTGCCTTCCACATGCCGGTAAAGAGCCGAAATAGCCTTCTGTGAAAAGAAATGGCATTTTGGAACCTGCCACTGAGGTACAGCACATTCCATGAATTCACGAATGGGGGCAGAGACACATGTGCCCTGGGGCAGGACCCGGGCCCCCAAACACTTTTTAGGGCAAAAACTTGCATAAAAGCCTTTAAAATTAGCACTTTTGATTTTTCATGTTTGTGTCCCATAGACTTTAACGGTTCATCCCTAGTGTGTGTGTTATATTGTGACATTGGGGTGTTTAGCTCAAGTGGTTAGATGCATTTTCAGTCCACATCAGGCAGGCATTTATAGTTAAGGGCCTGGTAGCCCACGTTTATTAAAGGAAAAACAAAACAATAGTCCATCCAGGAATCCCACGCAGGGGTTTAACTTCATTCAGCACACAAATGAAAACATACCAAGCCACTGGGCTCTCAATTGTCAGCAGTTCCTCTGCTTGCTCCCAACAGACTTATTGATTCTTTCCAGCCCCCTGGACTCACTGGCTTCCTTAGTCTTCCTGACTCTCAAGGCTGTCAGCCTTTCCCAGTCCCTTACATGGACTACAGTCTCCCACAGGGCAGACCACTCTCCAAACACAGGCTTGTCTTCAAGCAGCAGCAAGCTGCTCACACTCCACCATCCTCTCCCCTCTACTCCCAACAGCCCTTCGTTATATGGGCTGTGTGCAGCTGGGCACATACCCTGCTCGCTATCCTCAAGACCCGGACACAGAGTTGGAGATCCCATCCCACCCATGACTCTCAGGGATCTCAAAATTACAGAATCCCATCCAAAACTAGCAAAACCTGGAGAAAACTGACAGAGCAGTTTTCTCCATTTAAACGCTACACTCTGTAGTCTTACAGTCTGCAGATATGCAAACTCTGTGTCTGTGTCTCTTTTTCCTCCAATTTCATAAGGGCAGAGCCTCGCTCTGTCACAATATATATATATATATACATACATACATATATATATATATATATATATATATATATATATATATATATATAGTAAGATTGTGGTAATTAAACCCTTATTAAAAAATATAACTTTCATAGGTTTATTTCCTTGTCTTGTATAAACTGTTCTCACATGATAAAAGGTGACACATTTTGCCATTTCATATGGGCTATAATTTTGAAATCAATGGCTACTATATCTGTCAACCATCATATGTGGTATGTATAATTAAATATCCCAGTGAACGGCGATACATAGGGGAGCCAGGCAAAAGTATTCTATCATTAGGAATAAGAAAACTGAATTCTGATGGTAAGACACTTTGTGGAACAATACCATTCTATATCACAATTACAATACATGGTAGTAGACCATGCCAAATGTCTTAGAAGAGGTGGTGAACAGCGAAAAGTTCAATGGATGTGTAAGTTAAATACAATTTTAACCAAAAGGATTCCATATAGATTTTGATTTGTATTAATTTTTTTTGTGACATTGAATTATTTAATGTTACGTTTTTCCTATACCTTCCATTTAGCTGCATAGTAACCACTTACAGACCGGACCATTTTGCTGGTCAAAAACCAGACCACTTTTTGCGATTCGGCACTGCGTCGCTTTAACTGACAATTGCGCGGTCGTGCGGCTTGGCTCCCAAAAAAATTGACGTCCTTTTTTTCCCACAAATAGAGATTTCTTTTGGTGGTATTTAATCACCCCTGTGGTTTTTATTTTTTGCGCTATAAACAAAAATTGAGCGACAATTTTGAAAAAAATTCATTATTTCTTACTTTTTGTTATAATAAATATCCCACAAAAATATATAAAAAAACTTTTTTTTCCCTCAGTTTAGGCCGATACGTATTCTTCTACGTATTTTTGGTAAAAAAATCGAAATAAGCGATTATTGATTGGTTTGCGCAAAAGTTATAGCGTTTACAAAATAGGGATAGTTTTATGGCATTTTTATTAATAATTTTTTATTATTATTTTTTTTTTTTACTAGTAATGGCGGCAATCAGCGATTTTTATTGTGGCTGCGACATTGCGGCGGACACATCGGACATTTTTGACACATTTTTGGGACCATTGTCATTTATACAGTAATCACTGCTATATAATTGCAGTGATTCCTGTGTAAATGACACTGGCAGTGAAGGGGTTAAGTATTACTAACTAACCCCTACACTGCCAGTGGGTGGCAGTGTAGGGGTTAAGTGTTACTAACTGTGGGGGGGCTGGGCTTTCATTTAGTGAACACTGATCTCTGCTCCAATCACATGGAGCAGAGATCAGCGTCACTAGTTGCTAGGCAGAATGAGGAAATGCTGTTTACACGGCATTTCCTCCATTCAGCCTCCCCGTGAGACGATCGCGGGTATGCCAGCGGCGAACGAGGCCTGCGGGACCCGTGACCGGACTCACGGGGGTCCCAACCGGCACGCGAGCGCGCCGCCGACGGCGCGCTTGCGATGACAGGGCGGCATTGAAGATTGGACGTACCTGTACGTCAATATGCCTGTCCGTGCCATTCTGCCGACGTACATCGGCATGCGCCGGTCGGGAAGCGGTTAATGGCTTACATCTTGGAATTATTCTTAACATTATTTAGTTATACCTTTAAGTGTTTTTATCATCTCTGCATGTTATTGCATGTTACATTTATGGCTATAACTTGCTATGATTTTGTTTACATGTAAAGCAACTATAGCTGCAGCTGTAGTCTTTTTTGATGTATTATAAGGAATAAATTGTGCTTAATCAGTTACCATGGCGCTTGATTCAATTTCTGGTCATCAAACATATAAATCTACAAATACAATTTTATTTATGTGTTAGATGTGTTTAAGACTTCATGGAGGGATAATGTACGCCTGAAACTGTCGGCAAGAGAGACACAATTTGCACTGGTATTGCTGCTAAATAAAGCTGGAGAGCTGCAACCTGCAAGTTTGTTAAATGCAAATGCAAGCTAAATGCATCAAATCGGATATACTAAATATTATTTATATACTATATATCAGGCATCTAGTGGTCAAAGTGCTCAGAAATAAAGTGGGCTTCTGGGTGGTAGGATCCCATCTGCATTGCACAAAAACCAAGCGCCTCAGAAGATGCCGCTATTCTAATTTGTTTCGCTTGCCTCAGTGTCTGAAGCTGCAGCACACAAAGAAATGTATTCAGTAATCAAAGCATAAATCAGCAATGTTCTATCACAATTTACAAGATTTTGGGCAAGATCCATCTTTCTTCAGGTAGGAAATGCAAATGAGACAAAAGCATCAAATGAACAGCATTTATACTGGAAATAAAGTATCAATTACATTTGCATAGTAATAAATAACAAGCATCAATGAGTTACGATTTCACCACAGAGTAGAACATACACGTTCAAACCTAATATACAAATTATAATGAACCAAGCCGACGTCCATTCTTTAGTGACCTACATGTGACGGCTTGTGGATAGTGCTTATTGTAATATTACATTACTTTATAGAGCATTATCTTTTTGGGTGAAACAATTGGCAGGGCATGATTTGATATAAGGAGTATGGCAAGGGCCGTGTTTCTGATACAATTATATTACAATTAAACTAAAAAGAGATACATTTATAAAAGAATCAATTATTATACATTATGTACCTAAGGATCTTTGGATTATAGCATATATATTTAAACTGTTCAGTGACATATACATCTTGAGAGGCTTAGCTATTGAATGACCTACGTAGTATAATTAAACCATCAAAAAACCATAAGCAAGAATATCTCTAAGTAAATTAACTCCAAAATCTTTGGCATAACACACAGTTAAAGAAATAAATGTAGATCAATGTCTAAATTGTGACCTAAAGGCTAGAGAATGTTCAGACGCTCAATTCAGTAAACTTCAGTTTTTGTAATTTCAGTTCACTATTAATTTTAGTTCAGACAGTGAATTGGAAAACTTAGAATTGTCTGAATACCTGTAACTGAACAAGCCTGTCACTTATAGAGTACTTGCGTAGGAAATATCCACATGGACACAGCAAAAAATATACTGCGAGGCTAGTTTCGTTTTACAGGTATTGTCCTCTACCACAAATCTTAGTTAAGACACTGAATGAGAACACTTAGCAAAAGAATGTGTCTGTCCACCTGCAATTGAGAAAGATTGTCTCTTATAGAGAGCTTGCACCCTGCAAATCTATTAAGCATTCACTAGGGTTTTTAGGATCCAGTTCAATTGTCCAGAAGAGAGCCAATGGATTAAGCCTTTCCAATCCAAGTGCCTGCATCATCCCTTTTTTAGCCCTGATAAAGAGGGAGTACTGAACGCCCCGAAATGCGTTGGCTGTTACAAAATAAAAATCCTTTAAAAAGTCTGTACAAGCTGGTGTGGCACTCCTATTCTTTTAAAACGTTACCAATGGATGAAGGGCATTTTAAAGCAGTAATGTGTAAATGGAAATTTGCTGCCCATCGCTGTTGCTAACTGACTGACTTTTTTGTGATCAAAATATCTGTTACTCATACTAACAGAATTCCCATTTATATAATATGAGTTTAAAGCATAAGTTGACTGTATTTAGTGTGTAACATGTAACATGTTACTATGCAGTAGCCAGCATCTCCCCCCTCTGGGAGGTATGAGCATACAGCTGTACTGCGTCTTGCAGGAGCCTGACATTGCACCAGTGATCCACGGAATGTAAAAAAAAAAAGAATAAATTAACAAATCATTTTTGTTTATATTTGAGCATGCATTTTTGGATAATTTATTTATTTGATGCATTTTATTTGGGATATATAAGTCATTATATAGTACTCGATTATCTGATATATCATTTTGTTGAAGCATGAGCACCTAAATAAATTTAAAGGTAAACAAGTGAGTGCTCAGTGCAAAAAAAACAAAAACAAACAATGATAATGATCCAGCCGCTAGCACTAAAAAGGTGTATATACAATCCTCAAACAAAATGTGGAATAAATACCTACAGCGCCAAAAATACATATAATCTGTAAAAGTCCAAAAAACTAAAATAAGTAGTCATCAGTTTGTGAATAGAATTGCATGTGAAAAAAACTTAATGAATCACTTCACACAGTTCCTTATCCAGATATGAAAGATATCAGGGCATATAGTGACCAACAGTTTAAATAAAACACCCTCTCTATGGAGAAAAAATGGTCCAACTCATGTGTTTCATACTCAAGCACATTGTCAAAGATAGGCAGATCCTTTGACAATATGCTTGAGTATGAAATGTATCAGAGAATGTCCTACGCACTGACGTTTTCATTGCTGCAACCTTCTGGTAGGAGCTGCGTTTTTTTTTGCACATGTTTTTATGCTTGTTTTTACTGCCCAGTTGTACATGTACTACTATTGGAATCCAATAAATACTACACCATATTGTATAGGTAAATAACTCCCACGCTGTCAAAAAAGAACTAGGGTACACTGCAGCAAACACCTGGTAAACTGATCATAGGAAGGAATTAGGTGAATATATAAATGATAAAAAAAGAGGAAAAACCGCGCTTATCAAATAAGAAACTAGGAAAAAGCAGCAACCCAAATGTTATACTACATTTGGCATAAAGGAAAAAAGGGTGGGTTGCGCTGAAAAAAAGTTACTAAACAGAAAATACACCTGTGTGAAAAAACTCCAATAACTTTAACTTAATAATTTATCAATCCTATGCGGAAAAGTTTTAAGTGCAAGGAAATTTAAGCAAAAAATATTAAGTGCTGAATTTATGAAGACAGCAAATATACCTCAATATTGTTCATAAAAACACCACAAATAATGATAGATACTCAGATAAGTGTGAACAATAGGAAAAACAAGGGGGTGGGCTGCGCTAAAAAAATATTATAAGAATAATACTTATAAGCGAAAAAAAACTTAAAGTGAAAAACTTTAGGAAATAACTGTTTAGTTAATATCAACTATACCAGAAGATAGAATTATATTAGGTATAGGTACCAAATAAATATCAATATTGTCATTGAAGACACCATAAATAATAATGAATTATCCTAATATGATGTGAACATTCAAAGAAAGAAGCAATGTGACATCCAATGACCAATTGCCTTAAAACATTAATAAAACATCAATTTATGTGAAAAAAAAAATTCATAACATTGAATATTAAAGTGTTCATAAAGTCCATGAAAAGTATCTATTTTCAAAGTATTCCACGGTGATGTGGTGACAGCATAACTATCCAAAACGAACGTGAACCGTGCACAACCTCCACCACAGATATTACTGCCGCTTACCGAAGGTGTATGGTTCCTTATTACAGAGAACCATGCAGAGCGGATGACTGATTCCCCCAGTCCAGGGTTTTCACAAATGGATGCAAAGGAACTCTGGAACCCGTTCGCCTCCAAATACACTCCCTCTCACCGGTTTACATAGAAGGTAATAAAACTCACAATAGTGTAAAACCCAAGTAAATTTTAATCGAACGTATGAGACAAATGCGCACTTACAGAAATAATGTTTAAAACGATCGTTAAGCAAATCCGAGCCGGCTGGTCTCGATTCGCGCCCAATACTTCCGCAAACAAACAACGCAAGCTGGTGGCGTCAGGACGTCGCTCCTCCTCCCTACGCGTTTCGTCACTATAGGACATGGTCACGGGGTACGGGCGGCGTCCTGACGCACCGCTTAAATAATACAAACAATAAACCAAGCCTCGGTTTGACCCCGGAACTGAGATGGAAAACGCCATCTTGGTTTAGGGAAAATAGCATTAACTAGTGCTGCCGAAAACGGGCATCATATTGAATAGATAAATTTAACAAATAAATAAAAAATGTAATCAAACAGGAAGCATACATACGATGAGAAAAGAAAAAATAGAAAAAATCAGCCCCCAAAGGCATATATATTAAAAAAGGATATAGTCCAAATATCTATATGGTCACATTAAAGAGCCCATATAATAGATTAAAAGAACCTTATAAGGGCTCCATATAAAATTAATTAGATCAGGTGAGCCATCTAAATGAGTTAACCACATGTATGATCCACTCAATTCCGAAGGTCAAACCATAGATGTACAGCTCATAAAAAACAACTATTGCATCTAATAATATATATCAATAGTAAAATTGGAACAGAAATGTATTGCATCTATTGTTAAGTCCTGATAACAGTACCTCCCTGCAACCATGGACCGAAATATGTGCAGACACTAGAGCCGTGCATGGCCCCTAAAATTAATGCATAAAGACTTAGGTAAACCCCATAGATGAGTTTAACCGCATGTATGATCCCATTCCAAAGGTCAGACCATAAATGTCTGTTATATTTAATATATAGCCATAGTGGAATTGGAGTAAAGTTGCACTGCATCCGTTGTTACGTCACAATGGTCAACCAGAAACAGTACCATACTATACTCTTGGGCTTAGATATATGTGGACCATAGGGCCATGCATGACTCCTAAAAATGGTACATAAGAGTTCAGATGTAAAAGGCAAGAATATGGAAATTAAATCCATGTACAAAAAATATTTTTAGTAAACATAAACAGTGAGAAAATATACAGTGTTAGGAGTTGTCGATGAAACAATTGACATCAACATCAATGTTTAACCCAAAGGGGGTATAACTCTTTAGTTTGTGCAAACCAAGCAACTCCCCCTCCAATTCAGCCTATATTTATCTATGCCAAGGAACAGCGTATTTGAGGGGTCCCTGTTATGAACCGTTAAATAATGCTTGGAAACGGAGTGTTTAGTAAACCCTTTCCTAATGTTGCCTATGTGCTCATTGATCCGGACCTGAAGGGGTCTTTTAGTCCGGCCCACATATTGCAGGCCGCACGGACATTGGAGCAAATAAACAACACCGGTAGTAGAGCAAGTGATGAAAGAATCTATGAGGAAGGTTTTAGAGGTACAGGTAGAAGAAAAACTAGTGGTCCTTCTCGTAGTGCATCGGTTAAGTTGGCACACCTGGCATCTTTTACATTGATAGTACCCTTTTAGCTCGGAGAACAAATTTGTTCTCTCTCTAGGGGGGTTTACAACATTAGGGGCCAATTTGTCTCTGAGGTTAGGCACACCTCTAAAGACAACCTTTGGTTTATCTGGTAAAATGGCACCTAAAACCCTGTCGCTCTTCAAGATGTGCCAGTATTTATTCATAATATTTTTCACTCTAAAGTGTTGGCGCGAAAAAGTAGTAATAAAAGAGCATCTGTAAAAAACGACACCATCCTCATTTCTCTCTTTGGCCTCCAATAGGTCACCTCGATTGGTGCCAATAACCTGATCTAGGGCGTCTTTAAGGAATTCAGAACTGTACCCCTTATCCAAAAACCTCTTAGTGAGGACCTCCGCCTGTGTCAAAAAGGTACTATCCTCTGAGCAGTTGCGTTTGATTCTAAGGTATTGGCTTTTTGGGACTGAGTTAAGCCATGATTTATGATGGCAACTGTCTCGGGGTATATAGGCATTCCTGTCTGTAGGCTTAAAATAGGTGGAAGTAATAAACCTATCTTCCCTGACAGAGATGACTGGATCCAAAAAGTGAATTTGTTCTAAACTTGCTTCATAACTAAAATGTATCCCTCTGTTGTTGGTATTTAGGAAATCCATATACTCAGAAAGAGCAGGTAGATCACCATCCCAGAGGAGGAATACGTCATCTATATACCGGACCCAGAGGATGACCTCTGACCTAGGCTCCGCATAGATGACGTCCTCCTCCCACTTGGCCATGAACAAATTAGCCAGGCTGGGGGCATATTTAGCCCCCATGGCGACTCCTCTATCTTGACGGTAGAAATGCCCATCAAACCAAAAAAAATTATGTGTTGCTGCATAATTCAAAAGGACCATAATGAAGTCAATCTGCTCCTGTTGCAGATTAGACCCCCTTTCAAGGAAAGAACAAACAGCCTCTAGACCCAGATTATGAGGAATCACAGTGTAGAGTGAGGTAACGTCGGCTGTTACCAGCCACATCCCTACTTTTGGTTTATATTGAGACAAAAGATTAATAATATCCCTTGTATCCTTTATATAAGAAGGGATAGAACGAACTAGGGGTTGAAGAAAGAAATCAATGTACTTGCCCACCCGGGACCTAACTGAATCTATTCCACTTATAATAGGACGACCCGGGGGGCAAGTAACATCTTTATGTATCTTTGGTAGATAGTACATTATAGGTACTCTGGGTGCCCTAGGCACCAAAAAAGCTTTCTCCTTCTTATTTAAAATCGAATTATCAAAACCCATAGTAACAATATATTCTAACTCCTTCTTATATTTTTCATTGGGATTGTAATATAGCGGAGTGTAGGTAATGGTATCACCTAAAATACGACGCATCTCCTTCATATAGTCGTCCTTATTTAGGAGGACAATTCCCCCTCCCTTGTCAGCTGGGCGAATGACTAAATTATGATTGGTACAGAGGGATTCAATGCCCTTGTCTATGTTCTCCTTGTTTTTCACCTGTCGAACCCGCATAGCCTCTAGATCTCCAAGGGCCAAATCCCTAAAAACTTTTAAGGATGGAGCTAGTTGTCCTGGCGGATTAAATAAAGAAGCATTCGCTAGACCGGAATGTGAAAAGGTAGATAGCAGGGCTCTAGGTGGATTGTAAGAATTAGAAGCCGCTGTACATTGAGTTTGCGTACATATTTTTGTAGATCCATGTAAGTTTGAAATTTGGTAATATTATGAACAGGGGCAAATTTTAAGCCCTTATCCAAAACATCCAATTCCAAGTCCGTTAACACATGAGAGCTCAAATTAAAAATACCTGTGCCCACTAAGTTCTTGCTCTTTTTGGACTTAATGCGCCTCCCCCCTCTAGTTCCTCTCGGAGCTCGACTATTCTTTTTATTCCTTGGCCGGTTTTGGGAAAACCCCAATTTTGTTGTGGGTATACCGTGGTATTTCTTGGGTCCTGATGTCCCCCCTGCTCAAAACCGGAATGACCACTACTCATGTGGGCATTATTTTGTGGCCCCAGAGAAGGGTCACAGAAACCCTCATTAGAGTCCATGGTGTCTCTCAATGGAAAGTACTGATTATATACTGGAATATTATAATCTGGTAGTGCATTACCATCATAATGTATCACCCGTTGGTCCTTGAAACGACCAGATGGGCCATAGTTATAATTAGAGGGCTGTGATGGACCATAACCCTGATCGAAGGGGTAATTATGCCCCGATGAATAGTTGTCAGCATACCTCAAATTAGAATTGGAGCCTTGTCCCCTGGGGGGACCCTGACTCCGCCCTCGACCTCGGTTGCGTTGGGGACCTCGCGATTGGCCTTGTCCAAAAGGTCTCCCCATCGGAGCCCCATTATGGGGACCCACTCCTCCCCTACCCTGATTGGGGTAAGAAGGGGAACCTCCCCCTCCCCTGCCAGAATTCAAAGAAGGGGGGCGAGTACCCCTCCCCCTCTGATTGAATGGTCGTGTGGCACCATTTGGGGAGCGATCTTGACCTACCACTGGAACAGTTGGAAGGTAAGGGGGACCTGAAAATTGGTTAGCCCCAAGGTTGGAACCAGATGGTGCTACTTCCATGGCAACATTAGTACCATCCCCCTTTTCCGCAAGTATTTTCTTTTGCCACTCAAAAACCAATAAAGATTCATAATCACCCAAGTCTCTATTATATTTCTTTTTCTTTTTAATTTTTTGTTCTTTTTCTTCCTTTTCTAAAATTTTAAGTAGATTTTTAGATCTCTCTATGTATTCATCTCCAGCATTGAATGGGGTCAGTTTGTCCTTAATTGACTTAATCTCATCATTCAATCTGGTTAATTAGAATTTTTTTCTATCAGTCAAGAATCTAAGTAGATTGACACCGGCTTCGTTAAAATATTTATACCAACCCTCAAGGTCCACTTCCCCTTTTTGGGGGCTCACTTCCCAACGCAAACTACGTGGTACCATGTGATTTTTTATATAGGTTTCCAAAAAGACTATATCCCATTTGGTGTGAATTTCTGAGACAATTAGGTTTTTCAGTCTCATGAAAAGACCACCCAAATCATTGTCACCATTTTTGAAAGGTTCAAAAACGCCATATGAGTCAAAGACTCTCGTGGCTCGAAATTCAAAGACATCCATGTGATCCCTTTAAGGAGATCAAAGACAGCAGCAGCAATCAGTATAAGAACACAAGATAAAAAAAGAGGAAAAACCGCGCTTATCAAATAAGAAACTAGGAAAAAGCAGCAACCCAAATGTTATACTACATTTGGCATAAAGGAAAAAAGGGTGGGTTGCGCTGAAAAAAAGTTACTAAACAGAAAATACACCTGTGTGAAAAAACTCCAATAACTTTAACTTAATAATTTATCAATCCTATGCGGAAAAGTTTTAAGTGCAAGGAAATTTAAGCAAAAAATAATAAGTGCTGAATTTATGAAGACAGCAAATATACCTCAATATTGTTCATAAAAACACCACAAATAATGATAGATACTCAGATAAGTGTGAACAATAGGAAAAACAAGGGGGTGGGCTGCGCTAAAAAAATATTATAAGAATAATACTTATAAGCGAAAAAAACCTTAAAGTGAAAAACTTTAGGAAATAACTGTTTAGTTAATATCAACTATACCAGAAGATAGAATTATATTAGGTATAGGTACCAAATAAATATCAATATTGTCAGTGAAGACACCATAAATAATAGTGAATTATCCTAATATGATGTGAACATTCAAAGAAAGAAGCAATGTGACATCCAATGACCAATTGCCTTAAAACATTAATAAAACATCAATATATGTGAAAAAAAAAAATTCATAACATTGAATATTAAAGTGTTCATAAAGTCCATGAAAAGTATCTATTTTCAAAGTATTCCACGGTGATGTGGTGACAGCATAACTATCCAAAACGAATGTGAACCGTGCACAACCTCCACCACAGATATTACTGCCGCTTACCGAAGGTGTATGGTTCCTTATTACAGAGAACCATGCAGAGCGGATGACTGATTCCCCCAGTCCAGGGTTTTCACAAATGGATGCAAAGGAACTCTGGAACCCGTTGGCCTCCAAATACACTCCCTCTCACCGGTTTACATAGAAGGTAATAAAACTCACAATAGTGTAAAACCCAAGTAAATTTTAATCGAACGTATGAGACAAATGCGCACTTACAGAAATAATGTTTAAAACGATCTTTAAGCAAATCCGAGCCGGCTGGTCTCGATTCGCGCCCAATACTTCCGCAAACAAACAACGCGAGCTGGTGGCGTCAGGACGTCGCTCCTCCTCCCTACGCGTTTCGTCACTATAGGACGTGGTCACGGGGTACGGGCGGCGTCCTGACGCACCGCTTAAATAATACAAACAATAAACCAAGCCTCGGTTTGACCCCGGAACTGAGATGGAAAACGCCATCTTGGTTTAGGGAAAATAGCATTAACTAGTGCTGCCGAAAACGGCCATCATATTGAATAGATAAATTTAACAAATAAATAAAAAATGTAATCAAACAGGAAGCATACATACGATGAGAAAAGAATATAAATGATAGTGTTGCGATGTGTAAGTGCAAATGTGTGCCAAAAAACTAATTATGATGACAAGTGAAAATTAACATAGGCAAAAGTTGCTCAAAACAAACGTTTGGATAAAGTGATTGAAATCATGGATAATTATATAAAACATATACTATACATCAAGCCAATATAAACAAGTGAAACAAAGTGATGAAAGTCCAGTGTGCACAACCAAATGAACAGTGAAAAGGCTGCAATGACATAAATGATAATAGTCCAACGATTGAATGATGTGATCCAAATTTTTTTATTATTATGACAGTCTAATTGATTTTCCACACAGATAATTAATCCCTCCACCGTGATACAGCCAAACAACCAGTGCCTGTCCAATCTTCAATTAGTGGCACCTCTGTGTGTGCATGCTTTCCGGTCAGACAGGAAGTTCCAGGTGAGAGGTGAGTCAAGAGAAGACATTGCTGGAAGTGGCAGCAGAGGAGACCAAGACCACTTGTGAAGGGATCTGAATATCATACACCACCGGGATTGGGCGAAAGCATACAAGCTAGGCGCTTGTGGATTGTTGCCATTTGTTACTTTTAAATCTTTGTTTGTCGCCACAAATCCTCCTATATGGGATAACGCTATGGGCTGTTTTCTCTCTTACATTTAAACCTTGAATATTGAGACCACGATCGAAAGTTCATTCATTTGACCAAGAAGGAACACTTGAAGACTGCTACCTATGATTTAATTCATGCTGTATACCTTACAGCAGTAAGGTGAGGGGCTTGCACACACAGAGGTGCCACTAATTGAAGATTGGACAGCCACTGGTTGTTTGGCTGTATCACGGTGGAGGGATTAATTATCTGTGTGGAAAATTGTATAGACTGTCATAATATAGAATTTTTGGGATCACATCATTCAATCGTTGGACTATTATCATTTATGTCATTGCAGCCTTTTCACTGGTTGTGCACACTGGACTTTCATCACTTTGATTCACTTGTTTATATTGGCTTGATTTATAGTATATGTTTTATATAATTATCCATCATTTCAATCACTTTATCCAAACGCTTTTTTTTAGGAAGTTTTGCCTATGTTATTTTTTTTTTTTATCCAGAAAAAAGTTTTATTTGGTATTAAATACATACAGTCCAAGAATTCACAATTAGATCACATAAGGCAAGTATGTACATTTCCAAACATAATAAAATCTGTGCCTTTTACTCAGTGGTACAATCACCATCGCCTTACATCAAAGATCTATGACCATATTCCACACCTCCCCCTGCCACTGTTCTATGGCAGATCACCTCGCCCACCTCAGATCAGTGATAGTTCAAATTGAGTAGTACCTTTAGCCCATGTTGAGTCTCAAAAGTCTACCCATGACTAGGTCATCTGGAGCAAGTCCCGGCGTTCCCAGCCATGGTTCCCATAGGTTTTAAATTTTTTTAGAACATCCTCAGAGAACTCGCCAAAAGAGACTGCAGTTTCCATCATCTTGTTCAAGAATTGCTCTATATCACCCAGCAGAATCATTGTATCATCAGCGTAGAGCATCACTTTCTCCTGTCTGTCCCCGTAGCAGAAGCCGGTGATATCCTTGTGCTCTCTGATCCACTGGCTCTATTTCCAGGGAAAATAGCAGGGGGGACAAAGGGCACCCCTGCCGCGTGCCCCGGCCCAGAGCAAATTACAGCAATACTCTACCCGCCTCTCTAATGACCGCCTGGGCGCAGTAATACAGCAATCACACCCAAGAAGTGTACACTACTCCAAAGCCAAATCGCTTCAGTACCCCCCAACGCAATGCTGTCAAATGCTTTCATAGCATCTAATGACACAAGAGCCCTCTTGCCCACATTGTCAGCTTGGGATTGCATATTGAGAAACAGTCTTCTAAGGTTTATTGCCTTTGACTTGTTGGGCATAAAACCTGCCTGGTCAGGGTGTATAAGTGATTACCTTATTTAGCCTGAGAGCTAATACTTTTGCTAGTATTTTTATATCTGACAATAGCGAAATCGGCCTGTATGAGGCCGGGTCCACTGGGTCTTTATCAGGTTTTAAGATTAACACAATATGACCCTTAGACATAGAGGGGGGGTAAGACATTCTGTTCCCTTGCAGCATTAAACACCTCTAAGGGTCCGTTCACACAGGGGCAACACGACTTGTAGGCGACTTGAGTGAGGCAACTTGGACACGACTTGAGTTAAGATCACAGCGCGACTTGGGACGACTTCAACACGACTTGTGATGACTTCAACCTGACTTGGGACGACTTACAAGTCACCCCAGGCCAGGCGACTTTTGCCGTGGCCAAGCAGAGAATGAGCTCAAGGGGGAACTCCACGCCAAATTTCTGAAAAAAAATTGGCGTGGGTTCCCCCTCCGAGAGCATACCAGGCCCTTAGGTCTCCCCCAAGGCACCCCCCATGTTGAGGGCACGCGGCCTGGTACGGCTCAGGAGGGGGGGGGCGCCCGCTCGTCCCCACCCCCTTTCCTGGCCGGCCGGGTAGCGTGCTCGGATAAGGGTCTGGTGTGGATCTGGGGGGGACCCCTACGCCGTTTTTTCAGCGTAGGGGTTCCCCTTGGAATCCATACCAGACCTAAGGGCCTGGTATGCTCTCGGAGGGGGAACCCACGCCAATTTTTTTTCAGAAATTTGGCGTGGAGTTCCCCCTTCAGAGCTAATAATTCTGTCAAAGTCGCCTCCGTATAGACAGAAATCCGACTTGGAGGCGACCTCCATTGAAATCAATGGGTACCAGTCGCCTACAAGTAGGATTCAAGTAGTACAGGAACTTCTTTTGAAGTCGGAGCGACTTCAGTAGTGTGCATTAAGACAGCTCTCATTCACTTACATTGGTTTTTAAATGTTGTCCGACCTGAGGCGACTTGGGGCGACTTGAAGTCGGATCCCAAGTTGCCCCTGTGTGAACGGACCCTAACAACTTAGGTAGTAATATCTCTGAATACTGTTTGTAAATCTCCATTGGGATACCATCCCCCCCAGAGCTTTACAATTGGGAAATCCTGCCACCACTGTCTGTAGCTCTTCCAGAGTTAATGGAGAGTCTAGATCCTCACTTTGTGAATTTGAAAGGTTCAGGAACATGATCTCATCTACCCTGTTTCCCTGAAAATAAGACCTAGCGAGATTGTCGGTGATGGCTGCAAAATAAGCCCTACCCCACAAATAAGCCCTACCCGGTTTCCTCTGAAAATAAGCCCTACCCTAAAAATAACACCTACAAGGACTTTAACTAGGGCTTATTTGGGGGGTAGGGCTTATATTGCAGCCATCACTGACAATCACGCTAGGTCTTATTTTCGGGGAAACAGGGTAGCTAGGTGGATAGTTCTCCAGGGCTGTGTTTAGAAGCCGGGCGGTATAATGTTTCATAGAAGTCTGCCAGCGTTTTAAGTATTATATCTGGGGAATGTACAAGCCATCCCCCTGTCGCCCCTTTTAGAACCAATAACTGGTGATTTCTGCTCAGAGTTGGCCATTTTAGCCAAAAGTCAGCCAGACGGCTCCCCCACTTCAAAGAAAGCGGTCATAGAAAAGAACATATTCCTTTCTGCCGAGGAGGCCAGCAGGTGCTCGTAAGCTGATTGAGCTGCCTGCCAGGCCCCCTTGGTGGAGTCTGTGAGATCTTGGACGTATTTTACCTCCAGGGAGTGGACGTACAACTCCAGTGCATCTCTGAGGGCCTCAGATTGCTTTTTAACCTTGGTTAAACGTCTCCCACTCGGTCAGTACGGATTCTGAGTCAGGCTGGTGGGTAAAGAATTTCCGGATGCTCCCCTCTAGTACCTCAAGAGCTGTAACTAGCTGAAGCCAAAAGACATTACATTTCCAGGGTGCTTTTGGGAGTGTAGATGTTTGAGTCACAGTAATGGCACGTACACATGATCAGACTATCCGGCGGACTTAGTCTGGCGGACAAAACACCGGAAAGTCGCTAAAATTTTCGAATGAGCGGACCTGCCCACACACCGGATTATCCGCCGTACTTTTGAAATGAATGGACTTGCCCACACATGGAGGAATGTCCGTTCATTTTGAACGTGGCTCCAGGTAGCCGGGACTAGTGAAGGAAGTCAATGTCGCCGACTTCGGCGGCAAGATTGACACGACGCTGGCCCGTCACCTGGTATGGACTTAAAGGAGAAGCCCTACACTGAAAAAATGGTGTGGAGGTCCCCCTAAGTCCCCCCTTCCCCAAAGCACCCCCCATGTTGAGGGCACACGGCCTGGTACGGCTTAGGAGGGGGGGCGCTCTCTTGTCCCCACCCCCTTTCCTGACCGGCCGGGCTGCGTGCTCGGATAAGGGTGTTATATGGGCCTAGGGGGGACCCCCACGACTTCCTTCACTAGTCCCATCTACCTGGAGCCGCGCTCAAAATGAACTGACTTTTCTCCGTGTGGGAAAGTCTGTTCATTTCAAAAGTACGGCGTATTGTCCACCGGAATGCGAGTCCGGCGGACAGTTTTTGAGTCAAAACTACTTTCTAAGTCCGCTGGACCTTTGGGTAAAAAAAGTCAGTTGGAGCCCACACACGCCAGACTTTGCCGCCGGATAGTTTAATCGTGTGTACGCGGCATAAGTTTTACCACCAGGTAAGCGTGGTCAGATACACACCTTGGTTTGTAAGAGATATCTGAAACCTAGGGGAGCATAGCTGAGTTACCCATTGGCAAATCTATCCTGGACAAAGACCCATGTGTTTTTGAGAAGCAGGAGAATTGTTTTGCTGTCGGATTTCGGTGTCTCTATATGTCTAGCCACCCCACCTCCTGTAACAATCTGGCCAGAGGGGTTACTCTATGAGGAACATGTGCTCCCGGTACCGGGTGTTTGTCCAGCTCTGGGTTTAACCAGCTATTGAAGTTCCTTCCCACACGCAGCATTGGAAGGTTTGGCTTGCCTTCCAGGAATTCCAGGAGAAGCCGAAGCACC
Organism: Lithobates pipiens; assembly: GCF_037356315.1. Lineage (NCBI taxonomy): Eukaryota > Metazoa > Chordata > Amphibia > Anura > Ranidae > Lithobates > Lithobates pipiens. The sequence goes on from NW_027507758.1 coordinate 186,962,938, forward strand.
CGGGCATCAAATGGGGGAGGTATGTACACACAAGCCAAAATACATTTCAAAATGCCTATGCGACAAAATAAAAACACAAACCTTCCCTCTGGGTCTATTCTAGAAGTGTATTCCAGGTAATTCAGGGACCTATGCACCATCACACTCACACCCCGGGAGAAGGAGGTGTGAGTGGAGTGGTACACCCAGGTGTATTTCAGGCAGCTTTTGGTATCATGTGTAAGATGTGTTTCCTAGAATATATAAAAAGTTCAAGTCCTGAAAACAAGAGTCCACTCTTTATATATAGCAGCGCATAAACGTGCACTTCTGTTCAAAAAAACTTTATCAAGTGCCCATGAAATGGTGGTGATTGGATACAGTTCTATTTGTGAAAAAGGAGGGATACAAAACAGCTTCCACCTCACAATCCACCTCTTGTGCTCCAACACGAGAGCCCCTTTTGGGGATACACTCACCAAATCTCTAAATAATTAGAGCCTTCACACTATCAAAACCAATTCCTCCTTGGCCGCTAGATGTCTCTGTGATTGATAAGGGGGTCCGGTGTTCTCATACAAAAAGAACAAAATGTGCCAACATAGCGTAATATTGCTTCAGCCTTTTTATTATAAACCACCCATACAATAAAAATATGCGTACCAGAAAGATAAAAACAATCGCTCAAAATATCATTGTGTACTGTGCCTTATCCTTGTTCGGTGTACCCAAGAAAAAGCGGACGTCAGCTCTATAACCACCGGTAAACTTCCTGGTGCCTTGGTTGTCCGGAACTCGGAATGTGGACCGCACACGTCACTTCCGGTGTGTATTACGCCCTGACGTGTTTCGTCACTTCTGACTTCGTCTGAAGGCGTAATACACACTACCGGAAGCGTACCTTTTTTTTTGCAATAGATTTTTATTGTTAAATAGAACAACAGTTTACAAAACATGTCAATAATAAGTGGCAGTAGGGCGAGATGCCCCCTAAAAGACAAATGCATCATTCTGGTAAAGCATATAATGAGAAAACAAATAAAAAACATATCCCTCCCCAGACCATGGTTGCAATATAGAAGGTAAGAGAATAAACCTTGACCAGTCCGAGAATGAGAGTGCGTGATAGCAATAGTACATTCAAGAACAAGGGGCCAACGAGGTCCCCTCCCGATTCGTGGGAACCCGGAGACCCCCCCTTAACACCCTCCACCCGGGGCCGAGACGGGCCCAGGGAAGATCGCCCAGCCGCCCCAAATGGGAACACACTGCGACTGGGCAACTCCCCAGGGCCCCCCCCCACCCCCCAGCAAAAGGGACAGGTCAACCAACTACACTGGTTATGCATTCGAAATATAGCAAGTGAGAACTATGAGTTATGCAACTAAATGAGGCACACGTGATATATACTCAATATCTGGGAGGAAGAGCAAAAGAACACAGTAGAACAAATGAAGATTTCCTTTCAACGTATAGATTAAGAAATCCAATAAGTGAAACTCATAAGTTAACTCATCACAAAGAATATTTGCAACCAAAGGGAGCATCCCCTACAGGGAGGGGAAAAGGGGATAGACAAAGAAAATAAGAGCAGGGAAAGTAGAGGAAAAAGGCAATTAGCGCAGAAGAGTGTAAAAGGAGATAAAGGGAGGTGGAGAAGGTCGTCTGGAGAAGTGAGCGACAGCCAGTAGTACAGCAATTTCAGTATGGGAGGATGATCCCAACAAAAGATGCCCAAGGTTCCCAAGTATGATAGAATTTCTCAGAACGATCCAAGATTACACCGGCCATTTTTTCCTGATTCATGATCCAAGAAATGTTTTCCTTTGCTACTCTGGGTGATACAGTAGGCGTCTTCCAGGCTTTTGCCAGGGTAAGTTTGGCACCCAGTAAAATAAAGTGTATGAGGCGTTGTGTAATCTTGGGCGCTCCCGTGACTGGGAAGTTGAGAAGTGCAATGAGGGGGGATGGTAAGATAGGCTGTGAGGTAATTATGCTTATCCAGGAGAAAATTTTACGCCAGAAATGTCGAACCCTGGGACAGGACCACCAAACATGAAGCATGTCACCTCTAAGGTTACAGCCCCTGAAACATAGAGGAGATGTTGACGGGAAGATGTGGGCAAGTCTTGTGGGTACTAAGTACCACCTGGTAAGTACTTTAATGCTCGCTTCTATGAGACCGGTATTCATGATGCCCTTGTATGAGTAGGAAAAATTCCTTTGCCAAGTCTCCAGGTTCCAAGATTGGGCTAAATCATCTTCCCAAGCCAACATGTAAGAGGTTTTGGACTGTTTACCCGAGAGTGCCTTGTAAACCAGTGAGATCCCACCCCTCTGCTTGATGCCTTGCCCACACCATTGTTCATAGGGGGTAATTTGTGGTCCATCTGGGAAAGGTCTGCATTTTTTGTGAAGAAATGCGGATATCTGTGTAAATCTGAAGAATTCAGATCTGGGCATGTCCAGTTTACTCACACAATAGGCCTTCGTTAGGGGGCCTAAGGGTCTGAGAAAGTGACCAATTCTGTAGAGCCCCTTGTCTAGCCACCACTGGAATGCTTTGATGTCTAGGCCCGGGTAGAAGTCTGGGTTGTAAAATAAGTGTTTCAGGGGTTCTAAAGAAGAAATTAGGTGTGTGTTACCCCTGAGGGAGTCCCATAAAGTGAATGAGTGGGACAGCGTCGGCGACATGATCGGGGGGAAGCGTACCTTTTTGTGCAGCAAGGCCCAATGACCGCACAACGCGGCATGATTGACCGGGTCACGATCCAATCAGAATCCCGCCCTTATCATCACTGCCGCGAATGTAAACAATCCTGGACCTTGTGCATACAAATATACAAATATCCAAGCTTATCCAGGATGTATGACATTTCCATATAATTACACTCTATGATCGGAGGTATGATATCACAAAAACACAATAAACAATTGTATCTCTAAACATCCATAAATATGTATATAACCTGTTCCTACAAACAAAGTTACAAAGTGCCAGTCTCACCACTGTATGTGTGGGGGAGAAGGTTAGTTTTGAAGATCATTTCAAAAACCCATGTTGATCATACCATAAAACCATGGGGTTATCAAAACTCAATATTAAAAATCCTTATGAGGTTTATTATACATAGTTTAATTCCCAATCCGTATAATCTTTATGATACAATCGTATCGATAAATCTTCTAAAATATAGCAATTTTTATACTATTTTACAACACGATAGCTTTACCTATAAAAGAAGGATGATAATTTTGAATCTGATTATAAAGCACACCTCCTTAATTAAGTTGTATTATTCCTCAGAAAAAACATGTCAATAATAAGAAGTATATATAATAAAGAAATAAGAAAAAATAATAAATAAAAATAAAAATAAATATAAATAAAAATAAAAATAAAAATAAAATAAAAATAAAAATAAAAAATGCAAATAAAAATAAAAATATATATAGATAAAAATGAAAATGAAAATAAAATAAAAAATAATAAATAAAAATAAAAAAAATAAAAAAAATAAAAATAGAAAAAAATATATATATAGAGAAAAATAGAAAAAATATATATATAAAAAAATAGATAAGATTTTTTATAGTCTCTCTCAAAGCTAACGTTAAAATTAAAATGAAACCACAGAGATGACTAATTCCAGGAAAATTGTCCTGGAATATGAGCCATGTTGTAGCACATATACACCCCTACACATGTATATATATATACATATGTATATACACATGTACACATGAACTCCAAAAACCCGTTATTTAAAATTTTATAATAATAGCTACTCAATGGCAAACGCAGTTATGTGTCACTAATAAAACAATTTATGTCCAATTCAATATTTAGGCCTTTCAGATTTAAAACGTCTGTTAGGTATATCCACTGGGTTTCACGCTTAGAGAGCTCCCGTACAAGGTTAGTGCCCCTCCAGTGGGATTTAATTTGTTCGATCCCCCAAAATTGTAGTCCAGATGGATCTTCATCATGTTGAAGTTTGAAATGCAAAGACACGTTGTGATCCTTGTATCCTATTTTGATGTTATGTATATGCTCAGCAACCCTTATCGTTAATTTCCTCTTTGTCCTTCCAATATACATTAGGCCGCACGGACATGTTAGAGCATATACAACATGGGTACTGTTGCACGTGATAAATTGTTTAATAGAAAATTCACATTTGCAAACAATCAGAAAGGTGCCAATAGCGATAAGGAACGGACCAAGAACAATAAGGAATGGGGTTTTATTTCTAATTTCCACACACAATATAAGGAAGTGGAAAATAGTTTTAAACGACACTGGCCCATCCTTTTGCTTGATAAAAAATTTAATTTGGCATTACCGTCCTGGCCTCAATTTATTTATAGAAAGGCACCGAGTTTTGGAGACAAAATCATAAAAAGGTGATTGATCCGCCTGCACCTCCTCCTACATTTTGGGATAAAAATGTTTTTTTCGTCTGTCGTAAATGCAAAGCATGTCGTGAAATAAAGAATCCCATTAGAAGTTTAGATAAATTTATTTCACCTTCAAACAAATGTGAATTTTCTATTAAACAATTTATCACGTGCAACAGTACCCATGTTGTATATGCTCTAACATGTCCGTGCGGCCTAATGTATATTGGAAGGACAAAGAGGAAATTAAGGATAAGGGTTGCTGAGCATATACATAACATCAAAATAGGGTACAAGGATCACAACGTGTCTTTGCATTTCAACCTTCAACATGATAAAGATCCATCTGGACTACAATTTTGGGGGATCGAACATATTAAATCCCACTGGAGGGGCATTAACCTTGTACGGAAGCTCTCTAAGCGTGAAACCCAGTGGATATACCTAACAGACGTTTTAAATCCGAAAGGCCTAAATATTGAATTGGACATAAATTGTTTTATTAGTGACACATAACTGCGTTTGCCATTGAGTAGCTATTATTATAAATTTTTAAATAACGGGTTTTAGGAGTTCATGTGTACATGTGTATATACATATGTATATATATACATGTGTAGGGGTGTATCTGTGCTACAACATGGCTCATATTCCAGGACAATTTTCCTGGAATTAGTAATTTCTGTGGTTTCATTTTAATTTTAACGTTAGCTTTGAGAGAGACTATAAAAAATCTTCTTTTTTTATATATATATTTATTTCTATTTTTATTTTTATTTGATTTTTAATTTTTATTTATTATTTTTTATTTTATTTTCATTTTCATTTTCATTTTTATCTATATTTATTTTTATTTTTATTTGCATTTTTTATTTTTATTTTTATTTTATTTTTATTTTTATTTATATTTATTTGTATTTTTATTTATTATTTTTTCTTATTTCTTTATTATATATACTTCTTATTATTGACATATTTTTTCTGAGGAATAATACAATTTAATTAAGGAGGTGTGCTTTATAATCAGATTCAAAATTATCATCCTTCTTTTATAGGTAAAACTATCGTGTTGTAAAATAGTATAAAAATTGCTATATTTTAGAAGATTTATCATTTATTCATTTTCAAATTAATTTTATTGTAAATTAATTTAAAAAAAATTAATACACTCTTCTTTTATCGGTAGGAGGTAGCAATATTATAATAAAACCAAGAGGTAGTGTTTATTTATACATATAGTTTTGGTTTAGATCATAGTTGCCCTAATTAGGTTGACAACATGTATCGTCTCCATACATAGGAATATCCCGATCGGCCGATACGATTGTATCATAAAGATTATATGGATTGGGAATGAAACTATGTATAATAAACCTCATAAGGATTTTTAATATTGATAAGTTTTTCAACCCAATGGTTTTATGGTATGATCAACACGGGTTTTTGAAATGATCTTCAAAACTAACCTTCTCCCCCACACATGCAGTGGTGAGACTGGCACTTTGTAACTTTGTTTGTAGGAACAGGTTATATATATATTTATGGATGTTTAGAGATACAATTGTTTATTGTGTTTTTGTGATATCATACCTCCGATCATAGAGTGTAATTATATGGAAATGTCATACATCCTGGATAAGCTTGGATATTTGGATATTTGTATGCACAAGGTCCAGGATTGTTTACATTCGCGGCAGTGATGATAAGGGCCGTGATTCTGATTGGATCGTGACCCGGTCAATCATGCCGCGTTGTGCGGTCATTGGGCCTTGCTGCACATAAAGGTACACTTCCGGTAGTGTGTATTATGCCCTCAGACGAAGTCGGAAGTGACGAAACGCGTCAGTGCTTAATACACACCGGAAGTGACGTGTGCGGTCCACATTCTGAGTTCCGGACAACCAAGGCACCAGGAAGTTTACCGGTGGTTATAGAGCTGACGTCCACTGTTTCTTGGGTACACCGAACAAGGATAAGGCACAGTACACAATGATATTTTGAGCGATTGTTTTTATCTTTCTGGTACGCATATTTTTATTGTATGGGTGGTTTATAATAAAAAGGCTGAATCAATATTACGCTATGTTGGCACATTTTGTTCTTTTTATACGAGAAACACCGGACCCCCTTATCAATCACAGAGACATCTAGCGGCCAAGGAGGAATTGGTTTTGATAGTGTGAAGGCTTTAATTATTTAGAGATTTGGTGAGTGTATCCCCAAAAGGGGCTCTCGTGTTGGAGCACAAGAGGTGGATCGTGAGGTGGAAGCTGTTTTGTATCCCTCCTTTTTCACAAATAGAACTGTATACAATCACCACCATTTCATGGGCACTTGATAAAGTTTTTTCTGAACAGAAGTGCACGTTTATGTGCTGCTATATATAAAGAGTGGACTCTTGTTTTCAGGACTTGAACTATTTATATATTCCATGATATTTGTTATAAAACAAGCAGCAGCTGTAGTTTATTAAGCTTATTGTTTATTTTTATATTTAAGTGCTTAGGTAATCTGTATTCACTTAAAGTTTATTCATCCTGAAGCGCTGAGTAGTGTGCAAGTTTGGTTTGGGACATAGATTTTTCAGCACGCTGGTTTGAAAGATGTGTTTCCTGTAGACATAGGACAGCAGGGTAAAACTTTTTCATACAGGTAAATATCATTGTGCGCTTAAGGGGGATTTCATGCCCCTAACATTCCAAGAAATCAAAGGCATACCCGCCATTTTGAGACAAAAGTCAGTATCTGAGTGTGCCTTTCATGCACCCTCCGATCAGAGTAGCTACGGGGGGCAAGACAGATGGGGTGGTGGTAGCCTGCTGTATCCTCAGGAGAGCAGGAGGTCAATAGTGCGTTGTTCCTTGGACTGCATGATAGTACACACTGTAGCCTGCAACAGGGCACAACAGTGCCAACAAACAATGGTGCGGCTTTAAACAGGTAGTTCCATATCCAGATAGAAATGTTTACTTTGTTACGTGCCAGCAAAAAAACAACAAGTAAAATCATCCGTATTAGCATTACCAACAGGGCAATTCCTTTTACTGCAACACAGCCCAAATGTAGGCTAACTGATTGTCTTTGCAATACGCTTAGAACAAAGTGAAATATATGGGGTTGTTGAATAGTAAGTCACAATTAATTTCCTTGCATTTATAGAAATATATAGTCCCCCAGCATACAGGGAAAAAGGGAGGAACAGGATGGAATGAAAAGGTTTCAACAAAGTGAAAAAGTGAAGACAGCATCGCTTCAGTGTAGACAAAATTTTGCTTTGACATCCAGGCAATATATCATGTTTTATATACATACAGTAGTGTCAGGGTCAGTCGCCGTCTGCATTTACTCGGTTGTGACGCAAGGCCTGTTCATTATGGTCAAGCCAGGCCGCCGCTTCCCTAGCCGACTCAAAGAACTGTGCGTGCTCGTCTGCTGTCACGCGCAATTTAGCTGGGTAGAGCATGGCATAGGGTAATTGAAGGGCCCTCAAGCGTTTCTTCACATCTGCAAATTTTACTCTGCATCTCTGAACCTCAGCAGAGAAGTACGGGTAGAATGACACTAACTCTGTTGTGTTGAATTTAACATTTGCCAGCTCATGCGCACAGCACAGTACAGCTTATCTGTCCCAGTAATGTAGTAGTTTGGCCAGCATTGAGCTGGGAGGGGATCGCTGTGGAGGAGGCCTGCCCGGCACTCTATGGGCTCTTTCCACAGTAAAAAATGGGGAAAATGCATCCCTGCCAAAATTCTCAACCAACCAATTTTCCACAATTGTAGTGAGGTCTTTACCCTTTGATTTCTCTGGGAGACCAACAATGCGAACATTGTTTCTTCGCAAACGGTTATCTGTGTCCTCTGCTCTGTTGTATGTGTCTTGAGCCATGCAGTGTGCTGCTCTGACTTCTCGTGCAAGTGGAGGTAACTTGTCCTAACCTTTTGAAGGTCTTGTCTAAGAAGTGATACCTCTTTTCTTAGGCCCCCAATCTGATCCTTCCAGACATTGACTGAAACTGAACACATATGAACGGCCTTCAGTATTTCAGCTAATGTGGGTGCTCCAGGGTCTCTGATGTGCCCTGGGGGGGGGGGGGGGTGAGCTGCATCCTCCATGGAGTTGCTGGGAATGCTGTCTGTGTCCGGTCCCCAATCAGCTTGTGTAAACAGGTCTGTCTTTACCCTCTATGGTCTGTCTCCACTACTTCAGCGGCCACAGGGCCCTGTAGTTTTTGGGCATAGTATAGCATGTCTCTGTATTGCTCCTTACCCTGTGACTTCAGAGCATTTCTGCTGCTGCCATCTCTGGAGGTGCTGGGTCTCGGTAACCAGCTGGAGAGCCAAAGAGAGCAGGATAAGGGATGCTGGGGAAGGATCAAAAAACGGATCAGGCAGGAGCTGTGAGAAGTGTGTCCTCTCACATGCTGGTCTTGGCCACACCCCAAGTTTTGCCTATGTTAATTTTCACTTTCATCTTAAGTCGTTTTTTTGGCACAAGTTTGCACTTACACAGCGCAACACTATCATTTATATACTACGCCATATTAACTTTTCATTGGCTCCTAGTGAGCTTTTTTAAAAAAAACAGCACTCACCCCATTGGGGGTATTAAGGATGGATTCATTTTCTGATTCCATATCCACCTGGATGCTGACTGACAATACTCACATCTACTGGGCATCACCATTTGGACAAAAGATACTCATACAAGGCTTGTTTACATCTTTACATCTAGTTTCTGACGAGTGCACTGTATACTGGTGGCAGGATTTCACAGCAAAGTTTCATTGTATGGCACGTTTTGGTGAACCATGTTTTCTCCTTAGAAAGGAAGTTTTATTTCAACTGTTGGTCACTATATGCCCTGGTATCTTCCATATCTGGATAAGGAACTGTGCGAAGTAATTCACTAAGGTTTTTCACATCTTTTCACATTTTATTCACAAACTGATGATTACTTAACGTATTTTTGTTTTTTGGAGTTTTACACATTATTTTTAGCGCTGTACTTATTTATTCCCTATGAGCACCTAAAGCAACAGTGCACCTATTTTGGTACCTAAAAAATTTTTAACTTCACATTGCAAAAGGAGAACTTCATATGGGCACTGCAGCTTACACATATATTTTCAAATGTGTGCAAATAAGAACCTCTGTTTTTACCGTAAAGTGTTAGACGGGGTCAGTTTGATTGTTTTTCAGGCTGGCTGTTAAGTGTACTGGAAAATATTTTGTTTGTTTGTGATGTGTGTTGCACTTCCATGTGCACTTACTGCAAGGATAGTTATAGGTTGGGGTGGTTGCCACTTTTTTTTAAACTTATTAAACCAGGTCCATTTGTTTGGACCTTATTTTCCCAAAACAAGATAAGTTATTTAAAGGCTAAGTTCACTTTTGGAACATGATACATGCCCCCCCATCCCTGGGACAGCGGGACCCAGGATCTACTCCCCACACACACTGTCACTATTTGAAAACAGCACAGCCATGTGGGGCTCTGCCCATACGCTGTGTCATTTACAGTTTCCTGTGAATGAATGCTTACAAGTACTGTCATCCATAGTGGCTTACGGCTTAAAGTTTTCAATGACCTATGAGGGTGCTAGTGGAGGTCCCTGATAGTCCATTGATCTTCCTGCTCTCAGGTAACTGCCTGTTCATATGAGGTAAGAGCAGACAGCTATCCTGAGAGTCTCCAAGAGCTGGACATTACACCCCTTACCTGTAAAAAAATGTGAATTTATTATAAAAAAAAAAAGGGGGAACTAATCCTTTAATCCACTATGGATGACAGTACTTGTAAGTATTCATTCACAGGAAACTGTAAATGACACAGCGTATGGGCAGAGCCCCACATGGCTGTGCTGTTTTCAAATAGTGACAGCGGGTGTGGGGAGTAGATCCTGGGTCCCGCTGTCCCAGGGATGGGGGGGTATGTATCATGTTCCAAAAGTGAACTTAGCCTTTAAATAACTTATCTTGTTTTGGGAAAATAAGGTCCAAACAAATAGACCTGTAGTTGATTCAAACGCTGTAGTTGATTCAAAAAGCTTTGGCCACCTATTTCTATGAACAATGAATTTATTTGTAATCAAGATTGATCCACCTGCTTTTTGCCTGATGGAGGATCGCCCCTGTAATGTGGAGTTGTGAGTTTACTATATTGACGTTTAGGCAGTTTTATATCGTTATTGCACAGTTTATCATGTGCGTGTATAAAGCTAGTTACCTAATTCCTTTCCACTAACAAGGACATTTACCTTGTTTCCTTTAGAATTGGTACTGGGGAGGGAGGCTTGAATTTAGAGAATGAATTAAATTCACATTGAGGGGGCTAATTGTGGCCAACTATGAGAGGGCTGAATAAGACTGTATTGTGAATTTAAAAAAAAAATATATATGGAATCTGAGGAAATATAGAAATATGTTTGTTGGTTGAATGGTACAGAGAAGACTACTGAATTACTAAGGTATTTTCACATGAGGAGGCAGAAGATGGGCTACTCTTATATCTTATATTGTACTTTTACGCAGTGATATTTTGGTGTTGCTGTTAATATTGTGCTATTGCAGGGTGATAAAAAAAAAATTGCAGCCTAATATTCTTGCTGGGTGATATAGAAAAAGTAAGAGAAATTTCCCTGTGGGGTTTTGTATTGCAGTTTTGTATTGCAGCAAATAATAAAGAAGCCCCAATGTATTTCAACCACCTGTAGTATAGGTCTTCTTCAGGGATGAAAACATATATAAATTTCTAAAAAATATAGTATTTATTATTATTATTATTATCATTATTATTCATGATTTATATAGTGCCAGCAGTTTACACAGCTCTTTACAATGTATAGGGGGGGGGGCAACACAATTACAGTACAATACAAAAGGTACAGGAGGGCCCTGCTCGTAGAGCTTACATTCTAAAGGGAGGGGGTGGTGGTACAAAAGGTAATAGCTGCAGAGAATGATTTGATGGGGGTTTGGCTCAGGGACAGTTAGGTGGGTGTGGGATAGGCTTCCCTGAATAAATGAGTTTCAGGGAACTCCTAAAGGTGGACAGGGTAGGGGCTGATCGGACAGACTGGGGCAGGGAGTTCCACCAGAGGATGGGAGAGGCTCTGGAGAAGTCTTGAAGGCGAGCATGAGAGGAGGTAACAAGGGAGCTATAAAGCAGGAGGTCCTCGGAGGAGCGGAGGGGACAATTTGGGCGATATCTGCAGATGAGGATGGTCATTATAGATGGGGGCGATGTTGTGGATGGCTTTGTATGTTATGGTTAGCATTTTGAATTTTACATGGTGAGGTAGGGGAAGCCAGTGAAGGAATTGGCAGAGAGGGGCAGCAGTCACGGAACGATTAGTGAGGTGTATTAGTCTAGCAGCAGCATTCATAATAGGCTGAAGGGGGGATAGCCTGCATAAGGGTAGTCCATTAAGGAGAGAGTTGCAGTAGTCAAGGCGGGAAATAATCAAGGAGTGAACGAGTTGCTTTGTGGTGTCATTAGTCAGGAAGGGTCGAATTCTGAAGATGTTGCAGAGGTAAAGGTGGCAGGATTTAGCCAGTGATTGGATATGGGGGCTGAAGGAGAGGTCAGAGTCAAGGATTACACCCAGGTCCATGGCATGTGGGGAGGGATCAATGGTTGTGTTGTTGATATATTAATGGTGAAGTCACGGGGGGTCGTGAAGGAGGAAATATAACAAGCTCAGTTTTAGAAAGATTGAGATAGTATTTGAAAAAATATATTAAAAACAGGCCAATAGAATATATTGGTTCCAGAAAAAAATTATGTTTCAGAATTATTTTATATTTACCACTGACTTCTGTACATTGTAGCTTCCAGATTATATGCCCACGCCTGGTGCCCAGCAATCCGAACCATGCTGCAAGGCCAAAGGCCTCCACCCAATGGGAGAAAATTAGCCTGCCGGCTAAAATGAAGACCTACAAGAGGCAGCGTATTTGTAGAGACCAGGGTGCAGACCAAACAAGGGGAAAGAAAGATGGATGGGGGGAGAGAGACAAAGAGTGGGCATGACAGGAATTGGTGGACACTTTTTTTGTGAAATGGTAGGGGTACGTTTTTGCCCCATTACCAATTTACATGGGGGGCTGGGATTTGGGGTCCCTTGTTAAAGGGGGCTTCCAGATTCCAATAAGCCCCCCACCCGCAGACCCCCTCAACCACCGGGCAAGGGTTGTGGAGATGAGGCCCTTCTCCCCATCAACATGGGGACAAGGTGCTTTGGGGGGCTACCCCAAAGCACCCTCCCAATGTTGAGGGCATGTGGCCTGGTATGGTTCAGGAGGGGGTTCGCTCTCATTTCCCCTCTTTTCCTGCAGCCTGCCAGGTTGCGTGCTCAGATAAGGGTCTGATATGGATTTTTGGGTGGGCCCCCACACTTTTTTTTTGTAAATTTTGGTTCGGGGTTCCCCTGTGGGACAGATTCCCATGCTGTTTTTATGTGTATTGCCGGGACCGACAATTCATTATAGCTGTGAGTTTTAAATTACTTTTTTTCCTTTAGAAATGTAATTTTGCTGTCAGACTGTTCTAAACATGGAAAACATGCTCCACTTTACAGGCATACTATAGACACCCCCCAGGTCCGAAATTTAAAGGAATATTACACTTTTATTGTTTCACTTTAAACATTATTAAAATCACTGCTCCTGAAAAAACTTCAATTTTTAAAACTTTTTTTGCATTGATACAGGTCCCCTGGGGCAGGACCCAGATCCCCAAACACTTTTTAAGACAATAGCATGCATATAAGCCTTTAAAATTAGCACTTTAGATTTTTCATGTTCGTGTCCCATAGACTTTAATGGTGTGTGCATTTTCGAACAAAATTTTTGCCTGTTCGCATGTTCTGTTGTGAACTGAACGGAGAGGGTGTTCGGCCCATCCCTATTGATAATCATTAGCCCTGCATGGTACATTTGATTAATCCTACACCTGAATTTAATCCTATAAAGTCCCTGACTTTGTGCAAGTATGAAAAAATGTTTTAAGCTAAAGGGTAGTCACACCAAATACAGCAAAAATCAAAAAAGGTTGTGCTTCAAAATAGACAGTAAAATATTCAGTGGTTATGTATGTGGACAAAAATGAATACTTAATGAAGTTATCTCATATCCTAAATATGGATAACAGATTCTAGTGAAACATTGTTATAGTGATATTAAAGAGGAAGTAAACCCTGATGAGTTTACTTCCTTTTTGATTCCCTGCAAAGGTAAAGCATAATGGACTACTATGCATCGCATAGTAGTCCATTATGTGTCACTTACCTGACACAGGAGCCAGTGAAGTCACCGCTGTCCCCTGTAGTCCGGAGCATCCATCTTCTCAGTGGGTCTCGCTGCTCCACCGCTGTCATTCGGCCACTCGCGGCATATTGCCGTTGACAGCGGCGCACTCAGTGTGCCTGCGCGCCGCTGTCTACGGCGCATGCGTCGTAGACAGCGGTGCCTGTCTTTCGGCAAATATCTCCTAAACTGTGTAGGTTTAGGAGATATTTCTTGGACCTACAGGTAAGCCTTAATCTAGGATTGCCTGTAGGTCAAAGTGGTTTGTAAGGGTTTACAACCACTTTAAATTAATGTCCAAACATTTTTTTCAGCAGTGTCCAATATTTAGTGCAATATTTGGTGACAGCTTGTGATAAATCCACAGTTGAAGTGACTTTGCTGGATAAATTCCACCACCAAGTGAAGTGCACGCAGGGGCGGACTGACCATTGGGCCACTCAGCACAGGGCCTCGTGCCACTAGGGGGCCCCATCAGGGTTGCTAGCCTCAGTAAAACCAGGGAAAGTATGTAAAAATCTGTTTTTTTTTACATCTGTCTCTGAAATGTCCCTTACCAACATCATTTTGGTCTCAAAATCCTGAGATTATAGCTACCCCACCTCTCCAGTACCTTTTCAGCCAATAGAAACATGTCTGTGTATATTGTGTGATTGTATACTGAGTGTGTGTGTTTGTATATACTGTGTAGCCCCATAATGTCTGATTGCCTGGGGGCCCCATAATCTCCTATTGCCCGGGGGCCCTATGAGTTGTCAGTCCGCCCCTGAGTGCACGCTTACCAGCTGTAAGATATTTGTTGCCTATGGCTATTTCCCAGCCAGGGCCTTTTCCTCAGTCTGTTTCAGTGCACGATCTGCTTGTTGCATCTGTAGGAGGGTCCCCCGATCTAAGCTGTGTCCACACTCAAATCCTCTGCTGGCAACCAAAATGTGTCGGAGTGGCTCGGTGTGACCATCTTGTGCCGGGCCTAAAGGGACGCGGTGCGCGGACAGCCTCTTTGTACCACCAATTTTTTGAATGGTATTGGTTGCCAGCGGAGGATTTGTGTGCGGACACAGCTTAGACCGGGGCACCCTCCTACAAATGCAATCACCAGATTGTGCTCTGAAACAGACTGAGGTAAAGGCCCTGGCTGGGTAATAGCCATAGGCAACAAATATCTTACAGCTGGTAAGCGTGCACTTCACTTGGTGGTGGGATTTATCCAGCAAAGTCACTTCAACTGTGGATTTATCACAAGCTGTCACCAAATATTGCACTAAATATTGGACACTGCTGAAAATTTTTTTTGGACATTAATTTAATATCACTATAACAATTTTTCACTAGAATCTGTTATTCATATTTCCTTTTTGGAGCGCAACCTTTTTTGCTCTTTACTGTATTTTGTGTGTATTACACTTGGTGTTGCTACTTTTTAGTTTTTTTCTTTGCCAGTCACACCAAATATTGATTTGATTTAGATTTTTCTTGTGTTCGCTCACTCTGCATTTTGTAAATGGATACAAATAAACAAATAAAAAATATATTTTTGAAGCATTCGTTCTTTAAAGCATTTCTTCACATCTGTCTAAAACTTTTGCCCAGTATTGTATATATCATCCATATTACTGATATTTTTATCTATGTTCGCCCCTTGTTGCTGAAAATAGTGTGTACAGGCATACCCCACTTTTAGGTACACAATGGGGTTTATTTACTAAAGCTGGAAAGTGAAAAATCAGGCTCACTTCTGCATAGAAACCAATGAGCTTCCAGGTTTTATTACAAAAGCTTAATTGAATGAGCTGGGGTTAGAAGCTCATTGGTTTGTATGCAGAAGTGATCCTGATTTTGCACGTTCCAGCTTTAGTAAATAAACCCCTTTGTGTACTTAAAAGTGGAGTATGCCTGTATAAAGTATACTGTACACTAACTGTCAAGAGTTTTGGATCTCTAACATTTTTCCAGTTTTTATTGGCACGTGAGCAGTTAAAGTCCAGTGAAATATTTGTATTACGTTGTTACATTTTTTTTGTTCAATAAGAAAAATATATTAATTGCTCATAAAATACACATTATTGTATACAGTAAACTGCAGTCACTGCCACCACAAAATAATAATAAACAAAACTCAAAAATGTTATATGCACAACTGAGAACACCAGTGCAGCACTGACCAATGCAACTAGCTTTACTCATAATTATATAGTTAATCAGATCTAGTTTAACCAATAGAATAAATAAATAAAGCATGATCCTATTTCCTCCAGCAGGGGGAGAAAAAAATTCCTCCCTGGTATCCCAGGAGGCAATAGGACATTCCCTGGATCAACTACCCCTGGTATTACATATACATGTTAGTATCAAGGTTGTCAAAAATTGAATAGAGAAAAACTTAGAAAAGCCTTACAGGTTCATCAGAAATGAAAACCCCAGAACAGTCTTAGAAAAGTCTGGCATGTACTGTTCTTCCTACAACTAAAAATAATTTTAAAAATCAGATTTTGATGTTGTAGCAGAGTTACTCTCACTTCCTGTCTAGTAAAAAAGAAATTAAGTGAGGAAAAATCTCAGTCCTAAAAACAAAAATAGAAAAGGGGGGGAAAACACCGCGCTATGCTAAACCAACACAAAAAAAGTGAAAAAAACAGCTGCCAACACTTCAAACAAAACAAAGTCCAACGAATATAAAACAACAAATAGTGTAGCGCTGAATTGTATAACGAATCTATGTAAAATATAGATATATAAACAATCGTGAAAACTAAAAACAAGTGAAACACGGTAGAGAAAGTCCGCTTGGATAAGCTAGTGCACAAAAGTTGTGGTAAATCTTCTTCTAAAAAGAATGGAAGTTTCACTGATCAAGTGCAACCAGATGTATCAACTTGTCTGAAGTGATCTAAAAGGTAGGTAGAATACTCTTACCAGAGAAGGTGGACTCATCAGTCTTACGACAGTTGAGTCAGAAACGCTTGGGATCCAAACATGGAACCAAATGGTGGATTAGAGATAGTCAAACCGGATGCTGGGGAGACTTCAAACGATGGGAGCCCGTGGAGGACGTCTCTCTGAGTATTCCTCAGGTTGTCCGGATCAGATGTGGCCCGTTTGGGGTTCCAGCCCCAAATATAGGAGAGGGTTCACAAAAATATAGTAAAGAAAAAAGAAAGCTCCAAATGGTGCAGGTCAAAAAAATGAACCATTAGGTTTTATTTAAAAGGTCATAAAAATGGACAAAAGTTATGACATGTGATCACAAAAAAACAGAATAAAAGCAATGTGGGGTGCCAGATGCAAGCCCGACGCGTTTCGACAAAGTATGTCATCAACAGGGGCATATTGAGACCCACCACATTGCTAACAAATTTATAAAGTCTCCAAGACAGGCCCGCCTATAAGGAGGCGGAGTCTGTAATCAAAAACAGCATGTGTGTGGAATGGCGGCCCAATGGTACCGGACTGTGGGAGGGCCAACATAAACCCCACGACCAATGAGCTTAGCCAATTCAACGCACACATGTCTGTCTAAACATCAGCCATATACACATATTACAAAACTGTCTATAAACACACTCTAGAAGCACCATAAAAGGTTGTACATGTATATTCACCTGCTATAAGAGAACCTTTAATTGATATGTCTTATATTAACGGTTTGATCTAGTATATACCTCAAATAGATCAATCAATAAATACCCAAAAAGTTATATAGCGGAGAGATCAATATTATATTATTTTGAACTATTGTTATAGATATATAAGGTTCAAACAACTAGAGTGACAAGTGATATCTCAGATGGCCTCATCAAACGATCGACACAATCATCATCCTTATGCCTAGTAATTACTCACATTCGATGGGTGACTTCAGTTTTAACAGATGTATCGATATATACAACCTTAATGTTAAGCTAGATTGCGCTGTGTCCATAACCTGAATGTCCTGATTATTGGTTGCCACAGCAACCACTAAAACGCTGTGCTGACCCCGTGATCACGTGACGCGACGTGACGTGGTCACGTGACGCGATCCCGTCATCACAAACGATACGTCAATACATCGTCAGCCTATCCCATGGCATGCATAATGCGCTGCCATGGAGAGAGGACGGAACGATGCGAGTGCGTATCTCCTTTCGCGCCAAGGGACCCGCGGCGTGCACGTCGCAGGTCACGTGGCACGCTCCCGTCGTCTCCTCCTGGTGCGTGATAGGAAGGACGGCGTTGTGTGTATACAGTATATATGCTCCAGATATGGAAAGGAAGTTGATATACGAATCATCCTTATCCCAACCACTGTCCTCAGGTCCCACTAGAGCCAATGACTATACACATACACCACGAAATGAGGCCCAACATTCTAACCATCAAGGTAGAGGTTCCAAACCCCGAAATAGGGGTAGAGGTAGCGGCAATTACAATCGTGGCCGTGATAGACATTTTAGTGGTGCTAACAGCGGTTATCAACATGAAGCCCCCCGGGAGTCAAGTAGATCACGGCGAGATGATAGATCCAACTATAGGAGGGATAATTACCCCCATAGTACTCCCATACGCACACATAATCGTTTCTTACCCCTCAGAGATGAGGGTTCGTATGATTCCTATCGTGACCCCCACCCTTACATGGCTTATGGTGATGAACCTATCCCTAGGACTCCATATAATTATAATTACAATCATCCTGGATCTTCACACTACCAGGATTTTCACAGGGTCACTTCCAACCACGTAGGAAATACAAAACCAAACGAGGCTCTAGAGGGGGGCGGCGCATCCAATGGAAAAAGAAAGCGGACACAATAGGAGTGGGTATCTTCAATTTCAGTAAGGTGACCCTATCTGAGAGTGAAAAACGCATTCTTGACAAAGGTCTTAAATTTGTTCCACCCAGGAAGCTCAACAAATTCACTACATTTATAGATGTGCAGAAATTCATTCGCAAACTCAACATCCAAAGACATTTTTTGTCTATACCTACGGTAACCAATATCGTTCCAGATTCCAATCTTGATGGACATTCAGGATTGGCTAATCCTTCTTTATTTTATCCAGGCATTTTACCTCCTTCTATCAATGTCTTCCGAAACCTTGTTTTAGATGATTTGGACAAACTGCCTAACAAGAGATTACACCAGGATCTAGTCATACTAAATGGTTTGAAATCTCTGTGTGAAAGAAAGAATCTCATTATCCGCCCCGCCGATAAGGGGGACGGTATAGTGGTATTGGATAAGTCACGATATATTCAAGAAATGAATAGACTACTGGGCGACGTCACCACTTACAGTCCACTACCCGGGGACCCCACTTTTAAATATAAAAAAGCACTTATTCAGATTATAAACAAAAGTTTTTCTCTTAATATATTGAACCATAAAGAGAAGGAATTTATGATTCCATTAGCACCACCGTATCCCTATTATATATCAATTACCTAAAATACACAAAGATTCAGTCAACCCACCTGGTTGCCCGATAGTCAGTGGCATCGATTCTGTCACTTCCCGAATAGGGAAATATATCGATCTTTATCTCCAACCCTTGGTGAGACACATCCCGTCCTATTTACAGGATACAGGTGATACAATTAGATTACTGGAGAAGGTCCAATATCATGATGCCCTTCTTCTTAGTCACGGCTGATGTATCTGCCCTGTATACCTGTATTCCACAACATCTAGGATTGAATGCAGTGGAGTCTTTCCTTTCTAGAGATTCCACACTTCCTTTGATTCATAGAAACTTTGTTATGGAACTTCTAGAGTTTGCTACCACCCATAACTACTTTTGGTTCCAGGGCACCTTTTATACACAGATTAAGGGGGTTGCCATGGGTGCCAAATATGCTCCCAGCTTGGCCAATTTGTTTATGGTCCAGTGGGAGGAGGATGTCGTCTATGCCCTGGACAGGCCTGAACTAGTCCTGTGGGCTAGATATATAGACGACATCCTCCTCCTATGGAAATGGAGTCGGCCATCTTTGGATTCATTCATGGCAACCCTCAACAATAATGACCGGGGAATTAATCTGACCTTTGAGGCCAGTACTACTAACATAAATTTTTGGGATCTAGAGATCACTGTCATGCAAAAACGCCTTGTGCTCAAAACTTTTTTTAAACCGACCTATAGGAACGGGTATATCCCCGTAGACAGTTGCCATCACCAACAATGGTTGAAATCTGTACCACGGGCCAGTTCCTTCGGCTACGGCGTAACTGCACTAACGACAGTGATTTCATCTCCCAATCTTATATTATCAAAAAGAGATTCATTGATAAGGGATACGACCCACGTTCTCTGGATGCGGACATAAAAACAGCGCTACAGACCAACAGGTCGTCCCTTGTTGAAAAGAAACCCAAAATCAAAAAGAATGATAAATTCAAATGGTCATTTTTTACTACCTTTTCAATACAACACAATCAGATAAAGAAAATCATTAATAGACATTGGAAAGTACTATGCAGTGATAAAATCTTCGGAGGAGTAATTCCTGAAAGAGCTGGAGTGATTTACAGAGGAGCTCGCTCAATTCAGAGCGACATCTCCCCTAATGTGATTGACATTCCCAAACCCATTCAGTTCTTTCCACAGAGTAAAGGCTTTTTCCCTTGCAAAAAATTTAATGTTTGCATGCACAATGCGTTGGGCAAACGGAAGAGCGACACCTTTACATCTACAGTTACACAACGTACATACTCTATGAAGCACTTCACTACTTGCACCACTAGATATATAGTCTATCTTATTACATGTCCATGTAAAAAGCAATATGTTAATCGCACTATCAGGAATTTTTCCATCAGAGTAAACGAACACCTTGCAAAAATAAAAAAGGGCTGTGACAAGCACACAGTCCCTAGACATTTTTTGGAACAACATAATAGAGACCCTACAGGTACATACTTCCAGATTATAGACAAATTTATTCCCAGTTGGAGGGGAGATTCGTGCTTGCGGGGGGTGTCGCGCCTCGAGACATTCTGGATACACGAATTGAGGTGCTACTCCCCCCACGGCATGAATACGGACTGGGACATTAATTGTTTTATCAATCAAGCTTAAATTTGTTTGTGCTTGGTCCAACAGTTTTCTATACAAATTTCTGATATCGTTACCACCAAATTTCTGATGATCGTAGTGGTGCTTATATAATTCTAATTTATTAGTTTGGGAGATTTTCTCACGGTCTGTGTGTAACGTATACCATCTAGCCTTTTGCTGTATATATGACTACTGACTGTGGCTCTCTGCGATTTTAGAGCTACTTCATAGTAGATATAAAGTTAAATATCGTTTGGTGAATTGTCTATTGCAGTGTTCCCCTCGTTGATACACTTCCCGTCCGAGGGGATCGCTGCCTTTGACCATCTGCGCTTCTGTTTGCATGCAGAGTCCATACAAATTGATGTTATGGTCCCTGCATGTCCGTTTATTTTGCGTCTGAATTTCTGCACAAAACTACCACATGTAAAGAAAAAATACCATTTATATGTGATGCTATTTATTTTAATTCCAATTTTGACTGGATTTAAAAAAAAATATTCTTGGGATCTTCGGACGTCCCTTCGACACCGTTTTATACTGTATTTGACATGCCCAATGTGCTATATTGTGAGCCATATTTGGTATAGTCCGGTCCAGTCCTTATTGTCTATGCACATATAATATGTCATCTAACAAATCATTTCTCCCTTCTTCCCTCTTCCGGATTAAATATACGGGGACATGGGCTATGTTCACGCCCTCTCCATACTGATTTCCGGCTGACGTTGGTGTGGTATACACACAACGCCGTCCTTCCTATCACGCACCAGGAGGAGACGACGGGAGCATGCCACGTGACCTGCGACGTTCTAATCCTGCTCATTATAGAATATATCTTAATGATCTCCAGCCTTTTAAAGGGACGATGCCTAAAGTGCCTTCCCTTCCATTATATACCTTAAAGAGGAAGTAAACTTTCTCTGCTGACATTTACCTATATGTAAGCCTATAATAAGGCTTAGCTATAGGTAGTGAAAATATCTCCTAAACATGTACCATTTAGGCGATATTTACATTACATGCAGCCAGTGACATCACTGGCGCATGCATTCTGAAGGAACGGCCACGGGTGCCGTTCCTTCTGAGCCCTGTGCCATGCATGGGAGTGACGTCATCATGGCTCTGGCCAATCACAGTGCCGGAGCCTGCGAACCAGGAAGAAGCTCCGGGGAAAATGTCAGCCGTCCCAGTGGTGTGCGGACGCTGCTGCAACAGCTTTGTGCTAAGATAAGTATTTCATAATGAGCTAGTATGCGATGCATACTGGCTCATTATGCCTTTGTCTTACAGGATTTATTTTTTATTTATTTTTTTGTCAGAGTTTACAACCTCTTTAATTATGTTCATGCTACATACGCCTTACATCATTCTTTAGGATTCTTGCACAGAAAGCATAACAACAAAGCCCTTATTAATTAAGTGTTTTTAAAGTTACAGGTACTGTACATAGCAACAGACCATTAATTTATCCATCAGAACATTACAGAAACAGATTCATTTTAAATTCCACATTAAGGCCCAATGAGAACAACTCACAACTGTCCTGTAGCAATGGAAAGAAGTTGGTGCAACTCTTGCTTACTCACACACCCTCAATCTGTATAAAACCACAGTTGGAACAAACACACTCTGAAACATTATTTGAACATGAATAGACTACAGGAAGTAGTGTAAGCCCTTGTACACACGGTCGAAGAATCTGTCGGAATGAGTCTTATCGGACCGTGTCGTCAGATCATCCGACTGTGTGTGGTATGCATCGGACTGATTCCGTCCGAATCTCCGTCCGACCCAATTTTCCAACATGTTGGAAAAATTTCCCGACCAACTGGGCTGGACAGACCTAATCCAATCATGTGTAGAGCATTTTCATCGGACCAAGTGCCACGCATGCTCAGATCAAATTCCTACATCAAAGCTATTGGCTACTAGCCTGAATGTAGTCCCATTGTAACGAAATTACGTCATCACGTTCTGAAAGATCGGATTTTTCGCCAACTTGGCCCGACCGTGTGTATGCAACAGTTTTGGACACAATCCGTCAGACTAAATCCGACGGGCAAAATCCGACGGATTTGGTTGGCAAAATCTCCGACCGTGTGTACAGGGGCTAATGCTTTTAAAATAACAGGAAAAAGGCAATTAACAAAGGAAGACAGACAGACCATAATAAACCTTGAAAGTGTAGGTGGTTCCTTTGGAGAAATTACCAAGAAATCAAAGGTGTCAGTGATTACGGTTTCCAGGGCCCCATGTTCAAATAGGTGATTTTGTTTCTTATGCACTCATTTTTTTTTTGGTTGGTTGAAACTGTTATCAAAACAATTACAATGAGTACTAAAAAAAAAAAAAATCTGGGTAGCCTAATTGCTATCTCAGGATGTAATAACTATGCTTTATAATATTTAGCTAGGCACTATTAAAATGTTTCTGTCATAGAAATTCATTATATATAGAACAAAACATTTTACAGCTGACATTTCTCAAAATAGGTATCTATGACAAAATCCAAAAAATGTATTTTTAAGCTTCAACTCCATTTTTCCATTTTGTTCGATAGGCTCACTTTAACAAATCCAAAATGAATGCCAATGATCACAGAAGGAAACCTCCAAAGGAACTTTATTTCTGGCACCAATATATAAATTTCAACCTTGTCTGCTTTTACAATAGCTGCTATAACTGTCTGTTACTGGAGCGTGTTATGGCAGTTAATAACAGTGTTTAGCACTTTTGCTTTCAAGTTGCTTATTTTAGAGAAAGTAGCACATTTTCAGTATAGATTTGTTTTAATGACATTCCTGTTACTTTTTATTCCTTAACTGACCACAAGTGTCTGTACAGAGATGTAAATAATGGTGTTAGATGAGATAATGGAGGTATGTTGCTAGAGATCGTATAAGGAATAAAAAGAAAATGTAATAACTGGAACCATGGTAAATACTTGTGTGTTGACATTTCTTTTCTTTATTAATTCAAAAGGGACCGAGTTTCTGTAACAGCTAGGTACAAAAACTGGATTATTTTAAGATACTGGTAGGCCCAGAGAAAACATCTCATGAGCATAGTTTGATCTACTGGCTGCTACCATTAGAAATGATTACATTCTGAACTTTGTCGCAAATTGCATTGAAATCTATGGGGTACGAATCATGTTAGTCAGTTCTTGCTATTTGTAGGGCTAAAAAAAGATTTTATTGTGAAAAAGGCACAGAAAGCCAAGCACTACAATAGGAGAACTGTGCAAATCTCTCTCTCTCTCTCTCTCTTTCTCTCTCTCTCTCTCTCTCTCTATATATATATATATATATATACACACACATATTTATTGTACAGAGTAGAGAGGATGAAATAAAAATTACACAAATCCATTCAATTATGGACTTGGGGGATGCCTTACAGTTGTATGTGGTCTTATGGAAAAATGCAGTTTTCAAAGATATCCATATCAACAACATACTTTGACAGTGCATATTTGATTGTGGAATAGATACTCTTTCTTTTACAACTAGTTTGGCTTACAAACAGTGGCACCCCCTCAATGCACTATAATTGGAATTATATCAATGCGTTTCAGTTAGTTTTGGAAGCAACATGTGTTTTCATCTACAGTAGGGGTACTATGCCTGCGCTGACCAGAGGATAGGAATTGGCCAGTAGTTTGCTAAGTCTGTCACTGTGCTTACTGATGCATAGCTGACCTGCCACTTGCACATTTTTACACAGCTGTATCATCTAACAGGTGACACTCATAAATGATTGCAGGAAAAGACCTGTCTATGCTATGTGTCTCATAATTATTATTATTATACAGTATTTATGCTTTGTTCAGACATGTGCAAGCATGACACTGTTACCACATCTCATTCATTTCAATAGACTGACCTACCCATGAAAAATGCAGGAAAAAAAGTCCCAACCTTTTTTGGAAAACACACCCCACTGGTGCCGAAGCACCATGCAGTTAAGCACATACAAAATCACACTGTGACTGTCGATGCATGGGGGTGCCATTAATTCTGCTAAAGTGCACTGTTTTTTGCTGCGAGTTAACGTGCATGATTTTGCACATTCCCCATTTTCAGTGATATGAACCTAGACTTGCCCCTGTATCCTGTATCTGTATCTGAGCATTCTATAGTTGATGGACAACAGCAGCACAATTTTAATCATCATTATTTGGTTGAGCCCTCCAAAGCCAAAAGTCCGGGAAAACAGAACCAAAAATGTTTTATACCCTTCCCCAGCCTAGACTGGCTGCAGAAACTAAGTACATACATTTCAATTTGTCTACAAGGGTATATGACAGGAAAAAGAAGGTTGAAGAGTTTACACCTATTAGTATATAAGCAAGCAAAAAAACAAGCTGGAAGAACTTGCTTTTCAATAAGGTATAAGAGTTAGGGATGGGTGAACGGTTTGGCCCGAGCATAAGTTCAGGCTGAACATTCATTGTTCGGACTTTCGGCAAACATACGAACAAACGGCCGTTCAACCGTTTGTTCGGCCTCCCGAACCCACCACAATGCATTGCAGTGCTGAACAGTGCATTGCAAGACTAATTGGCTGAATCAGTGTAAGCTTCAACCAATCAGGGCACAGAGCACTGTCAGAGTCATGATTGGACACTGTCATCATGACTTTATCCAATCTTAGCTCATTACCGCCTCACAGTATAAAAGTATTCTTTCAATGGCAGCCATTTTCAGTGTGATTTCGGCATAGAGAGAGATAGAACAGGGATCTTAGTAAGTTATATATTTACATAGCTACATAGTAGGTGAGGTTGAAAAAAGACACAAGTCGATCAAGTTCAACCTATGTGTGTGATTATATGTCAGTATTACATTGTATATCCCTATATGTTGCAGTTGGTCAGGTGCTTATCTAATAGTTATTTGAAACTATCAATGCTCCCCGCTGAGCCCACCACCTCTGGAAAGGAATCCCACATCCTTGCCGCTTAGTGTGCTATAATATGCCACTTTGCTTCAATTGTCAGTGTAGAATATTAGTTTAGTGTCAGTCTAGGGATAGTGAGTGTAGTGAGGAGGACCACCATTCAGCTTTGCATAGTGTGCAGCAAGAGTAGGGACAGCTCAGATAGTTTACATTATATATATTTTTTTCTAACTACCTAGAGAAAAAAATGGCGGTTGTTGCAAAACTCACTTTTTTGGGAAAAAATATACTTTTTGAATAAAAAAATACATAAGACAACAGTAAAATTAGCCAATTTTTTTTATATTGTGAACGATAATGTTACCCCGAGTAAATTGATACTCAATATGTCACGCTTCAAAATTGCGCTCGCTTGTGAAATTTTTACCCTTAAAAATCTCTATAGGCAATGCTTAAAAATTTCTACAGGTTACCAGTTTTGAGTTACAGAGGAGGTCTAGTGCTAGAATTATTGCTCTCACTCGAATGATTGCGGTTATACCTCACATGTGTGGTTTGAACACCGTTTTCATATGCGGGCGCTATTCACGTATGCGTTCGCTTTTGCGCACAAGCTCGTTTTTTTTACTTTTCATTTTTTATTTTGACAGGTTTTTTTTAAATTTGGGTCACTTTTTGTCACGTACCAGGCTGGAGTCTGAGGTGACGAGAGGGCTCCCTTTGCGGCTGAGTGCCGAGTACCCCTAGAGTTGGAGACAGAGGGTGCTATGCCCAGAGATGCACGGGTTGCCTGCCGGTGAAGCTGTCTGATGGTTCCAGGAGCGGATATCCAGGAGCAAAGAAGGTGGTCACAGCCAATGATTCCCTGGAGGTACTGGGGGATCTTAACAGGTGGAAAAGCAGAGACGTTGTCAGAAGGCAGGTCGGGGGTCAAACATAGGATGGCAGTCAGAAGCAGAGGCAGGAGGTGTAGTTGTGATCAAACCGGGTCAAACACAGGAAGTTATTCTAGAACAGACAAGAGCAGGTTCGTGAAACAAGCTGGGTTCAGAGCCAAGAGAGAAGCTAGAGCAGGTCAGGGTAAGCCAGATCGGTAACAGGTAAACAGGAGCAAGAAACACTGGAACACGGGAGCACAGGATACAGAGCTGATGATAATCCAGCAATTTATGGGAGCAACTGGAGTCCTTATATAGGCCAGCAAAATACTAGTAATTAGCACGTTTTGTGTACGCATGTTAGCCGGTTGCTAATGCACAGATTCGCACAACCATAATGGATATTGGCAGTTCTTCTCCAGTTTCTTCCCTAACAGTACCACCCCCCTCCCCCTGAGGGGCAGCCTCATTCAGCCCAGACATGCCTATTTTTCGGGGGAGAATTGCTGAAGAAGTTTAGGAGAGTGCACGTTATTTGCTGGTTCTCATGAGTTTTCTTCAGATGGATATCCTTTCCATTTAATGACATATTGCACCTGTCTCCCCCTCCTTGGAGCATCCACAATGGCCTCCACCTCAAATTCTTTGTCCTCCCCTTCAGTAATTGGTGGAGGAGGTGGCTCTTCTCTTTCAGGAAACTTGGTGAACACTGCTGATTTGAGTTAGGAGGCATGGAAAACTAGATTAATTTTATATAAGTTTGGTAGATTCAGTTCAAATGCTACAGGGATGATTTCTCTCTTAATCTTGAAAGGTCCAATAAACCTTGGGCCGAGAGGGACATGCAAGTCTGAGGTTTGCTGTGGGAAGCCAAACTTTGTTGCCAACATTCAGTATTGGATTATCTCTTCTCCTTTTGTCAAAGTGTTTTTTGTAATCCTCCTGAGCTTTCTGCATGGCATTTTGAATTATTTGATAGTTGGTTTGAATAAAGGTAAGCTTATTCTGGACTGTGGGTACTGAGGCTTCTGGGATAACATCTGGCAGAAAGGACGGGTGGAAGCTGTAGTTTGCTCAAAATGGTGATTGGTTAGTGGCTGCATGGAGTTATTATAGGCAAATTTGGCACATGGGAGGAGGGATGCCCAATTGTCTTGGGTTAAAAGAAGAGAAACATCTCAGGTACTGCTCCAAAGTTTGATTCGTTCTTTCTGTCTGTCCATTCATTTGTGGGTGGTATGCCAAGGACAGACAAACTTAAATTTTCAGGGCTTTGCACAGAGCTTTCCAGAATCTGGATGTAAACTGCACCCTCTGCCGGAGACAATACTGCTGGTCAATCCATGCAACCACACAATCTCCTTGATAAACAGGTGTGCCGTATCTGGGAGGGAGCACTTATAGGTAAACCGTGGGCCATCTTGGATAATCTGTCAACAACCACCAGGATGGTGGTGATTCCCTCTGAGGGAGCTAAGTCAACAATAAAACCCAATGACAGCATTCTCCTTGGCTGTTCTGGTACTGGAAGAGGTCTCAGCAGGCCCCAGGTTTTGGTATTGATTCCTTTGTTGCTGTCAGAGAAGTTACCTGGTTGGTCGCGGTGCTGGCCGTGCTGGTGTGCGTCAATGTGCGGCGGTGCGTGCTGGCGCGAGTGTTCCTGTGCGTGCTGTGGTGCACGCCCCTGCGGGCGCTGGTGCTCGCCAGTGTGCGCCTGTGCGCGCTCCTGTTAGAGCCAGTGCGTGTCGATGCGTGCCGGTGCGTGCTGTTGTGTGCACTCCTGGTGGCACTGGTGTGCATGCTGGCGCTCGGGCGCGCGCGTACACGTGCACTTATGCTCGTGCCTGTGCGCATTGACGCGCGCACGTGCACGGTGTTTGGCGCCTATTTAGGTCTGCCGCATACTCCATTCAAGTGCTGCCTGATCATCAGCTCCCCCGGTCCCTGCTCCGTTGCCTGTATCTGCATTCCTGTATCTCCGATCTCCTGACGACCCGGCTTGCTCTTGGACACCCCTGATCTCCGCCTGCACCTGACCTCGGCCTGTTCTGACCTCGCTCCTGCCTGTTCCTACTGTACCGTTGCTGCCCACCTGTTGCCGAATCCTGCCTGTACCCGGACCCGCCTGCTCAGCCCCTGCTCCGCACCCCAATTGCCTGTGTTCCAGCCTACTCACCTGCTGCTTCGGGATTCTCCTGCTTCCAGCTCCTGGGCCCTCATCATAGGCTCTCATACCACTCCGCACTCCCAGCCACCTGTCTACTCTACCAGGGGTTGTAAGTCAGACACGTACGGGAGACCACCCTCTGCCCAAGCGGACTCACTGGTTTGGTAAGTGGAAGTCTGACAGTATCAGGCAGCCATGGCCGAGTCTGGGCAGGGGGCCTCCCCCATGGACGAACTATGCAGACATCTGGCTGGTTTGACTCAAGCCGTAAAGAACCTCCAGGAAGGTTACTCAAGATTGGAGGAGCAAGTTCAAGCCTTATCCTCTTCATCTAATCCCATCTTCAGCCGGCCTTTCACCCACACCCTCCGTAGTGATGCTTCCTCCAGAGCCACGAGTACCTACGCCTGAGAGATTTACCGGAGATCGCAACAAGTACCGTGCATTCCGCAATTCCTGCGAGCTTTATTATACACTGCAACCTCGCACATTCTCTCTTGAAGCAACTAAGGTGGGCTTTGTGATATCCCTGTTGTCCGGCGAGCCCCAGACCTGGGCCCACCGCCTACTGGAGCAGAAGTCTGGGACCCTGGATAGTCTTGATAACTTCTTCTTGGCGATGTCCCAGCTATATGAGGACCCCCAATTGACTGCAACTGCAGAAGCCGCACTGCACTCTCTCCAACAAGGTCGCAGAGCGGCCAAGGACTATGCGGTTGAGTTCCGCCGCTGGATTGAAACGACGCCGCCCTGCACCACCAATTCCGGATGGGGCTATCTGACCCACTCAAGGATGAGTTGGCACGAGTGGGGATACCACAAACCTTATCAATCTCTCCATCCAGATTGATTGTCGCTTAAGGGAGCATCAGTCGGAGAGATCTTCCAGCCATTTCCGCCCCACTTGGATGCTCCCCAAGGTTCCAAGTTCTGCCAGTCAGTTTCCACCCACCTCTACTGCTCCAGCTCAAGAAGCTCCCGAACCAATGCAGCTTGGTTTGCTCCGGCCTTCGCTGACCCCTGAAGAAAAACAGCGCAGACGTACCCACAACCTGTGCCTCTACTGTGGGGAACCTGGGCACTATGTAAGGGCCTGCCCCAACAAGACACGTAAGTGTGTAACCACTTCTTCCATGCGTGCATCTGTTCTGCATAAACCCAGTTCTCACCTTGCTCTTCTCATCACATTACAGCTTCCAGGAGGGAATATTCCAGTGTCAGCTATCATTGATTCCGGAGCATGCAGCTGTTTTATCGATCAGACCTTCGCTGCCAACCATCATATCCCGCTTCAACCCAAGGCCCATGGGCTTGCTGTACACCTTGCGGATGGCTCCACCCTTAGTTCCGGTCCAGTCACACAAGAAATCGTCCCTTTGTTGGCTACTATGGGCACCTGTCACCAGGAGCACCTACGTCTGGATGCCATCTCTTCCCCTCTTTTTCCCATCATCCTGGGAATGCCTTGGCTGCAGGCCCACAATCCCAGGATAAACTGGGCCACAGGAGAAGTCAAATTCCTTTCGGAGTATTGCCAGCAACACTGCTTAGGCCGGCCGTCTGATGAACCCTCCCAACTTCTCTGCTTGGATGTTGATCCAGAACTACGTCAGTCCATCCCCAAACCTTATAGAGACTTTCTAGAGGTATTCAGCAAGAAAGAAGCAGGGACAGTTCCCCCTCACAGGCCTTATGACTGCCCTATAGAATTGTTACCAGGCACCGAAGTTCCTTTTGGAAGAATTTTCCCAATAACGGAGCAGGAGCTAGATACTCTGAAAGACTATATCGATGAAAACCTGAAAAAGGGGTTTATCCGCCCTTCCACCTCCCCAGCCTGTGCTGGCATTTTCTTTGTTGAAAAGAAAGACCATTCTCTGCGTCAATGCATCGACTATCGGGAGTTGAACAAGATAACTATTAAAAACCTTTATCCCTCACCCCTAGTACCTGAACTATTTCAAAGGCTTGGAACCGTAGTCATCTTCACGAAATTAGATCTTCGCAGAGCTTACAATTTAATCCGTATCCATAAGACGGCTTTCCGTACTCGATTTGGGCACTTCGAGTACCTTGTCATGCCCTTCGGGTTGTGTAACGCCCCTGCAACTTTTCAACATTTTGTCAACGACATTTTTCGTGACTACCTGGACTTATACGTAATCGTGTACCTGGACGATATCCTAATCTTCTCCTCTTCATTAGATGATCACTGTAGACATGTCCAGAATGTTCTAACCCAACTCAGGCAACACAGGCTTTATGCAAAACTCGAAAAATGTGAGTTTGAACTCCAGTCTATCCAATTCTTGGGCTTGGTCATATCGGTCAAGGGCATCAAAATGGACCCCAAAAGGTGTCTGCCATCCTGGACTGGCCTGCGCCTGTGGATAAGAAGGGTGTACAGCGCTTCATTGGCTTCTCTAACTTTTACTGGAAGTTCATCAGAGGCTTTTCTGCAATTATTGCCCCCTTTACCAACCTGACC